>NC_081373.1:4204955-4804955 GCF_030684315.1 Stegostoma tigrinum
GTGATTGGCAGAGGTTAGATGTGGGGCTACGTGGATAGAGTGGGAGGTTGGTTTGGGTGGGGTATTCTTTGGATGGACTTGATGGGCTGAATGACCTCTTTCTGCACTGTAGCGATTCTATAAGTGATTGTGGCCTCAACTGTCTGGAAGAATCAAATCAATGCCCTTCTCCACTCTGTCAGCAGGAGTGACACCATCTTTTGTCCAATACCTCACACGCATGCTCTCTTTGGTACTACACGCAGCTCCCATCGAGGCTCCTGCTCACTGGATTTGAAATGGTAACTTTGGTTCTCTCTCCACAGAAGTTGACTGACCTGATGAGTATTTCCAACTATTTCTGCTTTTGTATGAGAGAAACTTTCAGTTCTCCTTTTCATAGAATCACATCTCAGAATCCCTACCATGCGGGCAGAGGTCAATCGACCCATCAGGTCTGCACCTACCTCCCCACCCTATCCCCACAACCCTGTATTTCCCATGGCTAACCCTCTGAGCCTACACGTCTTTGGATTGTTATAAATGAATATTTCTTCCTTGCAGCTTTGAAGTTCAAAAACAGCCACTGAAAGGCTTTGAAATCTGCCTGTGTTGTCTTTGGAGCTGAACAGTCCAAAACTGATGTTCAATATCTGCATCTACCCTGTGAATTAAAACAGGAGATGCAAATTTCTTCGTACTGATTCAGTTACCTAGTTTCGTTGTCTTTGTGTAAAATGAAAGTTTCAGTGCCGTTTCAGTTATCCCTAACTTTAGGCTCCTTGACTTGCCTCAGTCCATGGTCAGGTGGTCACTGCAACCAATTTTGTGCAGAATTTGTCCTTATTTCTGAAAACCATTTTAGTCCATGACTGTTCTCAGGTATCACGTTGAGATCTTGGACTTCAAAATTTGATGTTCATTGTTCAGATGATTACAACAGGTATTAAAAGATAAAGTTACATACTCTTACCAGACCACTGAACATGCTCTCTCAGAGAGCGATGGCTGGTGGGGGTTTAATCTGATGGTCACCACATCTCAGGCAAGGGGTTGAGAAGGACAATTCTTCTGGTAGTCTAGGCCAGAATGGGAAATGAACCCACATTGTTCGTATCACTCAGCATCACAGACCAGCTGATAATGGGAACTGCAGATGCTGGAGAATCCAAGATAATAAAATGTGAGGCTGGATGAACACAGCAGGCCCAGCAGCATCTCAGGAGCACAAAAGCTGACATTTCAGGCCTAGACCCTTCATCAGAGAGGGGGATGGGGTGAGGGTTCTGGAATAAATAGGGAGAGAGGGGGAGGCGGACCAAAGATGGAGAGAAAAGAAGATAGGTGGAGAGGAGAGTATAGGTGGGGAGGGAGGGAGGGGATAGGACAGTCCAGGGAAGACGGACAGGTCAAGGAGGTGGGATGAAGTTAGTAGGTAGGAGATGGAGGTGTGGCTTGGGGTGGGAGGAAGGGATGGGTGAGAGGAAGAACAGGTTAGGGAGGCGGAGACAGGTTGGACTGGTTTTGGGATGCAGTGGGTGGAGGGGAAGAGCTGGGCTGGTTGTGTGGTGCAGTGGGGGGAGGGGACGAACTAGGCTGGTTTAGGGATGCGGTGGGGGAAGGGGAGATTTTGAAGCTGGTGAAGTCCACATTGATACCATTGGGCTGCAGGGTTCCCAAGCGGAATATAAGTTGCTGTTCCTGCAGCCTTCGGGTGGCATCATTGTGGCACTGCAGGAGGCCCATGATGGACATGTCATCTAAAGAATGGGAGGGGGAGTGGAAAAAGTTTGCGACTGGGAGGTGCATTTGTTTATTGCGAACCGAGCGGAGGTGTTCTGCAAAGCGGTCCCCAAGCCTCTGCTTGGTTTCCCCAATGTAGAGGAAGCCACACCAGGTGCAATCAATGCAGTATACCACATTGGCAGATGTGCAGGTGAACCACTGCTTAATGTGGAATGTCATCTTGGGGCCTGGGATAGGGGTGAGGGAGGAGGTGTGGGGGCAAGTGTAGCATTTCCTGCGGTTGCAGGGGAAGGTGCCGGGTGTGGTGGGGTTGGAGGGCAGTGTGGAGCGAACAAGGGAGTCACGGAGAGAGTGGTCTCTCCGGAAAGCAGACAGGGGTGGGCATGGAAAAATGTCTTGGGTGGTGGGGTCGGATTCCTCCGACACTTCCGCCATCTACAATCCGACCCCACCACCCAAGACATTTTTCCATCCCCACCCCTGTCTGCTTTCCGGAGAGACCACTCTCTCCGTGACTCCCTTGTTCGCTCCACACTGCCCTCCAACCCCACCACACCCGGCACCTTCCCCTGCAACCGCAGGAAATGCTACACTTGCCCCCACACCTCCTCCCTCACCCCTATCCCAGGCCCCAAGATGACTTTCCACATTAAGCAGCGGTTCACCTGCACATCTGCCAATGTGGTATACTGCATTGACTGTACCTGGTGTGTCTTCCTCTACATTGGGGAAACCAAGCGGAGGCTTGGGGATCGCTTTGCAGAACACCTCAGCTCGGTTCGCAATAAACAACTGCACCTCCCAGTCGCAAACCATTTCCATTCCCCCTCCCATTCTTTAGATGACATGTCCATCATGGGCCTCCTGCACTGCCACAATGATGCCACCCGAAGGCTGCAGGAACAGCAACTTATATTCCGCTTGGGATCCCTGCAGCCATATGGTATCAATGTGTACTTCACCAGCTTCAAAATCTCCCCTTCCCCCACCGCATCCCTAAACCAGCCCAGTTCGTCCCCTCCCCCCACTGCACCACACAACCAGCCCAGCTCTTCCGCTCCACCCACTGCATCCCAAAACCAGTCCAACCTGTCTCTGCCTCCCTAACCTGTTCTTCCTCTCACCCATCCCTTCCTCCCACCCCAAGCCGCACCTCCATCTCCTACCTACTAACCTCATCCCACCTCCTTGACCTGTCCGTCTTCCCTGGACTGACCTATCCCCTCCCTACCTCCCCACCTATACTCTCCTCTCCACCTATCTTCTTTTCTCTCCATCTTCAGTCCGCCTCCCCCTCTCTCCCTATTTATTCCAGAACCCTCACCCCATCCCCCTCTCTGATGAAGGGTCTAGGCCCGAAACGTCAGCTTTTGTGCTCCTGAGATGCTGCTTGGCCTGCTGTGTTCATCCAGCCTCACATTTTATTATCACAGACCAGCTGTCCAGCCAACTGATCTAAACTAACTCCATGTGCGACAACAATCAACCACATTGCTATATGCCTGGAGTCATGTCCGTGTCTGATCAAGAGAGGGAAGAGGTCTCCTTCTATAAGGGCATTAGTGGGATAAAACAGTTTTAGTGACAACCTGGTCATTAAGACTATACTCTTAACTTGATAAGACTAGCTTCTTAATTCCAGATTTATTGAACTATCTGAATGGAAGTTCCCAGCTGTTGTGGTGATATATCACTGGATCATTTGTCCAGTAACATATCCAATTTACTGCTGCTATTGCTACGTACTCTCTTATTTGGTAAAGATTATTGGTAAAAATGTGGCAGGACTGGAATTTCGCAAATCGAAGTCGCCTGAAATTTATAGAATCATGATATTTTAAGGTACAGAAGGAAGCCATTCAGCCCGTTGTGTCTGTACAAGGTCCCAAAAGAGCAACAGTCTCATCCATTTTCAATATCCAGCTCTCTCTTGAAACTTTCTTTGTTATCCACGTCAGCCGGTCTCCCAGGCAGCTCACTCCAAATCCTAACTACTCTCTCGGTAAAGAAGATTCTCTTCATCTCACTCCATGATCTCTTGCTAACAATCTTGAAATTTTGATACCTAGTTACTGATATACTAACTAGTGGAAACAGATGTATCCTTCTATACATTTTCAAAGTTGTTCATAATTTTGAACATCTCAGTAAGGTCACCTTTTAAGCTTCTTTGCTCCAAGGACAATAAGGTCAATTTCTCTAATCTTTCCTTCTATCTAAAATCCCTCATTCTCATAAATTTTCTTTGCACTCTCTCCTTGATTTTAACATTCTTCCTTAAATACGGTGCCCGGGCTGAACACTCCAAATGTGCACAGACCAATGATTTGGAGAGGAATAGAATCACTTCCTTGTTTTTACACTCTGTGCCTCTACTTATAAACCCAATGCTCCTATTAGCCTTCTTGGCAAAAGTTTGAGGTTGTGTGACCACCTTCTGAGAATTATCTGGGCTAACGCTGGGTGGCCAGCTTCAGGATGGCTTCCTGGTTTTGCTGTTGTTTCAGTGTGGGAGCTCATCTGGATGTGAGTGGGAAATGCTCATGGACTCTTACTCTGCAGCAGCTAAAAAGGGCCACGCAGCTTTCCCAAGTGAGGCTGAACAGCTGTCCCCACTTGCAAACAGAAAGCTCTGCAATGAAGGAAATAACACAATACACCCCCTTCCTTGAAAGAAAGAGTCAGCTGTGGCCGTTGAAAGTTACTCCTGTCCTTGCTATTCCCTGGCAATAGCATTGCTGAGGATATAATGATGGGAATTACACTGGACACTGTCAGCCTAACATTACCCACTCCATGCAATCTGCTTTCCAAGCTCTGGGCAAGCTATCCAGGCTCTGGTCAAAGTGACCACCAGAAAATCTAAACACTATTCGATGATTAAATAAAAGGAGTCCTTAACCCTTTGTTGCCTGAAAATTGTGCCGCATAGAGAAGAAAATCTTCCCTTTGTAATTTTCTTTTGCTCCTGAGAAAGTGAGCTTACTGTGGAAGGTGTCCACGTGAAGCATTGGTTCACTTTCATATGTTTGAGCCCATACAAAGGGGATTTGCATGTTTGTGAGGGCATTTCAGAGGGTAAACTGAGGGTGCAGAATAATGCAACTGTTTACAGAAGTATTTCTTGATCAAATGTCTGTATTCTCTGTAACAGTGCACAAAAAACAGTTAAGTTTTGCTCTTACCAAAAACAGCTATACTCTTTACATCTTGCAGAATGGAATTCCCAGCCGACACCTGCACTGTGACACTATTTATTCCCTCTGTAGAGAATGCAAAGGAAGTATTCCCTTCAAGGGTGATGATGGGCTGTAATAGACAACAAGAGATGCAAAACCTTAGTGTGAGAAAATGGGAATTGAAGAAAGCACCATGAGCTAATTTATGCTGGTGAAGCACAAAACACAGTGGTTGTTCCAATGTACTAAAGCCACTAATCATCGAGGCGATCATTCACTGTAGTTAATACGGTATTACCATGGTTTCTTCTCTCAACTTATCATTGAATGCAGTGTTGGTGAGCTGCATAAAATACAAAGTTGCAGTTCGACCTGTTTGGAAAACCAATCTTCCTATGGTGGCCAAAATGTATTAGTTGTCACATCTTATTTATGTGGAGAAGATGTTATCTCTTAGTTACCAGTCTGAATGTCATATGAACACATATATTTACATACAATGAATAACAGAGAGAATCTTTCTCCATCTCCCTGATGTAAATGCTTCGGCAATCTTCTCCATTCTGTGAGGGATTGTGTGTGCATGCACACACTGGCAAAAAGCCTTGCCTAATAATATGAAAATTAGGGACAAATAATAAAGCAGCAGAACCAGGGAACAGTGCTGGAGTGAAGCAAAGAATAAAAATCTCTGCCATTTTTCAGTTCATTGTGCTAGGATGACAGCTAGTATTGTCTGTTCCAATCCCATCTAACCTGCTCGTTCCTCTTTATATCTCATTGTTTATTTATTTTACAAATGGTCCAATCATCTCTGCCTTTGAACACTTGTGTTCATTTTATTTTTCCATGGGCAGTGATCATTGCAATAGCGTCTCTTGCCACCAATGCCCACCCACCACCCACCACCCGCCCCCACCCACCCCCCCACACACACACACAGACACACACACACACACACACACACGCACGCACACACACACACACACGCACACACAGACGCACACACAGGCGCACACACACACAGACACACACAAAACAACTGACCCTCACACAACTTCTTGAGGTGCTGTAATTATTCTGGTAGCTCAGAGTTTTTGTTAAATCATTTCAAAGTCAACCACATACAGATCAGAGCAGAGAAGGAAGAATCCAGATGAGACTTTATGACAAGCCAATAGTTTCGTGGCCATCATTACCAAAATTAAATTATTATTCCAGACATTTTAATGAATTAGGTTGAATTTTCCGAAATTCCATGCTGGGATTTGAGTTCATGTTTCTCACTGAGTTCATATTTTAGGGCACAAGGTTACGAATTTAGGAAATACGTACCACATTGAGTCAGAGTTCCCCTCAGCTCCACATCAGCATTCATTAATATCAAAGCCGATCTTTCAACTCAGCCCTACTTTCATCTATAATTAGCACACTCCTTGGTTCCTCAATGTCCTAAATTATTCTTGAACACACTAAATGACTTGCAAACTCATGGGGTCAAGAATTCCTAAGCTAACTGACAATTGTCATGTGTTTTGATCGCCCTCTCATCACCAGGCAACCATATGCTGGTATTGAAGCTTACAATAACATTCACTCACCTCGGTCTTGTTCCCAAGCCACCAGAAGTAGATGAGTGGGCCAATGGGACTGGGCCACACCACGGCTGTCATATTCACTTGCTGGTTGGTGATTGCAACATAAGGTAGGGTCAAGTGCACATGCTCAATAGGACCTGGGGAATAGTAGGTAAGAACACAAGATATCTTAATATTCTCTCATTTATTTTCCGCCAAATTTTACAACAGCAATCAGAAGCCAATGTGATGTAGAGAACAAAAGATATCAGAGTATTTCTCTCTCAATTGGTGAGTTTTATTTTGCCCTAATGAACCAGGAGAAGTTAATTTAAAACGTTTGCAAATTCCAGGAATCCACAGAAGATCAGCTAGCCCTGTAATGACAAAAAGTATAGGGGCTGGGACTCATGTTGTGGTTGCACAGGGCATTGGTGAGACCACTTTTGGAGAACTGCATACAGTTCTGGTTGCCCTGGTATAGGAAAGATATTAAATTGGAGAGGATAGAGGAAAGATTTACAAGGGTCTTACCAGGACTGGAGGGTTTGAGCTATAAGGAGAGGTTGGATAAGGTGGGACTATTTTCACTGGAGTATAGGAGTTTGAGGGGAGACCATATAAAAGGCTTTAAATCACAAGGTGAGTAGATAAGGTGAATAGCAAAGGTCTTTTCCTCAGGGTGAGAGAGTTCAAAACTAGAGGGCATAATTTTAAAATGACAGGGGAAAAATTTAAAAGAGATCTGAGGGGCAAGTTTTTCACACAAGAGGGTGGTTGGTTCCTGAGTGGAATGAACTGCCAGAGGAAGTGATAGTTGTAGGTACAGTCACAACATTTAAAAGGCATTTGGACAGGCACATGAACAGGAAAGGTTTAGAGGAATATGGGCCGAATGTAGGCAAATGGGGTTAGTTTAGTTTGGGAATCTTGGTTGGCATGGATGAGTTGGGCCAAAGGGCCTGTTTCCATGTTGTATGACTCTCTGACTCTAAGTAGTCAAAGCGGACTGCCTGAAAGTTTAAACTTTTTCTCTTTACCAAGTTTGGCAACACTATTATGTGTTTTCAGCCTTCTTTTCGGTTTTGGGCTGGTATCAAACACAGCAATGTTTAGATGGAAACTAAACACCCCCTGTGCTGCAACACCTCTCTCCAAGTCTTCAGCCCCCCATCTCTCCTCCAGAACAAGCAGCTTCAAGCTTCGCAGTGTGACAGATTTATTCCCCAAGCTGTCCTTTCCTGTACTCTCATGTCGGAGAGATTGGGAAATAGAAAGTGTTTGGAAACTGCAATTCTGGTTGGTTCTCGGCAAGAGAGAAACTAGCCAGTATGGGACTGGTTAGAACAAATACCAGGACTGATGCTTTTCCAGCGCCAACCTGCGCCTTCCTAGCTCCTATCCCCTCCCCATTCCCATTCCCATTCAACTGTCTTATGGATTGAGTGGGTGGGAGGGCTAAGAGATTGGATTCTTTCTTCTCTGGCTCTGTCTATTTTCCCAATTGCCCACAGTGGGACTCCTTTACATTTTATTGGAAGCTTCATGGCAACAAAGGCACATTTAGATAGTCTCTTTGATAAAACAGCCCACCTGAAGCTGCTTCATGGAGGTATTAAACAAAATTTGGTCCCAAGCTTCAATGGGAGATATTAGATCAGAAGAAGCAGATTTTAACGAATGTCTTCAAGGGAAAAGGAGAGTTAGAGGGTCAGGAAGTTTTAGTGAGGACACTCTACAGCTACAGATGGCAGTTAAAGGCATAGCTACCAATGTTGGATAGCCACATTGAATGCCGTACTGCCAATTGTAAATATACAGTCTTAACTGAGCCATAGGTGTGAGAGCTCTGGCAGCTGGCTCCACCTACTTTTGAATTACTTTTGTCTTATAATATTCAGGCAATGCTTAGCCTGGTGCTAAAGAAGAGATTGCATCAGCTTTTCACTGCTGGCCATTGGATTCCCATTCATGTCAGAGAAATATCACTCCCACCATTTTATTCAGCATGGCCAAATCATTGGAAGGGGTCTAATGGCACAAGCTCACATCAGACTAGAGCTGTCCCACAACGCTTTGTGCAAACTGTTTACTTCTATTATAGAGAAGAGATTTTTATTTCTATTTATTTGGAGCGTATTCAAATCCAGATATCAGAAAGGTTAAGACCATATGCAAATTGTCATTTATTCCACTGAATTCAAATACAAAAACAATTTCATTTCAGAGCCTTTTCAAAAAAGAACTGCCACTAAAATCTGATTCAAGTTAAGAGATGGTCAGAGCAAAATCAAATAACATTTAATCAAATTCACAGATTCACAGGATCAGTCCAGCTCACAATGCACAACACAGGCTGACCAATTCCACACAGTCAAATGCAATTTAAATATTCATGTTGACCAGTAATTCCATTTAACTGTAAGTACTGTGATGACTCAGCAGAGGACCGTAACTATTATCTATTCTTCTACATCTTATTAATTGCCAGTCTCTGTAATTATCTGTTACTGTAATAAGACCCCTTATAACTAACTGGTACCTTGCCCATCGTGCTTTGTGGTCACTGCCTTATACTGTACAATACTTATACTATACTGTAGTAACTAGAAATTAATCCTCGGGATAGCGTTGAGCTGATTGGGAAAGCCTGATGCCTTCATCATCCCTGTTTTAGGAAAGGAAGCCCTTGGAGTATTAATGCTATTTCTGATCGTGATGCAATGATACAGAGCTACACAAGATAATAACAGGTTCAGACCAGTTAGACAAAGAAAAGGCATTTCCCATTGGCAGCAGGTACCTGAAACTAAGGGACACTGATTTAAGGTTTTGAGATGCAGGAAGTGGAGCCCTATGAGGAAGATTCCATTTACATAGCGAATTGTAATTCTTGAAATGGTGTGGTCACGTCCACTTGAACCATCTTCAATGTCTTCACAGCCAACAATCCTTGTTACTGGCATTGGTCTCAGCTATTGATACTGTGTGAGGAAGGATGGCCACATAAAGTCATTGGGAGAAGCTAGGCTTATTCTTAATAAACAGAATAAGTTTAGTATGGGTTACTTTACAGCTCCTTATGTAACGTCTGAAATACATGATAATTTTCTGTGAGACATCAGATTCAATTTAAGACTCAGTGGACATCACTATTACTGAACTGTTATTATTCACACGACACATCTAGGATAAACCCAGTTAGCTTCCCCAGGATTAGCCATTCATATCCCGATGGGTGGAACATACCTTTTGTTGGCTGTTAACTCTTTCAGATGCTAACTATAAAATAGACAATAGACAATAGGTGCTGGAGTAGGCCATTCAGCCCTTCAAGCCAGCACCACCATTCATTATGATCATGGCTGATCATCCACAATCAGTATCCTGTTCCTGCCTTATCCCCATAACCCTTGATTCCTCTATCTTTAAGAGCTCTATCCATCTCTTTCTTGAAACTATCCAGAGAGTTGGCCTCCGCTGCCTTCTGGGGCAGAGCATTCCATATATCCACCACTCTCTGGGTGAAGAAGTTTGTCCTCAACTCTGTTCTAAATGGCCTACCCCTTATTTTTAAACTGTGTCCTCTGATTCTGGACTCACCCATCAGCAGAAACATGCTTCCTGAGTTGTGAAGAGGACAAAGGAGTTTCCAAAGAGATATAGATAAGTTAAACAAATGGGAAAAGACCTGGCAAATGTGGGAAATTGTCCGTTTTGTCAGAAAGGGTAAAAACAAAGAAGCTTGTGAGCTAAATAAGCAAATTTGCTGATATTAATATTGGATAAGCATATGGACATACATGGATAGTGTACGTTAGATGGGCTTGAGATCGGTATGACAGGTCAGCACAACATTGAGGGCCGAAGGGTCTGTACTGTGCTGTAATGTTCTAAGTCTATGTTTATGTCTAAATGGTGTGAGGTTTCAGAGCGCTGTGTGGGGAATTGAATGTAAAAATAGGGAGTTTATGCTTCAGTTTTACAGGTCAATGGTGAATCTGCATCTGGAGTATTGTGCATGTTGGTGCAAACCAAAAGGTGGCTGAGAGTCATCACAGTGGGATTCCGGGAGACATCGCCACAATTATCATGACTTTCCAGCAGGTCAGAGAGAAACAAAAAGAAGAGAGTTTGTGAAGAGAATGACTGGCAGGGTTAAGGTGTACCAGGGAGCAGCCATTAAGAGAGTTGGCTAGTGTTGGAGTGCAAGTGCTGAGGAGTTCGCTCAAGGGGTTTCAGTGTGAGGGGGCTGAGCAGGAGTACGGGTAAGGGCTCTTTAACTCTACTTCCTTCTACTAGTGTCTGGACTGAAGGCAGTAGAGACGGCAGCTAGTTCTGTGTCATGCTCCTCTTGCAGGATGTGGGAGATCAGGGGGACTTCCATTTTCCCTCAGACAGAGCAATACTGATCGGAGGGTCAGTTGTGAGGGGGACAGACAGCAGATTCTGTGGCTGCAGAAGAGACACCAGGATGGTGTGTTGTCTCCTAAGTGCCAGGATCAAGGATGTCTCTTAGCGGTTGCAGAAATTCTGAAGGGGGAGTGTGAACAGCCAGAGGTCATTGTGCGCATCGGTACAAATGACAGAGGGAGGAAAAGGGATGGGGACATGCGAAACAAGTATAGGGAGTTAGTTAAGAAGTTAAAAAGGAGGACCTCAAGTGTAATCATCTCCAGATTGCTTGCCAGTGAGAACAGAAATAGAAAGATAGAAAAGATGAATGCGCAGCTGAGGGGCTTGTGTAGTGGGCAGAATTTTTAGTTCTTGGATCATAAAGATCTCTCCTGGGGTAGAGCTGACCTGTACAAGAAGGGCGGGTTGCATTTGAACTGGAGGGGTGTCCATTATCCTCGTGGGGAGATTTGCTAGTGTTACCCGGGAGGGTTTAAACTAGTTTAGCAGAGGAGTAGGACTCTGAATAAGAGAGGGGCCATGGAGAACATAGAACATAGAACATTACAGCACAGTACAGGCCCTTTGGCCCTCGATGTTGTGCCGACCTGTCATACCGATCTGAAGCCCATTGACCGATCTGAAGCCCAAGTCAGGGGAAAATACATTAGCCATTGAGAGCAATTTATTATTCAGGGTAGCCGGGGCACAATCAAGGGAGGGAAAAGACTTTTGGTGTAAAGTGCATTTATTTCAACAAACGAGGCCTGACTGGTGAGGCAGATGAGTTCAGAACATGGACTGGCTCTGGGGATTGAGTTATTATAGCCATAACAGGAGATATAGCAGTTTGGATCAGAAATTGGCTTGCTGAAAGAAGACAGACGGTGGTAGTTGATGGGAAATATTCACCCTGGAGACCAGTTACTAGTGGTGTACCGCAAGGGTCGGTGTTGGGTTCACTGCCTTTTGTCAATTTTATAAATGACCCAGATGAGAGCGTAGAAGGATGGGTTAGTAAATTTGCAGACGACACTAAGGTCGGTGGAGTTGTGGATAGTGACGAAGGATACTGTAGGTTGCAGAGAGACATAGATAAGCTGCAGAGCTGGGCTGAGAGGTGGCAAATGGAGTTTAATGCAAACAAGTGTGAGGTGATGCACTTTGGTAGGAGTAACCAGAAGGCAAAGTACTGGGCTAATGGTAAGATTCTTAGTAGTGTAGATGAGCAGAGAGATCTCGGTGTCTATGTACACAGATCCTTGAAAGTTGCCACCCAGGTTGACAGGGCTGTTAAGAAGGCATACAGTGTTTTAGCTTTTATTAATAGAGGGATCAATTCCGGAACCAAGAGGTTGTGGTGAAGCTGTACAAAACTCTGGTGCAGCCTCACTTGGAGTATTGTGTACAGTTCTGGTCACCGCATTATAAGAAGGATGTGGAAGCTAACCCTATCGCAGGAAATGACATCACCAACCCAAGGAAACCTAACCAGATAAATAGAAAGCGGGACATAACACCAGCGCTTCATCAGAGGCTCACTGATGATGTTACCTAGAATGGTGACGAAACGTCTGAAAACTAACCTTCCAGCTCAGCGAGCAAACTCACACCCAGGATGTGGAAGCTTTGGAAAGGGTGCAGAGGAGATTTACTAGGATGTTGCCTGGTATGGAGGGAAGGTCTTACGAGGAAAGGCTGAGGGACTTGAGGCTGTTTTCATTAGAGAGAAGAAGGTTAGAGGTGACTTAATAGAAACATATAAAATAATCAGAGGGTTAGATAGGGTGGATAGGGAGAGCCTTTTTCCTCGGATGGTGACGGCGAGCACGAGGGGGCATAGCTTTAAATTGAGGGTTGAAAGATACAGGACAGATGTCAGAGGTAGTTTCTTTACTCAGAGAGTCGTAAGGGAATGGAACGCTTTGCCTGCAACGGTAGTAGATTCACCAACTTTAGGTACATTTAAGTCGTCATTGGATAAGCATATGGACGTACATGGAATAGTGTAGGTTAGATGGGCTTGAGATCGGTATGACAGGTTGGCACTGTACTGTGCTGTAATGTTCTATGTTCTATGTAGAAACTGATCTGAGAGAGGGCAGGACTAGCAGCTCAGTGTTCCTGGGTACAGAAGCTACAGACGTGACAGAAGTTCAAGAAGATGTTCAAGGGAGTTGCCCTTGAGATAACGGAGGACATAACAACAATGCTCAGTTTCAGTTGAGGTTTCCTAAATCAATGTGCAGTCGGCCCTACTCAGGAGGACGTAACACTGGACTTCTTCTTAGGAAGTGACTTCAGGCAAGTGACTGAAGTGTCAGTCGGAGAGCACTTTGTGTCCAGTGACCATAGTTCGCTTAGTTTTAATATAGGTATGGAAAAAGATAGGGCAGGCCCACAGGTTAAGGTGCTAAACTGGAGCAGGGCCAATTTTAGGGTCATTAGGCAGGATCTAGCAGAGGTTGATTCGGTGAGTCTGTTTGAAGGAAAAGGAACATTTGGCAAATGGGAGGCTTTTAAAAGTGTGAAAACAAGAGTCCAGGGGCAGTATGTCCCTGTTAGGGTCAAGGAAGAAGCTGGCTGGAGTAGGGACCTCCGGCTGACAAAGGATATTGAGGCTCTGATCAGGGAAAAGAAGAAGGAAAACAGTGGGTTTAAGCTATCGGTCTCAAGTGAATTCCTAGATGACTATAAAAAGTGTAGGAGCACACTTAAGAGGGAAATAACAAGAGCAGAAAGAGGGTATGAAATAGATCTGGCAGAGAAGTTAAAGATAATCCCAGTGCTTCTGTAGCTATATTAAGAGTAAGAGTGTGGCAAGGGAGAGAATAGATCCTTTCAAAGATCAGCATGGCTATCTATTCATGGAGCCACATGAGATGGGGAAGATTTTTAATGAATATTTCTCCTCAGTAAACACTGAGCAGTGAATCATGGATGCTAAGGAAATAAGAGAAACTAGCGGGAAAGTTTTAGACCACATACATGTTACCAGAGAGGAGGCAGCCTTAAAGTGCATGAAGGTGGATAAATCCTTTGGGCCTGATCAAGTCCATCCTCGGATGTTGTGGGAGGCTAGGGAAGAAATTGCAGAGGCCCTTTCAGAGATTTTTGCTTCATCTTTAGCCACTGGTGAAGTTCTGGAAGACTGGAGGGTGGCTAATGTTGTTCCATTGTTTGGGAAAGGTAGCAAAGACTAGCCAGGGAACTACAGGCCAGTAAGCCTGACATCAATGGTACAAGTTGTTGGAGAAGGTACTGAGGGACAGGATCAATGAATAGTTGGATAGTCAAGGTCTGATTAGAGATAGTCAGCATGGATTTGTGCACGGGAAGTCACGTCTGACAAATCTTCTGGTGTTTTTCAAAGATGTAACCAAGAGGATCGATGAGGGTAGGGCAGTGGATGTTGCCTACATGGACTTTAGTAAGGCCTTTGACAAGGTCCTGCACGGCAGGCTAGTCATGAAGCTTAGGTCGCATGGGATCCAGGGAGAGCTAGCTAATCGGATTCAAAATTGGCTCGATGGCAGGAAGCAGTGGGTGTTGGTTGAAGGTTGTCTCTTGGACTGGAGGCCTGTGGCTAGAGGTGTGCCTCAAGCGTTGGTGCTGAGACCTTTGTTATATGCGAATGTACGAGGCATGATTAGTAAGTTTGCAGATGATACAAAATTAGAGGTATAATTGATCGTGAGGAAAGTTATCAAAAATTACAGAGGGATCTTGATCAGACGGCGAAGTGGGCTGAGGACTGGCAAATGCAATTCAATACAGGTAAGTGTGAGGTGTTGCACTTTGGAAAGTCAAACCATGGTTGAGTCTTTGGAACTCCCCTCCTGAAAAGGCAGTGGACACAGAATTTTTATTTGTACTGAAGGCAGAGGGAGATAGATTCTTGCTTACCATGGGGATGAAAGATTATCAACAAATATGCAGGAATACTGAGTTGAGGTTGAAATCAGATCAGCCATGATCTTTTAGAAAGGCAGAATATGTTCAAGGGGCTGAATGGCCTATTCTTGTTCCTTGTGTGTTAGCTGCCTGGTTTTGTGGGAATCAGATCAGACTGAGAGGAAACACAAAATTTCTTATAGTTTGCATGGGAGAAATCTGTTTACATTTGTATTTTGTTGATTATCACACAAAAATGAACGTGTTTTTCCTCTTTGAGTGTTTCAGGTAGCAAACACTAACTGCTGTAAACACAGGGCTTCAATAAATTAAACGGTAAAGTAAATAGAAAGTAAATTAAATAGATGGTAAACTAGATCAAAACAGAAGAACCATTTCTTCTATTATGAAGCACAAGATCATTTCTTTAATAATTATAAACATTAAGTAACAAAGCGCACCCAGCTTAGTTTGCTCACCATAACTTTAGAAAGCTTTGAAATGTCATGCACTCACTTCAGTAAATAAATAAAAATGGGCGAAGTTTAGATATTGCACGTATGAAAATAACCTGAGGAAATGGGAGAAATTTAACGCACCAATTGGTCTCTGTATCTTAAAAGATAAATAAATTCAAAATTTCAATCAATTTAAACATAATGCAGCAGTGATAACCAGAACGACGGCTTTATTTATCTCCCCCTTTGTTATTTGCAGAAAATATTGACTTTTTTTTCAATAAAAGAGAATTGATAGCAATTTATGCGTTTTTGTTTCCATATATTTTTCTATGCCTTAAAGCTGAAAGGCTGGGCTGGATTTCCTGTTTGGGTTGTGGTGGGGTCAGGGAGAAGTGACAATTGTCTGTCTCCCACCGAATGTCCTATTGGTTCCCGATCAGTATCCCTCCTGAATCTGTATGCCCCAAAAGGATAATCCTGCTGGAGCAAATGGCATTGATTCAGAATGCGACTTCTACCCCCAACTCTGTATTCCCACCTATAGCAAAATCAAGTGGGGTCTGTTGCTGGCTGTCTGACCATGTCCTAGAGAAAGAGGAGATATGGAGCCCAGGTGCAGAGATAGGTCTGAATTGGGCCTGGCTCTCAGTTCCTAGAGCATGTGTGAAGAGTAGGAAGTGTGGACACAAAAACTTTAAGGTAGATGATTTACCTGAGGCCTTACTGCCCGTCGGTAATATGGGGTCAAGTTTGAACAGGAGAGAAAGCAGTGGGCAGGTCACGTGCTTCGTTTCATGCACCATGACCTACGCATGTACCGAGATGGTTGGGGGATTGTGGCATTTGTATAATCCAGCCCACTGTTCTACTTCCCAAAAAGCCAACTTTCTGCTTTGTAATCTCTCATTAGTCAAATCAGCATCATAGAAAATATTCTCCATCCACGTCAATATCCACCTGTTCTGAAGAAGAGTCAGAGCAGATCCCAGACTCTCACTCTGTTTCTCTCTTCACAGAGGCTGCTGAGTTTCTCCCGCTTTCTCTGTGTTGTGTTTGAGAGTCTATGTCGCTCACAATGAATTGACTTAGAACACACAGGAAAGAGGCAAACGCTTTCAAATTTGTGTCAATATGAAGATCAGGAGGACAAAAACTGGCCAGACAGCAGGTACTTAGGGTAGAGAGTGATCGCTAGAATGTTACAAACTGGGACTGGTCCTTCACTTGTTGGTCGAGATAATGCTGTGACACTGCACAATATACCCATTGTCACATGGAGATATAGGCTATCCCAGGTGAAGCTGTGGTGAATATTCAGATTGGTTCCTTTATCTCAGTGCTCCCAGACTGTTTCCCACTTTAATTCAGTATTAAAGCTGGGAAATTGCTCTGTCCTCAATGCTGGATATGGGAGGAGGATGTAGAACATAGCATATAGAGCAGTACAGGCCCTTTGGCCCACGATGTTGTGCCAAACTTTTACCCTAACCCTAAGGTCTATCTAACCTCCACCCCTACCTTATACTGTCATCCATATACCTATCTAATAGCTGCTTAAATGCCCTAATGAGGCCGACTCCACTACCCTCTCTGGCAATACATCCCACGCCCCAACCACTCTCTGAGTGAAGAACCTACCTCTGACGTCTCCCTTATCTACCTCCACTCATTTTAAAACTATGTCCCCTCGTAATAGTTACCTCCACCCCAGGGAAATGCCTCTGGTTATCTACTCTATCTATATTTCTGATTGTTTCGTGCACCTCGATCAAGTCACCTCTCATCCTTCGTCGTTCTTAAGAGAGAAGACTCGCTCTCTCAACCTTTCCTCGTAAGACCTTCTCTCCACTCCAGGCAACATCCTGGTAAATCTCCTCTCCACCTTTTTCAATTCTTCCACATCTTTCTTGTAATGAGGAGACCAGAACTGGGCACAGTACTCCAGATAAGGCTGAACCAGGGTTTTGTATAGCTGGAGCATAACTTCACGGCTGTTGAACTCAATCCTTCTATTAATGAAAGCTAAATATTTGAGAGCATCAGGAGGAGGGTCAGTCGTTGTTGCCTTGGACCTTGGGACCCCAAAATTTCACCACTTGGGGTCCCCAGATCCACTTTGGGAAATACTCTACCTCCAGGTATTCAGAAGAGATTAGCTTCAGTAATAACCTAACTTGCTGTTTCTCAGGTATTTGAATTGTTGTTCAACTATTGCTGTCCAGGTGTCTGCAACCCCTCTTGCTGCAGAAACTGCAGTCTAATTCCACAAAACAAGCCTTCTTTTATGAATAACCTTAATTACAAACAGAAAAGCCTGTATGCAGGAGACAAAAAGCCAGCTTCATAAATTAGGATTTCAACCAACAAGAGATGAATCTTGAGCTACTTAGCTAAAGAAGCAGATTATAAGTATGAAAAAAAAGTATCTTTTCTCTGTAATGTAACAGAGGTTATCTTAGTGAGCCATTTGAGGAATAATTGATAAAGGAAAATGGGATAGCTCAAATGGAATCCAGATCAGCAGGAAAAGCAGACAGATGAGAATAAGACTGCTATTTTACATGCATGCGACTTTCAGAAATAGACCATTTGTCCCATGATTAGTCTATGCCAGTCTGTACAATATGTTGGCTCTACTGCATTTTCACAGCATTTTAATTTTCTATTGAACGTTTTGATCTTTAGAATATTAACCTACAAGTTACATGTAGGAAGAGGTGGGCTCGGGTGGATCCTAGGCTGTTCCATGCTTGAGCAATGACACGAAAGATCCCACAGTGTTTGTAGATGTGTTTGACTCCTGCTTCAACTGAGCTGAGGTTAGAGTAGGTCACTGCGGTCCCATCGCCAAACTCCATCTGTAAACTGGTCCTTGGCACATCTCCCTGTGCAAATGTAATAGGTAAGTCCACAAGTTGGTTAGCAGGAGTTGAAATATGTGGATAGAGCCAATATTGTATTCTCACAGCAGTTATTTATTTTTAGGTTAAGAATGTCAAGATTGCACATCTCATCTCCAGTATCCAGATCATAAACTAAAATTACAAAGAATTTTCAACAGAGAAGCAGGCCATTCTGTACAACAGGACAATGAGCTCTTTCTGAATCTCTGCCATCTTACATCATCTCAAATTATTATCCCATCTTTTATACCTCAAACACACACTCTCAAATGCATCCCTTCAGTTGTATTTTGAAAGACTGCAAATGTAAAAATCTTGCTTTTCTTAATATAACATAAATTCTGAAATGAATATTTCAGCTTTCATGATAGACCAATCATTTTAGGTTCATGTAAGTTAAAAGTATTATTAAAGTTTCTGACTAAATCACAGAAATCTAGTCTGTAGGTACAGCAAGTGGAATTAACTGCGAAAGGAATAGAGTATAAGTGTAGGAAAGTGTTGCTGCAGCTGTGCAAGGCATTAATGAGACCAAAGTTGCCGTGGTTTACGAAGGAAGTGGAATCTCTGGTCAAGAGGAAGACGGCGGCTTCTGTTAGGACGAGATGTGAAGGCTCAGTTAGGGTGCTTGAGGGCTACGAGGTAGCCAGGAAAGACCTAAAGAGAGAGCTCAGAAGAGCCAGGAGGAGACATGAGAAGTTGTTGGCGGATAGGATCAGGGTAAACCCTAAGGCTTTCTAAAGGTATTTAAGGAATAAAAGAATGACGAAAGTAAGATTAGGCCCAATCAAGGATAGTAGTGGGAAGTTGTGTGTGGAGTCAGAGGAGATAGGGGAAGCACTAAATGAATATTTTTCAACAGTATTCACTCTAGAAAACGACAATGTCGTCGAGGAGAATACTGAGATACGGGCTACTAGACTAGGTAAGATTGAGGTTGACAAGGAAGAGGTATTAGAAATCCTACAGAGTGTGAAGATAGATAAGTCCCCTGGGCCGGATGGGATTTATCCTAGCATCCTCTGAGAAGCCAGGGAGGAGATTGCCGAGCCTTTGGCATTGATCTTTAACTCGTCATTGTCTACAGGAATAGTGCCAGATGACTGAAGGATAGCAAATGTGGATCCCCTGTTCAAGAAGGGGAGTAGAGACAACACTGGTAATTATAGACCAGTGAGCCTTACCTCAGTTGTTGGTAAAGTGTTGGAAAAGGTTATAAGGGATAGGATTTATAATCATCCAGAAAAGAATAAATTGATTAGGGATAGTCAGCATGGTTTTGTGAAGGGAAGGTCGTGCCTCACAAATCTTATTGAGTTCTTTGAGAAGGTGACCAAACAGGTAGATGAGAGTAAACCGGTTGATGTGGTGTATATGGATTTCAGCAAGGCGTTCGATAAGGTTCCCCACAGTAGGCTATTGTACAAAATGCGGAGGAATGGAATTGTGGGAGATACAGCAGTTTGGATCGGAAATTGGCTTGCTGAAAGAAGACAGAGGGTGGTAGTTGATGGGAAATGTTCATCCTGGAGACCAGTTACTAGTGGTGTACCGCAAGGGTCGGTGTTGGGTTCACTGCCTTTTGTCATTTTTACAAATGACCTGGATGAGGGCGTAGAAGGACGGTTAGTAAATTTGCAGACGACACTAAGGCGGTGGAGCTGTGGATAGTGATGAAGGATGCTGTAGGTTGCAGAGAGACATAGATAAGCTGCAGAGCTGCGCTGAGAGGTGGCAAATGGAGTTTAATGCAGACAAGTGTGAGGTGATGCACTTTGGTAGGAGTAGCCGGAAGGCAAAGTACTGGCTAATGGTAAGATTCTTGGTAGTGTAGATGAGCAGAGAGATCTCGGTGTCCATGTACACAGATCCTTGAAAGTTGCCACCCAGGTTGACAGGGCTGTTAAGAAGGCATACAGTGTTTTAGCTTTTATTAATAGAGGGATCGAGTTCTGGAACCAAGGGGTTATGGTGAAGCTGTACAAAACTCTGGTGCGGCCTCACTTGGAGTATTGCGTACAGTTCTGGTCACCACACTATAAGAAGTATGTGGAAGCTTTGGAAAGGGTGCAGAGGAGATTTACTAGGATGTTGCCTGGTATGGAGGGAAGGTCTTACGAGGAAAGGCTGAGGGACTTGAGGCTGTTTTCATTCAAGAGAAGAAGGTTGAGAGGTGACTTAATTGAAACATATAAAATAATTAGAGGGTTAGATAGGGTGGATAGGGAGAGCCTTTTTCCTAGGATCGTGACGGCGAGCACGAGAGGGCATAGCTCTAAATTGAGGGGTGAAAGATTTAGGACAGATGTCAGAGGTAGTTTCTTTACTTAGAGAGTAGTAAGGGAATGGAACTCTTTGCCTGCAACGGTAGTAGATTCGCCAACTTTAGGTACATTTAAGTCGTCATTGGATAAGCATATGGACGTACATGGAATAGTGTAGGTTAGATGGGCTTGAGATCGGTATGACAGGTTGGCACAACATCAAGGGCTGAAGGGCCTGTACTGTGCTGTAATGTTCTATGTTCTATGTTCTATGTTCTACAACTGGAGTTTTGTGTCCAGTTTTGCTCTCTACATTACACGCAATTCAGATGGGGTTAATTAGATTGATTTCAGAGATGAGGGGTGGATCTTATGAAGAGACATGGAGTAGTTTAGGCCTATACTCTCTGCAGTTTAGAAGAATGAGAGGAGATCTAATTGAGGGATATTAACTACTAAAACGGATTGACAAAGTCGACAGAGGGGATTGTTGAAACAAAAATAGAAATTGCTGGAGAAACTCAGATCTGTCAGCAAAGAGAAACAGAGTTACTGTTTCAGTCCAATATTGATCTTCTTCAGAACCTAAGGTAGGTTTTGAAGGTGGACTTGAAGGCAATGGTGGAAATAAATAAAGTACTTACATACTTTCACCTTAGAAAGCTCTTCTCATCCAGCAATACATTTTGAATTCATTATTGAAATTAAACTGGAAGTGTCTCAAAGGTTTATTGGGTGAATTCACTGTCTGTTGCTACTCCAACAAATGAAGATTGGATCCCTATCCTGAGATATGTTGAATATCAGTAAAGACATAACATGTAGCCTTTGAATCCCAAACACGGGAAGGAGAAAGCTTGGAAAGATTTCCACATGCAATTGTGTTCCATTGTTATAGCGTCTGGGCATTTTGTTTTATTCATTCAGAGGATGAGGATGTCACAGGCTAGGCCAGAATTCATTGCCCATCCCTAATTGCCCAGTGGTCAGTTCAGAGTCAACCACATTGCTGTGGGTCTGGAGTCACATGTAGGCCAGGCCAGGTAAGGATGGCAGTTTCCTTCCCTAATGGACATTAGAGAACCAGATCTTTTTTTCACCCTGACAATCATCATCATCAGACTGTTAATTCCAGATTTCTTTTATTGAACTCAAATTCCACTATCTGCCATGGTGGGATTCGAACCCAGGTCCCGAGAACATTATCTGGGTCTCTGAATTAACAGTCCAGCAATAATACCACTAGGCCATTGACTCCACTTGCTTCTGCAGAATTTCTAACCCACACGATCGAATATATTAGAACCATAGAATCCCTACAGTGTGGAAACAGGGCCTTCGGCCCAACAAGTCCGTACCATTCCTCAGGCCCACCTCCCTATAAGACACCTAATCTACACATCCCTCAGCACTATGGGCAATTTAGCATGAAATATCCACCCTAACCTGCAAATCTTTGGATCCAGAGACTCGGAGCACCCAGAGAAAACCCACTCAGACATGGAGAGAATGTGCAAGCTCCACACAGACAGTCGCCTGAGGGTGGAATCGAACCGGGGACCCTGGCATTGTGAGGCAGCAGTGCTAACCATTGAGCCACCGTGCTACCCCGGAACTTGTGTGAAAGCCTGAATATGAAGAAGAGCAACATTTGGAGGAAAGTATCGGAGATACATGTGGAATCTTCCTCAGCATATATTATGAGAGAAGGAGGGGAAAGAGAAAAAAAATGTAAAAGTCACAGTTTGAACACTTTCTTTCCAGAGGTTTCACTCAAAAATTTCCATATTTGAATGTTGATTCAACAAATAATGTCTTTATGCCATCCATGCACGCATCAAACACAACCTTATTATTATGTTATCTCCAACAGTGACATTTGGATAGTTCAGCATCAGAACGTGGGATAGATTGAAATCTCACTCATTAAGAAAATATTTACAGTTGCATAGAAATAATATACTGTAAGCTGTGAATTATGAATCAAGTGAGTAATTAATATGCTGCACCAGTGACTTGAATCCAAGGAGCAACCAATAGCGAAGGCATTAGTCAACAGATTTGGAAGTATCTGTGGATAAAAGGTAGAGTTATAATTTGAATCTAGTGACCGTTCTTCAGATCCCCTCTGGATTCAAAATGTTAACTTTGCTTTCTCTCCACAGATGCTGGCAGGCTTGTTGAGTTTGTCTAGCTGCTTCTGTTTTAGTTTCTGACTTCTGCAGTTTGTTGTTTTATATTAGCTGAAGGATTACTGTTTGGTTTAGTAACTGAAAGGGAAAGGCAGAGGAATGGCAGGGAATGGAGTGAGAATGAAGAGGAAGAGTAGGAAAAAGGTTTGAGAAACATTGGGGTTGGAGAAACTAAATATTGGTTGAGAAGAAAGTGGGGAAAAAAGTTTTTTTAGAATTCATTCACAGAATGAGGGCACCACTGGCTAGGTTAGCATTTATTGCATATTCTTAATTGCCCAGAGGGCAGTTAAGAGTCAACCGCTTTGCTGTGGGCCTAGAGTCACACGTAGGCCAGACCAGGTAAGGATGGTAGTTTCCTTCCCTAAAGGGCACAAGAGAACCAGCTGGGTTTTTTTTCCCCTGACAATTGACATCAGTTTCATGGTCATTATTATTAGACTCTTAATTCCACATCTTTATTGAATTCAAATTGTGTCCTCTGCCATGGCAGGATTCAAACCCAGGTCTCCAGAACATTAGCTGGGTCTTTGATTAACAACCCAGTGATAATACAACAAGGCCATCACCTCCCATTTGGCTAAATTGCCGGTCAAAGAGGGAAAAAGGGTCAAGTGACAAGGAAAAAGTAGATATCGAGTAGAAGAAGGAAATTAGGAAGAGATAAAAATATTGGAAACATAAGGAGAAACATGCACAGCTGGGCCCACTGATGATATATTACCCTGATCTCAATATTGTTCACAAATATCATCCAGAAACTCCAACAGTTGTTTACAATCTACTGACAAGCTTCAACAGCTGTTTTGTTTGTCATTGCACTGTCATTTTTATCATTAAATAATGTAATGTAACTGGCCATTAGAATGGTGCAAATATGCAACTGGTATGAATGAGAACATGATTCCAGAAATCAGCTTTCAATGCTATAACTGGTCTTTAAGACATAATTCCAATTTACACCCTACTTACTTTAAAATTCTCAGTTTGAAGTTTAGGAATTACAGTGACAAATTATCATATTTTAATTATTCGGACATGCATTTTCTATGACCCTTAACTGGCTTCAATTATATTATGAGTGCTTGAAAGAATTATCTTTACGATTTTAATATTTTCTATTCAGGGTGCAGCAAACCAATGTTGAGAAGTTGAAGAGCCCTTTGTTCCATGGAGTTCCTTCTGGTAGGATCAAGAGTGATATCAACAAATTCCAGTTCGACGTGACAGTTTCCACCATAGTGAAGAACTAACACGTGAATAAAGTTCTAATCAGGAAAACTAAGCAATGGTTTGATGTATTTATGAGGGCCCTTACAGATTTGAATTAAGAAAATGCTAAGTGGTTCAGCAGTGTAATTGGTAAGTGCTATGTGCATGATCAATCTAAGACCATAAAACACAGGAGCAGAAATTAGGCCATTTGGCCCATCGAGCCTGGTCTGCCATTCAATCATGGCTGATAAGTTCCTCAGTCCCATTCCTTTATAAAGATGGTCTGACCCAAGGTTTAATGAAAAACTGAAGACTCCATATTAAAGCAACTATGACAAAATAAAAATCAGAATTTCTTTTAAGCTGGTGAAGTTCTGGCAAATAATATTTGAGATATCATTCCTGATCAGAAAATTTAACAACAGCTAACGTCTGTCATCATCCTTTACATACTTTAAACATGACTGACTTATGGAACATTTGATGCTGAACAGAATTCTGTAGCACACAAGACCATTCTGGCCATCATAAACTATCCTTTTCTGAAGAAGGGTCATGGGACTCAAAATGTTGACTCTAATTTGTCTCCGCAAATGCTGCCAGACCTGTTGAACTTTCCCAGCAATTTTTGTGTTTGTTTCAGATCTCCAGCAGCCACAGTTCTATCAGTTTCTATAAACTACCATGGTTCTTTGAAAGAGACGTTAATTAGTCTCACTCATCCATTTCTTTCCCAAAACCCAACTTCTTAGAACATAGAACATAGAACATTACAGCACAGTTACAGGCCCTTTGGCCCTCGATGTTGTGCCGACCTGTCATTCCGATCTCAAGCCCATCTAACCTACACTATTCCATGTACGTCCATATGCTTATCCAATGATGACTTAAATGTACCTAAAGTTGGCGAATCTATAACCATTGCAGGCAAAGCGTTCCATTCCCTTACTACTCTCTAAGTAAAGAAACTACCTCTGACATCTGTCCTATATCTTTCACCCCTCAATTTAAAGCTATGCCCCCTCGTGCTCGCCATCACCATCCTAGGAAAAAGGCTTTCCCTTTCCATCCTATCTAACCGTCTGATTATTTTTCTTTTTCAAGCACATATCCAAACCCTCCTTTTCCTGGTCGTTCATATCAACTGGAGGTGTCCAGTATCTGGGAGGGACAGACAGCTTTCTTATAAATCATTACAGAACATATGCGGGCTGATGCAACTGGTCAAATGTCACAATTGTCACAGAGAGTGCATTCAAAAACCAAATCAAACCAGGGCTGTATCGGTTAAGAACAAAAATATTTTAAAGACTTCTCAGCAGGGAGTTTATGGCAAGTTTATGGAATTATTTACAGAAAAGGTAATCTGAAAGCTCTGAAATGGCAAGGTTATTAGGAAGTATATTCAGAAGCTCACAAAGCTACTGGGAACACCTGCTACTAAAGGCCAGCAAAGGATGAGTTCTGAAGAAGTCATAGTTGGCTTGATACTTTAACTTTGTCTCTTTGCCAACAGTTGCTGGCAGACCTGCTGAGCGCAGCAAAGCAACACTTCCTGTTTTACTTTCAACAAAAGCTGTAATGGACTGCAAATTGGAAAACGACCTTAATTTGCCAATTTTTACATGGAGAATACAGCTCAGTTAGAGACAATTCAACAAACTCATCCATGCTGGTGTTTATGGTCTGCACTAATCTCCCAACCCTCCTCCATCTGGTTTTTAAAGCATAACCTTCTAATCGTAGCTCCATCGTGTTTATGTAATTTTGCTGAAAAGAAATCTGAGACACTGCCTCAACCACTCCTTGTTTCAGTGAGTTCCACATTCTAACCACTGTCAGGGTAAAAATTGTTCTCCCGAATTCCTTATTTAATTTACTGGTTATAATCTCCACCCAAAATAAAATTGCATTTAAGCTGCATCTTCCATGACCTTCAGGATATCCCCATGCACTTTATCATCAATTGATGGAATTTTCAGACGAAATTTCCTTTGTGGTATAGGAGAACACTGCAACCAATTTGTACTCAGTTGGATCCCAAAGAAAACAGGGTTCTTTTCTTTCAAAGCATGGGATGTGCGCATTGCTGGCTCAGCCAGTATTTATTGTGTGTTCCTGGTAGCCCTTGCAAAGGTGGCAATGAGCTAACTTCTTGAACCATTGCAGTTCAGTAAGAAAACAGAATTAGTTTTAATAACATCCAGACAAATTTTTCTTTATTTATTCCCAGGATGTGTGTGTCGCTGACTGGACTAGCATTTATTAACCATCCCTAATTACCCCAGAGGACAGTTTAGAATCAATCATATTACTGTGGGTCTGGAGTGACATTTAGGCCAGACCAGGTAAGGGTGGCAGTTTCCTTCCCTGAAGGACATTGCATTTCCCGCCAGCAATTGACAATGAGTTATGGTCATCATTAAATGGCAAGATTTGAATCTGGGTCCCTAGAACATTACGTGGATCTCTGTATTTTCAGTCCAGTGATAATACCACTAGGGTATCTTCTCCCTTTGACAGTTGTTTTTGTGATATGGGGAGATAATAAATGCATTTGCTGGAAACTATGGAGAACATTTCCTTACTTCTTTAATATGGTTCAGTGGGATCTCTTTATTCCTTCAGACTTGATTGATAGGTTTAGTATTTCATCCAATTGCCACATCCAACAATGCAGGACTCCCTCAGAACCTATTATAACACTGCTTGCTGCTGTTATCTTAGCAGTTTATTTTTTTTCTAAACATTGCTGAAACTGCTGCCACACAAGTAATGAACAACTAACCCACCTAAACAAAAACAGAGATGTCATAATTTTCTAAAGAAGGGTCCAGACCCAAAATGTCAGCTTTCCTGCTCCTCTGATGTTACCTGTCCTGCTGTGTTATCTAAGTCATAGTCCAAACATTGCTCTTGGTTCCATATCTCACTGCTTGTGCCTGCAGTCTGGTTGCCACCATGTTGCATTTGCATCTGAGAAAGACAGCCAGAGCAGCTACTTGTTTGAGGTTAAAGGCTATATGTAATAGCATGAAGTACATAGAACCTGACTTCAATTCAAGGTACAAATGAGACTCTGTATATATGGTGCATCAGCAGTATTTAAACTTTTTAATGTGGGGACCCCTTATGGTCCAGCTCCTTTGTGGCCTATGCAGGAAGTTACCCAAATCCTAAGGGGGCTATGCAAATTCTCACAAGTCTCAAGAGAGGAAAAGAAAACACTGAAAATCAGTGCTGTGATAAACAAATGCAAAACTTTTCGAAAGTTTGGTTCAAGTGATTGCACATAATTCAGCCAATAAATTAGATGAAGGGTAGAGAATAATAATTGGTGCAAATCTGTTCAAAACAAATACAGGAAGAATGTACTTGCTGAAAAATGGTTAGAATAATGTGTCAGGGGGAAGAAAAAAAGCAAAATATGGCTGGAACGTTTGATGGATTATGGACATTTTTTTGACCGATGAATTTTCTACTTCCATGTACAGGCAGATAATTTAAATGCTCTATGTGCTCTGAGTAAGTAATTCTCTTTTCAGTGTAGCCATTATCATAACTTCTTCAAGTTTGAGAATGTTTCCTACACATTTCAGTCACTTTAACTTCATTTGAAACCTAGCTGCATACACAATGGTAAATGGCTTGCTTATCTCAGGTGCAGGGATTGAGCGCACAGATTAAATGAAATTGAGATCTGCCAAAATCAGAACTAAGGTCTGAAGATGCACCTTCACGGTTTCAGTTTACTCTCAACGCCATTCATTTTACACGAAGTATAAACAATAACTCAGGACAGAATCAGCAGGGATGTTAGCAGGAGGAGAAAACCGTTGGGCAGGTTGGTTTTTGGGGTAATATCTACTGTATTTTGGCCATCTCAGGATTTGGCCTTCCTAGGCAGGAAGATGGAATTTTTCACCATATGCCACGAACAAACCAGGTCCTTTAACTGGCCTGTTGTAGATCACCTGTTGGCCTCCTCTCACGGCTGTTACAATTTACTCTGTTCCGAGCAGACAAGAACACTGGCATCCTTTGTTACTGAGACAAATGCTGCCTGCTGGAGTTGGGCGTGGCGGGGGTGGGGGAGGAGGGTGGTGGTGGCGGCGGGGGAATGTGTATGTGTCCATCTGTGTTAGTGTGTGCATGTGTGTGTCCCCATCTGTGCATGTGCATAAATTTGCAAGTGTGCGTGTGTGTTGGTGTCTCTGTGTATGTGTACGTTTATCCATGTGTGTATTTTTGTGTGTCTGTGTTTTATTCATTAATGGGGTGAGGGCATAGCTGGCTAGACAGCATTTATTGCCCAGAGGACAGTTCAGAGTCAACAACATTGCTGTGGGTCACATGTAGGCCAGGCCATGTAAGGATGGCATATCTCCTTCACTAAACCAGGTAGTTTTTTCCCAACAATCAGCAATGGATTCACGGTCATCATTTGACTCCAGATATTTGTTGAATTCAAATTCCACCATCAGCCATGGCAGGATTTGAACCCAGAACATGATCTGGGTCTCTGGATTAACAGCCCAGCGACAATACCACTTGGCCACTGCCTCCTCTGTGAGGTGCGTGTGCGTGAGTGAGAGAGAGAGTGTGTGTACCACAATCAGGGAGCAATGATCAGGGGTGAGGCAGTGAGTGTCTGTGGAATGGTGACTGAAATCCAGCCCACACCATCTCTGCTGTAAACTTTGCCCCATCCCAGCCACCTCCAACTCGCTCTGCTGTCTGATTGGCCAGCAGCTTCAGGTATCTCCCATTTCAGAAGATGATTGACTGAAAAACTCAGCCAGAGGCCACTGAGATGACTGCCAGGCCCATGGTTCCATGGGGTCTCCTGTTGTTCACTGATGGGTACACATTGTGTGTTATGATGCTATTAACAGATGTAGAAAAATAATCAGAAAATTCCATCCTTAGGTTCAAGAAGTGCCTTCAATATTATACAACATTCCAAAGGATTTCACAGAAAAGCCTTGAAATAACAATGCTGAGGAGATACTCAGCCCAGCTAGTTAAAGGGGTATGTATATGTTTAAGGAGGGAAATGAGATGGACTGTTTAATCAGAGGCTCCTCGAACTTAGCAGCAAGCTGTGTGGAGTTAATTCCGCTAGAGTTGGGTGAAATAACTCCACAGAGGCTGGTATCCTGTCACCAAATCATTTTTTATTTACATGTGGAGAGTCCTTGACACTGATCCAGCTCCCTCAGAGCCAACTGTCAGAGTGAACAGAGCCTCTGACCTTTTTATTCCTATCTTTCAGCCAGGGCTCCCTGATTGGACTAGGCTAACAGCCCAAATCAGGGAGCTAATATTCCATGTGATAATGGGAACTGCAGATGCTGGAGAATCCAAGATAATAAAATGTGAGGCTGGATGAACACAGCAGGCCAAGCAGCATCTCAGGAGCACAAAAGCTGACGTTTCGGGCCTGGACCCTTCATCAGATGAAGGGTCCAGGCCCGAAACGTCAGCTTTTGTGCTCCTGAGATGCTGCAGGGCCTGCTGTGTTCATCCAGCCTCACATTTTATTATCTTAGCTAATATTCCATAACATCCACCTTGTTAACCTCATTACAATCACCACATTCCGCCCACTCTGAATCTGAGGGTGTAAGCCAGTTGTGTCTTTTTTGTAGCTTCTCTTGGGGTGTTTTAGCAACGGATCAGGTTCCTCCAACTCTGCCTCTGATATGGGCAGTGCATAGTGCATTGTGGCTTGCCGCTTGTGCCTGGAGGCTCTCAGAAGAAATATATTCTCCTCTTCAGGTGGCAAAGGTGTTGTTGCAGTGACATCCCCCCCACCACTCCCTCCCCACAGCCGCACCCCGCCACCGTGTCCATCTCAGATTCCAAATTATCTTCAATGCTTAATGGTGAAGGTGAACCCACAGGCTCCAAAATGGTTCTAAAGGCTGCCGAAGAGCTAGGTATGTTTTTCTCCCACAACATTTGCAAGTTTGCAGCTTTCATATGGCCCATGTGTTTGTTAAGGGCCATCACAATTACCCAAACTTTATACGTCACTGGACCTGACGTCATGTTGACTCTGACTCTGACACACGCAGGACCATTCCTGTGGTTCCTACCGCAAATGGCATCCCCTGAAGTAATCTGTCTCTCTTGCTTAATGGAATCTTGTGTCTGGCACTGGCGTTCCTGAAGCTGTTTCATCCTCCCCTTCAATATCTGGGAGGATCAGATTTAACCTGGTGCAGAGTCTTCTTCCCATTAGGAACTCTGCTGGAGTTGACCCTGTGAGGGGTGATCTGTAATCAAACAGGAACTGGGACATATCTAGTGAAGCTATTAGCTGTTCATTTAGGTATGCCTTCCATTCAAATTGCCCTTTCTCCCAGGCCATTGGATGATGGCTGGTATAGGGCTGTCCTTATATGTTAAATACCATTCAACCTTAGGAAATAAACGCATTCCCTGCTGGTAAACAATGGCTTGTTATCTGTGACCAACACTTCTGCAGTTTGTGTACAGCAAAAAGGCACACAGGTTTTCATTTATTGTTCCTGTGTTTGTTGAATGAATTCTGTGCACATCCAGCCACTTTGAGTGAGCCTCCATAATTACCTCAGAACATTAAGCCTAGGAAAGGACTGGCACACAGCCCAGGGTTTACCCGATCATTCCCATAAATGTGGGGGAGCTGCTGGCAGTAATTTTTGTTGTTGGCACTGCCCCATCAATGTGGTTATGTCAGCATCCAATCCTGGACACCAGACATAACTTAAAGCTTTTGTGCTCCTGAGATGCTGCTTGGCCTGCTGTGTTCATCCAGCCTCACATTTTATTATCTTGGAATCTCCAGCATCTGCAGTTCCCATTATCTCTGTTACCACTGATGTCTTCATTTTGGAAACTCCTGGATGATCCTGGTGGGGTTCAGCCAGTACCTGGCAGTGACCTTTGCTTGGGACAATCACTCATGCTCTTGATAATAATATGCCACCCTCTACTATGATCTGGTCTCTCTGGGTCCAGAAAGGTTTCATTGCGGGTTGTGATGGCCCTTTGGTTTCCTCCATCACATCAGCTGTTTCAGTTTTGTCAGGATGGGATCTTTCTGTGTCCAAAGTCTGATATTGTCAGCTGTGATTGGAAAGAGGTCGAGGAAATGTAAAACCATTACAGACTCTTCCAGTGGCAGCACCACTGCTGGTGTACCTTCTACTTCTCGTGGGAAGTAGCTCAATGCATCTGCATTCGCTGCTTTGTCTCCCGGGCGGTGTTCCAACTTGTAATTATAGGCACTTAGCATTAGAGCCCAACGCTAAATTTGGCCTGAAGCTATGGGCTGCACTACCTTGTTCTCTTGAAGGAGATCTAGAAGGAGTTTGTGTTCCATTATTATTACAAATTTATGACCGTAAAGGTATTGGTGGAACTTCCTAATTCCAAATATGACCAACGCACCTTCCTTCTCTATCTCTGCATTATTGCTCTGCATTTATGTCTAAATCTCTGTATTTATGCTCTGCATGAGCCAAAGTCCTGGATGCATTTAATATTGGGCGTTCCTCTCTATTGAGCCACCTGTGAGCCAACAGGGAAGCATTGCATGTCAATACAGGCCTCGCTTGCTTTCATAGTATGCTGACACCATGTAGGATGATAGCTGTTTCTTCTCTTCCCTGAAATCCACGGCTTGGCTAAGTGACCATTTTTGAAGGCTGACCGTTTTCTAAGGGCTGTTGCAAAGGTGACAGGATAGAGGCCAAGTTATGAACTTTACATGATAATTCACCAACCCAAAGAAAGACTAAAACTTTGGTTTAGAAGCGGGAAGCCAGGGCGCTTTTGATCATCCTCACTTTATCTTCCAATGGCTTTAACCCATCTTGTTGACACTGTAGCCCAAATAGATCAGTTGTGGTGCCTGGAACACACATTTTTCCCTTTTAAGGCATACACCCAATTGGGAGAAACATCTAAGGAATATGTTCAAGTTATCCAAGTGCTCCTATTGATCTTCCTGGTTATTAGCATGTCATCTAGATGAATGATAACCTGGGGTAGATCTTGTAAAGTGCTCTCCATCATCCACTGGAAAATAGCATGGGATGAAATACCTCAAATGGCAGTCTCGTATATTGGTCCAAACCAATATGGGTATTAATTGTAGCACACTTCTGGTAATCCCCATCAAATATGGGGAGGTGATGGCCTCAGTGGTATTATCATTGGGCTGTTTATCCAGAGACCCAGATAATGTTCTGGGGACCCAGGTTCAAATCCTGCTATGGCAGATGGTGGAATTGACTTCAATAAATATATGGAATTAAGGGTCTAATGGTGACCATGAATCCATTGTCAATTTGTTGGGAAAACCCATCGGGTTCACTAGTGTCCTTTAGGGAAGAAACAGCCATCCTTACCCTGGTCCGGGCTACACATGACTCCAGACTCACAGCGATGACTCTTAACTGCCCTCTGGGCAATTAGGGATGGGCAATAAATGCTGCCTAGCCAGTGACATCCCCATTCCATGGATGAATAAAGGAAAAAAAAACTGCAATTGCAGGTACACATGGCTCATATCCAGCTTTGTGAGGGACAGCCCCACTGCCAGCTTTGCATATAAACCCTCCATTCAAGGCATTAGATATATATCCAGCTACAGGAAGTAGTTTACGTTTCGTTAAAATGCCCAGAAGTGTGAATTGACCTGTTGGGCTTCAAAACTGGTAAAAGTGGTGTTATCTATTAGCAAATTGGGCTGGTTTGATGATTCCTTCGCTCGCCAGCCTCCTGATTTTTTGCCTCTATTTTTTCCCATAAGACAAATTGCAGTGTGTGGGCCTTGCAAAATCATGGAATTGCTTCCTGGTCAATATGCAAGATGGCCTTGCCTCCTCTGATAGCTCTTAGGCTTATTTCTGGGTATTTCATTTGGACTTCACTCAGGCAGCCATTTTCTAATCAAAAAATGTTGAGGCAATCTAGGTAAACATTTCTCCCAATTTCACCCCATTAAACTTGGGTTTGAGCCTTTTGTTACAATCAGTGGTAACCGAAACAGCTACTTCCCATAAGAGACTGGAAACAAAGCTGTATCCTTAATCTGTAATGGTTCCCGGTACAGGTTCTCTGTCAGGCTGAGGTTTTGTGTAAACCTATGAACTGGACTTGAGTGAATTTTGTTAAAGACTGATTCTGCAGTCATTGAAACAGCTGTGAACTGGTTGAGTACTTAACCAGACATTTATTTTGATTGGTTCTGATTTGAATGTTGCTGAGCAATCTAACTGTTCCAAAGCAGATGTAAGTGGATTTTCCAAGGTGTGCATGCTCCTGGATACTGGCCAATGCATTCTCTTACTCCATTTAGGTCTAGTGGGACTCTTGTCGTCTTGAGCCCATATAGCAGTGGCAACTCCAATGGTTTGCCAGCATGGATCCTGAAGAAAATATTGACTATTTGTCTGAGACTTGGCTGTGTTTTGGGGTTTTGCTGTGGGCTAACCTGGAGTTCCCCAGCTCAGGATGTGTCCTCAGTGAGGCTATGCAATTTCCTTCACTCAAGTGGTGTTCCCCACGTCCTATCTGAGTGGTGAGGGTGTCCACTTCCAGTTGGAATACCCTGCAACTCATATACTCCACTTATTGTCATAGAGTTGTAGAGTCATACAGCACAAAAGAGACCCTTCCATCCAATCAGTCCATGCTGATTATAATCCCAAACTAAATGAGTCCCACCTGCCTGCTCCTGGCCTGTATCTCTCCAAACATTTCCTATTCATTGCCTTGTACAAAGGACTTTTAACTGTTGTAAATTTGCTGCATTTTCTAATGATAAAGCCAGCTGTTGTCCAATCGGGCGTCAGCTTGGAGGCACTTCTGCATGATTACATCAATAATCCCACATCCTGAACAGTCTCTCAGCATCTCAACAATTCAACCAAAGTCACATGCCTCTGCTACTCATTGAGTCATAGAGTCAGACAGCATGGAAAAAGACCCTTCGGCCCGACTAGTCCATCATGGCCATGTTCCCAAATTAAACAAGTTCCACTTTCCTGCATCTGCCCCATATCATTCCAAACCATTCTTATCCATGAACTTATCCAAATGATTTTTTAAATGTTATAACTGTACAATCGGTTTTGCTATAATGTATGCTCTGGCAACATGAATAGGGGAATACTATTTCTTAAACGGGAACTTGTGTTGGCTGAAGTACAATTCCATTGGTGCAAGGAGGATTCCTCATTGACATCACATGATCATGTCATGGGCTTTGTCCAGAGTATATGCAAAGTTAGCACCAAAAGAGTCTCTGCGCCAGCATCACGTGATCGTTTCACAGACTTTGCTCTGAAGCACTTTCTGTGAGAGGTACAGTACTCTGCACTAACAACAGAACAACCTCAAAACCTCATCAAGTCATCTTGATATCTTTTCAAGGTAAGGTGGCAAATTTAATTTTATTTTGTTATTAGACATGAATTAAGCATTTATTCAAACTGCCCTATCCTTTGTATTAGGCATTGGAGTGATTTTTGAGCAATTTTAAGTGGTATTTTCTGATGGTCTGCTCCTAAACTCACTTTTCCCATTGGCCCCGTTATTTCTATGGCATGATTTTCTATAATGCGATATTGATGGTATAGTGGACAAGGAAGAAGGTTATCTAAGTTTGCAAAAGAGATCTTGATCAATAACACACTTATCACGTTATAGCAAGACCGACTGTACCTGTATCCATTACTTCCTCTGGCAGTTCATTCCGCACTCTAACCACACTCAAAGTTGCCCTTCAGGTCCTTTTTTTTTAAAACTTCTCCTCTCACCTTAAAATTATGCTTCTCTACTTTTGAATTCCCCTACCCTGGGGACAAGGCCCTTGCTATTCACCTTAACTATGCTCCTGATGATTTCACCCCACAATCTCTAACAGTATAGTGAAAAGATTCCCAGCCTATGCTTATAATTCAAACCCTCCTGTCCTGGTAAATCTTTTCTGAACCCTCTCCAATTTAGTAACATCCTTCCTATAGCATGGAGACGACGACTGCACACAGTATTCCAGAAGCTGCCTCACCAATGCCCTCAATATGGCATCCCAACTGCTATAACCAATGCTCTGATCAATAAAGTTCAACATACTAAACACTTTCTTAACCCCTGTCTACCTGTGATGCAAATTTCAAAGAATTATTTACCTGAACCCCTAGATTTCTCTGTTTTATAACACCACTCGTGGCCATACCATTAATTGTATAAGTCCTGTTCTTGTTTGTTTTACCAAAGTACAATAGCTCACATTTATCAAAATTTCATCTGCCACTCCACAGCCCATAGGCCAAATTGATCAAGATCTCTTTTGCAAACTTAGATAACCTTCTTCCTTGTCCACTAGACCATCAATTTTGGTCTCATCTGCAAACATGCTAACCATAATTTCTATATTCTTATCCAAATTGCTCATATAAATGACAAATAAAAGTGAACCCAGTACCAATCCCCATAGAATACAGCTGGTCACAGGCCTCCAGTCTGAGAATTAATCCTCCACCACCACCCTCGGTCTCAACTTAACCTCATAAAAAACCCACAATATGGATTTCCTGGTTCTCGAATTGCAGAGTAAAAATGACAGTATCTCAGAATTAAAGGAGGCTTGAGTTTCGTAATACTCTTTAACTATATCTGTCAGCTCTTGAAAGGTTTTAGTATGTGATGCATCAAGGGAAGTCAAGCTCCTAATAACTGAAAAAGCTACACATCCACAAGCTGTCAGGAGAATTACTCATTGCTTTTAATCTGCCCCAATGTCACTTGCCCAGAAAAAAATAACACATTCTTTCCTCATGTTTGGCCCAATCTTCAATGGCAGAAACAAATGAGTCAAGCTTCCCAAATAATGGAGTGATGCCAGAAATGCTCATCTCAACTCAAAGAAGACTGTTGTGAGAAAATTTCTTTAGGGGTGTGTTTATCTCTCATCACCACTAAAATAACTCTACAAAGGCAAGTATCCAATCGCAAGTCACCCTTTATTTACACATGGAGAATCCTTGACACTGATCCAGCTCCCTCAGAACCAGGTCTCAGAGTGAACAGAACCTCAGATACTCCTGTTTATATTTTTTCAACCAGGGCTCCCCGATTGGACCAGATTAATAGCCTCAGTCAGGGAGCTCATATTCTATCGGGTCCACTTGGCCAACTTTGTTACAATCTCTACAGTGGGTCACTAACATTAAGGATGTGCAAGATGCCAGAATTGAAGAACGGTAGAGATGTTGTCAGATTGTGGACTGGAGAAGATGATAGAAATAAGGAGGGATTATACCATGGAGGGGTTCAAATAAAAGGGAGAGAATTCTGAACTCAGGCTGTTATTTAGCTGCGATCCAATATAGGTCAGGGAGCCGAGCAACGATGAGTAAATGGGACTTAGCTTGAGTGAAGACAATGGTAGCCACATTTGGGAATATGGGAGCCAGAATTAAGTTGACACAATGGTATTCAGAAATAGTAAAGACTCAACAGAGGCTAAATGTTGGGGTAGAGTTGCATGAAATAAGAGAGATGGAAATATGCCATCTCAGTGATGGTTTTAATATGTGGTTTGCAGGAGAAGATTAAACACTGAGATTGAGAACGATGTAGTTCTGAGGAAGTGTCATGGACCTGAAACATTGATTCTGATTTCTCTCCACAAATGCTGAGTTTACCCAGCAATTTCCGTTTCTGTTTCTAATTTCCAGCATCTACAGTTTTTTTTTGTTCAGACAAGTAATTGACCTTTGGGAAATTCAAAAAGTAACTGTTTTGGACTGAGAGAGGAACTACTGCAAGTGATTTTTAAACTATTTTTCCATCTTCATTTCTGCATGTTCAATTAGATTGGTCCATTGGTTCTGAGAAAGTGCTGTTGTGATCTTTTATTGCCTTCTCCAGCAGCTGGCCAGGAGATTCTGTCACTATTAAAGTCCGCCATCAGTTGTATTGGAAGGATTTACAGATTGCTAATCCACCTGCTTGACCATGTTACAAACTCACCTTCCTCAACCAATACACTCTGGTGTGGGGCTTGCAAGTGGAGCTTCTGGCCTAAGATAGGAATTCTGCCACTGCATTATAGACCACACCTAATTCTCTGCCAACAATGAGCTCTGTAAGAATTGAACCAAGCAAGTGCTACAAGACAATTGAAGTGGAGGAGGATGGGCTGGTCATTGAGAAAGAATAAGATGGCCTGGTTTACCATGGTCACAGTCACATGGGACATTGTACTTGTTCCAGGGATAGAAACCTACATGAAGCCAGTCAAACTTGGTGTTGCAGGAAAGTTACAATGGATTTGGAAGATGAAAATAATACTCAAGGACTTTGGGAGGAAAAAGATGTAATATGTCAAGGTGGTGAGAGAAAGGCAGATGTGAGGGAGAGTAGGGTGGTAGCAGACGATAAAGATAAAGTTGGCAAACTGTGTGCTGCTCTCTTATTAATGAGAAACAGTTGGTGGTGGTTTAACCTGAGAGTCACTAAGGCTCAGATGAGGTTGAGGACAAAAATCTGTGCAGGATATGCTCAGCTAGTGCAGTGTTACTCTGTCATAAACCAACCAACTGAGCTAAATGGCCCCCAAAGGCAGAGACTAGTTAACAATATCAGCTACTTTGGGAGATGGGGAGGGAATCTAAATAGTCAATAGTGACAGTGAGGTTGAAGGAACAGCAGGTTGGCCACGTAGAGAGAATAAGTTTGGAAAGGGTGTGTAGGAAGATTGGAGAGAAAGCAAAAGATGAATGATCTGCTCTGTGTTTGCAAGGAGTCTTTAAGAAACTGAAAAACTGAAAGAACTATGGATGCTGGAAGTCTGAATCAAAAACAGAAATTGCTGGAAAATCTCAGCAGGGGCCTGGCAGCATCTGTGGAGAGAAATCAGAGTTAACATTTTGGATCCACTGACCCTTTGTTAGAGCTGAAGTCTTTGAGGAGGTTTACCCTGGTGAGCGAGGGGTAAGTGAACCACTTGATAGGGATCAGTTACATGTATTCACATGGCAATGGCAGGTTGCCTTGCTTTGGGATAACATTGAAAAGGTTGTGTTTTTATAGCCATGCTTCAGTTTTCATTACCCTGTGACTAGATGACCAGGTTTATTGACTTCAAGGCCACAACTTGGCATCGTTGCAACTGCTTGCATGTTTTCTACATTGTAATGACAGTGTTAGCGACAGACCATCCACAGTTAGTGTTGAATACTATGATTGTCTTAATTTCTCCACAGATTTGGAGAATAAGTGGATTTAGTGAGCTTTGGAGATTTGGATAAAGTCTTGCTGAAAGAGAAATTAGATTACCTTAACCAAAATAATTTATTTTAAAACAGATATTAAAAGTAAAAGGAAAGATTTGCATCTGTTTAGCACTTTGCATAACTTCAGGGTGATCCAAAAGCTTTCAATTACATACTTCTGAAGTGGACTCTTACTGTTATAATGCATGAAATGCAGCAGCCAATTTTCCACAGAGAGCAATGAGATTAATGAACAGTTAATCATCTTTTTAATGATGTTGATTGAGGGATTAATGTTGGGCAGAATGCCAGGGAGAACAACTTCGTTTTTCCCTGAAATATCACTGTCAGTCTGAGAATTTAGATGGGGCCTGAGTATAATTATCACATCCAGAAGACAGCACCATCACCATTCATCGCTCCATCTCTGAAGCACTGATGGTTCGCTCAGGTCCCCAGAGTCGGATTTCAAGCCACAACCTTCTGACTTGGAGGCAAGTGTGTAACTCACTGAGGGCCACAGTTCACACAAGACTCAAAAACCCCCCCCCCAAAAAAAAATGAAGTAAAACAAATACCAGTCCCTCTGCGATCAAAGCAAACTCACACGATTAGTTGTAGATTCCAGCTGTCACTACATACGCCCATGAAATCCACAATTTAATATTTGAATATAGCTTGTGATTTGTTTTGAGGGTACAACAGAAGTCAGTATTGAGCTGAAATAGTGAAACCACTTGATGATCCCTTCTGTGTCACCCCAAACATTGAGTTTTCACCACAGAAACAAATTTCTCATAATTATTTGCACCATATGCACTGCAGTGGTTCGAGGCCACCCCTCCCAGATGCCTAATCTGTAAAGTGTGTGAGTGTGTGAGGGGAGGACCATATCAAGCTCAGCAGTGACTTCAACACTCCAAGTTTCCCTCACAGAAGTAAAACCATCTGATGCATCACCAGTTGACATGTACTGGCTGTGGGACTTTCGCCTCTGAGTCAAAAAGCTGCGGGTTGAAGCCCCATCCAGCACTTGAGCACAAAAATCAAGGCCGACCCTCCAGTGAGGTTGTGATCGTACTGTGAGACATATTGTTTTTGGAATGAGATATTAAACCAAGGTTTCACCTGCTCCTGCAACTGCACTTGAGAAATTCCTTGGAACTATTTCAAAGAAGAATAGGAAAGTTATCGCTGATATCCTGGTTGGTCGATATTTATCCTACAAGCATCAAACCAGGTTATCTGATCATGATCACATTGTTGTTTGTCGGAACTTGCTGTTTGCAGGCTGCCTGTATGTCCTATGTTACAACGGTGACTACATGTTAAAAAGTACTTCATTGGTTGTAAAGCGCTTTGGGACATTCTACAGTTGTGAAAGGCGCTGTTTTAATGTATGTCCTCCTTTTAGCCTTACCCACTCATATCGATGCCCCCTATTCAGTTGGAACAATATACTCTCCAATGCCACTCTTCCTGTACACATTTCTATTCTTTCCCTTTAAATTCTTCTGGGGCATCTTTGAAACATCAGCATAAAATGTCTTTCACAAGTGACCGTCAACACTCACTCAGTTCAGATGGGGGATGATGACATTGACAACCTACTGGAGAACTGAATGAGTTATGACCTTTAAGGAAAGGAGAGATTAATGGCAGAAAGGTCAGGAGGAACATTTGACTCCACAAAACTACCTTTTAATGAGTTCCGTTGTATTAATTTTCAAAATCAGCTCATGCTCCCTGTACTAGTATGGGTTGTCACATCAATACATAAAAAAAATCGTACTGATTACTTTCTCCTTTTTATATTCAAGCATCTCCTGTAGTGAGCAGTAACTCCCCAGGGAGGAGCTAGAGTGGATCTAACCTGCATGTTGTAAGTGGGAGCGATTATAACCGGATCCACCGGCACACTAGAACAACGGCTGGTGAACTTGGAGGACCCTGTGCAGACGGCGGGCGGGGCGAGCGTCACCTGCGGGGTCCCTTGCAGAGACTGTGGCGGGCGCTCCGTTGGTCGGACGGGCGGGAGGCTGGCCGCTGGGGTGCATGAGCATCAACTGGCCGCGGGGCGACATGACCCACTGTCACTGGTGTCCTTGCGTGCAGATGGGGGGCACACCACTTTGGTTGGGGCAGCACATCCATCCTGGGACGGGCCGGGCAGGGACACGCACGGGGGTTCCTGCAGGTGTGGCGTTCCGACCAGGGCTCCATCGGCAGGCACATTGATTTGGATCCAGTCTGCCATCCTCTGGGAGGGAGAGCGGGGGGGGGGGGGTGACGGATAGGTGGAGGGCGGGACATGGCACCGGCGCTTCATCGGAGGCTCATTGATGGTGTCGCCTGGAGTGGTGACGAGGCGTCTGAAAACTGGCCTTCCAGCTCAGCGAGCAAACTCACATCCATGAGACTCTTATTGTGAGATTATGCCCTGTGGTCCTCGACTCTCCCACAGGGAAACAACCTTTCAGCCCTATAACCCTATCAAGACACCTCAGAATCATCTTTGTTCCATTAAGATTGTCTCTCATTCTTCTAAATTCCAGTATTCAGGCACAAGCTACTTAAGCCTCTCCTCATAAACTGGCTATCCATACCTGGTATTAGCTGAGTGGGCCTTCTCTGGACTGCCTCCAATGCCATTATACCTTTCCTCAGATAAGAGGTCCAAAACTATTCACAGTTTTCCAGCTGTGGTCTGACTAGTGTCTTTTATAGTTTTAGCAAAATCTTTCCACTTTTATACTCCATTCTCTTTGAAATAAAGGCAAACAATCCATTTACTTTCCCTATTACCTGTTAAATTTGGACGCTACTTTTTGTGATTCATGGACAAGGACTTACAAATCCCATTGTTCAGCAGCTTTTTGCAGTCTTTCTGCTTTTAAATAATCAATTGTCTATACTTCCAACCAAAGTACGTAACCTCACATTTAGCTACATTAGATTCCATCTTGCAATGTTTTGCTAACTCATAACTTGTCTGTGTCCCTTTGTGGACTGTTGTGTTGTCCTCACCACTTGCATTTCCAGCAATTTTTGTGACGTCTGAAACTTGGCTACAGTGCATTCAGTATTCTTATTCAAGTCATTGATATATGGTGTAAACAGTTATGGACCCTGCACTGATCACTGTGGTACTTAACTCGTTACAGGTTACCATTCTGAAAAGGACCCCCTTATCCGGAATCTCTGTCTTCTAGTAGTTAGTCAATCTTCTAACCATGCTAAAAAACTACCTCCAACACTAAAAGTCTCGTTACCTGGTGACTAGAATCTGAATCATAATTTGAGGCCTAGTAAAGAGACATTTAAGTTTGGACAGACCCTACCAGAGTCTGATGTAAAGGACCTGAAGGCATTATTCATGCATTTGAGAACGTGGCTTGCCAAATGAATTGGGCAGAAGAGGACTGATGTGATTCGCCAACTTTAGGTACATTTAAATCATTATTGGATAAGCATATGGACGTACATGGAATAGTGTAGGTTAGATGGGTTTGAGATCGGTATGACAGGTTGGCAAAACATCGAGGGCCGAAGGGCCTGTACTGTGCTGTAATGTTCTATGTTCTATAACTTATGGTTTTATTCTGTAAAAACATTCAGAGTTTGACTGGATATTGCCGTTCATTGTATAATTTTGGCTCCCATTCCAGTGTTTACTGGCTCAAACAAAGAATCATTGCATTGGCAACAGACATCCAAGTTATTCAGCCTGGAGATGGAGAGACTCAGCAAGCTGATGGGCATATACCTGCTGTCTCTTTCTGTCAATGCATCAATCAAATTTTCTGCTTCAATTACTAGAATGAAAGGGCAGTCTAAGCAGCGGGGAACTAAATTATTATACTGCTCACTTCTTTCTAGTTAATTATTGTGAAGGAACCTCTGCATTTTCTGCTTCCATCAGCTCATTGTCTTTAGTTCTGAGTGCTGGGGGTGATGGTTTGTAATGAGGCTTGTCCAGGTGACAGTGAAGCCTCATGCTTTTGAACTGTTGCCTTCTGCCAATGGTGCTTACACTAAAGTTTTAAAGTGCCCATTCGAGGATACAGAGTTTTAATGAAGGAATGACAATGGATTCCTGAGTCAGTGCAGCATGTCACTTGGAAATGAAATTGCGGATATGTGAGTTGGGAGCTGGAGTATGCACATTGATTGGAATGAAGTCAGCCAAGTGGATCTCATAGAATATGAGCTCCCTGATTGGGGCTGTTAATCTGGTCCAGTCAGGGGGCCCTAGCTGACAGATGTAAAGAGGAGCGATAGACATCCTGTTCACTCTGAGAGCTGTCTCTGAGAGTCAAGGACTCTCCACGTGTAAATAAAGGATGGTTTGATGATGGGCTACCAGCCCTTAAGGAGTTCGTTCAGTACACCATTCATCACACCCTGCAAGGAGCCTTTCCTTTATTGAATAAGTTCATAGCTGATCTGATTGTAACCTCAAAAACATTTCCTTGCCTCCCATGAATATTCTTTTCACCCCTTTGTTTAGCAGGAATCTTTCTACCGCAGCCTAAATAAAATTCAGAGGCTTGCACACATCTCTTCCAAAAAGAGAGTTTCAAAGATGCATGAGACTGAGAGAAAATAATGTTTCTCACCAGACCAGATGTGGCCGGCCGAAGGGCCTATTCTTAATCTTTGCTCATTTCCATTTTAAATCTGCAACTCAATTTTAAGCGGCGACCTGTACATTGAAATTCTTTCAACAGAGGGAATAATCTCTCCACATCTATCCAATCAAAACTCCTTAGGTTCTTTTCTCTTTCAACCAATTCACTGCTTACTGTTCTTCAGAACCTACCCAGCCCCTCCTTGCAGCAAAACTGCCCCATCCCAAATAACATCCTGGTGAACCTCATCTGCACCTCCTCTGATGCAATTATATCCTTCCCATTAAATGATGATATGTTTTATTACAAGTTCTTCACCTCAAATAGTCTTCTTTCTCTAGATAGCATTTAAATATCCCTGATCTTCAAACCAGCCTAGCCTCTTCAAATGTAACTCAGAGGACAACCTGACTATTGCAGGAAATAGTCTGAACTTCTCTTAAAGATCAATCATCCTTCCTCAATGTCCAGGGTCACGTGGCACCAGGTTATAGTCCAACAGATTTGTTTAAAGTCACCAGCTTTCGGGTCGCAGACCCTTCATCACTTCACCCGACGTATGGGCAGTGCTTGAAAGCTTGTGATTTCAAACAAACCTGTTGGACTATAACCTGGATAATAAAATGTGAGGCTGGATGAACACAGCAGGCCAAGCAGCATCTATAACCTGGAGTTGTGTGACCCCTGACTTTCCCCTCCCCAGTCTAATACTGGCACCTCCATGCCATGCCCTTCCAGTGGCAAAGATTGCAATCAAATGGGAAGCCATCAAAATAAGCGTTGGTCTTCCATTCCCATGTGAGTGATGGCTTCATCAACACAACAGAAGATCAGGCATATTTAAATTCTATCGAGAAAAAGAAAACTATTTGAGGTGAAGCACTTGTAATGAAAGGCATCATTTAATGGGAAGGATATAATTGCACGACAGGGGGTACAGATGAAGTTCACCAGGATGTTGCTTGGGGTGGAGCAGTTTTGCTGCAAGGAGAGGCTGGATAGTTTCTCAAGAACAGTTCTGAAGAAGGGTCATTGGGCTGGAAATGTTAACTCTATTTCTGTCTGCCAGACCTGCTGAGTTTCTCCAGCACACTCTGCTTTTGTTTCTGGATAGGCTCTGGTTGTTTTCTGTGGAGTAGAGAAGGCTGAGGGAAGACCTGACAGAGGTGTACAAGATTATGGTGAGGCTTGGATGGAGTGAACTAGAAGCAGCTGTTCCCCTTAGTTGAACAGTCAATAAAACAAGTGGCTGAATTTTAAAGTAAATTGTAGAAAGTTTAGAGAGGACAGGATAGGAGAAAAACTGTTTTTTCACACGCAGGATAGTGGCCATTTGAAATGCACTGCCTGAAAGGGGAGTCACAACATTTTAAAAAGTACTTATATGAGCACTTGAAGTGTTAGGACATCCAGGGTTATGAGCCATGTGCTGGAAAGTGCGACTAGTGTAATTTTTTTTGTCAGTGTAAATTTGATGGAATGAAGGGCCTCCTCTGTACTGTAGGGTTCCATGATTATGAGTTATCTTAAATTTGGGTTTTAAAATGATATTATATTGGTAATGGACTTTTTTTCAGAGATTTAACATTCTTGGCAAACCAATATATGTCGAGAGAGCATATATGTCGATAGAAAGCCTCCCGGAGAGTTAACGGAAGGTTCTTTGTATTGTGGGGGTCTTAGGACAGGAAAGAGAAAATGCTGAAATATACTCAATTGTTTTGGGTTTAGAATAATCAAGAATTGAATTTATCTTAGAAAACTCAGAGATGGGTAATATGTCGGTTCCATTCGAAGGAAACCTGATTAAAGTCAAATGTAAGGGCCATACTTCCCAGGAAAAAAGCAGAGCTTGCTCGAGCAGTTAGGGAATAAATTACATGAGGGTAAGGATCTCAGCTGTGTGGGATGCAAAGCTAAAGGCTTCATATCTAACAAGGCTGGAATTGAAAGGAAGCAGTGAAGTCCATCCACAGTTTTGATAGGGAAGGAACACATTTAATTTTGATTAACTGCGAAGCTCAGGTGTTGTGAAATAAGTATAATTTGGTTTTGCTGGTGACTGAAATCTTCTAATCTGTGCAATTTGCAGATAGCTTGGTCTGGTTTATTTCATTTTCCTTTCTGTTGTGTGATATACTTCTGTTTGATTGTTAAAAGCAAATCTGCACACTTGTGTTTATGGTTTACTGAAGGACTGCCACATGAAATTACAAAAAAATGATGATCCACCAAGCCTGACATTATTCTGAGATCTGTCTGGGAGTATCATCAGCTGGAATTATTACAAATTTAAAGGAACTGAAATGGCTAGTTGTTTTAAAAGAAAGCAATGTTTTCTATTTGTCATTTTAAAACTTCATTTTATTCACTCATGGGATGTGGGTATCTCTGGCTAGGCCAACATTTATTGCCTGTCACTAATTGCACCTTGAGAAGGGGTGGTGGACTGCCTTCTTGAACTGCTGCTGTCCATGCTCCACATGTAAACCCACAATACCCTTAGGGAGGGAATGCCAGGATTTTGACCTAGCGACATTCAACGAATGATGATTTATTTCCAAGTCAGCATGGTGAGTGCCTTGGCAGGGAGCTTGAAGGTTCCAGCTATGACTAAAATTTCCACATGCAGAAAGAAAAGGTGGGTGATAAATGATGTGATGAAATGTTAGGAAAGGAGATGGAATCCTGTGAACAAATGTTACTTGAAATGTTGGATAACAAAGTGTGCAGCTGGATGAACACAGCAGGCCAAGCAGCATCTCAGGAGCACAAAAGCTGACGTTTCGGGCCTAGACCCTTCATCCTACTTGAAATGCTGCGCTCTTTAAGCTATGAAGCTATCAGTAGCTAATCAGTTCTGTGTGGATTAATATGGTGGGCTGTTTCTAATAACTGGCCACCATCATTTTATACATACAAACTGGTTTGTTCTTGACTTTAAATGACAAATGATAATGACGTAGAGTATCACAAATGAGAAGGTAACAAGCTCCTCAAACATGTTCTGCCATTCTATTAGGTAATGGATAATTTGTACTTTCACTCAATCTATCCATTTCAGCTCCATAACCCTTGATACCCCTTATTAACAAACACTAACAAATCTCATTCATTTCCATTTGGCCTTCAGCCTCAGCAGCTATTTTGGAAGAGAGAGTTTCAAATTTTCACTATGCTGTTCTGATGAAATGCTTCCTGACGTCACTTCTGAATGGCCTCAGCCTAAATTTATACCAAACTTAAACAAAGCACTGCAGATGCTGGAGCTCTAAGCCAACCAAAAAGAGAGAGTGCTGGAAAAAACTCAGCAGGTCCGGCAGCATCTGTGGAGAGAAAACGGAGCTAATGTTTCAGGTCAGGTGATCTTTCCTCAGAAATATTAACTCTGTTTCTCTCTCTGCAGACCTGGTGAGTTTCTCCTCCTCTTTCTGCTTCAGTTTGTTAAGGTTATGCAATCTTCTTTTGTAATTCTGTCACTCGTGCAAATAGCTGAAGCTCGCCAATACAACATTCCATAAGAAAGCTCACCTCCTCTAAATGCACAATGAAGGTGATGTTCTGTCCTGAGTCAGTGGCCAGTCTGCCGTTGCTGGTGATGAGGTGTAAACCCCGTGGGGCCCGGCTAGAGCACTGATGCTGCTTGGCAGCATACTGATCTCTGACCCCATCAGTGCAATTGTTAGAGCCAACTTTTCTGTAACTGTATAAATGGAAAAAACATCGAGTTAAAGTCAAATTTCAGAATTTACCGTCCTTTATTGTAATCTTGCATACCCAGCACATGAATAACTACATTGTGGTGACTCGCTACCTGAAAAATTAACTGGATAAAAGATAATTCATCCAGTGAGTTGTAGAGGAGGAGAGTTGGACTTTAATTGGAAGTGAGGTAAATACATGTCGAAACAAAGAATTGAAGTTTATTAGTTGTGTGGAAGAAAGTTGGATGGCATAGACCAGTTGAGTTGAATGACTGAGTGCAGAAGAAGGTTTACTGGACTCAAAACGTTAACTCCACTTTCTCTCGCTACTGACCCACTGAGCTTTTCCAGCAAGTTCTGCTTTTATTTGAGCTGAATGACATGCTTCTGTACTGAGCACTACTGTGTAATTTTGTAGACCTTCTCCATTTTGGAAACCAAAGAGTTAATCCAAGTTAGGGATAACGGGGATTGACAGAGGTATCTGGAGTTGTCTGCTGAGCCAGGATATTCAACCCGAGGTGTCTCTTTGGAGAGACCTTATGTGCTGACTCAGACACCATGCTGAGGACTTGATGTTGAATCCATGGTGGAAATCTGGGTGATTGAAGTAATAAAACAAGGCTTATAATTTGGTTTGATTCCCAATCCTGCTGGAAGCCTGAGGTGAACATAATCTTGGCTGGCTACTCTTTGTGGATGTTTTTTTGTTTTTAAATCAGCTTTCTGATCAAATTCCTGATCTCAAAGAAAGCAGATGGAAAATCTCAATTTAGGGGAAAGAACTTTTCTTTCAACCGGGAGAGAGCAGTGTCAAGAGCTTGATGCTGTTCCATGCTGATTGTGCAGTAACAGCACAATAATAAGAAGACAGAAGTGTTGGGAATTGAAAAGGGATAATGTAAATGCTCTCTCTGCAAAGGCTTACTGGCTTTATTTTAAGCAAAACACCACTTCAAATCATGATAAAGATAAAAGCATAAATACAGAGCTCAAACCCATCTGCCTGTTCTCATCATAATATGTATTTCTTAATTTCCTGTAAATACACATGAACCTTCTAGAGTTGCAAGCAATTTGTCTTTGTCTTGTTTTCTGCCGTCTGCTAGTAGGGAATAGAAAAGCCGACTCCTGCAGTGTTGCTAATTTCAGTGCCCAGCCCCTTCAATCTTTCCCACAGAACTAATAAACAGGTTTCCACCAGCGCTTCAAGCCTTGTAAAGGGTTTGATTTAGTTTCACAGAGCCCCTGCTGTTCCGGGATTGTACAGCTAACATTTCCTGACCATGTGATTTGCTACAAAAGCAGAACATATCTACCCAGTGGCAAACTTCTTTGTTTCCGTCAAGAATTTAATGGAACAAACGAAGTGAGGGCTGTGTGTATAGAGTTGTCACTTGGATAAGGCAATGTGACAGGTCAGAAATCTGAATCTGAATCCCACAACAGAACAGCAAAATCATTGAAAGGAACAACGAGGAAGCCCTGCTCTCCCATATCAATTTTGCCACTTTTCTGTGATTGTTTTCCAGTTTTTTTTTTCTATCCCAACTTCTGGCTAATTCATAATGGCTAAAAGAAACACAGGAGGAGTGGCACATGTTTTTTTTTCTCTCTCACCCCTGACCCCAGTAGAGATGTAGCACTTCATCTGCAAAAGAAATCTGTCTAAGGACTAAGCTGGGAATTTGTGAAAGGTCATCCATGAGGCTCTGAATTCAAATACCATTTAAACATAGCCCCAAGAGCAAGAATTCAAATCAACACACTGACCTAATCAAACATCGAGCAATGTTATGAACCACATTGCAGGGTGAAAGAAAGAAGCTTTTCAGCTTGCTGTTTGAGGAAAAGGCCAGAATGAACTGACCATGATCTCTAAGTGTCTAACAATTCACAGGTAATCAGGAAATTGCAAACATAGCTGTACCACAGCAGTGTACTCACCCTGTGCTGTTAAAGTAGCTCTGCCCCATGCTACACTCCACTGCCACGAAAGACGGATTGTACCAGAAAGCTGGTAGGCACCTTCCATCAGAGTGTCGCTCATATCCATAGTCACTGTCCCATTGTAAATGAAAGAACGAGAGAGAGAGAGAGAGAGAGAGAGAGACATTGGATTACTAATATTAGCATGAAGTAAATGTATATTTTTTCAAAGTCCAGCAACATTATTCACCAAATCAAAGACAACATGACCAAATTTCCTCAAGGGTTTCCAGCGAACTATAACCTGCATTTACATAACACCTTTAATGTACTGAACGCCCCGGGTGTTTCACAGCAGTACTACCAAAATAAAATTAAACACCCAAGCCCCACAGGGAGGTATTAAGGGTGATGGTAAAAAGGCTACATTTTTTTAGGGCTATCTTAAGAAACAGGTAGAGATGTGGCAGGATCTCAGGGAATAGATATCTGAAGGTAAGCAACCTAGTAAGGAGCAAAGGGAATTGCGAATGTGCCTGGTTGGGTTAGGGGACGGCGGTTCCAGTGAAAGGGAGGAGAACTAAGGCCTTTGAGGGGTTTAAAAATAAGGATCAGAATTCTAATTCTGTGGCAAGTCCTAAGTACGCTGTCGCTATGGCGAGAATAGAATATCCCAAATTCCACATTCCAAGGTGTGAAAGTTATGAGCACCACCCTGGCATAATACAGTCTCTTCTAGTATATATACTGTAAATGAGAGTTTCAGAGATTTGGTTAATCATAGGACATTGGAGCACCACTGCAGCAGGTTATGAATACTTGGGAAAGTACATAAATGATATTGGACATGGCTTCATTCCAGTGCATCAGCTGTGCTCAGCTTAAGTAAGTCATTTTTTTAAAAAATCATTTGTAGGAGGTGGACATCACTGGTCAAGCCAGCATTTATTGCCATCCCTAATTGCCCAGAGGACAGTTAAGAGTTAGCCACATTGTCGTGGGTCTGGAGTCACATGTAGGCCAGACCAGGTAAGGATGATAGTTTCCTTCCCTCAAGGACATTTGTAAACCAGATGGGTTTTTCCCAATGATCGACAATGGATTCATGGTGGTCATTAAACTCTTAAATCCAGACTTTTATCGATTTCAAATAGCACTTTTAATGCACCTTTAATTCTTGCAGGAATTTGAACCCAAATCCCCAGAACAATAACTGGGTATTTGGATTAACAGTGCGGCATTAGTACCACTGGGCCATTGCCTCCCCTTTTTCTCAGCCAAAAACGGAAATTGCTAGAGAAACCCAGTAGGTCTAGCAGGATCTGTGGAGAGAGAAACAGCGTTAACGTTCCAAGTCTGGTGACCCTTCATTGGAAATAGACTCGAAATGTTGACTTTGATTTCCCTCCACAGATACTGCCAGACCTGCTGAGTTTCTCCAGAAATTTCTGTTCTTGTTTCAGGTTTCCAGCATCCACCGTTCTTTGTATATTTTAACATTTGACTAGGAAAATGACCTGCAATTGTTGAAGAGACTTAGCAGGTCTGGCAGTATCTGTGGAGAGAAAACAAAGTCAACGTTTTGAGTCCAGTTCTGATGAAGGGTCACTTGCTTCAAAACATTAACTCTATTTCTTTTTTCACGGATGCCGCCAGACGTGCTGATTTTCTCCAGCAATTTCAATTTTTGTTTCAGATTCCTAGCATCTGCATTTTTTCCGTTTCATATTAGTGTATTTTTTGTGTTTGTTTTCTTTTTGGTTACTCATATTGACAATGTCAGGCTGCCAGGGTGATGCTAAGACATACACAACAATTCTACATAAAAACCAAAAAAAAAACTGCAGATGCTGTAAATCAGGAGCAAAAACAGAAGTTGCTGGAAAAGGTTAGCAGGTCTGGTAGCATCTGTGAAGGGAAAAAAACAGTGTTAATTTTTTGGGTCCGGTGACCCTTCCTCAGAATTAAATTCCATACCCAAAACGTTAACTCTGATTTTTTTTCTTCACAGATGCTGCCAGACCTGCTGCTTTTCCAGCAACTTTATTTTTGTTCACATCAATTCTATGTTCCTTTTAAATAACAAATGCTTTTCACTGTGCTATTTTATAGTGTTGAGATTGTTATCAGTCATTCACGTCAAAAATATGTAATGCCAACTGCTCAATTTTCTCAAGAGCAAGAATAACTTCTATTTCCCAGAACACATTGATTCATCAATATCACATTCAACGACCAACAAAGGGCATTCTTCCATGAAGTGAATAGATTTCTCAAATTCACACAGATCGGCAATACAGAAGGGATGCCTTAAGAGCTTGATATTTGACTGGAAAATATAAGGTTTCACTGGAGGGAGAGGAGGAATGCGTGAAAGAGGATGAGAGCACAGGCCTCGGATTAATTATGAACCTCAGCTGCTGCTCGACTTTCTGACCACTGCTTCCTGCAATGTCTCTTGACACCTTATGAATTTGTAGGCAACTGCTCAGTTGAACTGTCATGAAAAAGTGCATATATCAAACAGTGATTTTGAATCCACTGATTGGGAACTTGAACTTGTAAGAACAAACTTTTAAAACAACCAGCTGAAGAAGATGACTGGAAATTGTTGAAGGTGCAACTAAATGGTGACTCACTGTGCTTCACAATGCCAACGACACAGGTTCGATTCCACCCTCAGGTCCCTGTCTGTGCGGAGTTTGCACGTTCTCCCTGTGGCTGCAGGAGTTTCCCCCGAGTGTTTCAGTTCCCCCCCACAGACCAAAGACATACAAGTTAGGTGGATTGGCCACGGTAAAAATGTTGGTTTACTAGGATAGAGTCTGGATGGTATGCTCTCCAGAGGATTGGTTCAGACTTGATGGGCCAAATGACCTCTGCCTGCACGGTAGGGCTTCTGTGATTTTAAACCTGGTTTCCAGCTCCCCATGAGGCTGCTCTACTGCCACAATCTGCTTTAACTGTAGGAATGCACAGGGTGTGTTTGCTCAATTGTGGTTGAGTAAAATTGAATCAGCAGTTTAACTAGACAAGAAGTAGTTTGTAAAAACCAAAAGAACTGCGGATGCTGTAAATCAGGAACAAAAACAAAGTTGCTGGAAAAGCTCAGCAGGTCTGGCAGCATCTGTGGAGGAGAAACCAGACTTAACATTTAGGGTCCAGTGACCCATCCTGAGAAGTAGTTTGTTTCATGGTATCAACTAGTTACAAGTTATATTCGCATGACAGATGTGCGTCTTACAGTCAATTTGTCCATATACCTTTGAGACGCAACAGTTACAGTTTACAGTGGGTATAATAGACATTGTTATGGAGACTATGAGCTGGATCTTCTCCAAGATCCTGGTCTGTTCTCCCACAAGTCTAGATGACATCATTATCGTGGGTGCTGCATACGGTGCTTTTCATTTCAAACCCTCACACAGTGATACAACTGAAACAACAACATTTAAGACAGCTACCTCCATTTACATTACTGTGCAGTCTACATTCCACATCTGCCTCTGGGTTTGCAGAGGCCCACCAGAGAAATCAAACCCTGAGCAATATGAAAGATTCCCCTTCTTTGTCATTAACAAGGTTTCAAGATAAATGCCCAAGATTCAACTGTTGATAAATAGGACATTAAGTCAACACGAATGATGAGATCATGGCAAATCAGACATGAATTAATCAAAGATAATGGGGACTGCAGATGCTGGAGATTCCAAGATAATAAAATGTGAGGCTGGATGAACACAGCAGGCCAAGCAGCATCTCAGGAGCACAAAAGCTGACGTTTCGGGCCTAGACCCTTCATCAGAGAGGGGGATGGGGGGAGGGAACTGGAATAAATAGGGAGAGAGGGGGAGGCGGACCGAAGATGGAGAGTAAAGAAGATAGGTGGAGAGAGTGTAGGTGGGGAGGTAGGGAGGGGATAGGTCAGTCCAGGGAAGACGGACAGGTCAAGGAGGTGGGATGAGGTTAGTAGGTAGCGGGGGGTGCGGCTTGGGGTGGGAGGAAGGGATGGGTGAGAGGAAGAACCGGTTAGGGAGGCAGAGACCGGTTGGACTGGTTTTGGGATGCAGTGGGTGGGGGGGAAGAGCTGGGCTGGTTGTGTGGTGCAGTGGGGGGAGGGGACGAACTGGGCTGGTTGAGGGATGCAGTAGGGGAAGGGGAGATTTTGAAACTGGTGAAGTCCACATTGATACCCTCCAACCCCACCACACCCGGCACCTTCCCCTGCAACCGCAGGAAATGCTACACTTGTCCCCACACCTCCTCTCTCACCCCCATCCCAGGCCCCAAGATGACATTCCACATCAAGCAGAGGTTCACCTGCACATCTACCAATGTGGTATACTGCATCCACTGTACCCGGTGCGGCTTCCTCTACATTGGGGAAACCAAGCGGAGGCTTGGGGACCGCTTTGCAGAACACCTCCGCTCAGTTCGCAAAAAACAACTGCACCTCCCAGTCGCAAACCATTTCCACTCCCCCTCCCATTCTCTTGATGACATGTCCATCATGGGCCTCCTGCACTGCCACAATGATGCCACCCGAAGGTTGCAGGAACAGCAACTCATATTCCGCCTGGGAACCATGCAGCCATATGGTATCAATGTGGACTTCACCAGTTTCAAAATCTCCCCTTCCCCTACTGCATCCCTCAACCAGCCCAGTTCGTCCCCTCCCACCACTGCACCACACAACCAGCCCAGCTCTTCCCCCCCACCCACTGCATCCCAAAACCAGTCCAACCGGTCTCTGCCTTCCTAACCGGTTCTTCCTCTCACCCATCCCTTCCTCCCACCCCAAGCCGCACCCCCATCTACCTACTAACCTCATCCCACCTCCTTGACCTGTCCGTCTTCCCTGGACTGACCTATCCCCTCCCTACCTCTCCACCTATCTTCTTTACTCTCCATCTTCGGTCCGCCTCCCCCTCTCTCCCTATTTATTCCAGTTCCCTCCCCCCATCCCCCTCTCTGATGAAGGGTCTAGGCCCGAAACGTCAGCTTTTGTGCTCCTGAGATGCTGCTTGGCCTGCTGTGTTCATCCAGCCTCACATTTTATGAATTAATCAAGCTGTCTTTTGGAATATACAGACAACAGCACCATTTGGATTCTCTACAGTGATCATCCTCATGATAATGATACAATGCAATATATAGCTCCAAGAATGCACAGATCTAACGTAGTTTCTTTCATGTTAAAGAATTCAATGAACCTTAATTACAACATGTGCTGTCTGCATAAACAGTTGCACCACGGGAAGTTGCATGTCTGGGCTCAAGCTAAGCTATTTGATTAACAATAGCACAGGTACCTCAGCTGCAACATGACCTCCCATCTCCTATACTCAATGCATTGACTAATAAAGGCAAGCATACCAAATGTTTTCTTCACTACCCCATTTAACAGTGCCTCTACTTTCAAGGAACTATGGAACTGCACCCTATGTTCTACAGGGAGCAATTGGAGGGCATTACAGCAACACAGAGTGAGTATGAAACTAACTGAGCTCAGGGATTGTGACCTAGACTGCAGGGAGCAGTTGGAGGGAGAATCTGCAGGTCAGAGTTAGTATGAAACTAACTGAGCTCAGGGCATATTGTAGCTGCAAGTAGAGATGGCTGGACAGGTGATGTGTTGTAGCTGTATGATGTGGAAGCTGGCTGATCTTGTTGCGAACAGCAGTGATCATATCTGCAGCAAGTGCTGGTTGCTCGAGGAACTTCGGCTCAGAGTTGATGAGCTGGAATTGGAGCTTCAAACACTGTGGCACGTCTGGGAGGGGGAGAAGTACCTGGTCACTGTGTTTTAGGAGGCAAGCACACCTGGTGGATTATGTGCTTCAAATTCAGTCATTGATTAGGGACAGACAGGAGTGATTGCAAGTGAGGTAGGTAGAGGGATTCTGCAGTCAAGAACAGGGGAGCCTCAGCTGTTGACCTTGTCCAACAGATATGAGGTACTTGTTACCAGTGTGGATGAGGAAAAGGGCTGCAGGAGGTTGAGCCAACTGGCCACTGCACCATGGCATGGGACACCATTCAAGAAGGGGAAGCAAAATGTCAAGTAGTGGTTGCAGGGGTCTCAGTAATTAGGGGGTTGAGAGTATCCTTTGTAAGTAGATCAAGAGTCCCACATGGTGTGTTGCCTGCCTGGTGCCAGGGTGAGGGACATCTCTGACCAGCTTGAAAGTCTATTGGAGATGGAGGGCGAAGACCCAGTTGTTGTTTTCTGTACTGGGATAAACAACATAGGCAAGGCTAAGAAGGCAGACCTATTGGAGGTTAACAAACTCTAGGAACAAAATTAAGGAGCAAGTCATCAAAGGTTATAATCTCCAGATTACTACCTGAGCCATGTGCAAATTCGCTTAGGGATAAGAATATTAGGGAAGTAAACACATGGATAAAGCAGTGGTGTGGGAAAGAGAGGTTGCCTTTCATGGGGCATTGGCATAAGTATTAGTGCAGAAGGGATCTGCATCATTGGGATAGTCACTGCCTGAATTGAGCAGGAATCAGTGTTCTAGCGAAAAGGATAAATAGGCAGGTCTCTAGAACTTTCGACTAGTGAATTAGGGTGTTGAAGGGAAGGGGTAGACTTCAGGAAGTGTAATGGTAAATAGAAAAAAAAAGCAACGGGTTAACATTGCGCAGGGTCAAATCAGGTCAGTCAAGGCAGTGTTGAGGAGGAGTTCATTGAATGCATCCTCAATAGTTTTCCTGACCAGTATGTGATGGAACCGAAGAGGGAGAAAGCTATCCTAAATCAGGTCCTGTGTAATGAAGCAAGAATAATTAATGATCTCATTGTTAGGGATCCTCTTGGAGAGAGCGATCACAGGAGAGGGTGATCACAGTATGGTTGAATTTAGGATACATATGGAAAGTGAGAAGGTAAAATCCAACATCAGGGTCCTGTGCTTAAACAAAGATGACTACAATAGGATGAAGGAGGAGTTGGTTAAAGTAGACTGGAAGCAAAGGCTTAATGCTGAGACAGTTGATGAACACTGTAAGACTTTCAAAACAATTTTTCAAAGTGCTCAGCAAAAATATATACCAGTGAAAAGGAAGGGCTGTAGGGAAAGGGGTAATCAGCTACATGTAGAAGGAAATAAAGGAGACTATAATATTGAAATATAATTCATATATAGTGGCAAATTCCATTGGAAAACTAGAAGATTTGGAAAATATTAAAGCCACAAAAAAGTAACAAAGAAAAGCAAGATAGATTATGAGAGTAAGCTAGCTCAGAATATAAAGTCACATGGGAAAAGTTTCTACAAATATATAAAAATAAAAAGCATGCTCATAGTAAACATTGGTTCTATAGACAGTGAGAAAGGGGATTTAATAATGGGAAATGAGGAAATAGCTGAGGCACTGAACAGGTATTCTGTGTCAGTCTTTACAGTGGAGGACACAAATAACATGCCCTTAACTGATGACAAGGAGACGAAGGTAGGTGAGAACCTAGAAACAATCATTATCATGAAAGCGGTAGTGTTGGGCAAGCCAATGGAGCTAAAGTTAGACAAGTCTCCTGGCCCCGATGGAATGTATCCAAAGTTACTAAAAGAGATGGCAGGAGAAATAGTAAATGTGCCATCATTCAACAAAGGAATTCAATTAAAGATGGAGAATTATGGGCTGGTTAGCTTAATTTCAGTAGTGGGGAAAATGCTTGAATCTATCATCAAGGAAGAAATAACAAGATACCTAGATAGGAATGATCCTATTGGGCAGTGGTTCATGAAGGGCAGGTCATGTTTAACTAATTTACTGGAATTCTGTGAAGACATTGTGTGTGGTAGATAATGGGGCCCCGTAGATGTGGTGTATTTAGATTTCCAAAAACACTTGACAAGGTTCCGCACATAAGGCTGCTGCATTAGATAAAGGTGCATGGTGTTTCAGACAATGTATTAGCATAGATAGAGGATTGGTTAAAGAACAGGAAGCAAAGAGTGGGGATAAGTGAGTGCTTTTCTGGTTGACGATCGGTAGCTAGTGGCTTGCCTCAGGGATCAGTGTTGGGACTGCAATTGTTTATAATTTACACAGCTGATTGGAATTAGGGACCAAATGTAGCGTGTCAAAGTTTGCAGATGACACTAAGATGAGTGGTAGAGCAAAGTGTGCAGAGGACTCTGAAAGTTTGCAGAGGACTATTGATAGTTCAAGTGAGTGGGCAAATGTCTGGCAAATGGAATACAATGTTGATAAATGTGAATTCATCCATTTGATAGGAATAACAGTAAAACGGGCTATTATTTCAATGGTAAAAATTGCAGCATGCTGCTGTGGAAAGGGACCTGGGTGTTCTTGTGCATGAATCGCTAAAAGTAGGATTGCAGGTGCTGCAGGTAATTAAAAAGGCAACTGAAATTTTGTCTGCCATTGCTCGAGGGATGGAGTTTAAAAACAGGGAAGCCTTGCTGCAGCTGTATAGAGTCCTGGTGAGGCCACACCTGGAGTATTGTGAGCAGTTTTGGTCTCCTTACTTGAGAAGGGATATATTAGCACTGGAAGGTGTGCAGAGGAGATTCACTAGGCTGACTGTGGAGTTGGCTTACGAGGAGAGAATTTAGAAGAACGAGGGGAGATCTTCTAGAAACATATAAAGTTACAAAGGGAAAAGACAAGGTAGAAGCGGGGAGGTTGCTTCCACTGGTGGTGAAACTAGAACAAGAGGGCACGGCCTCAAAATTAGGAGGGGCAGATTTAGGGCTGAATTGAGGAAGAACTTCTTCACCCAAAGGGCTGTGAGTCTGTGGAATCCCCTCCCCAGTGAAGTAGTTGAGGTTTCCTTATTGAATGTTTTTAAAGTGAAGATAGATAACTTCATGAATTGTGAAAAATTAAGGATTATGGTGGATCAATAGAGCTGAGGCCATGAACAGGTCAGCCATGATCTTATTGAATTGTGGAGCAGGCTTGAAATGCCAGATAACCTACTCCTGCTCCTGGTTCTTGTAGTTCTTATGTTTCTTTGTTCAGCAACACTCCCCAGGACCTTACCATTAAGTGTAAAAGTCATGCTCTGATATGCCTTTCCAAAGTGCAACACCTTACTTTCATCTAGTTTAAACTCCACCAATATAATTAAATCACATGCCATGATATGATATCACAATAAATCTGTTAAAGGTTTATCTCATATCTGCTGTGAGACTCCTCCCTTCCCCAACAGTAGAGAGAGAAGTCATATGACCAGGCAATGAAAATGGAAAGTTCTGGAGAAACTCAGCAGGTCTGATGGTAACCGAGAAAAGAGAAGCAGAGTTAAAATTTCAACTCCAGTAAGAGTCATATTGACTTGAAATGTTAACTCGATTTTTCTCTCCACAGGTGTGACCAGTCCTGTTAAGATGCCCCAGCACCTTCTGTTTTTATTTCAGATTTCCAGCATCCACAGTATTTTACTTCTATGTGATCAGGCAAGCTTTGTGTGTTCTAAAGCATGTCCTTGCTGAAGAAATGGAATAACTAGACTCAGAGCAGAGAAAGCAGCTCTTAGCTCTAACCTAAAGCCTAACCCAGCTCTCACTGGTCCTTTCCTAAAAGTGATGCTCCCTTGGCTAATTTTGATTGTGTCTCTATTGCCATAGGGGACAGAACATTTAAACAAAGATGCCATTTTCACAACAGTGTTTTCAGACAGGAAGAGAACGTCAGCTCCAGCTTTGAACTGGCCTCAGCTGATAGCAAAATCTTTCGATCTATGGTCAGAGCAGATAGCAAGCTGCGACCAGTGAACTTCCTTTTAACCATTTTTATTACTGAAGTTTAATGCAGCCAAATAAATCTTGCTGTGCACTGTAATCTACATTAGCTTCTATGTTCTTTGACTGTGTACACATGTGGGTTGCAATAGTCCAGACATATATGAACCCTTAGCCCTCATATTTGACACTTCCACCTTGGGAAAGAGACTGTGACTATCTACTCTTTCCATGACCCTCAATTTTATATAATTCTGTCAGATGTCCCCTCAGCCTCCAGTCGAAGTACGTCCAACCACTCCTTATAGTTAATGCTCTCTCTTCCTGGCAACATCTTTCCTATAGTGTGGCAATCAGAACTGCATATGGTACTCCAGGTATGGCCTGACTGAAGTTTTATATAGCTGCAAAATGATTACCAACTTTTATACACAGTGTCCTGTCTGATGAAGGTAAGCATGCCGATATGTCTTCTTTACCATCTTATCCACGAGCGTTACCAATTTCAGGGAGCAATGCACTCGCACCCCAAGATCCTTCTGTATATTAATGTTCTTAAAGATCCAGCTATTCACTGTGTACTTTTGTCCTGCATTCACCTCACACTTGGCATCTGTAAACTTAGTAATCAGATCACCAATATTTTCATCCAAATCATTCATATGTGCTATTTATTTCTGAGACTAGATTTTTGAGTTCCAGATTTATTAATGAATTTTATATTTCACCTGTTGCACTGGTGGGATTTGAACCCAAATCCCAAGGGACAACCCTAGGACTGGAATGTTCCCACCACTGAGTGATGTGGGAACTGCGAAGAAAATTAGGAAGGTAATGTGAGATCAACTGTAAGGAGATCCTTGACACCGGGAACGAAAATTCCCACATTCCAATCAAGTATTGAACAATAAGATGAGATCCTTGTCAATGAGTGTCAGGAGGCCTATTTGAATGCATTTACATTCTTGTTATTGCATTAACTGGCTTCATTGATGTGTAGTTTCCCATTCTCCAACCTATTGGATAGAAACTAGTCAGCAACGCCTCCTGACATTAAAGTTGGAACAGTGACCTGGAAACTTCGGATCACCCTCTCACTTCTCCAGTCCCCCATCTTAGACACTGATCAATCATCAATAACATCATATATACTACAGCTGATCTACCTCTGCACTTTCTGTGCAACTGTAACACTATATTTTGCATTCAGTTCTATTACCCTCTTGTCTTGTGCAAGGTGAGATTTGCCTGGGCAGCACAGAATACAATACTTTTCACTCTATTCGGTACACCTGACAATAATAAATCAAATCAAATCATCTCATGGCACGGTCCATAGGCAGTAAGCATATTCACCCCTTCCACCCACCAAGACCTCCAGATTCCCATTGGTAAAGCAGGTTGCCAATCTCCCTCCGTCCAAGTTGTCTGGGGCAATTGACTGGAACTGTGCAGCTATGCACTGCCAGCATTTGATTAGGCTTGCAGCTGGCCTTTAAAGGCAGCGTCAGCACCAAGAATCCTGGGAGGCCCTCCATGTCACTGATACCTCCACCTGCGGCAAGTGAGAGAATACAGGAGGAGGGTGAGTGCATACCATAGGGGCATGGTCATTGGTAATCAGATGAGTTTAGGAAGATAAGCATAAAAACTTCCTTAGCTTTGCAGAGAGAAATCCTCCATGAAACTTGCCAGAATTGATAAATTAGCCCATTTCTGGTTTAAAAAAAAGTTTATTCGTTTAGAGTAATGTTTGTTTACTTAGAGTTAAAGAGTAATCCAGAGGCCTGACACTGTGTTAAACAAAAAGTTTTGTTTTAAACAGTGTCAGGCTTCTGGATTACTCTCTCAGTAGCATTCCCACATTACTGAATAGAACAGAACTCTGGTATTGCTGAAAAAGACTCTTTTGCTGAGGCCAGGGCAAAGTTGTAGATGATCTAAAAATGTTATACTAAACTAGGAAAGGACGCTTGACAAGTTGACTCTGATTGGTTAAGGTTGTGCCACGGAGAAAGTAATGAAAATCCAGAAGCTGCCCAGCCTCTTGAGTAATGGAAGGATGCACAAAGCTTGAATATTTACCTTCATTTTCCAGGGTTGCTGTGAATGAATCTGTGACAATTCTAGGAAATGTAAATGAGCGCCGTTATGGAATTTAAGTGTTTGCATACACAGGTATGGTGGTGACATGGGTATGGACTAAGAGTTGGAATGTGTGATTAGATTTGATATTTCCTTGTTGCCTGGCCTGATCTATGTTTTTAAATTCCATGTTTTCTCTGATATTCATGAAGTAGTAGAATGAACGTAACATTTTTCAACGTGTTGCCCTGACAATCCTGAATGGTAGGTGTTGATTATTAATATTTGCTCCGGCTTTTTGATAAATGAGAATTGTGCCACGTCAATCAGTTAATAACATAAAGCAGGTCATGTTCATCAAATTGAAAGATCTGGTACAGTTGCATTGTCACCAGAACCTCATGGAATAGCTGGTTTGCTAAATCACATCAGTGACATGTTTTTACACCCCAGCTGCGCAGTACTTACTAGTTTGGTGATACTTAAATTTTAAACAATGGCCATCTTCTGTACTCAAAATGTTGGATAGTGCTAGACAATGGCAAACTCCATAAATGCAATTGTATGCAGGAGCGTGGAGTTCATTCATGGTAGTAACAGGCCGGAGGAGAATTTGAATCCAAGTAAGGCACGAGGGAGGAAGATATATGGATTGACCTATTGAACATCTGTTGACAGAGCAGCTCTAGTTACTTGCTGTAATGGAAATACTCCTCTTTGAGCTGTTTGGATTCATGAAGAACATCAAGCCATAATTTTTCTCTGTAATATAACAACTGTTGACGAATTGGCTTCATTGTATATGGTCTGCTTATCCTTCCTCAAGCTTTGTAGTGAATATTGTCATCACTTCTGCAATGAAAACTATGAACTGATCTATACTAATGCAAATGCCCTACACAAGCCGCTACCACCCTTGCCCATTCATCTCATCCCATCAGCATTTTGTTCTATTATCTTTCTTCATGAATTTATCAAACTTGTGTAAAACATACTGTTATAATTCATTGCAACTACTTCCTATGGTGGCAAATTCCACATTCTAATCAATCTCTGGGTAAAGAAGTCTATTTTAAATTGGCTGTTGGATTTATTAGTGATAATATGGAGGTACCAGTGTGGGACTGGGGTGGACAAAGCCAGAAGTCTCACGACACCAGTGACAGTCCAACAGGTTTATTTGAAATCACAAGCTTTCAGAGAGCCGCTCCTTCGCAGTCTGAAAGCTGGCGATTTCAATTAAACCTTTTGGACTATAACCTGGTGCCATTTGATTTCTAAGACAACAAAATGTGAGGCTGGATGAACACAGCAGGCCAAGCAGCATCTCAGGAGCACAAAAGCTGACGTTTCGAGCCTGGACCCTTCATCAGAGAGGGGGATGGGGTGAGGGTTCTGGAATAAATAGGGAGAGAGGGGGAGGCGGACCGAAGATGGAGAGAAAAGAAGATAGGTGGAGAGAGTATGGGTGGGGAGGTGGGGAGGGGATAGGTCAGTCCAGGGAAGATGGACAGGTCAAGGAGGTGGGATGAGGTTGGTAGGTAGATGGGGGTGCGGCTTGGGGTGGGAGGAAGGGATGGGTGAGAGGAAGAACAGGTTAGGGAGGCAGAGACAGGTTGGACTGGTTTTGGGGTGCAGTGGGTGGAGTGGAGGAGCTGGGCTGGTTGTGTGGTGCAGTGGGGGGAGGGGACGAACTGGGCTGGTTTAGGGATGCAGTAGGGGAAGGGGAGATTTTGAAACTGGTGAAGTCCACATTGATACCATTGGGCTGCAGGGTTCCCAGGCGGAATACGAGTTGCTGTTCCTGCAACCTTCGGGTGGCATCATTGTGGCACTGCAGGAGGCCCATGATGGACATGTCATCTAAAGAATGGGAGGGGGAGTGGAAATGGTTTGCGACTGGGAGGTGCAGTTGTTTGGTGCGAACTGAGCGGAGGTGTTCTGCAAAGCGGTCTCCGAGCCTCCGCTTGGTTTCCCCAATGTAGAGGAAGCCACACCGGGCACAGTGGATGCAGTATACCACATTGGCAGATGTGCAGGTGAACCTCTGCTTAATGTGGAATGTCATCTTGGGGCCTGGGATAGGGGTGAGGGGGGAGGTGTGGGGGCAAGTGTAGCATTTCCTGCAGTTGCAGGGAAGGTGCCGGGTGCGGTGGGGTTGGAGGGCAGTGTGGAGCGAACAAGGGAGTCACGGAGAGAGTGGTCTCTCCAGAAAGCAGACAGGGGTGGGGATGGAAAAATGTCTTGGGTGGTGGGGTCGGATTGTAGATGGCGGAAGTGTCGGAGGATGATGCATTGTATCCGGAGTTTGGTGGGGTGGTGTGTGAGAACGAGGGGGATCCTCTTTTGGCGGTTGTGGCGGGGGCGGGCTGTGAGAGACGTGTTGCGGGAAATACGGGAGACGCGGTCGAGGGCGTTCTCGATCACTGTGGGGGGAAAGTTGCGGTCCTTGAAGAATTTGGACATCTGGGATGTGCGGGAGTGGAATGTCTTGTCGTGGGAGCAGATGCGGCGGAGGTGGAGGAATTGGGAATAGGGGATGGAATTTTTGCAGGAGGGTGGGTGGGAGGAGGTGTATTCTAGGTAGCTGTGGGAGTCGGTGGGCTTGAAATGGACATCAGTTACAAGCTGGTTGCCTGAGATGGAGACTGAGAGGTCCAGGAAGGTGAGGGATGTGCTGGAGATGGCCCAGGTGAACTAAAGGTTGGGGTGGAAGGTGTTGGTGAAGTGGATGAACTGTTCGAGCTCCTCCACTCCACCCACTGCATCCCAAAACCAGTCCAAGCTGTCTCCGCCTCCCTAACCTGTTCTTCCTCTCACCCATCCCTTCTTCCCACCCCAAGCCACACCCCCATCTACCTACTAACCTCATCCCACCTCCTTGACCTGTCCGTCTTCCCTGGACTGACCTATCCCCTCCCTACCTCCCCACCTACACCCTCTCCACCTATCTTCTTTTCTCTCAATATTCGGTCTGCCTCCCCCTCTCTCCCTATTTATTCCAGAACCCTCACCCCATCCCCCTCTCTGATGAAGGGTCTAGGCCCGAAACGTCAGCTTTTGTGCTCCTGAGATGCTGCTTGGCTTGCTATGTTCATCCAGCCTCACATTTTGTTGTCTTGGATTCTCCAGCATCTGTAGTTCCCATTATCTCTGATGCCATTTGATTTCTGACCTGATTTATTGGTGAAAATTTCTGAATGGAGGCAAACAGGTGATGTCTTTCACTTTGAACTCATCAGAACTGAATTGCAAGAAACAGAGCAGAACAAAGGCACACCATTTGGTCAAGCAAGGGGACAAGCTGCTAACTAGCTTTGCCATCAATGTCAGGGACATGCAGTAAGACCTCTCATCTGAGGGGGCCCAGCATGGACTGGAGAATGCGAGCTAAAAGAAAAGGTTGTACAAGCTTGGATTGTTTCCTTTAGATCAGAGGAAGGCGAACTGAAATGCATAATATTATGAAGGGCCTGGAGAGAATGGATAGGAAGGAGCAAAGTCAATAACAGGGGTGCATTGATTTAAAGTTGTAAAGTCATATAGTGGTACAGTATGGAATTAGACCTTATGGTCCAACCAGTCCATGCCAATCATAATTTCAAACTAAACTAATCCCTCCTGCCTGCGCTTGGCCCATATCCCTTCAATTACTTCTTATTCATGTACTTACCTAAAAGCCTTTTAAACACTGTAACTGCACCCACATTCACCCCTTCACCAGGCAGTTCATTCCACACAGGAACCATTCTCTATGTAAAAATATTGCCTTTTTAAGATCTTGTCCTCTCCCCTTAAAAATATGCCCCCTAGTCTTGAAATCTCCCATCTTACGGAAAAGACACCAATCTCTACCCCTCTGGATTTTACAAACTTCTGTAAGGTCACTCTTTAGCCTCCTGCAGTACATTGAAAATAACAGTCCCAGCCTGTCCTTAAAACTCAAATCTTCCATACTGGTAACATCCAGCCAAATCTCTTCTGAACCGCCTCCTGTTTAATAATATCCTCCCTATAACAGGGTGATCAGAACTGGACACAGTGCTCTACAAGGTGCCTCACTAATATCCTTTACATCCACAACATGACGTCCCAACTCCTATACTCAAAGGTCTGAGCCATGAAGGTAAGTATGTTAAATGCCTTCTCATTCACAGAGTCTACATCTGATGCAAACTTTAAAGAATTATATTCCTGAACCCCTGGGTGTCTTTATTCTGCAACACTACCCAAGGCTCTACTTTTAATTGTATAAGTCCTGCACTTGCTTGTTTTACTGAAATGCAATACCACACATTTATCCAAACTAAACTCCATCTGCCATCCTCAGACTACTTCCACAATTGATCAAGATTCTTTTGCAATCTTATATAACCTTCCTCACTGTGCGCTATACCTCCAATTTTGTGTTATCTGCAACTTAGCAACCATGCCTTCTGTATTCTCATCTAGGCCATTTTATATAAATGACACACAAAAGTGGACCCAGCACCAGTTCCTGTTGTAACAGGCCTCCACTGCAAAAATACAATGCTCCACCATCACTCTCTGTCTCCTACTGTACAGCCAATTTTGTATCCAACTATCAGGTTCACCTTGAATCCCTTGTGATCTTACTCTACCAATTAGTCTACCACATGGAACCATGTCAAAAGCTCATCAATCTTCTTGGATACTTCCTCAAATAACTCAATCAAGTTTGTAAGATATAAGTTCCCTCCCACAAAACCATGTTGACCATCCCTAAACCTCTAATTGTGTATAAATCAGAGAAAAAACAAAGAACAAAGAAAATTACAGCACAGGAACAGGCCCTGCAGCCCTCTAAGCCTGCACCAATCCAGATCCTCTATCTAAACCTATCACCTATTTTCCAAGGACCTTTGTCCCTCTGCTCCCTGTCCATTCATGATTCTGTCGAGATATATCTTAAATTACCCGATCGTGCCCGCATCTACCATCTCCGCTAGCAATGTGTTCTGGGCACCCTCCACCCTCTGCGTAAACAACTTTCCACGCATATCTCCCTTAAACTTTTCCCCTCCCACCTTGAAATTGTGACCCCTAGCAATTGAGTCCCCACTATGGGATAAAGTTTATTGCTATCCACCCTGTCTATACCTCTCATGATTTTGTAGACCTCAATCAGGCCCCCCCTCAATCTCTGCCTTCCTAATGTAAATAATCCTAATGTACTCAGCCTCTCTTCATAGCTAGCACCCTCCACACCAGGCAACATTCTGGTGAACCTGCTCTGCACCCTCTCCAAAGTAGCCACATCCTTTTGGTAATGTGGTGACCAGAACTGTACACAGTATTCCAAATGTGGCCGAACCAAACTCCTTCACAACTGTAACATGACCGATAGATAGTAGGAACTGGAGAATCTGAGATAACAAAGCGTAGAGCTGGGTGAGCACAGCAGGCCAAGCAGCATCAGAGGAGCAGGAAGGCTGACGTTTCGGGCCGAGACCCTTGTTCAGAAAAGAAACTTTGTTATCTCTGTAACATGACCTGCCAATTCTTGTACTCAATACCCCATCTGATGAATGAAAGCCTGCAATACGTCTTGACCACTCTATGGACCTGCGTTGCTACCTTTAGGGTACAATGGACTTGAACACCCAGATCTCTCTTGACATCAGTTTTCCCCAGGGCTTTTCCATTTACCATATAGTTCACTCTCTTGAATTGGATCTTCCAAAATGCATCACCTCACATTTGCCTGGATCGAACTCCATCTGCCATTTCTCTGCCCAACTCTATATTCTGCTGTAATCTCTGACAGTCCCCTTCACTATCTGCTACTCTATCAATCTTAGTGTCATCTGCAAACTTGTTAATCAGAGCATCTATACCTCCCTCCAGATCATTTATATATATCACAAACAACATTGGTCTCAACACTGATCCCTGTGGAGCACCACTGGTCACAGTTCTCCATTTTGAGAAACTCCCTTCCACTACAACTCTCTGTTCCTGCTCCCGTGCCAGTTTTTTATCCATCTAGCTACTACACCCTGGACCCCATGTGATTTCACTTGCCCCTTCAGCCTGCCATGGGGAACCTTATCAAACACCTTACTGAAGTCCATGTATATGACATCTACAGCCTTTCCCTCATCAATCAACTTTGTCATGTCCTCAAAGAATTCTATTAAGTTGTTAAGACATGAACTTCCTTACACAAAACCATGCTGCCTATCACTGATAAGCCCATTTTCTTCCAAATGGGAATACATCCTATCCCTCAATATCTTCTCCAGCAACTTCACTACCACTGACATCAGGCACACCGGTCTATAATTACCTGGATTATCCTGCAACCCTTCTTAAACAACCTTTCTTCCTCCAGGACCTTACCCGCGCTCAAGGATGCTGCAAATTTATCTGTTAGGGCCCCGGCTATTTCCTCTCTCGCTTCCCTCAGTAACCTGGGATAGATCCCATCTGGACCTGGGGGCTTGTCCACCATAATGCCTTTTAGAATATCCAACACTTCTCCCCTCCTTATACCAACTTGACGTTGAGTAATCAACATCTATCCCTAACCTCAACATCTGTCATGTCATTCTCCTCTGTGAGTACTGATGCAAAGTACTCGTTAAGAATCTCACTCATTTTCTGACTTCTCACAAAACTTCCCTCCTTTGTTCTTGAGTGAGCCAACCCTTTCTCTAGTTACCCTCTTGCTCCTTATGTATGAATAAAAGGCTTTGGGATTTTCCTTAACCCTGTTTGCTAAAGGTATTTCATGACTCCTTTTAGCCCTCTTAATTCCTCATTTCAGATTGGTCCTACTTTCCCAATTATTCCTTCAAAGCTTCATTTGTTTTCGGTCACCTAGACCTTATGTATGCTTCATTTTTCCTCTTTGCTAATCTCGCAGTTTCCCCTGTCATCCGTAGTTCCCTAATCTTGCCCTTTCCATCTCTCATTTTCACAGGGACACGTCTGTCCTGCTCTCTAATCAACCTCTCCTTAAGCCTCCCACATATCAAATGTGGATTTACTCTCAAACAGCTGCCTCAAACTGTTCAGGTCCTCCGTAGTGCCCTCCTTCAGAGATATCCTCTTTGACCAGTGATTCAACTCCTCCAAAAACTTACCCACCACCAAACAGATTCACAGATCCATGGTTCTGAGGATTCTCCTCACATTCCTTCTTAACCAAAGGTACAATATTAGCCACACTCCTGTCGTGTGGCTCCTCACCTGTATTTATAAATGATACTATATTTCTGTAACAGGCCCTGTATTTTCGTCCCTAACCTCCCACGATGTTCTGGGATACACTGCATCAGCTCCCAGCGATTCATCCACCTTTATATTTTCTAAGACCTTTAGCGCTTCCTCTGTTGTACTGTGAACTGTTTTCAAAACTTCTGTATTTATTGCCCCACGTTCTCTCGTCTCCATTTCTTTCTCCACAGTTAAAACTGGTATGAAATATTAGTTTTGTATCTCTCCCATCTCCTTTGACACAAAGGTGACATCTTTGATCTTTAATGGGTCCGTCTGTGTCCGTCTGTGTCCGTCTGTGTCCGTCTGTGTCCGTCTGTGTCCGTCTGTGTCCGTCTGTGTCCGTCTGTGTCCGTCTGTGTCCGTCTGTGTCCGTCTGTGTCCGTCTGTGTCCGTCTGTGTCCGTCTGTGTCCGTCTGTGTCCGTCTGTGTCCGTCTCTCTCTCTCTCTCTCTCTCTCTCTCTCTCTCTCTCTCTCTCTCTCTCTCTCTCTCTCTTTCTCTCTCTTTCTCTCTCTTTCTCTCTCTTTCTCTCTCTCTCTCTCTCTCTCTCTCTCTCTCTCTCTTTCTCTCTCTCTCTCTCTCTCTCTTTCTCTCTCTTTCTCTCTCTCTTTCTCTCTCTTTCTCTCTCTTTCTCTCTCTTTCTCTCTCTTTCTCTCTCTTTCTCTCTCTTTCTCTCTCTTTCTCTCTCTTTCTCTCTCTTTCTCTCTCTTTCTCTCTCTTTCTCTCTCTTTCTCTCTCTTTCTCTCTCTTTCTCTCTCTTTCTCTCTCTTTCTCTCTCTATTCTCTTCATCGTAATGTACCTGTATCTCATATCCTCTCTTTTGAAACTAGTTGTTTACATTCAATGTAAATTTGTTTTAATTCTTGATTAGAATTTCGATATCTTTAATGAAAATCTAAGGAACTGCTGATGCTGTAAATCAGAAACATAACCAGAAGTTGCTGGAAAAGCTCAGCAGGTCTGGCAGCATCTGTGAAGAGAAATCAGCATTAACATAGAAGGTGAATTTTTCTCAGAACGGGTCTGTTTTTGTACCTCAATATCTTTATTCATCCATTGTTCTCTAATCCTGACAGCCTTGCCTTTCACTCTGACAGGAACATAATGCCTCTGAATGCTTGTTACCACAATTTGGAAAGCCTCCCACTTATCAGGCATCCTTTACCTGCCAACTATCAGTTCTAGGCCTAGGCCCGAAACATCAGCTTTTGTGCTCCTAAGATGCTGCTTGGCCTGCTGTGTTCATCCAGCTCTACGCTTTGTTATCTCGGATTCTTCAGCATCTGCAGTTCCCATGATCTCTGATAACAATCTGTTCCAATTAACTTTTGAAACTTATTGTCTCTTACCATTCAAAATTGCTTTACTTCAATTAAAGACTTTAACTTTAATGAAAAACTCGTTCTGGAAAAGGACAAGCCTAATACAAATAGAATTATGATCACTAGACCTAAAATATTCCCCTACCATCGCTTCTGTCACTTGCACTGCCTTATTACCTGAGTGAAGGTCCTTTATCTGGTAGGAACATTTCCGTAGTGAGAAAGAAACTTTTCTTAAACAAATTTAACCAATTCTTTATCATCCAACTCCTTAATACCGTGGTAGTCCCAGTCAATGTTTGGAAAATTAATATCACATTATTATTCTTACGTATAATCTGAGATCTCTCTATGTATTTTTTTCTGAATTTCCCTCTAACTGTTTGGGATGGGGTGGGAGCCTTATCTACAGTACAATCCTAATAAGGTGATTATCCTTTGTCATTTCTAATTTCAACTCATATATTTTCACTGGACAATTTTTTCAGAAATAACTTCTCTAGTTACATCAGTAATGTTTTCCTTCATCAAAAACGCACACCCTCTCCTCTTTTGTCTCTCTTTCTATCCTTCCTATAGCATCTGAAATCCAGAACATTGAGCTGCCAGTTCCGCCCATCTCTCAGCCAAGTTTCTGTAGTAGCTATGATGTCCCAACCACATGTTCCAAAACATGCCCCAAATTCATCTGCCTACTTGAAAGACCCCTAGCATTGACATAAATGCAGTTTATTTCTTCAGAGTTACTTTGTTCTCTGACTTGCTCTTGTCTTTCTTTTCCAACTAACCTGCTCTTTTTCAGATTCAAAAATGTCTATCTTTCCATTTACTCTGCTACTTAGGATCCCTCCACCTTCTCTCTCCAATAGTTTACAATCTCTCTCAATAGAATTGGCAAATCTTCCCACAAGGATATTGGACCCTTTCCATAACAAGCGAAAGCCGCCCTTTTGGAAGAGGTCTTTTCTGCCGCAGAATAGGTCCCAATGATCCAAGAACCTGAATCCCTGAACATCCCACCACCTCTTCAGCCATTGATTTATCTCCTTTATTCTTGTATTCTTGCCCTAATTTGAGTTTGCCACTGGGAGTAAACCAGAGATTACCACTTTTGAGGTTCTCTTTTTAAAGTTTCAACCTAATCTCTTATATTCACTCTGTAAAGCCTTAATCTTTTCCCTAACTATGTCATTCCTACCAGTGTGTACAATTACTTCTGGCTTCTCATTCTCCCCTTTTTAACAATATGCTTCAAATGCTTTGAGATGTCCATAATCCTGGCACCAGGAAAATAACATACTATCCTAGCTTAATGCTCACGTGCCGTAGAATCTCCTGTATGTGTCATTGAAGTTCTTGATTGAAGGATTAGTCAGAAGTTGAAGAGATACATTTTCACCCAGAAATCACTGTCAAGAAGGGTGGTAGAGGCAGAGATCCTGTCTGCATTTTAAAAGGCACTTAGAAATATATTTGAAATGTTGCAACATAGAAGGCTACAGATCGAGAGTTGGGCAAAAGGCTATGGCCAAAAATGCAACAGGTTTGCCATTATTTTTCAGCCAACACAAATGCAATGATCCAGATGGCCTACTCTGCTGCAAATTTCCACTATTTTTTGATTTTTAACTTCTCCAGGAATCAAAACATTTTCTTGACACCTGATTTTTTTTTAGTGAAATGTTTGTGTTTACTAATCTAGTTCTGCATTTTGTAGTGGGACAGTAGGAACTGCAGATGCTGGAGAATCTGAGGTAATGAGATGTAGAGCTGGATGAACACAGCAGGCCAACAGCATCAGAGGAGCAGGAAAGCTGGTGTTTGGGGCCTAGACTGTTCTTCAGAAATGACCCTTCTTCAGCATGTCCAAAGAAGGGTCTAGGCCTAAAGTGTCAACCTTCCTGCTCCTCTGATGCTGCTTGGCCTGCTGGGTTCATCCAGCTCTACACCTTGTTAGCATGCATTTTGTAGTGTACAGTTTATGACTGATCTCACCAAAAGGTTTGATTTGATGTTCCAGGTGAGAGGCTAACTTGCTGATTTATTTCAGAACTCCTTCCTGACAAGTGCCTTCAGTTTAAAATAAACAGAACTTCAGACATTGGTGCAGTATCTGATGTGTGTGAGATATTTGTGTGCTTCTCATCTGGAGTCTGATGTTAACTAATTTGACAGCAGTTAAGGGTTACATGTGAAATAGGTTTACTTATGCCTAACATGGTTCCCAGCCTAGAGGGAAAAAGCGCTAAACGTCCCTTAACTGTTGGGATTTTAGAAGTGTCCTGTCAAGGTAAGCCATAATTGATCAAAGGTAGACTGTTAGGCAGCACAGGTATTCGGGAGTTTTGCTGAACTGTTTTGCAGGAAGATCTTGACTCAATTTTCAGCAGATTAATTATATTCAGTTTTCAGCACATGTAAGAGAGAAGTGTGTGCCTGGTCAGGGAAAGGAGAAAGACCTGATGGGACAAATGGGCATAGTTTGTTTAATGGGGCTCTGATTGTTTGATTAGGTTCTTCAGTAGAATCCATTACAAAATATGTGATCATTGAGCAATGATAGAATGGCAAAATTGGGCAGAATCAACAAGGATTTGTGAAGAATCATCATCGGGGTTTGTGTGGTAGTGTCCCCACCTCTAGATTAAGATGTGAGTTCAAATCCCACTTATTCCAGATGTGTGAAACAACATCACTAAACAGCTTGCTTCGAAAATATCTGGTGATAAGCCTGTTAGTGCACAGACTCAGAAAAATTTAAGCTTACTAGCACCCCTCAAAATGAATTACTTTGAAATTGAAGCACCATTTTTGCCCATGATGGGCTTTGATTTAAATATTGACTACACAGTTGACTTCTGGTGGTGGTTAGCAGTTGGAAAGGAAGAATTAAAATGCAAAAAAAAAGTTATGGTGATTTTGATGGGGGAAAACATACTGAGATAGTACATGGGGGTACCAAATGAAGAAGAAACATGGATTATGGGGGAGAATCATATGACGATCATATTGTGTGGTAGTGTCCCTATATCTCAGCCAGGAGAACTGTTAAGTTCCACCTTCTCTAGAGTTTTGAAATAATTTCCCTGAAGAGGGCAATTAGGAAAATATCACAAGGGGAGTTGTGTTTGGCAAACTTGTGGATTTTATTTTGGGATGTTATTTGTAGTTAAGAAATTGAGATCAGATCATGTAGACAGTGAAGAAAGTTACCATGGTGTACAACAGGACCTTGATCAGATGGGCCAATGGGCTGAGGAGTGGCAGATGGAGTTTAATTGAGATAAATGTGAGGTGCTGCATTTTAGAAAGGCAAATCAGGGCAGGGCCTATACACTTAATGGTAACTGAGGTGTGTTGCTGAACAAAGAGGCCTTGGAGCACAGGTTCATAGTTCCTTGACGGTAGAGTCGCAGGTAAACAGGATAGTGAAGAAGACGTTTGGAATGCTTTTCTTTATTAGTCAGTGCAATGAGTATAGGAGTTGGGAGGTCATATTGCGGCCGAACAGGACATTGGTTAAGCCACTTTTGGAATACTGTGTTCAATTCTGGTCTCCCTGCTATAGGAAAGATGTCGTGAAACTCGAAAGGATTCAGAAAAGATGTACAACGATGTTGCCGCAGTTGAATGGGTTGAGCTGTAAGGAGAGGCTGAATAGGCTGGGGCTATTTTTCCCGAAGAACCAGATGCTGACGGGTGACCTTATAGAAGTTCATAAAATCAGGAGGGGCATTGATAGCGTGAATAGGCAAGGACATTTCTCTTGGGTGGGGGAGTAAAAAGCTCAAGGGCATAGGTTTAAGGTAAGAGGGAAAAGATTTACAATGGACCTAAGGGGCAACTTTTCCTCACAGAGGGTGGAGCGTAAATGGAATGAGATGCCAGAGGAAGTGATAGACCCTGGTAAAATTACAGCATTTAAAAGGCATCTGGATGAGTATATGAACAAAAAGAGTTTAGAGGGATATGGGCCAAATGCTGGCAAGTGGAACGGAATTTATTTAGGACAGCTGGTCAGCATGGGAGAGTTGGACTGAAAGATCTGTTTCTGTGCTGTACAGCTCTGTGCCTCTATGTGTGCTTAGATTTTCAGAAAGCTTTCCATAAGGTCTCATAAGAATCTTAGTTAAATTACTTTGTTGGGGAAATATATTAGTTGAGATTGAGAATGTTTATGAGACAGAAAGCAAAGGGTAGAAATAAACAGGTAATTCTCAGGATGGCAATCTGCTACCACTTGGGTACCCTAAAGTGTCAATGTTAGATCCACAAATGTGCAATATGTATAAATATTTGGATTTCAGCCTACTTAACATATTTACAAATCTGCTGGTAATGCTATAGTGGGCGAGAACCTGATTTATGAGGAGAATGTAAGGAGGCAATCAAAGTGGATGTGTTAAAACATGGTAGATGGAATATAATGTGAACATTTGTGATGTTAGTCACTTTGGGGAAGACAAAAAGAATTTTTCCAAAGTTGTGAAAGGTTGTGAATTTTCATTGTCCAAAGGGACCTGGGTGTTTTTACCCATGAGGAACTGGAAGCTAGCACCAAGCAATTAGGAAGAGGAATGGCACATAGGAATTAATGTCAAGGGAGCCTGAGCACAGGAGTAAAATATGGCTTCTTGCAGTTATATAGAGCCTCAGTGGGACATGATGTGGAAGTCTGTGAACAGTTTAATCTCTTTATCTAAGAATGTACTTGTTATGAAGAATGTGTAAAATAGGTTCATCAGATTAATCCCTTAGATGGCAGGATTGTCTTATGAGGAGAAATCAAGGAAACTGGGTCTGTCTTCTATAGATTCAAAGAATGAGAAGTAACTTGATTGCTACTTACAAATTTCTTCGAGCGTGTGACGGCAGAGCCAAGGGGCATAATCCCAGGCAATGGACCATTTAAAGCTGCATTGCACTGGAATTTCTTCACTCAGAGGGTGTTGAATCATTGGAATTCTCTACCCCCAGGGGCTGTGGAAGTTCAATCATTGAAGATTGTCAAGAATGAAATCGATGGGTTTCTGGAGACTTAATGACATTAAGGGATACCTCGACGGTGCAGAAAACTTTTTGGTAGTAATGAGGTGATTGGCCATGATCCAAAAAGTCAGGTCAGGATTGATGGCAAAATGGCCTATTCTATTCCTGTGCTCCATAACCTGAGGTGGAGATTTTCTTTAGCACTTAAAATGTTTCAATTTTAAATAGTGAAGCTGGCAGTTCCTGTCTGGACCTGTCTATATGTCTATATGTCTATCCGTCCCTCCTTCTCAAAATCTATCTTTATCATTAATGTTTTTGTCACTTGACCTAATGTGTGTCTGAGTTTCAAAACGTAGCTTGATGATGTCCCTGTGAAACTACCTGGGACATACACCCATTTTAACGGTGGTTCATGTCAATGCAAATTGTTGTTGTTGAAATTAACCCACAAGATATTAACAATAATATATTAACTTTTTAAGAAATCCAGTTCCCATGATCTCAATGAGTGTGTTTGCAACAAATATCACTTACTCTTGATAACTCAGAAAACAATTTTCACAAAATAAAACTTCCATTGAATAGTTCGACCATTTGAATTCAGAATTCCTTTCTGACAAGTGGCTTCACTGTAAAATACATTAAGACCTCAGGTAATGACTTAGTATTTGATGTGCATGAGAAGTTTATAGCTGCATTCTTTAATGTCAACTAATAATTAAAGGGTTCTTTGATTAATTCATTCATCTGATACAGCCATTGATGGCTAGGCCAGCATTCATTGTTCATTCCTAATTGCTCAGGAGGTAACTAAGGTTCAGCTACATTTCTGAGGGTCTGGAATCACAAGTAACCCTGGCCTGATAAAGACATTTCTTAAACCATAAGAAATAGGAACAGGAGTAGACGATTCAGCCCCATGAGCCAGCTTTGCCATTCAGTTTAATCTATGGCTTATCGTCATGTCCAGGGATGTGGGTCAAATGCTGACAAACAGGACAAGATTAATTTAGGATAACTGGTCAGCATGGACAAGTTAGATTGTTTCCATGCTGTACAGCTCTATGGCTTTCCTGCCCTTTCCCCGTAATCCTTGATTGCCTTACTCATCAAGAATTTATCAGCCTTAAACATAAACAAGAATAAAGGACTTTCGTGAATCAGGTAGGTTCTTCCAACAATCACTTCATGGTCATCGTTAGACCCTTAATTCCAGGTTTTTGTTGAATTCAAAATCCACCATCTGCCATGGCTGATTCGAATCATAGTCCGCAGAATATAACCCGGGTCGCTGGATTACTGGATCCAGTGATAATGCCATCCAGCCCACTGCACAACTAGCTTTACTCTGTGGGGATCAAATATTCATTCGGTATCCACTCTGCCAGTCCCTACTCTGTCTTCAAGCATAAACCTGACTTCTTTCAGAGAGCCACCATGATCCCATGGTATGGTAGAACACGCTCAATATTAAAGGTCACCTCCTGTTCCATCTTGCCTCCACTGCCCTAACAAGGTCCAAGAGCGAGGCTGAAGCCTGTGATCCCTCTCCTGTGCATGTCCTTCTGTGGCCTGAATCCTTCCACTTACTGACCTTAGATTAATCCGTTCAAGAGGAAACTGTGCAGGATGTTGGGAGAGACCCATGGGGAGTGCAGAGATGTGCGAGGTGGATTTAGGGTCAAGTGGAGGCTGATATCCTGAGAGGGAGAGCCACTCATTAGAACAAAGTCGCAGTGAAGTGGAAGGGCAGCGGCCTCTTCATGACTCTCTATGCTTTATGTTGGAAGCTGGTGGATCTCTTAGACTTTATCAGTGCCTTCAAGTCGAATTTCAAACCTGCTTTTGCTTCCAGCCTGAACACTGGGAGTTTTTAAATGTAAATTATTGCTATATGGGTAGTCCTTGAGTTTCAAACAAGATCTGATCTTGAGTCCATTCTCAAGTTGATTTGTACACAAATTGGAACACAACGCAGGATAATATAAAGGAGCTGTTGTTTAAAACGACACTCCTGCATGGAATGCGTTTGTGAGTGCAAGTGCTCGTGAATCGGATATTTATAAATCACAGGCCCCCCCGTATTTTATTTATCCCTGAGTATTACAGAGGTAATGCTAGCTTATATATTTGCAACAGGGTTATATACAAGACTTTCAAAATATCTCTGCAAAACTGCCTGCAGCTGTGCTGAACCTATCTCCGCTTCTGGAACCTTCTGTGGTGTCAGTTTACTTTAGTTCCAAGTTTGCACCGAGGCTTAACCAATCAATTGCAGGTACCAGACTGTCAGAAATACAGAACAATTAAATCACTAAATATTACAACCATCTCTCTCGTGTTCTAACTTTCCCTTAAATCTCCCATGATTAGACATATCTTTCTTTTTCTCTACAATTTTTCAAATTTCTTGATTGTTTCTGGTGAGTGATCATGATGATTTGATCCATCACTCAATAATCAAATCACTGGCACTTTATGTTCTGCCTTTCTGGAGCTTATGCTTTTAAATATTTTTCTTCTCTGCCTTAGCCTTTTTCTCTCTTATTGATATTCCTTTTCGAGGAAGGTAATGAATTATTTAAGACAACTGGCAAAAGAACAAGGTGGGAAATGAGAAGCTGTTTGGTACAGTCGAATTGATGTGATTGGAAATTCACTGCATGAAAAACAAATTGAATTGTAACTTTCAGAGGGGAATAGATATAAACATGAAAGGAAGGAAAATACTGAGCAACTAGGAAAAAGCAGAGTATTGGTACTAATTGGATAGTTCTTACAAAAAGCCAGCATTGGCATTAGGAGTAAATAGCTTTATCTAGTCCAAACATTAACCATTGTTATGGACCAGACCAAACTCCCTCAAAATACATTCAGAAGATAACTTCGACCCTAACTTTTTCTTATTTTAAAGATAAGTGCTAGGCATTACATTCCATGTGCAATTTGATTAGTCAAATTACCAGATTTGAAGCAAAACAGATTTTCTTCATACACGATTGTTAAAATACAACAATAGAAAGAAGAATTGAAATAACTCTATTGGAAAACTCAGCAGGCTAGTAGATTATCTAACAACTAAACAGGAATTGTTCCAATACAGTAACATCCATAAACACCCTTGGAAAAAGGCAAGTTCAGTAAAATAGATGATCTTACAGGCAATTCTCCAGTACAGGAGGAGGAAAAAAAACATTGAGAAAATTCTGAGAGATGGAATAGCAGGGACAGACATACTGAAGCTTCCATCCAGCTTCAAGACCCAGGAACTGCTACTACTATCAAAAAATTAAAACTAAAAATCCTGCTTCTGTGGGAGCTTGACCCCACACATTCAGCCTGCTTCTATTCTTGCAATTTAAAACAAAAACAAGGTCTCACAAGGTGTCAGAGATAATGGGAACTGCAGATGCTGGAGATTCCAAGATAATAAAATGTGAGGCTGGATGAACACAGCAGGCCAAGCAGCATCTCAGGAGCACAAAAGCTGACGTTTCGGGCCTAGACCCTTCATCAGAGAGGGGGATGGGGGGAGGGAACTGGAATAAATAGGGAGAGAGGGGGAGGCGGACCGAAGATGGAGAGTAAAGAAGATAGGTGGAGAAGGTGTGGGTGGGGAGGTAGGGAGGGGATAGGTCAGTCCAGGGAAGACGGACAGGTCAAGGAGGTGGGATGAGGTTAGTAGGTAGCTGGGGGTGCGGCTTGGGGTGGGAGGAAGGGATGGGTGAGAGGAAGAACCGGTTAGGGAGGCAGAGACAGGTTGGACTGGTTTTGGGATGCAGTGGGTGGGGGGGAAGAGCTGGGCTGGTTGTGTGGTGCAGTGGGGGGAGGGGATGAACTGGGCTGGTTTAGGGATGCAGTGGGGGAAGGGGAGATTTTGAAACTGGTGAAGTCCACATTGATACCATATGGCTGCAGGGTTCCCAGGCGGAATATGAGTTGCTGTTCCTGCAACCTTCGGGTGGCATCATTGTGGCAGTGCAGGAGGCCCATGATGGACATGTCATCAAGAGAATGGGAGGGGGAGTGGAAATGGTTTGCGACTGGGAGGTGCAGTTGTTTGTTGCGAACTGAGCGGAGGTGTTCTGCAAAGCGGTCCCCAAGCCTCCGCTTGGTTTCCCCAATGTAGAGAAAGCCGCACCGGGTACAGTGGATGCAGTATACCACATTGGCAGATGTGCAGGTGAACCTCTGCTTAATGTGGAATGTCATCTTGGGGCCTGGGATGGGGGTGAGGGAGGAGGTGTGGGGACAAGTGTAGCATTTCCTGCGGTTGCAGGGGAAGGTGCCGGGTGTGGTGGGGTTGGAGGGCAGTGTGGAGCGAACAAGGGAGTCACGGAGAGAGTGGTCTCTCCGGAAAGCAGACAGGGGTGGGGATGGAAAAATGTCTTGGGTGGTGGGGTCGGATTGTAAATGGCGGAAGTGTCGGAGGATAATGCGTTGTATCCGGAGGTTGGTAGGGTGGTGTGTGAGAACGAGGGGGATCCTCTTGGGGCGGTTGTGGCGGGGGCGGGGTGTGAGGGATGTGTCGCGGGAAATGCGGGAGACGCGGTCAAGGGCGTTCTCAATCACCGTGGGGGGGAAGTTGCGGTCCTTAAAGAACTTGGACATCTGGGATGTGCGGGAGTGGAATGTCTTATCGTGGGAGCAGATGCGGCGGAGGCGGAGGAATTGGGAATAGGGGATGGAATTTTTGCAGGAGGGTGGGTGGGAGGAGGTGTATTCTAGGTAGCTGTGGGAGTCGGTGGGCTTGAAATGGACATCAGTTACAAGCTGGTTGCCTGAGATGGAGACTGAGAGGTCCAGGAAGGTGAGGGATGTGCTGGAGATGGCCCAGGTGAACTGAAGGTTGGGGTGGAAGGTGTTGGTGAAGTGGATGAACTGTTCGAGCTCCTCTGGGGAGCAAGAGGCGGCGCCGATACAGTCATCAATGTACCGGAGGAAGAGGTGGGGTTTGGGGCCTGTGTAGGTGCGGAAGATGGACTGTTCCACGTAACCTACAAAGAGGCAGGCATAGCTGGGGCCCATGCGGGTGCCCATGGCCACCCCCTTAGTCTGTAGGAAGTGGGAGGAGTCAAAAGAGAAGTTGTTGAGTGTGAGGACGAGTTCCGCTAGGCGGATGAGAGTGTCGGTGGAGGGGGCCTGGTCGGGCCTGCGGGACAGGAAGAAGCGGAGGGCCTTGAGGCCATCTCCATGCGGAATGCAGGTGTACAGGGACTGGACGTCCATGGTGAATATGAGGTGTTGGGGGCCAGGGAATTGGAAGTCCTGGAGGAGGTGGAGGGCGTGGGTGGTGTCATGGACATAGGTGGGGAGTTCCTGGACCAAAGGGGAGAAAATGGAGTCCAGATAGGTGGAGATGAGTTCGGTGGGGCAGGAGCAGGCTGAGACGATGGGTCGACCAGGGCAGGCAGGTTTGTGGATTTTGGGAAGGAGATAGAAACGGGCCGTGCGGGGTTGGGGAACAATGAGGTTGGAGGCTGTGGGTGGGAGGTCCCCTGAGGTGATGAGGTCATGAATGGTGTTGGAGATGATGGTTTGGTGCTCGGGTGTGGGGTCATGATCGAGGAGGCGGTAGGAGGTGGTGTCGGAGAGTTGGCGTCTGGCCTCGGCGATGTAGAGGTCAGTACGCCATACTACCACTGCGCCACCCTTGTCTGCGGGTTTGATGGTGAGGTTGGGGTTGGAGCGGAGGGAGCGGAGGGCTGCCCGTTCTGCGGGGGAGAGGTTGGAGTGGGTGAGAGGGGTGGAGAGGTTGAGGCGGTTAATGTCTCGACGGCAGTTGGAGATGAAGAGGTCGAGGGAGGGTAGGAGGCCTGGGGGTGGTGTCCAGGAGGAGGACTTGTGTTGGAAGCGGGTGAAGGGGTCAGTGGAAGGAGGGTTGGGTTCCCGGTTGAAGAAGTAAGCATGCAGGCGAAGACGGCGGAAAAACTGCTCTGTGTCTCACAAGGTGTATTGGGTTTGAATAGACAACTCTCTATCCTCTGCCTTAAAGTCTCTCCCCTAAAATAACAGGAGAAAATGCTTCTTCCAGCCATTGCATTGTCATACTGTTCTCTTGCAACATTTAGGAAGCATCTGGACGAGCACTTAAAATGCCAGGCTGTGGTAGGCTCTGGACCAAATGCAGGTAAATGGGATTGCTGCAGTTTGGAGTTTATTAGTCAGCACAGACATGCTGGGCTGAAGAGACCTGTTTCTGTACTTATACGGATCTCTACGTATGTTCTCTCTCTCGATGCTGATTGCTTTCAGCTTTGTTGGCTTTGCTTTGGGCTTGCAGATTTCTTCATCTCTCTATTAGTTGGGAGGTAGTGTATTATCTAACCTAAAAGATGTTGATAATGACTGACTCTGGAAATGGAAATGTCTGAACTGCAGTGAGTAAATGTGTGTTTACAGTGCTGTGGTCAGGAGGAACTGTTGGCACAAATCCCTACTTCACTGGAAATTGACAAAGTGTGGGTGGGAATGAGGGTTCATCGCTGATCATTACTGTAGTTGGAATGAAGCTTCAGAAATTCGCTGCATTAGCAGTACCTTAAAGTTTATATGGATCTCGGAGTATCTCAAAATCAGTATTAGTTAGGGGTTTACAACACAGAAACAGGGCCTTCAGCCCATTGTGTCCACATTGGCCAAAAATAATCACCTGACTATTCTAAGATAACAAGATAAACAGAAATTAAGAAGGGTCCAGGCCCGAAACATCAGCTTTCCTGCTCCTCTGATGCTGCTTGGCCTGCTGTGTTCATTCAGCTCTACACCTTGTTATCTCAGATTCTCCAGCATCTGCAGTTCCTGCTACACCTGACTATTCCAATCCCACTTTCCAGCCTTGTATGCCTTATGTACATCTAAATGAGAGTCCTGAGGGTTTCCCATCAGATTTTGGCTGAAACAGGTTTTCCTCGCATCTCCTCTAACCACTTGCCCCTTACCCTTCATCAATGCCCTCTGGTCACTGATTCCTCCACCAAGGGGTAGGTTTCTTCCTGGCTACCCTATCTATGCCCCTCAAATTTCTCCATCTGAATCATGTGCCCTCAACCTCTTCTGCTCCAAGGAAAACAACCCCAATCTGTCCAATCTCTCTTCATCGCTGAAATTCCCCAGCCCAGGCAACTTCTTGTAAATCTCCCACTGCACGATATCTTAATCGTTGACTTGGCAGCATTTATTGCCCATCCTTAATTGTCCAGAAGGCATTTGGGAGTCCAACCACATGTAGGCCAGACTAGGTAAGGATGGCAGTTTCCTTCCCTAAAGGGCATTAGTGAACCAGATGCATTTTTCTGACCATCGACAATGGATTCATGGTCATCATTAGATTCTTAATTCCAGATTTTCTAGTTGAATTCAAATTCCACCATCTGCCATGGTGGGTTTCGAACTGAAGTCCTCAGAACATTATCTAGGTCTCTGGGTTAACAGACCAGTGATAGTACCACTATGCCATCGCCTCCCCATGGGTACAACTTCGATACAACGGAAGGTGAATGATGTTGCTATGTTCAGGTGCCATCTTGGATTACAGAATAAGTTACTGAAAGGCCTGGACAGATTGGATGTTGGGAAAATGTTTCCATTGGAAGCAGAGACTAGAGCCTCAGGGCTCAGCCTTAGAATAAAAAGGAGACCCTTTAGAATGGAGATGAAGAGAAGCCTCTCTAACCAGAGAGTAGTGAATCTATGGAATTCATTGCCACAGAAGGCTGTGAAGGCCAGATCATTGAGTATACTTAAGACAGAGATAGATGGCTTCTTGATTGTTAAGGAGATCAAAGGTTATGGGGAGAAGGCTGGAGAATGGGCTTGGGAAACATAGCCATGACTGAATGGCGCAGAAGGCTCGATGGGCTGAATAGCCTAATTTCTACTCCTATGTCTTATGATCTTATGGCCTAAATTGCACAAATGGTACAATACTGATTAAATTAATATTAAATTGATATTACTAAAATTGAAATAGCTTCAACAGTTCATCTTTCCCTCTCCATAGATTTCTTGCTGCCTGTTCCTCCAGTTGCCAGCTATCTGACATTGGCCCCAGGGTCCTGGAAATGCGCTCCTTTCCCACCGCCACAAGCGCCATGTCTTCCGTGTCTGCTGTCTTTGAGCTGGAGATGGCCACACTGCGCGGGTCTCACACCTCCTCCGATGCTGGACATCGACTGACAGGGTCCTGGCTCCGAATTGACCAAACTTGGTCCTGGATCTGAGTTGACGAATGGGTCCTGGCTCACCTTTGAATACTGCTATCCAAGATGGAGCAGGGCCCCAGGCTATGGCAGGACGGCATCAGGAGGAGGCCCCAGGGCAACCAAAGCAAACAAAAAAAAAACCGAGCTACTAAACTGGAAAGACAACGATGAAGCGGTGTCAATGAGGCAGAACCTACCACGTGAACCATGAGCGATTGAGACCCATATTGAACACTGCTGACTCCATTGCCAACAGACACCACCTATTCAGACTTTATTAGATTTGAGTGTTTCTGAGCTCAAACTAAGTGAACTTTTAGCGGGGTTCTAATCATGTTCTTGCATATAAGTTCTTTCATTTGACGTTTTGAACGTCAATGGGCCTGCATGTTTGTTCAGAAACCTTGTTATATTTCAGATTTCTGGTATTTACAGTTGTGGATCTCGTGGCTTTCATTGTGGAGTGAGTTGTCAGTTTGGTGAGAATTCCTTTTTTTTTGCAAAATCATTGCTGCGCTGATCTTTAGCTGCTTACCTCTGATTCCATGATTCCATGAAGAAATTAACATTGTTGTGGTCCCTGCCCTCCAACTGGACCAGGCCACCTTCAAGTAAAGCTTGAAAGACTCTCAAGGGAAGAAAGGTTGATGGGAGCTCACTACAGCCGAGGCATTCCAGCTTTAACATTCTGAGGTTACACTAAACTCCAGAAAGTGTTTAAAAGGGAATTCAGAGAGCTCAATGACATTGATTGACTTGAATGAGATCTAACCACAGCTTAGATACGTTCCAGTCAAAAAATGTGGAGCTGAAGAAGCACAGCATTCAGACAGCATCCGGGGAGAAGGAAAGTAATCATTTTGGGTGGGAACCCTTCTTCAGGACAAGCTCTAACTTGCAGTGGGAGCTAATAACGTGGATGTGACAGCAAGGTTCAATTTCAAACATTGCTGTTGGAAATTTGAAGGAACAACTAACTGAAAGAACAATAAATGGTTAGCATCCTCAAGCATCGATGAAGTTTCAGGTTACTTTTATGCAGGTATTTGGAGAAAGCAAAATGTGAAATCCATGAGAATTTATAACACTTTAACACAGTCACAGAAGAATACAAGATATATAAGCATGCAAACACACACAGAGGGAGAAATATAGAAAACATTGACAGGGAAGGAAAAACAACATTCCTCCGTGGATAAATCAGAAATAAATACTGAACCTATCTGGTATCGTCTTGAGAAAATAATAATACAAAGAGAGCAGGGGTTATTTTCACATACATAGGTTGTATTTTCTGTTATTTTAAAAAGATCCTGGAGATTCTTAGTAACACTAAGTGGATAATGACTTTTCGAAGTTTTCATGTTGCTTTGGAACAGAACGGGGCAATTTTCCCTGGTGTCCTGGTATCGTCAATATTGTGGAAACAGACTGTGAAGGTTAACTACGATAATCCCTGGTATGAAAAGATTGTTTTATGAGCAAAGGTTAAACAGTTTGAGATTCTACTCGCTGGAGTTTAGAAGAATGAGAGGTGATCTCATTGAAGCATATCAGATTCTTATGGGGCTTGACAGGGTAAATGCTGAGAGGATGTTTCCTGTCATGGGAGAGTCATAGCCTTAGGTGAAAGCGATATCAATTTAAAGTTGAGATGAGGAGGAATTTCTTCTCACAGAGGGTTGTGCGTCTTTGGAACTCCTTGCCTCAGACAGCCCTGGGCGCAGAGTCCTTGTGTATATTTAAGACTAAGATAGATTCTTGATCAGTTGGGGAATCGAGCATTATTGGGGAAGGGGCAGGAAAGTCGGGTTGAGGAATGTCAGATCAGCCCGATTGCATTGAATGGCAGAGCCGAATTAGGGGTGGAACAACACATTTCTGGCCCTATTCTCATGGTCTTGTGGTCTTCACTATGTGTAAAGTGCTCAGAGACATTCATGAAGTTTGTGAAAGGCGCTATAGAAATGCAAGACTTTTTTCTGCAATAAAGTGTGTTTGTGCAACACTTTCTAAAAAAAAAATTGTGACAATTGCTTGTCAAAGTGCTCTGGATGCTATTTCTCCATCAGTAGAAAATAGTCAGCAATTCTTTAGCCTAACCAAGTAAACATTAAAGATCCTGGAATGAATGCTTAGCCAGCATTAGTTAACACCACTGGCTGTGCACACCAAGAGATAAAAATGGGATTGAAATGCACAAGATCAGCTCAGTTGTCTGGACCAAAGACAGAAGTTGCTGGAAGTCAGGAAGCAAAAACTGAAGCCTTCTGAGGAAGGGTCACCGGGCCCGAAATATTAACTCTGATTTTTTCTTCACAGATGCTCCCAGACCCGCTGAGCTTTTCCAGCAAAATTGTTTTTGTTCCTTATGTGAGGAAGCGCTTGTACACACAAAGAGGTTTGGACCTTTCTCCCACAAATGGCAGTAGATGCTGGACCAGTTGTTAATTTTAGATTTGAGATCAGTTTTTGTTAACTAAAGGTATTAATGGCTATGAAGTAAAAACAGGCATATGGAGTTCGGCTGGAGATCAGCCATGATCTCACTGAATGGTGGAAGACTCATGGAGCTGAAAGGCCTACTCCTGTTCCGAAGTTCCCATGACAACTGGATACTCTGCAGTCATAGGCTTTACACATTATAGGAAGCCTATTCTTACATTGGAATAAGATTTCTGTCTAGTTCAGAGTGGCCATGGGTACCCGAATGGGCCCAAGCTATGCCTGTCTCTTTGTAGGTTACGTGGAACAGTCCCTCTTCCGTACCTACACTTGCCCTAAACCCTGCATCTTCCTCCATTATATTGATGACTGTATTGGCACCGCCTTGTGCTCACACGAGAAGCTCAAACAGTTCATCCACTTCACCAACACCTTCCACCCCAACCTCAAGTTAACCTGGACCATCTCTGATATCTCTCTCTCCTTCCTGGACATCTCTGTCTCCCTCTCAGGCAACCACCTGCAAACCGATATCCATTTCTAGCCCCCCGACTCCCACAGCTACCTAGAATACATCTCTTCCCACTCACCTTCCTGCAAAAATGCCATCCCCTATTCCCAATTCCTTCGCCTCCGCCGCATCTGCTCCTAGGATGAGGCGTTCCATTCCCATACAGCCCATATGTCCTCATTCTTCAAGGACCGCATCCTCCCTCCTGCAGCAGTCAAGAATACTCTCAACCGTGTGTCCTGCATTTCCCGCAACACATCCCTCACACCCCGTCCGTGCAATAACCACCAAAGGAGAATCCCTCTCATTCTCACATACCACCCCACCAACCTTCGGATCCAACGCATCATCCTCCGACACCTCCGCCATCTACAATCCGACCCAACACCAAGGACATTTTTTCCAACCCCACCCTTGTTTTCATGAGGGACCAATCTCTCCATGACTCCCTTGTCCGCTCCACACTCCCCTCCCACCCCACCACTCCCGGCACCTTCCTCTGCAACCGCAGGAAGTGCTACACCTGCTCCCACACCTTCTCCCTCACCCCCATCCCAGGCCCCAAGGAGACTTTCCACATTGTTGATTGGGACAACACATCCATCCTAGGACAAGCCAAACAGAGACATGCACGAGAATTCCTAGAAGCATGGCATTCCAACCGGAACTCCATCAACAAACACATTGACTTGGAGCCAATCTACCATCCCCTGAGAAAAAGAACAGGAAATGACATCACCAACCCAAGGAAACCTAACCAGATAAATAGAAAGCGGGACATAACACCAGCGCTTCGTCGGAGGCTCACTGATGATGTTACCTAGAATGGTGACGAAACGTCTGAAAACTAACCTTCCAGCTCAGCGAGCAAACTCACATCCAGAACCTCAACCTGAGCTACAAATCTTCTCAAAACTCACTTTCCACATTAAGCAGAGGTTCACCTGCACATCCGCCAATGTGGTATACTGCATCCATTGTACCCGGTGTGGCTTCCTCTACATTGGGGAAAACAAGCGGAGGCTTGGGGACCGCTTTGCAGAACACCTCCGCTCGGTTCGCAATAAACAACTGCTCCTTCCAGTCGCGAACCATTTCAACTCTCCCTTCCATTCTGCAGACGACATGTCCATCCTGGGCCTCCTGCAGTGCCACAATGATGCCACCCGAAGGTTGCAGGTTCAGCAACTCATATTCCGCTTGGGAACCCTGCAGCCCAATGGTATCAATGTGGACTCCACAAGCTTCAAAATCGCCCCTTCCCCCACTGCATCCCAAAACCAGCCCAGCGTGTCCCCACCTGCCTAACCTGTTCTTCCTTTTCACCTATCCCCTCCTCCCACCTCAAGTCACACCTCCACTTCCTATCTACTAACCTCATCCCGCCCCCTTGACCTGTCTGTCCTCCCCAGACTGACCTATCGCCTCCCCACCTGCACTCATCTCTATAGGCTCCATCCCCACCCCTTTAACTTGTCTGTCCCCTCTCCACCTATTTTCTCCTCTATCCATCTTCGATCCGCATCCCCCTCTCTCCCTATTTATTTCAGAACCCTCTCCCCATCCCCCTCTCTGATGAAGGGTCGAGGCCCAAAACATCAGCTTTTGTGCTCCTGAGATGCTGCTTGGCCTGCTGTGTTCATCCAGCTCCACACTTTGTTATCTCAGATTCTCCAGCATCGACAGTTCCCATTATCTCTGGAGCAACTGACAGCTTGTCCATCCTGTGGCCTGAGGGCTGTTTCTATTCAATTGCTCATGAAGTGATGCTGAGTTAAAAATGAACTCTCTTGCCCTTGGAAGAAAACACTGTTGTAGGGAAGCAAAGCAGACCTTTTGTTTCCAGTCTATTTGAAAACCGTCTCAGCTGATTAAATTTATTGTGCCTGAACATAACTATTGCTCGACACATTCACTGGTATGGATGATTTACAATTAGCCTCAACTTAACAAGTGCCTTCTCAGTTCATCATCAAGTGGATTGAAGAGGTTTTTGTTTGTCAGTTATGAGTATGTCGGCAGGTTTTATAGTGATGCAGCGAATGGTTAGGTAATAGGAAATACAGTGATATCGCGCCAAACTGGGCTTTGTGGGATGAGAGATAATGGGAACTGCAGATGCTGGAGAATTCCAAGATAATAAAATGTGAGGCTGGATGAACACAGCAGGCCAAGCAGCATCTCAGGAGCACAAAAAAGTCATCTGATGAAGGGTCTAGGCCCGAAATGTCAGCTTTTGTGCTCCTGAGATGCTGCTTGGCCTGCTGTGTTCATCCAGCCTCACATTTTATTATCTTGGGCTTTGTGGGATGGTAGGTCTGATATATGAGGAGGGGTCGAATCAGTTCGGACCATATTCAGTGGAGTTTAGAAGATCAAGGGGGTATTCTCATAGAAACCTATAAAATTCTTAAAAGTCTGTGCAGGGTAAATGCAGGAAGGATGGTTCCTGATGACCAGGGATGTCCAGAACCAGGAGTCACAGTCTAAGGATTTGGTGTGGAAATTGTCAGATTTCTTATAGTTTGGTCTATGTAATGTTTCTCACAGTCTCTGCATGGTATTTTGTACATATCTCCAGTTCTGCTTCTTGAAATGAGAAGACTGAAATGAGAAGAAATATCTTCACCCAAAGAACAGTGAGCCTGTGGAATTCTCTGCCGCAGAAGTTTTAAGTGCTGGCCGCAGTTCTTAGCCCGTAAAAATTACTTCCTGAATTTCAGGGACTGTATGTTTCCGGATCAGGGTTCCCTGTTTCTGCCAGTTAGAAAATTAACCTCCCAGAGGTTTCTTACAAACCCTCTCCTTGCTGGTCCATTAAAATGAGGATGACACTTGCTCATGGGAAGAACCAGGCACGGGGAGTCTTTTAAAGTGGGGAGGTTGTTGCATTAAAACCACACCACAGTTTTGGGTGATAGAGAGATTCTCTATTCTCACTCTGTGTTTCAGAAGGATTTACAGATTGACAATCAATTGGCTTGGCTGTGTTATGACACCATCCCACCTCCATTGGCCAGCACATCCTGAGGTGAGACTTAAACCCAGAACCTTGGGCACAGATGTGGAATGTCACTACTGTGTCACATGAAAAACTCACTCTCCTTATAAATTAAAGCATAATTGACCAATCCCATGTTTGCGTTGTGAAACAGGGGATGGAGATTCTGTTGGGGCAGCAAGTTGGATAATACTAACTTCCACTTTTAGCAACTGACATGGGAGAAGTAAATTATTATTGAATTGCACAGCACTGAAGGAGGCCATGTGGCCCATCATGAGAGTAGTAGCTGTCTCTTTGAAAGAGCCACCCAATTAACCTCATCCCCTTGCTTTGTCCCTTTAGCCCTGTACGTTTACTCTTTTAAAGAGCTTGCCTAATTTTTTTGCTTGACGTTACCAGTAAAGCTACTTTTCATGTAGTTCATAGATAATAAAATGTGAGGCTGGATGAACACAGCAGGCCAAGCAGCATCTCAGGAGCACAAAAGCTGACGTTTCGGGCCTAGACCCTTCATCAGAGAGGGGGATGGGGGGAGGGAACTGGAATAAATAGGGAGAGAGGGGGAGGCGGACCGAAGATGGAGAGCAAAGAAGATAGGTGGAGAGGGTGTAGGTGGGGAGGTAGGGAGGGGATAGGTCAGTCCAGGGAAGACGGACAGGTCAAGGAGGTGGGATGAGGTTAGTAGGTAGCTGGGGGTGCGGCTGGGGGTGGGAGGAAGGGATGGGTGAGAGGAAGAACCGGTTAGGGAGGCAGAGACAGGTTGGACTGGTTTTGGGATGCAGTGGGTGGGGGGGAAGAGCTGGGCTGGTTGTGTGGTGCAGTGGGGGGAGGGGATGAACTGGGCTGGTTTAGGGATGCAGTGGGGGAAGGGGAGATTTTGAAACTGGTGAAGTTCATGTAGTTCATTCTGGAACAAACGCAATGTAGAAAAATCTCTTTGTCTTTAGTTGTTGCACTGTCTTGCATTGGAAGCACTTTTTAATGACAGACTGTGGAATTAAAGTTTTCGAGAAGCAGAACTGGAGATATGTACAAAATACCATGTAGAGACTGTGAGAAACATTACATAGACCAAACTATAAGAAATCTGACAATCTGGATACATGAGCACCAACTAACCAGCGAGAATCACGACCAATTCTCATTTGCCTCACGACACACGCACAAGGGACTAAGACAACACATCGATGGCCGCACAAGCCAAACAGATACACCAGGGAATTCCTGGAGGCCTGGTATTCCAGCTGGAACTCTATCAACAAACACATTGAATTAGACTCTGTACAAATCACTCAGAAATAGAACCAGAGTGAAACTAGCCACCCCAACTAACTGAGCCATATAAATAATAAGCGGGACAGAATAGCAACGCTTCACCAGAGGTGCACGGCCGATGTTACTGAGCAGGGTGACCAAACATTTGCAGCCAAACTCACCAGCTCAGCGAGCATGTCTACAACCTCAGGCTGTGGAATTGTTTGCTGCTGGCATCATTGACTAAGATACGACTCGGGAATTAAAATTCAATTGAGGCAAATAACTGAAACCACAAAGACATTATGAACAGCAAGTTAAAGAGTCCAATGATAATTCTAAACCTTTAACATGAAAGATTCCACTTGTATTTGGCCTGTTTTTCAGTGCACCGCTGCACCATTTTACACAAATGAGACAACGTTGAGAAAGTCATTCAACATTTCTAAAATACTCAACTCTGACATGTCCTGGCACAAGCAGCCGATTTTGTTATATTACATCTGACAACAGTCACACAACAAACACCTCATTTGGCTGAACTCCAAACAGTAAACTCCAGGAACAAAGTCAGGAGGCCCTGTGAGATTACATTAAAAAAAACTTTGGCAACACACGGCACTGAAAATATGGTGACAGATGTCACATCAACACTTTAAGTGAGCTGCTTAGCAAATATTGCACTTATTTCTTTGAACCTGCTGATTGCTACCAGAGTCTAACATTTTGAATTCCTCCGAGATTTATGTAAGAATTCTGAAACTGTTATAATCCTTCAAAAGAAAGAAGATTGCAGCATGGCTTAAGTGCTAAACAAAAATCAGCTCGACAAATACCGCAGCATTACTGTCTAGTACAACAGATTGTGTTCGAAGCTTTATTGATATTGTCAGTGAGTACAACATGTCATAAAGATAACAGGGGTGCCATCAAAGAAGGAAAATCTGCAACCAAAGGTAATGTATGAAGGAATCACAAAGCCCAATATTAATGTGCTGCTTGATAGAAAGTTGCTTATCTTCTGCGGTGAAAGTCTTGTGAACAATGAGAACTGATAGCTAGGGAAATTAATTTATGTGATTAAAATGGCAAACCAGAGAAGCAGCTGATTCCCTCATTTGAGCCGGGGTTGTAAAGGTGTTGGCTAGTTCAGTCTGCAACGCTGAGTGGCTCCAACAGTGTGGGTTCAGTTCCTGCACTGGAACAGGTTACCACGAAGGACTCTCTTCTCAACCTCTCCCCTCGCCGGAGATGTGGTGACGCTCAGATTAAATCCCCAACAGTCACCTCTCTCTAATGAGGCAGTGTGATGAGTTTACCTGCTTTATTAGATTCACAGAGGTAGAAGCCTGTCTTACACATAACTGCTCTGGTCACAGTTTACATGTTGTTCCACCCAGTAATCAGTTACATTGAAGTAAATATGATTGAATATTGTGCGAGGAATATGACCCACAGGCTCTTTAGCATTCTCTGCTTCATGCGATCAGCCATTGCGATTCCAAGTTAGCTTTGTGTTAGTTGACGATCTGGGTCACCAGCTGTACTTGGACGTATAGTGATTGGAATGAGGTCAACTGGGTGAATCTCTGAGAATAAGAGTTTTGCATTTGGGGCTGTTAAACTGGTCCAATCAGGGAACCCTGGTTGACAGATAAGAACAGGAGCATAAGAGGTTCTGTCCACTCTGACAGCTGGTTCCGAGGGAGCTGGGCCAGTGTCAAGGACTCTCCATGTTTAAATAAAAGGTGGTTTGGTGACAGGATACCTCTGTGGAGTTATTTTCAGAAGCATCTTGGAAGCCTTATCCCACAACCTTCAACAGCCTCACCCAGTTGACACTTTGGTCTTTCTATCTCTGATCGCCTTAAAACTATTGAAGAAAATTCTTCAATATCTTGTGAATATTAGAATAATCATGTGATCTTGCTCCTGGGTTGCTGATAGCATAAGGACATACAACATAGGACCAGGACTAAGCCCCTTGAACTACCTTGAGCCTCCTCCATCATTCAATCTCATCCTGACTGACTGGAGTCAAAGAATTATAGATTTCCTACAGTGTGGAAACAGGCCCTTCGGCCCAACAAGTCTACACCTTCCTGCAAATAACCTTTCACCCCTTTGCTTATCTACCTCCACCTGAAGCAAATTCAAAGTTTGCTTTAATTTTCATATTTTTGAATGTTAATTTCTTGTTAACTTCCTCCACTGCAACCTCAGAATGTTGACAATGCTGGAGCTGTCCTCTAATTTACCTGGTCACAGTGCAGTCTCACCATTCCTTATTGCACTTTCAGCTACATTTTCCATAATCCAAAATGCCTAGACTTTGGCTTTCTATTCCAGTTTGCAGCAACCAATCTGCTCAATGACATCTTTACAGTTACTCTGGGTGCCCTGGTAGTGACTAAATCAACTCATGCCTCTCAGATAACAAGGTGTAGAGCTGGATGAACACAGCAGGCCAAGCAGCATCAGACGAGCAGGAAGGCTGATGTTTTGGGTCTCAAACCTTCTTCAGAATCTGGTTATTGTACTGGCTTGGTCCTTATTTCTACCTCCTGTGTCCAACATGCACAATTTGAACATTTATTTTGGACAACTGGTTTAACAATTCATTGGCTGAACTAAAAGGACCACTTTAAAACATCATGAAGCTTTCTCTGCTCCACTAAAGACTGCTCACTATCCAGAATTACCCAAAATGTAAGAATGGCTTCCTGCCTCAATTGCAAGCTGTCTCATTAATCCCCTCTTCTCTTTCTCCTGAATCCTCAGGTCCGTCAATTGCAATCTGTTCATGCTATATCTCTGCTGTTTCCTTCCCTTCTTCAAGCTCATTGGTCCAATTTTTCTCGGGTTACCCTTAGTCTTAGACAACAAGGTGTAGAGCTGGATGAACCCAACAGGCCAGGCAGCATCACAGGAGCCGGAAAGCTGGTGTTTCGGGTCGAGGCCCTTCTTCAGAATCTTTTCTGAAGAAGCGTCCAGATCCAAAACGTTAGCCTTCCTGCTCCTGTGATGCTGCCCGGCCTGTTGTGTTCATCTGGCTCTACACTTTGTTATCTCAGATTCTCCAGCATTGGCAGTTACCACTATCTCTACCCTGCGCTTTAATTGTGAAATCAGAATTTATTCTACATTTCCTTGGAATGGTTTAATATATTTTAAACATAAAAGCATGACGAATTGCTTTGGGATAATGGGAACTGCAGATGCTGGAGACTCCAAGATAACAAAGTGTGAAGCCGGATGAACACGGCAGGCCAAGCAGCATCTCAGGAGCACAAAAGCTGACATTTCGGGCCTCGACCCTTCATCAAAAAAGGGGGATGGGCAGAGGGTTCTGAAATAAATAGGGAGCGAGGGGGAGGTGGACCGAAGATGGAGAGAAAAGAAGATAGGTGGAGAGGAGAGTATGGGTGGGGAGGTAGGGAGGGGATAGGTCAGTCCAGGGAGGACGGACAGGTCAAGGAGGTGGGATGACGTTAGTAGGTAGGAAATGGAGGTGCGGCTTGAGTTGGGAGGACGGGATAGGTGAGAGGAAGAACAGGTTAGGGAGGCGGGGACTGGCTGGGCTGGTTTTGGGATGCAGTGGGGGGAGGGGACGAGCTGGGCTGGTTTTGGGATGCAGTGGGGGAAGGGGAGATTTTGAAGCTTGTGAAGTCCACATTGATACCATTGGGCTGCAGGGTTCCCAAGCGGAATATGAGCTGCTGTTCCTGCAACCTTCGAGTGGCATCACTGTGGCACTGCAGGAGGCCCATGATGGACATGTCGTCTAAGGAATGGGATGGGGAGTTAAAATGGTTCATCACGACTTTCCATATTAAGCAGATGTTCACCTGCACATCTGCCAATGTAGTACACTGTATCCATTGTACCCGGTGTGGCTTCCTCTACATTGGGGAAAACAAGCGGAGGCTTGGGGACCGCTTTGCAGAACACGTCCGCTTGGTTCGCAATAAACAACTGCAACTCCCAGGCGCGAACCATTTCAACTTCCCCTCCCATTCCTTAGACGACATGTCCATCATGGGCCTCCTGCAGTGCAACATGATGCCACTCGAAGCTTGCAGGAACAGCAACTCATATTCCGCTTTGGAACCCTGCAGCCCAATGGTATCAATGTGGACTTCACAAGCTTCAAAATCTCCCCCTCCCCTACTGCATCCCAAAACCAGCCCAGCTCGCCCCCTCCCCCCACTGCATCCCAAACCCAGCCCAGCCTGTCCCTGTCTCCCTAACCTGTTCTTCCTCTCACCTATCCCCTCCTCCCACCTCAAGCCACACCTCCATTTCCTACCTACTAACGTCATCCCGCCTCCTTGACCTGTCCGTCCTCCCTGGACTGACCTATCCCCTCCCTAACTCCTCATCCATACTCTCCTCTCCACCTATTTTCTTTTCTCTCCATCTTCGGTCTGCCTCCCCTTCTCTCCCTATTTATTTCAGAACCCTGTCCCCATCCCCCTCTCTGATGAAGGGTCGAGGCCCGAAACGTCAGCTTTTGTGCTCCTGAGATGCTGCTTGGCCTGCTGTGTTCATCCAGCTTCACACTTTGTGATCATGAATTGCTTTGGAGTGGATGCCAAAGAAGCACACACTCAAGAAGTTACCGAGACCAATCAGGAAGCTTAAACAATGCCCGCTCAGTTAAACATACATTGTTGCATTGATTTAATGAACATGTGACTGCGTTCTCCAATCAGAGCCAGAAAAATGGATCCATTCAGGAAGGGAACAGTTGGAAGAGATCAGGAAATACCTTTCTAAATAAATAGGTTATTGAGAATGTTTTTGAAGGAGATGGAAGATGGAAATATTTGGGATGGAATGCCCTGAAGGGTTAAATCAGCCAGCTGAGGGATAGAACATAGAACATAGAACATTATAACACATTACAGGCCCTTCGGCCTTCGATGTTGTGCCGACCTGTCATACCGATCTCAAGCCCATCTAACCTACACTATTCCATGTACGTCCATATGCATATCCAATGACGACTTAAATTACTTAAAGTTGGCGAATCTACTACCGTTGCAGGCAAAGCGTTCCATTCCCTTACTACTCTCTGACTAAAGAAACTACCTCTGACATCTGTCCTATATCTTTCACCTGTCAATTTAAAGCTATGCCCCCTCATGCTTGCCGTCACCATCCTAGGAAAAAGGCTCTCCCTATCCACCCTATCTAACCCTCTGATTATTTTATATGTCTCAATTAAGTCACCTCTCAACCTTCTTCTCTCTAACGAAAACAGCCTCAAGTCCCTCAGCCTTTCCTCGTAAGACCTTCTCTCCATACCAGGCAACATCCTAGTGAGTCTCCTCTGTACCCTTTCCAAAGCTTCCACATCCTTCTTAAAATCCGGTGACCGGAACTGTACGCAATACTCCAAGTGCGGCCCGCACCAGACTTTTGTACAGTTTCACCATAACCTCTTGGTTCCGGAACTCGATCCCTCTATTAATAAAAGCTAAAACACTGTATGCCTTCTTAACAGCCCTGTCAACCTGGGTGGCAACTTTCAAGGATCTGTGTACATGGACACCGAGATCTCTCTGCTCATCTACACTACTAAGAATCTTACCATTAGCCCTGTACTTTGCCTTCCGGTTACTCCTACCAAAGTGCATCACCTCACACTTGTCAGCATTAAACTCCATTTGCCACCTCTCAACCCAGCTCTGCAGCTTATCTATGTCTCTCTGCAACCTACAGCATCCTTCATCACCGTCCACAACTCCACCGACCTTAGTGTCATCTGCAAATTTACTAACCCATCCTTCTACGCCCTCATCCAGGTCATTTATAAAAATGACAAACAGCAGTGGGCCCAACACCAACCCTTGCGGTACACCACTAGTAACTGGTCTCCAGGATGAACATTTCCCATCAACTACCACCCTCTGTCTTCTTTCGGCAAGCCAATTTCCGATCCAAACTGCTATATCTCCCACAATCCCATTCCTCCGCATTTTGTACAATCGCCTACTGTGGGGAACCTTATTGAACGCCTTGCTGAAATCCATATACACCACATCAAATGGTTTACTCTCATCTAGCTGTTTGGTCACCTTCTCAAAGAACTCAATAAGGTTTGTGAGGCACGATCTACCCTTCACAAAACCGTGCTGACTATCCCTAATCAATTTATTCTTTTCTAGATGATTATAAATCCTATCCCTTATAACCTTTTCCAACACTTTACCAACAACTGAGGTAAGGCTCACTGGTCTATAATTACCAGGGTTGTCTCTACTCCCCTTCTTGAACAGGGGAACCACATTTGCTATCCTCCAGTTGTCTGGCACTATTCCTGTCGACAATGACGAATTAAAGATCAATGCCAAAGGCTCGGCAATCTCCTTCCTGGCTTCTCAGAGGATCCTAGGATAAATCCCATCTGGCCCAGGGGACTTATCAATCTTCACACTCTGTAGGATTTCTAATACCTCTTCCTTGTGAACTTCAACCCCACCTAGTCTAGTAGCCTGTATCTCAGTATTCTCCTCGACAATATTGTCGTTTTCTAGAGTGAATACTGTCGAAAAATATTCATTTAGTGCTTCCCCTATCTCCTCTGACTCCACACACAACTTCCCACTACAATCCTTGATTGGGCCTAATCTTACTTTCGTCATTCTTTTATTCCTTAAATACCTATAGAAAGCCTTAGGGTTACCCTGCTTACCCTGATCCTATCCGCCAACAACTTCTCATGTCTCCTCCTGGCTCTTCTGAGCTCTCTCTTTAGTTCTTTCCTGTCTACCTCGTAGCCCTCAAGCGCCCGAACTGAGCCTTCACATCTCATCCTAACATAAGCCTTCTTCTTTCTCTTGACCAGAGATTCCACTTCCTTCATAAACCACGGCTCCCGCGCTCTACAGCTTCCTCCCTGCCTGACAGGTACATACTTATCTAGGACACACAGGAGCTTTTCCTTGAATAGGCTCCACATTTCTAATGTGCCCATCCCCTGCAGTTTCCTTCCCCATCCTATGCTCCCTAAATCTTGCCTAATCTCATCGTAATTGCCTTTCCCCCAGCTATAACTCTTGCCCAGTGGTATACACCTGTCCCTTTCCATCACTAAAGTAAACATAACAGAATTGTGATTGCTATCACCAAAGTGCTCACCTACTTCCAAATCTAACACCTGGAAAGGCTCATTACCCAGTACCAAATCTAACGTGGCTTTGCCTCTTGTTGGCCTATCTACATACTGTGTCAGGAAGCCCTCCTGCACACTCTGGACAAAAACTGACCCATCTATAGTACTCGAACTATAGTGTTCCCAGTCAATATTTGGAAAGTTGAAGTCCCCCATGACAACTACCCTGTCTCTCTCACTCCTATCGAGAATCATCTTTGCTATCCTTTCCTCTACGTCTCTGGAACTATTCAGAGGCCTATAGAAAACTCCCAACAGGGTGACCTCTCCTTTCCTGGTTTCTAACCTCAGCCCATACTACCTCTGCAACTCTAATGCTGTCCTTGACCAACAATGCCACCCCTCCCCCCCATTTTACCATCTTCTCTGTTCTTACTGAAACATCTAAATCCCGGAACCTGCAACAACCATTCCTGTCCCTGCTCTATCCATGTCTCTGAACTGGCCACAACATCGAAGTCCCAGGTACTAACCCATGCTGCAAGTTCACCCACCTTATTCCGGACGCTCCTGGCATTGAAGTAGACACACTTTAAACCAACTTCTTGCTTGCCGGTGCCATCTTGTGTCCCTGAAACTTTATTTCGGACCACCCTACTCTCAACCTTTTCTATACTCGAACTACAATTTTGATTCCCATCCCCCTGCTGAATTAGTTTAAACCCACCCGAATAGCCTCAGCAAATCTCACCCCCAGGATATCGGTACCCCTCTGGTTCAGGATCTGCTGGTTAATGGAATGATGAAGCAAGAGAAGGAGGAATGAAAATACCATCCAGTCCAAAGGAGACCTGGTGATTGTCACAATAGAGTCATACAGTGCAGAAACAGACCCTTCAGTCCAACTTGTCTAGGTTGACCAGCTGTCCTAAATTAACCTAGTCCCTTTTGCCAGCAATTATCCCAGATCCCTCTAAACCCTTCCTATTCATCTACCCATCCAGATGCCTTTTCAAAGTTGTTATTGTACCAGCCTCCACCACTTCGTCTGGCAGCTCATTCTGTAGACACACCGTTCTCTGCATGAAAATATTGTTCCTCTGATTGCTTTTAAATCCTTCCCAGTCGCCTTAAATTTCTGCTGACTAGATTTAGACTCCGCTGCCCTGGGAAAAAGACCCTGGTCCTCCACCACTCAGTAGTAGCTGTGTGTACTATCTACAAGATGCACTGCAGAAATTCACCAAAGATCCTCACCAAACCCACAACTGCTTCCATCTAGAAGGACTAGGGCAGCAAACACAGGGGAACACCACCCCCATCATCATCATCATTCACCATCCTGACTTGGAAATGGATTGTCACTTCTTCAGTATCACTGAGTAATATTCCAGGGATTCCTCCCTCATGATAACCTGGGTCTACCTAGATCAAAGGGACTGCTGCAATTCAAGAAGGCAGTTCAACAGCACCTTCTCCAGCGTAACTAGAGATGGACAATAAATGTTGTCAAGTCTGGGAAAGCTTCATGATGTTTTAAAGTGGTCCTGTTAGATCAGCCAATGAATTGTTAAACCAGTTGTCCAAAATAAATGTTCAAATTGTGCACGTTGGACACGGGAGGTAGAAATAAGGACCAAAGCAGTCCAATAGCCAGGTTCTGAAGAAGGGTTTGGACCCAAAACGTCAGCCTTCCTGCTCGTCGGATGCTGCTTGGCCTGCTGTGTTCATCCAGCTCTACACCTTGTTATCCATGGAATGAGTAAAAGGGGACTGGAATTAGAAAAAGCCGGCAGATGTTGAAGGATATAGGGAGTTGCAATGAGAAAGTGGGCCAAGGGCATGTGGAATTTAAAGCTGGGCATGAAAGTTATAAACTTGGTGCTAAGGGAAATAGGAACTCAATCTATGTAACTGCCATTGTCCAAGCCTGGTCAATAGAAAACAGTAATAACCGAAAGATCCGCAGATGCTGTAAATCAGGAACAAAAACAAAGTTGCTGGAAAAGCTCAGCAGGCCTAGCAGCACGTGTGAAGGAGAAAACAGAGTGAACTTTTCAAGTCTGGTGACTCTTCCTCAGAACTGTGGAAGAGGTGTTCTGAGAAGAGCCACTGGGCCTGAAATGTTAATTCCGTTTTTTACTTCACAGTGTGTGCAATAGAAAACAGTGTTCAGGATGTTCCCATCCCAAATTCATATTTAAATTACCCTCCCCGATACTGAATATTTCTGATGAAAACGTTTCCTCCTACACTGATGTGCAAGATGAGTAGTAGCATTTTGGTGTAATGCATCTTTGTTGTCATTTATGATCAGACCTACCTGATTTACTCCTATAATCCTGGGAATCTGATTGAGTCTTGTAAGAGCTGAAAGGTAATATTAAAGTCTGCTGCTTCAAATGAGTTGGATGATTTAATAAACTGATACCTTTCAGCACTGATGATTATTATGACGTATGACTGTCATGTTTATGTTAGTTAACATTATATCTGGCTGTAGCTATAGATGCCAAAATGCAGGATAGCATCCTGACTATGTTTCAGGTAAAGCAGTGATTACAATACAAATCTAGATAAAAATGCATTTGTTCATTAAGCTAACATTCCTGTCGGAGCAATATTTGGAGAAATGGATTGATTTAGGGCCCAATTTTTTCAATTTGTGTGATGAGAGACATGTGTTTATGTATGTCACACATGTCTTCCCCAACACTTACATCTTTTATCTCTATTCATTCACAATCAGGGTGTCGCTGGCTTCGGTAGAATTTATTACCCATCATTAATTGCCCAGAGGGCAGTTCAGAATCAACCACGTTGCTGTCGGTCTGGAGTTACATGTAGGCAAGAATTGGTAGGGAAGACAGTTTCCTTCTCAAAAGAGCATTAGGTGGGTTTTTCCAACAATCGACAATACATTCACAGTCATCATTTGATTCTTAATTACAGATATTTTATTGAATTCAAATTCCACCATCTACCATAAATTAACCATAGAGTCTCTACAGTGTAGAAACAGGCCCTTCAGCCCAAAAGGTCCACACAGACCCTCAGAGCACCCACCCAAACCCAACAACCTACTTAACCTAGGCACCCCTGAACACTACTGGAAATTTAGCATGGCCAATCAACCTAGCCTGAAAATGTTTGGACTGTGGGAGGAAACCAGATCACCTGGAGGAAACCCACGCAGACACAGAGAGAATGTGCAAACTCCATGCAGACAGTCACCGGAGGGTGGAACTGAACCCAGGTCCCTGGTGCTGTGAGGCTGCAGTGCTAACCACTGAGCCAGAGTGCCACCCCAAGCTGGGATTCAAACCCGGGCCCCCAGAACATTAATTGGGTTTCTGGATTAACAGTCTAGTGATAATACCATCAGGCCATTGTATCCCCTCAAATTTGTTTGCTGAATTTGTTGATGATGTAAAGATCGGTAGGAATGCAATTTTTGAAGAGGACATGAAGAGTCTGCAAAGGCATAGCAAGGTTATGTGATGGAGTAGAAACTTGATAGATTGAGCGTTATATAGGAAGATGTGAATTGTTCTCTTTAGCATGAAGCATTGAGAAGCAGAATGTTATTTAAGTGTGGAGAAACTGCAAAACTCTGAGATGCAGAGGAATCTGAGAGCTTTAGCGCTTGAATTGCAAAATGTTAGTATAGAGGTTCATCTGTGATTCAGAAGGTAACCAGAATGCTGTCATTTATTGCAAAACAAATGGGGCGTAAAAATAGGAGCATTTTGCTACAATTATGTAGAGTACAGGTGAGATTTTATCTTGGGCAGTGTGTACAGTTTTGATCTCCTTCTTTGAGAAAGGACACTGTCACATTGGATCAAGAATCATTTCAACTCAGCCTTAAATATACACAAGAACTCTACCCCACAACTCTCTGTGGCAAGGAGTTTCAAAGGCTCACAACCTTCTGAGAGAAGAAATTTCTCCTCATCTCACTCCTTTATTCTGAGACTGTTCCTGCCAGTTCCAGACTGTTCCATGAGGGGAAACATTCTCTTAGCATTTATCATATCAAGCCTCTTAAAGATCCTATTTGTTGAGAGGGCTGGGCCTATATCCAAAGAACAAAGAAAATTACAGCACAGGAACAGGCCCTTTGGCCCTCCAAGGCTGCGCTGATCCAGATCCTCTACCTAAGCCTGTTGTCTATTTTCCAAGGATCTGTATCCCTCTACTCCCTGCCCATTCATGTATCTGTCTAGGTACATCTTAAATGATGCTATCATGCTTACCTTTACCACCTCCGCTGGCAACGCGTTCTAGGCACCCACCACCCTCTGCGTAAAGAACATTCCACGCATATCTCCCTTAAACTTTCCTCCTCTCACCTTGAAATCATGACCCCTAGTAATTGAGTCCCCCACTCTGGGAAAAAGCTTCTTGCTATTCACCCTGTCTATACCTCTCATGAAAAATTGAGAAGAATGAGAAGTGCTGCTATTCAAATACATTACAAACCCACAGTTATTTGAAAGAACAGATGCTGAAAGAATGTTTCCTGTTATAGATGAGATTTGAATGAAGGGGCACAGTTTGAAAACAAGGATCTACCATGTAAGACAAAGATGATGAGGTTCATTTTTCTATCAAAGAGCCTTTCAGAAAGTATTTGAGAGAGTGTCATTGAACATTTTTAAGGCAGGTATTAATAGGTTCTTCATGAACATGTGAGTTGAAGGATATAGAGGCAGACAGGAAAGTGGAGTTGATCAGATATTATAGGAAACCCAAAGGAGCTGAATGGCCTTCTTCTTTTCCTAGTCTGTAATTAACAACTAAGATGACAACGTCAGTCTTTTTGTTTTGCATGATTGTGGGTAAATTCTGAGGGAAGTAGCAGGAATAAAATCCATGCTTACCATTGATGTACCTTCATATTATGTAGATATTTGCTACCATTGACATGAGGGGAAAAATTAAATGTAATTCATGGTTGAAGCATGTTCGAGGGATTCATAATCTCGTATTTTTTCCATCTCGGCAATGGTAGTAGTAGCAACATTTTTTCATGAAATAAATACATTTCTTAAAGTGTTACTCTGTTTTGCAAATGCAGGTAAATGGAACACCATTTGCTGGAAGATTATTGTCTCTTAAAGCAATTTTTACTTAATAACCTACATTTGGTGATTATTAATCATTTAAGGAATCAGGTATGCAGACGGAGAGTTTCACCATGTACATAATGGATGAGTTTATCTCTTTAATTATTACAAAGAGATAGGAATGTTTGATGCAACCTTTTAAAATGGCTAATCAGTAAGTGCCAACATGTTTTGGTTTTGCTGATATAGACAATTTATTCTGTGGGAATGCTGGGAATTTCATTGTTTGGTGGTGGAGTGATGTTCAGCCCAAAGGGAAATAAAAAATGTCAGAATGGAGGGTCATTTAAAAGGTTATAACTCCAAAATTGAAAGTTTCAGCTGATAAAATATCCCTTGAGAGCAATTTCAACGTCTCCTATTAAATCACCCATGCTAAGATGAACATAAGAACTCGGAGTTGGAGTAGGCATTAAGCCTGCTCCCCCAATCAATACGATCATGACTGTTCGCATGTCAGCTTCAACTCTACTTTCCTGCACACTGTCCATAACTCTTCAACCCATCACTAATTAAAAACCTGTCTATCTCCACCTTAAATTCACTGTGTCCCAGCTTTCACCGCACTCTGGGGGAGTGAATTCCACAGATTCATGACCCTTTGACCGAAATAATTTTTCCTCATCACTGTTTTAAATTTGCTGCCCCATATGCTAAAACTATGATTTCTTATTTTAGTGATAATGGGAACTGCAGATGCTGGAGAATCCAAGATAATAAAATGTGAGGCTGGATGAACACAGCAGGCCCAGCAGCATCTCAGGAGCACAAAAGCTGACGTTTCAGGCGTTTCATCAGAGAGGGGGATGGGGAGAGGGTTCTGGAATAAATAGGGAGAGAGGGGGAAGCGGACCGAAGATGGAGAGAAAAGAAGATAGGTGGAGACAGTATAGGTGGGGAGGTAGGGAGGGGATGGGTCAGTCCAGGGAAGACGGACAGGTCAAGGAGGTGGGATGAGGTTAGTAGGTAGGAGATGGGGGTGCGGCTTGGGGTGGGAGGAAGGGATGGGTGAGAGGAAGAACAGGTTAGGGAGGCAGAGACAGGTTGGACTGGTTTTGGGACGCAGTGGGTGGAGGGGAAGAGCTGGGCTGGTTGTGTGGTGCAGTGGGGGGAGGGGACGAACTGGGCTGGTTTTGGGATGCGGTGGGGGAAGGGGAGATTTTGAAGCTGGTGAAGTCCACATTGATACCATTAGGCTGCAGGGCTCTCAGGCGGAATATGAGTTGCTGTTCCTGCATCATGGGCCTCCTGCAGTGCCACAATGATGCCACCCGAAGGTTGCAGGAACAGCAACTCATATTCCGCTTGGGAACCCTGCAGCCCAATGGTATCAATGTGGACTTCACCAGCTTCAAAATCTCCCATTCCCCCACCGCATCCCAAAACCAGCCCAGTTCGTCCCCTCCCCCCACTGCACCACACAACCAGCCCAGCTCTTCCCCTCCACCCACTGCATCCCAAAACCAGTCCAACCTGTCTCTGCCTCCCTAACCTGTTCTTCCTCTCACCCATCCCTTCCTCCCACCCCAAGCCGCACCCCCATCTCCTACCTACTAACCTCATCCCACCTCCTTGACCTGTCCGTCTTCCCTGGACTGACCCATCCCTCCCTACCTCCCCACCTATGCTCTCTCCACCTATCTTCTTTTCTCTCCATCTTTGTTCCGCCTCCCCCTCTCTCCCTATTTATTCCAGAACCCTCACCCCATCCCCCTCTCTGATGAAGGGTCTAGGCCCGAAACGTCAGCTTTTGTGCTCCTGAGATGCTGCTTGGCCTGCTGTGTTCATCCAGCCTCACATTTTATTACTTCTTATTTTAGATTGCCTTGCAAGAAGAAACAAAAATTGTGATACTGTTCTCTTACATTCCTTTTAATCTAGCCCAGATAATATCTTGAAATGTCATTAAATTTCTCAATCTCTCCACTTTGTGGTGATGTGTGGGCCATTTTTTGAAAATACACTCTGGCTCTGGAAAACAAAGTGATCGCTGAGATACGCAGCATATTATTAAATATTAAGGAAGTCCACAGGACTGGCTTAGGGACATGATACTATTAACCATGGAAGTGGTTTATGAACATCAAATGGACTTTCTCTTGATTGCTACTACCCAGTGACAAAAATAGAACACTGACAAACACCTCAGGCTGAATTTGACGGTACTTTTTTGAAGTATCATTGTTGTTGAATTTTGTGGAGACTTTCTGAGGCGCCTTGCAGGATTTCTCACATTCCCATCTGAAACACACCTCACGAACTACCTACCCCACTCTGGTGGTGTCTGTTTGATCTGATGCCAGCCTGATTCTTCCACTCACTGTAGTTAGAGGGTTCTCCCAGTGCCTTGGATATCTCAGATTAGTCCAACTTCCCTGGCATCATGTCATTGTCCACCGAGTCAACGCTGGCATTTCGGACTTGCCCACAATTCAGAACACTTTGATGCAATTGAAGACAAGCTTAAGCTGGTGTCCCTGTTTATGGACAGGGATCTGAGGGCTGGTCTGGGTGGATGTGATGGTGTAGAAGAGGCACATCGTCTTCCCTCAGGACCACCAGAAGAGAACACAGCAACCAACCTGGTCAAACTGCCTGTAAATGACTGATGGTGAGTCTGTTCAGCTAATAATTACTAGAAAAATGAGAAATGTACAGCGGAGAGCCCTTATCTCCATAACTGAGGACACTGGGTGTGGATATTATGGTATTGAAGAAATCAACAAGCATGTTTTGCAGCTAACAATTATACCCAATAATGACATTCCTCAAGTATATTGTGGCTAGACTTGTGTAAAGCCAATAAGTTATACAGGGCAACATGTTTCTAGTTGTGTGCCATTATCCGGGTGCTCTCCAGGGTACGATGGGCTAGCAGAGCTATGCTACAGTGAATATACCATGACAATGTCACTTAAAATGGTACGTACACACTGACCATGAAATAACACAACATGAATGTGTAAACACCATTGAATCAGAAAGATCACAAGAGAGAGAGAGTGTAGTACCAGAAGAAGATAAATAAAAGGTTTTTAATATTTATGAAACTCTAAAAGAGGTTCACAAAAATTGTTCCAGAGATTGAGAAACATCAATTTGGAGAATTAAAGAAGTGAAGATTGCTGTCCTTGGAAAGGAGACGGCAGAGAGGATATCTGACAGAAGTTTTCAAAATTGCAAGGTTGAAATTGGACTGAGTAGACGAAGGTACTTGCTACTTCAAAGATGTTTGAGAACCAGAACGAACAGATTCAAAGCATTTTACAGAAGAGACATGAATGAGGTGAGAAGTAAAAATATTTCCACTAAACGAGTGGTTGGGGTCTGGAATGCAATGCCTTGTTTTGATAGATGTGGTAAAATGAGACATTTAAGTACATGTTGGATGATTATTTAAGCAGAAACAATGTGCATAATTATAGATTCAGAGAGATAAAGCATGGAAACAGATACTTGCTGACCAGATTTTCCAGACTCAACTAGTCCAATTTGTCTGCATCTGCCCCGTATCCCTCCAAATCTTTCCTTTTCATTTACCTGTCCAAACGTCTTTTAATTGTTGTAACTGCACCCACATCTACTCCTCTGGCAGTTCATTCCACACGCACACCACTCTCTGTGTGAAAAAAATGCTCCTCAAGTCCCTTTTAAACCTTTCTCCTCTCAGCTTAAAATTATACTGAAGAAGCATCACTGGACCTAAAACATTAACTCTGATTTCTCTCCACAGATGCTGCCAGACCTGCTGAGATTTTCCAGCAAATTCTGTTTTTGTTTCCAATTTCCAACGTCTGCAGTTCTTTTGTTTAAGAAAAAACCCTCTAGTTTCCTCACCCTAGAGAAAAGACCTTCACTATTCACCCGACCCATGCCTCTCATGATTGTATAAACGTCCATAAGGTCATCCTCAACCTCCTGTGCTTCAGGGAAGGAAATGTCCAAGCCTATCCAGCCTCTTCTTATAACTCAAAACCTCCAACCCTGGTAACATCCTTGTAAACTTTTCTGCAGCCTCTCCAATATAATAATATAATTCCCATCACAGGATGACCAGAACTGTATGCAGCAATCTAAAAGCGGCCTCGCCAATGGTCTGCACAGCTGCAACATGACACCCCAACTCTGATACTCAATGCTCTGACCAATGAAGACAAGCATACCAAACACATTCTTCACCATCATGTCTAACTATGATGCCACATTCAAGGAACGATTTATCTGAACCCCCTAAATCTCTTTGTTCAACAGCACTACCCAGGGGTCTACCATTAACTGTGTGAGTCTTAACCCTTGTTTCTCTTATCAAATGCAACACTTCACATTTATCCAAATTAAACTCCATCTGCCACTCCTCAGGCCTATGGCACAATTGATCAAGATCCTTCTGTCATCTTAGATAACGTTCTACACTGTCCACTATACCCACCAATTATGTGTCATCCACAAACCTTCTAGCCATGCTTCCTACATTTTAATCCAAATTGCTTATCATGGACCTAAGAACAAGACAGGAGATTGGCATGACGTCAAATTGCTTCGAGCAGACATGATGGACCAAATAGCCTTCTTCAGCACAGTATCAGTTCCGTAATTCCGTGAGAACGTACAGAAGGCGAGTCTTCATTGAGTTCTCCTCCTTGCCCACAGTAATGTAACAGGGCAGCTATAAATATTTTGGAAATCTTCTCCAGAAGTGTTTCTGATATCACTGATGAGAAGTTGATTCCCCTGCAACTGGGGTGGAAATTAGAGGTCGCTGAGTTCAGTGAAATGGCAAAATAATGAGAGAGGAATGATGAAAATATTATTAATATGACTTGATTGGAGCCAAAATGTGCTGCTTTAAAATTGCTTTTGGGAGCTAAAGCCTTGGATAGGGACAAAAAACAAAGTTGCTGGAAAAGCTCAGCAGCCCTGGCAGCATCTGTGAAGGTAATAACTGAGTTAACGTTTTGGGTTTGGTGACCCTTCCTCAGAACTTGTACAGGGAGGTGAGTACAATGCTAAACACTGTGGACATGGTCTCTGATGCGGTCCCAGGGTCCTAGGCCAAGTTGCCTGTCCAACTGGATGGTCGGCGTCCCAAGCAGCCAAAATTGATGTGTGGACCATTGTCATTGCTCCATCAATGATACTACAGCCCAAGCTTCCGCATGAGACTGCGCACATGAGAATATGCATGATACGCCATGGGCAACATAGAGTGCGTGGGTGAGAGTGGGACCCAGTCAAGGCTGCCTCATGTGCAGACACACAGAGTTCAAAAGCCAAGAGGTCTTGGCTATAGTTTGAGCCCATTGTGATTATGGCTCCCAAATCCAGGCACCCAACAAGTATGAGGGGGAAGCTTAAATACTGGATGGTGGGTGAGGAGCAGGCTGAGAGAGACCTGGAAACAGGAACATGCAAGAACTCTAGATTTCTCTCACTGACCCCGCTGGAAAAATAATTATAATTTTCAAGTGTTTGCATATATTAAAGAAGGAGAAAGAACCCATGGCGTAGGGCTAATTGTGTAGTCCTTTCAAAGAGGACTGCTGGAAGTTAACCACATTGCTGTGTGTCTGGAGTCACATGTAGGCCAGACCAGGTGAGGATGGCAGATTTCCTTCCTTAAAGGAGATTAGTGAAACAGATGGGATTTTCCCAACAATCATCAATGGCTTCATGGCCATCATTAGACTCTGTATTCTAGAGAATTACTGAATTCAAATTCTAACCCAAATTCTAACCATCTGCCATTGTGGATTGTTGACTCAGGTCTCCAGCATATTAGCTGATGTTCATGGTTCAGCAGTCTAACTATCACACCTCAGGGCTGTTGCATCCCTATGAAAATTGACACAGATTAGGAAGTCTTTACACATTGCTATAAAGATTAGTAGCAATAAACATCACAAAAGCAGAATATATTCCATTGGATGGTAAGATGCAGTTGTAATTTTACTAATTCATGAACCCATCCACTGAACAATCAGGAAAGTTCTCCTGGCCGATTATGTTGTATTCGTTGAAGATCAGTTGAGTGATATACTTGTCAACACCACGCTAATTTCTCCTGTCACCTTCTGCCTGCCTGCTGATCTTTTATTAATCTTCTCCTGGCATTACACTCTCTCTCTTTCACCCTTCTTGTGTTTCAGTGGTGTTCACACACTTTAAGTGTCTCTCTTTCTTCCGTGTCTGTCAGAAAAATCCTATGTACTAAAGTAGAAAATGACTTTGTTGGCAGCTGTGTATGACTATAAAAAAGGATTTTTCTGCAAACATGCATATATGGGTTTGCAAATATTATTTTATATATTGTCTTTTTTCGATACTCTGTCCTGCTTGGGCATTTGGTTTACAATCAGTCATATCAGATGAATGGTTGCTCTCTACTGGTATATTTCAGTGCTACTCATTCGATAGAAAGACAGTGCATTATGTCACTGGGTCTTCCTCCCCCTCATAGCAAACTCCCTCTTCAGTTCATTGCAGATTTTGGATCCCTGCTGATTTGATGTAATTTACTACTGCAATGTCATGATGGAAGAGGAATAGTGAGCACAGAAAGCCCAGAAACCTGTATTCAATTGCAGTCTTTAGGGAAACTAAACAGAAAGGCATTGCTTCTAAAGTTGGGAAATCTGACCAATGCAATGATTCTTCAGGTCAGTTAAAATGTTTTTAGCTTACATCTTTAAAAGGTGACATAGACCGGCACTTCTTACTGAAAAATTAATAGAGCCCTGATGCATAGCTTGTTGTGTTTTTCTATCTCAACCTAAACTTTGCACAAAAAAATCTTCACACTCATTCCTGTTTTAATTGCGGGTTCAATTAATTTTCAAAATCATAATATGCCAATTATATTAAACCTTATTACATTTTGTTAGATTATTCTTCATTACATTTTGGTATATATTAAAACGTGGCGACATTTTGGTACAATAACATTGTAAATTAAGCACAACAATTTGTATTAATTGTTTTCCAGAAAAGATTTTCAAAATGTCATCCTGCTTTCTACTTTTGGCTGTCAGTCCTGTCCCAAATTTTAAAAACTCCATCGCGGACATTTCTCCAATGGGAGGGAAACCATCCCGGATGTGATTTTTGAATGTTAAATGCTCCATGATCCATAATCTTTACCATTCATTCATCTTAATCTCATGGTTAAGTCTCTCACAGGCTGATATGTTTCTCATTTTGATAGTACTCAGATAGGCATGAATGGAGTGGACTGGAAGCAATATCCTTCCAGACAAAACATTAATATTACAATATTTCAAATTAAAATGTTGTTCTAGACAATTTCTTGAGATCAAAGAATTCCTACAGTGTGGAAACAGGCCCTTCAGCCCAACAAGTCCACACCAACCCACAGAGCATCCCACCCATGTGACACCATGCAAACCGCTGGGTTATTATTGTCCACAAATAAGTCAATCTGTTTTCCTTATGGAGTGAGACAGTTTTGCCTTTGGATAATGCTTGTTGAGAGTTGTCACCTCAGATTTAGAGCACTGCATTTTGTAAGAGGCTGTCGTTTACGGATCTCCATTGACAAAACGTCCTCAGCACATAAGTCCCCTAAGTCTTTTAAATCATTAACTATAACCCCAAATGGAAATGAGCTCTGTTGATTATTCTGTAGCAGTGATAAAGAAGAGATGAAACGTTGGTCATTAACGTCAAGTTCCCCTTGTTAATGAAGGCCACTTTAACAATGAGCTGTTTGCTACTGAAGTTGCAGTTAATTTTTTATAAAAGGACTTCTGCCAGGAACTGAAATCCCTGTTGATTCATAGTTCAGACAGCAAGGGTACAGCATATTCACTTTCCTCTCCTTTCATTGTCAAATGAGATTCTAGGCTCCAGAAGCTCAATGCACTTTCTTTATATCAGATTTAGTAAGGATTGTTGATGAATTGTTGCCTCTCTGTTCCAAGTAAAGCCAGTTTACTTCATAAGAATTACGTGTATTAGCATTTCATATGTCCCAGCCATAGCTGTGTTGTACCAGTATAAGACTCAGAAAAGAAGTTTATGTCTTACCGAGAATAACAATATCTAGGCTAACTATCTGGTTAGGTACAGGGAAGACGCGTCACTATCAGAGATGCAGTCTTTTGCATAAAATGTTAAGCTGAAATCCTATCAGCCCTCTCAGGTGGACTTAAAAGATCTAGAAATGTCATGATTTTAATGGCAGTATAATTCTCTGTCGAGTCCTTCCTGAAAAGACGGTGGTGTGGATTCTGCTTGAGCTGCTGCGGTCAGTGCAATGTACAGGTGCCCACAGTGCTGTTAGGGAGGGAATTCCAGGACTTTCACCCAGCAATGGTGAAGGAACTATGGCATAGGTCCGGGTCAGGAGGGTGAGTGGTTTGGAGGACATTATCTCCTGTCCTTGTCCCTCAAGGTCGTCGACGTCATGGGGTTTGAATGGTGGACACTCCCTTCCTTCCAACTTCATCTCTTCCCATCTTACATTTTCTAACGTTCAAGGACTTGGGATAAGTGCAAGAAATTGGAATTTGTGCGTCTTTATTGGTAACTATTGTCGGTGCAGCCTCAATGGACCGATGCACCTTTTCTGCTCTATATAATTCAATAACTATCTATGACTATCATCCCTCATTTCAACCAGCATTTTTGGATTTGGCAAGTGGCTTATATGCTCAGAATACATTCTTGCTGCCACCTTTTCATCTAGTTTGAGGCTTGCATCTATACATTTATGTGCTTCACTGGTTATTTATTCTTTAAGCAAGATCTCAAAAAATGGGTCATCCAGTCATTAGAAATAGTAGGAACTGCAGATGCTGAAGAATCTGAGATGACAAGGTGTAGAGCTGGAAGAACACAGCAGGCCAAGCAGCATCAGAGGAGCAAGGAGGCTGACTTTTCAGGCCTAGATTTCTGAAGAAGGGCCTAGACCCAAAATGTCAGCCTTCTTGCTCCTCTGATGCTGCTTGGCCTGCTGTGTTCCTTCAGCTCTACACCTTGTTATCCCTCATCCAGTCATTATCTCACTTGGAAGGAACTGTTGTGCACAAATTGATTTCATATTTTCCAAATACAAGATTTTCTATCATTCAAATATATGTCATTGACTGTAAAACATTCTGGGCATCCTGAGATCATGAATGATGTGATATGAATGCAAGTTCTTTATTTTCATCAATATTGAGCGTAGACATAGTTTGGGGCTTACCCACTTTAGGGTTTTATCATAGTATATAATTTACATTCACATGGTAGAAAAGTGCTTATCAAACATTTTCTGTGACCTGCATGAAGTGTATTATATCCATGCCTTGCACCCTTAATAAAAATGTCTTAAGTTAAAAACAACTAAAGCACACATGGCCATTTGAGCGGGCAGGACTCACTACCTCTTCTTCTATCATCCCAACCAGTACACAAGACTCCTCTACTGATAGGTCACCTGTGATTTTCTTTGTTCAATGTGTACCTTCCCTTTTGGAGAATTCACTTTCTGGGATGGTATCACAAAGGTGGGTAATTCATATATTTCAGACTTAGATAATTAAAATAGAGACAGATGGATTTTGATTCCACTTCTGAGTAGGAAACTAATTTTTAAGAGTAATTTTTCAGAGTCAGAATTCATTTGGAAATATAGCCTAAATACTTAATTGCCAGAAAAGCATGTGAACTAGCCAATGCCCAGCTAGGTGTCTATGGTGTTAATCGATTAAATAATTATGACATTCAGAAAAAAAGTTAAATAAACAATCGGGGGATACTGCATTCCTGCTTAAGTACTGAGAGGGAGATGGATTGATTGATATTGAGTTCACTACAGGAGAGCTAGGTTTCAGCTTCATGTTAGTGTAGGACAGCTTAGTTTGTGAACTCTCCAAGTTGTGAGAGTTTGTCTGGACATTTTAAAACTGTGAAGACTAAAAAGACATTTAGACCGTTTGTGACCCAAACTGGAAAGAAGTCTTAAAATGTTTCAGCATTTGAAGATGGCATGAACACAATGGGCCAAAGAGCCTTTTTTCTGTGTTGTAGATCTCCCTGACTGTGTACAGTCAGTTAAATAAGAAATTAAAGAATTAAAGTAGAGTAATAGTTATCTGGGATTGAGTATTGGAAAAGTATGAAAGTACTGGGAAAAAACGGTTTGAATCTATGTTTGTGCTCTTTAAATTAAGGTTTTTACAAATTGATTAACTCACATGGATGTGTTTATTTCATTTTTGTTTTGCTTTAATGTGCAATGAAGTTGTGTTCTTATATTAAAAATGCTGACAGTCTAGTGTGAATATGTTCAATGATTAACCGAGGATGGCATGTCTTCCACACTGTAAGGATTCTAACCACCAAAGTAACCACCTGCAAAAATTGAACTTATGAGCTATCATAAAGGTTTCACACTGAGATCTGGCTTATCCAATATGACCATTAGTTTGGATCAATTCTTGATTAGGAGGGGAATCAAAGGAAAGTGGACATGAGGAATGTTGGATCAACCATGATCTTATTGTATCATAGAAGCCCCTACAGTATGGAAGCAGGCCATTTGGCCCATCAAGTCCACATCAACCCTCCAAAGAGCATCTCACCCAAACGTACCCTATCCCTGTAACACTGCATTTCCTAAGGCTAATTGAACTAGCCTGTACATTATGGATAATTCAGCATGGCCATTCCACCTAACCTGCACATCTTTGGGCTATGAAAGGAAACCAGAGCACCCAGTGGAAGCCCACACAGAAATGGGGAGAATATACAAACTCCACTCAGACAGTCGCCCAACGTTGGGATCAAATGCGCTTCTCTCGTGCAGTAAGGCAGCAGTGTTAACCACTGAGTCACAGTGTCACCATGAATGGTGGAACAGGCTTGAGGGGCTGAATGACCTATTCCGTTGTTATTTCATATCGTCTTGTGGAATCCTCACCACAGAGCACTGTGTCGTTTGAGGCTGTCTGCTCAATTCTGCACCATGGGCAACGTTTGCTATCTCCCTCTTCTTCTAGGGAAGGGATCTAGAGGACTCACTAGCTCTGCGGCCATAGGAGAAGGTAACTGACTCATTTTTGGAGAGAAGCCTTGCCCTAAACAAAATGTAGTTTATTACTGATTATAAGTGACACTGATGTGATAGGCATTGTTACAGAGACAGTGAGGCTGACCTGGGCAGTTGGTCTTACTTCTTTGAGATCCGAAGCTTTTCTCCTGCTTTCCCACTAAGTTCAAATGCCATCCTCACAGTCAGTGATACCTGGAAACTTATTAGCCTTTTCAGATCCTTACATCCTTATTCAACACTACTCGCAAGAATGAAAAGTCAGAGCATTAATTCGATGGAAATTAATGACTGCGGAATTCCAGGGTGCAGAAGGATTTGTTTGTTCTGATATAAAACAGGAGGATGCGGGTTCAGCACATAATAAAAGCTAATAGGATGCTCTCCTTTATTGCAAAAGGAATTGAACATAAGAGGATTTAATGCTTTTGGTGTACAGCACTTTAATGAGGCCACATTTCAAATACTGTGCACAGTTCTAATCTCCTTACTTTTGTAAGGATAGAAATACTTTGGAGCAAATTCAGAAGTGGCTTAATAGGCTGATTCTCTAAAAGAGTAGTTTGTATTATGAGGATAGGTTGGACATCCAAAGACGTGCAGGTGAGGTGGATAGGCCATGCTGAATTGCCCATAGTGTCCAGGGATGTGCACGCCAGGCGGGTTAGCCATGGGAGATGGGGGTTACAGGGATAAGGTGGGGTTGTGGGTCTAGTTGGAACGTTCTTTCAAAGGTTGCTGCAGACATGGTGGGCCAAATGGCCTCTTTTGGCACTGTAGAGATTCAATGTTACCATGATTCTGTGCTGGAGTTGCTCCTACTGGAGTTTAGAAGAGTGTGTGGTGACTTGGTTGCAGTGTACAAGATCCTGAATGGTCTTGACAAGGTGGGCACAGAGTGGATGTTTCCTGCAGTGGGTCATTTCAGACAAAGGGACATCATTGCACTGTTTTAAAATTTGGGATAACCCTTTCAGCACAGAATTACTGTTTCTTATCTCTCAGAAGTTTGTGCAACTTAGGAAATCTCTGCCACAGATATCTGTGGAGGTGTAGGGTCATTGAATATTTGTAAGACAGAGGTGGATAATTTTTCATTAGACAGGACAATAAAGAGTTATTGGCTTTAGATCAGAAAGTGTATTTTGAAGTACTGACAGATCATCTTATTAGATGGTGGGGCAGACACAAGGGCCTGAATGATCCAGATTTGCTCCAATTTCTTATGTTCTTACATTTGTATATTGTCCCACTAATTCCATTACAAAGGTTTTAGCCTTCCTTCACCAAGCCCTATTTTAAATTACAACCAAACAATGAAAAAGTACGAAACAGTTGACATGGAAGCTGATGTGTAACACATTTGCCAAATTTGACTGCTCACAATGAATAACATTTTAATGCATTTGTCACTTTACCATTCTCTTACATAATTGAAAAATCAATCTCAAATGCAAACAAGACAGAATCTAGCCAAACACATTGATACCTCAAACATAAGAAAAACCAAAAGAACTGCAGACATTGTAAATCGGGAACAAAAACAGAAATCGCTGGAAAAGCTCAGCAAGCCTGGCTGTATCTGTGAGGAAAAATCAGAGTTAATGTTTTGGATCCAGTGCTGAGGAAGGGTCACTGGACCCGAAACTTTAACTCTGATTTTTCTTCACAGGTGCTGCAGGATCCGCTGAGCTTTACAAATAACTTCTGTTTTTGACACCTCAAACATGTCTTTCCATTGCAAATACATGTCTTTAGAAGCTTCAAAGGAATGCAACTTGTTCAAAAAAAGACATCAAGTTGAAATCTGATTAAAGCAATGGGAGGTTCAATTGGTTGAAGTGGAAAGACAATGATAAATAGGGAAGGGGAATGAAATTTCAGAGTTTCTGGGCTTGGAAGTTGCACTGTTACTGATGGAATGAATTATTGGAGGTATGCAGGGCAGGAGGAGATGATTGAGGGGATGGGGTTGCAATGGGGGGAGTGGTGGCTTTTCACAGAGGCAGGGAACCTCTTTGTCAGCGCAAAAATGCCACGGAGAATTTGGAACTCTCACCTCCAAATGTCATACTGGCCATTCCCACAGGGGTGACAAGAGGTGGGGAGGTGGTTATGTTGATGCTAATTGGCACATCTATCTGCCTCAGGCTGATCTGGTTTCCACCAGTTGCATGTTCAAAAAAAGTTTCAGTGTACTTTAGATCTGGTAGGATGATTATTCTAGATGACTTGGCATCGTAGGTAAGGATAGGACACATGGATTGGTAAGAGTTGACACTAAGTGGAACCAAAAACAACATTGGTCAGATCTCCTGAACTTTCTAGAACAAAACTTGGAAACTGAAAGGCTAGACATCATTAGGGGTTGCCAACAGCAGTCAGATACATTCATTGGAATTTTTATAAAACAATACAATAGCCTTTTATTGTCACATATTTTAAGATAAACTTTTATATTCTGCTCACCTTCTGCTCAATCAATTTCCTTTCTCCATCTCAAAGCTATTTAGAATGAATGAAACAACCAAATAACCATTTGTTTTCTTGTCCTTATGAGCTTTCTCTCAGGTTGCTCACCAGAGTGCCCAAATAAATTTTTAACTCCCAGACACACCAAAGAAATTCTGGAACATTAGCAACCCGGCTTCAAATTCAAAATCTGTTATTCCCGAGCATTCCTTGCAGCCTATTTGCTTTTGTTTTTCAAATAGGATCCCAACTTTTTGAAACAATTATCTTTCAAAACCAGAACCAAAAACTGGAAATATAAATTTCGGACTAATTCTGATTAAAACTGAAAGAAGATCAAAATCAGCAACTGAAGTTCAGACTAAAGCCAAGTGTAAATTTACACCAAAAACTTCAAAACCCTGTGCAATGGACTTTGTTAGTCAATGGCTTGCAAGCTATTGGTGGCTCAGTGGTTAGTGCTGCTGCCTCACAGCTCCAGGACCTGAGTTCAATTCCACCTTTGGGTGGCTATCTGTGTAGAATTTGCACATTCTCCCGTGTCAGAGATAACACAGTGTAGAGCTGGATGAACACAGCAGGCCAAGCAGCATCAGAGGAGCAAGAAGGCTGATGTTTCGGGCCTGGACCTCTCCCCCGTGTCTGCGTTGATTTTCTCCCACAGTCCAAAGATGTGCAGGCCATGTGGACTGGCCGTGGGAAATTTGGGGTGATAGGGATGGGGTGGATGTAGCTGGGATTTTCTTTGGAGGGGTGGTGTGGGCTCAATGGGCTGAATGGCCTGCTTTCACACTGTAAGGACTCTGTGATGAATGGAGACAACATACTGTGGAGCTGGAAGAAAACAGAAGGCTAGGCAACATCAGGGGGACCAGTAAGTTGATGCTTTGGGCTGGAACCCTTCTTCAGAAATGGGGAGGAAAAAGGAGCTAGGAAATAAATAGAGAGGAGGGGTGGGACAGGGGAAAGTAGGTGGAATGGTGATAGGTGAGTGCAGGTGGGCTGTGGTGGGGACTAGTCAGTGGAATCGGTGGGGCTGATAGGTGGGAGAGAAGATGGACAGGTTGTGTCAGGTCAAGGTGGCAGGGTTGAGAGGGAGGTTTGGACATGGGATGAGGCCAGGGGTGGGGAGATTTTGAAACTGGTTAAATCCATGTTTAGGCCATCGGCTATAGGCTCCCGAGGCAGAAAATGGAGTGCTGCTCCTCCAGTTAGCAGGTGGTGTCATTGTGACACTGGAGGAGCCCCACGACGGACATGTCACCCAGGGAGTGGGAGGGGGTGTTAAAATGGTTGGAAGGTGTTGTCGTTTGTCATGTACAGAGTGCAGATGCTCTACAAAATGGTCTCCAAGCCTCCGTTTGGTCTCATCAGTGTAGAAGAGGCCACATCGGGAGCAGCTGTAGACCATGTGCAGGTGAATCCCTGTCTAATATGGAAGGTTTGTTTTGTGCCTTGAATGGAGATGAGCGGGCAGGTGTAGGGTCAGGTGTAGCACTTCCTGCTGTTGCGGAGGAAGGTGCTGGGGATGTTGGCGCTAGTGGGGAGTGTGGAGTGGATGAGGAAGTTGCAGAGAGAGCAGTCCCTACAAAAGGCAGTTGGCGGTGGGGAGGGAAATATACCTTTGGTTGTGGGGTTGGATTGTAGGTGGCGGAAATGGCGGAGAATGATAAATTGGATATGGGGGTTGGCGGGGTGATATGTGAGGACAAGGGAATTCTGTCTTTATTATTGTTGGGGGGAGGGGGTGTGAGGACAGAGGTGCAGGACATGCAAACAATGCGGTTAAGGGCATTTTCGACCACCGTAGGGGGTGGGGAGTTGTGGTCCTTTCCTTTCCTTGCAACCACAGGAAGTGATACACCTGCCCGACACCTCCCCCCTCACCTCCATTCAAGGTCCAAAACAAACCTTTCATACCAAATAGAGGTTCATCTGCATATCCATCAACTTGGTCTACTCTATCCACTGTTCCCGATATGGCCTCCTCTACATCGGTGAGACCAAGCATAGACTTGGAGACTGTTTTGTAGAGCATCTGCGCTCAACCTCCAGTCACCAAATATTATAAATCCCACTCCCACTCCCTGGGTGACATGTCCATCCTTGCCATCCTCCAGTGTCACATTAACATCACCCGCAAACTGGAGGAGCAGCACCCCATATTCCACCTCAGGAGCCAACAGCCCAATGGCCTTAGTGTAGAATTCACCAGTTTTAAAGTCTCCCCACCCCCAGCCTCATCCCATGTCCAACCCACCCTCTCATCCCCGCCTCTTTGACTTGATACAACCTGTCCATTTTCTCTCCCACCCATCCATCTGCCCCATTCTTCCCACTGACCAATCCCCACCATTCCCTATCTGCATTCATCTATCACCACCCCTTCTACCTTCCCTAGCGCCCCTCCTCTGCTCTCTAATTATTTCAGAGATCCCTTTCCCTCCCCATTTCTGAAGAAGGGTCCGTACCCGAAATATCAACTTTCCTGCTCCTTTGATGCTGCCAGCCCTGCTGTGTTCTGCCAGCTCCACACTGTGTTATCTCCAACTCCCGCATCTGGAGTTGCTATCTTTATGATGAATGGAGTTTGGCCAGCAAATGAGGCTAGATTTGGTCAACAGACACATAAATTGTGAGCAGTGCATCAAAGATATCCAATGAGCTGCTTTTTACAAACAACACCTCGTCAAGACAGAAGGTGGTCAGCAATAAACCAAATCGGTTTAAAATTGAATGCCCAGGGATCAGAACAAATATAAATTAGCAGACTATGTGCTATTTGCTCTTGATTTTTCAATTTGTCTCACAGAGTGGACAAGAGTTCCTGTCACCCAGACCCGTTTTCCCATCTAAAATCTTTGCTTAGGCTAGACATTTAGATCAAAGTATGCTTGTATTTGTGCAGTGCTGGAAACCAACAAAAGATACAGCAAAACAATGTATGACAATAGGATGACCAGGAAGAGGAAGCTTTGATTACAGGAATAAAGCTTCTCAGAGAAATGTTAGCAAGGCTACTTACCACTCAAAATCAGACTCTGTGCAGATACAAGGTACTGATGTTACTGCCCGACTGTACTTCTTTCCCAGAGCGCACTGAGTTGCTGGCCGACGTCTCGGGTATATCCGTATTTCCCCCATAATGCAAGGCTCGCCCTTTGAAGAAATCACATCTGTAAAGAACTTGGAGTCAAGTTAGCTAGTGGTTTTATAAATATGATCAATCACTTTGACATCTAATCATAGTCTTACGATCTACCTCCAAGTAGCACAGGCCTGGATGGTACAGAAAGCAGAGGAGCAGAGAATTTGTGCAATGAATTTGACAAGGGGCATGTTGTTCATCTCCCTGTTAGTAAAGTCAGTTATTGACATTAAAATCTAAAGATGGCCTGAGAGCAGTGAGATGCTGAAGGTGGCCCTCTGCCCATCAAAGGGAAGACTACCTCTCCGCGTAAGCTGCCGGCCAATCTGATTGGCCAGCAGTTCCTGCGACCCCAGCAGCGCTGGAACAAGCTGCCCTACCGAGAAGATGGAATGGATTTCAGAGTAAGGCAGGGCAGGGACTTTTGGATTGGGAGGGTTCCAGGACCCTAGGAGAGGGCAGGAGGGTGGGGTTGAAGCGAGAGGTTTTGGCGGTGGGGTGGAGGCGTTATTTTCTGTGGAGGGGAGCACAGAGCACACTGTGAAAGGAGTCAAATGTTTTTTCACTGAAGGTCATTGAAAAGTGGCCTGCATACTCTGGCTTACGTTCCAACGCCAACTGTATTATGGTGGCAGGGGCAGCAGTGAACATTTAAATACCATTAGCAGGGTAATTACAGGCTACAACAGACCTGTGGGAAAGCAGGTTAGTCACTGCTGTACGATAGGGAATATGTCAGGGCAGATGCAAGATTGTGCGTAAGCCACCTGGCACATTGTATATGACTCCCCCATCAAACTAGGAGCAGCCATGCTGAGGGAGGGACATTGCTTATCACTTACCTTCATACGACTGGACTAGTAACCCACAGGCCTGACTTAGCAATCATTACACCAGTGTTCCAAACCCATGACAGCAACCAGAGAATTTAAATTCTGTTAATTAAATCATTCGGGAACAAAAACCCTCATCTCAGCATTGGTAAACATCAAACTACTAGACAGTCATAAAAACCTGTTGCTAATGTTCTTTAGGGAAAGAAATCTGCCATCCCTACCTGGTTTGACTTACATGTGGCTCCAGGCCCATAGCAATGTGGTTGACTCTGAACTGTATTATGGAAAGGCCCAACAAGCTATTCTAGAACTGAAAACAAGGTATGCTGGAAATCACAGCGAGTCAGGAAACATCTATGGATTTCCAGGATTTTATGTTTTCAGTACAGATTCCAGCATCTGAAGTAATTTGCTGCTAAACTATTCTAGACGGAGACTTGCATCACCTTCTCATGCACAGTTAGCAAATACACGGTTGTGGGTATTATTTATACACTTTGTAAGTTACAGCCACATCTAATGAATTAATAAAGAAAAATGCAAAATGTGAAACGTGCAGAAGTTAGAGATCAAGGAAAAATGCATTTTCCCCTTACAGTTCTACAGAAGGGAAATGATTCAGGATCATCTTCCACTGTTAAAAGTGAACTGTGTCCACCTGTACAGAAAAGTGTATTGACAGGAATTTTGTTCCAAGAGAGAAGGAGGAATGTTAAATTAAATAATTCTTTCTCTTTCTGATCTATGTTACTTTTTTTAAAATTTAGAAGCAAAGCTGTTCAGAGTTAGCAGGTAATCAAGAAGGAGTCTTGATGAAATAGCCCTGCAAATTTCCTGGAAGAATATTCCCTTCATGAAGTTCACCTTAAAAGTGATTAGCTAATATAGAATCAGTGGCTGTCTTTTCATTCATTCATGGGATGTAGGAATTGCTAGCCAGCATTAATTGCCCATCCAAAACTGTCCCTGTGAAGATCTTTGCAGTCCTTTGTGGGGTTGGGGGGGAAGAGCATGGGAATAACCATAGTGCAGTTAGGGAGCGAGTTCTAGTATTTTGACCCAGCGACATAAAAGAACACCAATATATTTCAAAGTCAGTTGTGAGGCACTGTATCTGGAATTCCATATACAGCACATCAACAGCATTAACCTCATCAAAGCTTTCTGTTAACTCTTCAAAAAAGCTCCAGAAAGATGGCGAAATATGATTTGGCCTTTGGAAATTCATGGCGGGTCTTCTTAATCAATGTACCTTTATTCCCATGTGACATCTAAATCAATCCCGAATAATTGTATCCATAAGTGCCCTCCCCCTGAGATGTTAAACAGAACAGACAACAGTCAGCTCAACCGTGATCTTATCAAATGACAAAACAGCCTTAAAGATCCAAATTCCTGTTTCTAATTTGAATGTTCAGATGTAAATCTGCCCTCCTTACCCAGTCTGGCACACACAGCAACGTTGTTAACTCTTCACTGCATTCAAGAGCACTTAGGGATGGTAATAAATGCTAGCTTTGTCAGCAACAGCCTGGGTTAAGAAAAACCCTGAGTAAAATGCAGCCAGTGTCAAGAAATCCTTTTGTGGGAGTTTGTCGATAGCACGGTGTGAATCAGAGAGCTCCAATTTGGGATCTCACACCTTAACACCAAACCAATCAGAATCACCTTCAGGTTAAAATGCAACAGCAAAGTGCACCATAAGCACTAAGATAAAACCTACTGAGGATGCTGGAAGTCTGAAACAAAAACAGAACTTGCTGGAGAAACTCAGCAGATCTGGCAGCGTCTATGGAGAGGGAAATGTTTCGGGTCCAGTGACCTTTCTTCAGAACTTTAGTACTTTAAGCAAGCTGGCTGTGGTGAAATACTGTCGTGTATCTGACTTAGCCATCCCCAGGATAATAATCCACTTGCGCTGAGTTACAGAGTGAAGCTCCATCCATTCCTCTCTCCCCTCACCTTTAATGTGATTTGCCATTGATCTCGGCCATAGGGGTTATGGGGAGATCAGGGAGGGAGGAAAACCAGAGGAAGAGCCAAGCCAGCCCTGGTCTCACATTGATGGGCAAAAGATGAAAGAACATCTGCTAAGAGGGGGCTAGAATCTCACCACCTGCTGACCACTCAGCCTGGCTGATGGGGAGAGGCGGGATGTAATGTGTGGGGAGGGAGGGAGGAGTAGCAGGGGGGATGAAGATTAAGGGGAATAACAATAACTAGCAGGAAACTACATGGCAGCTTTTTAAAAAAAAATGTTAATAGGATGAGAGCATTGCTGGCTATATAGCATTTGTTGCCCATCCCTAATTCCCCAGAGGGCAGTTCAGAGTCAACCACATTGCTGTGGGTCTGGAGTCACATGTAGGCCAGACCAGGTAAGGATGGCAGTTTCCTTCCCTAAAGGACATTAGTGAACTAGATGTTTTTTTCTGACAATTGACAGTGGATTCATGATCATCATTAGATTCTTAACACCTGATATTTTTATTGAATTCAAATTCCACTATCTGCTGTGGCAGGATTTGAACCCAAGTCCTCAAAACACTATCCGGGTCTCTGGGTTAGCAGTGCAGCAGTAATACCACGAGGCCATCACCTCCCCAGTTTCCCAACCTGAGGTGAGGAAACAAGACTTAACCTTTCCGATAAATTTCTTTCGTCTCACAATGCTGTTCCATTCTCTTATGTAAAATTATTAAAGTACAATTCAAGCCCCAGCACCATCTTTTTAAAAAGTGTTCTCTGGATGTGATCAGTGTTGCCTGGCCCAGAATTAATTGCCCTATTATCTTTTTGAACTTATGAAGGTGGTGGTGAACCGCTGTCTAGAGCCACTGTTTTCCAACTGTGTCTTGAAGCTGTGTTGTTATTAGCGCAGCCCAGGAACTCTGGCTTGGATTGAGCTGGTGTGCGATGGTAGAAGAAGAAAGGTTGTGAGAATATAGGCTCAAACGGGTGTAAAATGGAAGATGTTGCTGTTCAGGTTCATATTCAGTTTCTATGTTCAGCCATTTGTTGGAATTATGGCTAAAGACATAGTATCTTCATCTGGCAACCTAGCATGTCAACCAACCCTCACTAAAGGAATTAGAATCTCAAGATAATAAAATGTGAGGCTGGATGAACACAGCAGGCCAAGCAGCATCTCAGGAGCACAAAAGCTGACGTTTCGGGCCTAGACCCTTCATCAGAGAGGGGGATGGGGAGAGGGAACTGGAATAAATAGGGAGAGAGGGGGAGGCGGACCGGAGATGGAGAGTAAAGAAGATAGGTGGAGAGAGTATTCAAATACTCTCTCCACCTATCTTCTTTACTCTCCATCTCCGGTCCGCCTCCCCCTCTCTCCCTATTTATTCCAGTTCCCTCTCCCCATCCCCCTCTCTGATGAAGGGTCTAGGCCCGAAACGTCAGCTTTCAAGGCCGAAGAGATTACAAGAGAGTTGCAATGGGAGAGAGATTCCCTGAGGTTGGTCCGGAGGGAGGAGGGTAACTTCTTCAGGTTAGGCATCCCTGGAAGAGGCTTCGCAGTGAGGTTAAAATAGTATCAGAGATAATGGGAACTGTAGATGCTGGAGAATTCCAAGATAATAAAATGTGAGGCTGGATGAACACAGCAGGCCAAGCAGCATCTCAGGAGCACAAAAGCTGACGTTTCGGGCCTAGACCCTTCATCAGAGAGGGGGATGGGGAGAGGGAACTGGAATAAATAGGGAGAGAGGGAGAGGCGGACCGAAGATGGAGAGTAAAGAAGATAGGTGGAGAGAGTATTCGAGCAGTTTCAAGGCCGAAGAGATTACAAGAGAGTTGCAATGGGAGAGAGATTCCCTGAGGTTGGTCCGGAGGGAGGAGGGTAACTTCTTCAGGTTATTTAGAATCTATTTTGTTTCGGGGATTGTTGAGTATGTTTGAAGAATGTGAGAGAGCAGGCTCATGTTAGGAACTAAATTTAAATGAACATTTTTTTTAAAGAAAGCTTTCGAATAAAACGTAATGGAATAATTTTCCCGAGGCATCTGCTCAACCTTCTACCAGTCCAATTACAAATGAAGAAATGCCAGAGAATGAGGTGGAAAATAGCTCATTAGCAGTGTGTACAGATGAAGAAGGTGCCTGCCAGCTAACTGAGGATGAAGCCACATGTTTCGTTTGGTGTTTTGGAGATGAGAATCGCTGTCTAGTCTTCTAAAACCTGTGCCCAAAGTAAAATTGAAGAGCTGGTTTATGATTCGGCCTCTGTGATAACAGGATCAGTTTTAGTCATGTAAATGCCAACAGCTGGATGCCTGGCAGTGAGAACTCAAACTAAATGATGCCAGTGTCGGAACTATTTAATCAACCAGCTGGAGTTTTGCTGCTGCTGGCACCATGGCTGAGGTTTGTAAACCATCTTCTTCAAAAACTTCATTTTCCCTAGGCCTGAGGAAGCAAGGTTAGTGGAGTTGGGGAGAGGTCTTGTGGTGACGTGGTATTGTCCCTGCCTCTAGGCCAGAAGGTTTGTGTTCAGACATACCAGACATGTGTCACTGTATGTCCAAACAGGTCAATTTATATAAGAACTGAGCAGGAAGAGGCCATTCGGACCCCTTGAGCCTGCTCCACCATTTGATATGATCTTGGCCTCAGTTCTACTTTTCTGCCCACTCTCTATAACCCTTCCACCCCATTACTAATTAAAAATATTCTGTCTTCTCCCTAAATTTACTCAATGCCCCTGCATTCTCCACACAGTAGGAGAGTGAATTCAGGGCAGAAATGAGGATACATGTTCTGAGGGTTCCATGTCTTTGGACTTTTCTGACTCAGAAGAGTCTGCAGATGGTGATCATTGAAACTTTCTAAGGTAAAGGTAGATACAATTTTGTTAGGCAGGGGAATCAAAACTTATCAGCGGTGGGTGGGAGTGTGGAGTCTGAAAAATGAACAGATCATCCAGAATCTAATGGAATGGAGGAGCAGTGATGGGCTGAATGGCCTACTTTGGCCCATAACTGGAAGTAACTGGAAGGGTTGCCTATCTTGCATAGTCCACCAGAGTGAGGAGATCATTTTTGACTCAGAGCCCCATGTTAATCTCACCCTTAACGGGCAGCAACAAAATGAAATATTGGGATGCAGTATCAGAACAGGTCATGTGCTTTGACGATAGGCTTAGTAGTGTATATCTATTTTAATCAGCAGTAGGCCTGTCAGCAAATTAAGCTGTTATCACGAATGAAACTGAAATATTTACTTGATTTGGGTTCAGATCTATGTATTTTGAAGGCTATATAAGAGGCTTGCTTTAGTGAGCAGTCAATTTTAATTGAAGCTGAGGCACTGACTGGATGTCTTCTCTGCCTTGTCTCAATGAAACTTCTATTGTTTTATCCAATTGTGCTTGGACTGGGATCTGCCTTTAGCATTGGGCTGCAAGCATCATCATTGCACTGGTGCCAGCTAAACCCTCTACACTGTGTACCATATGTCACTGGTCAAGAGGATACCAATTAGGCCAGGATGTGTGCTGTCATTTGGAAATTAATTAGTTTCAGCTCTAGGCAAAAGGTGTCCTGTGTAGCTTAATGTGCCCATTCAGATGAGACCCATTAAAGTAACTGGGACAACTGAATATAATGAGACCATGTTGGAGAGACTGGGCCAATGGAGGACTGTGCTCTAAAAAGCTGTTATGTTTTCTAAATGCTGTGTGTTGGGAGGACGGCTTGTTTCTGAAGGATTGTAAGCTAAATGATGTCTGCTTTCTTTCCAAGGTTTTTAATCAATACAAAATGACAATATAACAAGGTGTAGAGCTGGATGAACACAGCAGGCCAAGCAGCATCAGAGGAGCAGGAAGGCTGATGTTTTGGGCCTAGACTCTCTGAAGAAGGGTTTAGGCCCAAAACATCAGCCTTCCTGCTCCTCTGATGCTGCTTAGCCTGCTGTGTTCATCCAGCTCTACACCTTGTTATCTCAGATTCTCCAGCATCTGCAGCTCCTACTATCTCCACGATGATTTTTTTGTCATGCATTATTTACACACTACCAGGCTACACAATAACAATGACATCTGACATTTTCATGGTCCCAGGCGATTACTTTAAGTCTGATGACCAAAAGATTTGTCCAAGTGATAGAATGTAAGATAGACAGAAACAGAATTGCTGGAGAATCTCAGCTGGTTCAGTGCGGAAGGAATTCTGAAGAAAGGTCACTGGACTCAAAACATTGACTCTGTTTCTGTCTTCACAGACACTGCTAGGCTAGCTGAGTTCCTCCAGCAATTTCTGTTTTTGGTTCAGATCTCCAGCATCTGCAGTTCTTTGTTTTATTTTCGGCAAAATTTAGATTGTTCAGGTGAGATGTTAGGAAACTGTTTTACACACAAAGGATAGTAGGAATTTGGAACTCTCTTCGACAAACAGCAGTTGATGCAAAATGAGTTGTTAATTTTAAAGCTGAGGTAGATATTTCTGGTAAACAAAGATATCAAGGGGCATGGGTTAAAGGCAGGAGTATGGAGTTATATAGGCCACAAATCAGCTATGATCTCTTTGGATGGCAGAACAGGCTCAAGGGCTGAATGGCCTACTCCTGTTCCTATATTAAGGACTGTTTTGATATAGCAAAAAGGGGGATGTAATAAGGAGAGGTGCAGGTAAGGAATTTCATAATTTAGGTCCCAGGCAACTGAAAGGAAAGACAGAGATAACACGATGTGGAGCTGGATGAACACAGCAGGAAAACATGAAAAAAAACACACCTGTGATAGAGTTTTTAATATGTGGGATGTTCAAGAAGCCAGAGTTAGATGTATACAGCCTATATCGTTGCTGTGGAACTGAAGATGATTAAATCGAGAGGGTGAGACCATGTGCTAAGGAGAATGCTCTATTACAAAACCATAGCTTAGAGACACTGATATTCATGAGATAACATAATTATAACTGACTAGGTAATGAGAACAAATTCCATCGTGTCATTGTATGGAAGTCTGGTGGAAGAGGAAAGAAGAGAAAGTGAGCAAGGTTCCTCACCTGATTGTGGAGCTCCCATGAATGAAAATCATTCTCATTGCATCTCCTGCTGAAGATGGATCTATAATCGACTTTGACAAGTTGCCAATCAGAGCGGTGGCTGACATGGCCAAACACACTGTCAAAGACAACACAAAACAGAGATTCGGTCAGAATACATGGCAATAAGTTCAAAGTTTTATGACATCAAACCTTGTAACTTCTTGGTGCTCCAGATACAAACATGTTGTCGAGTCCATTGTTTTCAATGTGTGCCAAATATTCATCAATTTCATGTAGAGCAAGATCCGTCAAGAATATTGAGGGGAATGAACAACAATGAACAATATTTTATTGTGTGTGATCTTTTTGGACAGACTCAATGACTGGAAGTGGAAGACAGAAATCCCAGCAGCACCATACCCAAGGCCATGGCTTCTGCTTGGTCAATGAGCTCATTGTAATATTTTATACATTTTACATAGAACATAGAACATAGAACATTACAGCACATTACAGGCCCTTCAGCCCTTGATGTTGTGCCGACCTGTCATACCGATCTCAAGCCCATCTAACCTACACTATTCCATGTACGTCCATATGCTTATCCAATGACGCCTTAAATGTACCTAAAGTTGGCGAATCTACTACCATTGCAGGCAAAGTGTTCCATTCCCTTACTACTCTCTGAGTAAAGAAACTACCTCTGAAATCTGTTCTATATCTTTCATCTCTCAATTTAAAGCTACGCCCCCTCGTGCTCACCATCACCATCCTAGGAAAAAGGCTCTCCCTATCCACTCTATCTAAACCTCTGGTTATTTTATATGTCTCAATTAAGTCACCTCTCAACCTTCTTCTCTCTAACGAAAACAGCCTCAAGTCCCTCAGCCTTTCCTCGTAAGACCTTCCCTCCATACCAGGCAACATTCTAGTAAATCTCCTCTGCACCCTTTCCAAAGCTTCCACATCCTTCTTATAATGCGGTGACCAGAACTGTACACAATACTCCAAGTGCGGCCGTACCAGAGTTTTGTACAGCTTCACCATAACCTCTTGGTTCCGGAACTCGATCCCTCTATTAATAAAAGCTAAAACTCTGTATGCCTTCTTAACAGCCCTGTCAACCTGGGTGGCAACTTTCAAGGTACTTTCAGGGTACAAAAACATACACCAACAGAAGAATGTCTGAGGAAGGGCCACCGGGCCTGAAATGTTAGCTCTGACTTTTTTCTGCACAGATTCTGCCAGAACTGCTGGGCTTTTCCAGCAACTTTGTTTTTGTTCCATATACCAACAGAAAGAGTCTAGAAAGGGAATAATAAATCTATGCTTTAAATGCAGCTCTGATTTTGATGCTGTTACAATCAGGTGAGAGGGGTGAATTGTCTGTCCTTTCTTTAACCTCTCCATTTGGTTTCACAAACGGTTTACATTCCTTTCATAGCTTGTGGCTATCTCTTTCTGCAATTAAAAATTCAGGAACTAATTGTTTGCTATAAGGAACCAATCATAAAGTTTGCTTGTGCTAAAAGAGAGTAAGTTCATTAATTGATAACCCTGAAAAAAATAAAGCTGGGGGAGCATGGTCTCTCCGTCATTAGCACTACAGCCTCACAAGAACAGGGACACAGGTTCAATTCCACCCTTGGACAAATACCTATGTAGAGTTTTCACATTCTTGGGTGGCTGCATGAATTTCCTTTGGGTTTGCCGGTTTCCACCCAGAGTTCAAAGATGTGTGGGTTAGGCTGGATAGGCCATGTGGAATTGTCCATAGTGTCCAGGCATGTGCGAGCTATGTGGGTTAGCCATGGGGAATGCAGGGTTACAGTAAGGGTGTGGGTCTGGGTGAGATGCTCTTCAGAGGGTCAGTGTGAACTTGATGGGCCAAGTGGCCTGTTTCCACACTGCATAAAAATTCTATGATTTATGCATTTAGACTTTATACAGACATTTTGATGCACAAAATAAAAGGGGACGTTAACCAGTAAACAAAGAATATACAGTCGTTTTGGTGTCCTTGAAGCATCAGAGTTTAACCTGAGACCATGGCTGATTTCTGGGACTGTCAGCAGTGGAGAATAAATCAGCTATGTTTTAAGTTGTCAGTTTCCTTTTTTTTATCAGATGTTTGACAGTGAGAGGGAAAGAAAATATTCAACCTGTATGGTCAGCTGAGGACCTTTGGTTATTTTAAATTAATGTTTTGACTCCATTTTAAAAATAAAATCACATTTCAAAGCATTGTAGACCCAGGTCTTAAATCAGAATATGAAACTTAAACATCGACAGTTCATTGAATCAAACAAATTACTGGAAAGAACCTATTATCATGCAAAAATATCTTGGCCAGCTTGGTACCTCACAGAAACAGAATAAAGCATATTAGACATTACACTGTTGCAAAGTAGATAGTGTTCTTGTCTTTGAATCTGTAAGTTTTGAGCTGCAAATGCCTGAGCAGAAAATAAAGCAAGGCTGACACAGAAGTGAAAGAGTGCTTCACTGCCAAGCTCTACCTTTTGGATGTAATGTTTAACCAAGGTGCCAGTTACCCTCTCAGCTGGATATAAATGATCCTATTGCATAATTTCAAAGAAGAGCAGAGTATCCCCATAACTCTGGATGAATTTGGGATCAATCAATAGCATAAAAACTGTTTGTCAATTGTAAATATAACCTAGTGATTAACTGGTCATTATCACATTGTTTTATTGTGGGAGTTTGCAGTTTGTTACGTTCTCCACACTATAGCAGCAACTATTTTACCAACATAGCTCATTGATTACAGAGTCCTGTGGCATAAAGACACCATGTAAAGGGAAGTCAGCAGATCTGAATTGAATTGAATTAGCTTGATTGTCACTTGTAATCACATGAGTATGGCAAAACATTTACAAGTCACCACTTATGGCACCACCTTATGTACAAGGTACAGATTTTCAGGAAAAAAAAGTCAAAAGAAGAGAAATAAAAAGTTCAGTGTTACAAACATTCAAAAGTCATAGTAATAAACTAAAATAAAAAGAAATAAAAAGTTTATACTAAGAGTCCTTCCATCACAATATAATAAAGACCAAAAGGAAATTCTAAGAAAAGAGAATTTAAGCCAAAGTCTGACAGCATCTGTCGAAAGAAAATGAAGTTCCATTTCCAGTTCAATGACCCTCCTTCAGAACTGATCACTGGACTCAAAACTCTGTTCCTCTCTCCAAAGATGCTGAGTTTCTCCAACAATTTCTGCTTCTGTTTTTGTTTCAGATTTCCAACATTTGCAATTGTTTATTTCATTTGATGATCTTCATAACTTGATGTGAATTTGTTAAACAATTGGGCATAGAGAAAGGGGCAAGTGAAAATGAGCAGCTGCAAATACAAAGTACTGTTTCTTTTGGTTGAGTAATTATCATAGAGGAGATCATGAACTCTGAATTGTCACTGAGGGACAAAGAATGGGACAGTGGAATTACTTCTAAATTGTTAAGGAAATGGTCAGTTAAGGACAAAGTGGCCTTCTGCGGTTTACACTGGCATGGTTCAATTACCTATGGGGGAAATGCTGAGTGACAAAGCCAGCAGATTTAGTACAGGGAAGCTTTGAAGAGAGCTTGGGAATAGCATCGGTTTCGATGTCAAGGCAACTCAGAGAAACAATTAAGTAGCAAGCAGAATGTTGGAATACATAATCAGAACAATATTAAGTATAAAATACAGGAGGGGTGATCTAAATGGTTTTCTCATCCAAGATTTATTTTTTACTTTCTTATGTTTTGGGAAATCTTACACAGAAGATTAAAAATGAACAGTATTTGATAAATTAGAAAGCACTTATACATGCATGATTTTTTTTTCAACCAGTGTCATTTAATGTCAAAGACGTGCTTCACTTAAATAAATGGATTGATGTCAATTGGGAAATGTTGGGGACAAAAATATTTTGATCATGGTCTTTACATTCCTCTGTCATATTTTAAATAGAATTTGATGCCTCTGAAAAGACATGCATCCACAAACAGTCAATAGTCTTCGGGGCAAGTGATTGAGAATACATATATCTTCATCAATAGATTACCAGTTGGACGAAATAGACTGAAAGTTAATTTTTTTTAAACTTAATCACACGATGTGGGTATCATTAATTAGGCCAGCATTTATCACCCATCCCTAATTGCCTCAGGGAACAGTTGTGTGGATCTGGAGTCACGTGTAGGCCAGACCAGGTGAGGATGGCAGTTTAATTCCCTGAGGGGAATTAGTGAACTATTTTAACCCCCAAAAACAATCATTTCATTGTTATCATGAGATTCCAAATTCCAGATTTTTCATGAGTTTGAATTCTGCCATCTTTCTTGACACGGTTCAAACCCAGATTCTCAGAACATCACCTGGGTCTCTGGATTAATAGTTGAAGGCTAAAACCATGAGGCTAACACCTCTTCATCAATCCTTTTTATTCATCTAGTGAGATGTGGACATCGCTGGCTGACCTTGACAAGGTGGTGGAGAGCTGCCTTCTTGAACCGCTGCGGTCCATCTGCTGTGGGTTGACCCACAATGTCATTAGGGAGGGAATTCTGAGATATTAATCCAGTGACAGTGAAGGAAAGGTGATATATTTCCAACTCAGAATGGTGAGTGGCTTGGAGAGGACCTTGAAGTTGATGATGTTTCCATATATCTGCTGTCCTTGTTCTTCCAGGTGGACATGGTCATGGGTTTGGAAGATGCTGTCTGAGGATCTTTGGTGAATCCTTGGTGAATTAAGTGTTATTCAATTTAACAAAACTGATTTGGTGTGGATTGCATCTTAAAACTGGCCCGATTTGATTAATTGGCATTATTATCTACATTGGCCCTCCTTCATTGTGCTTAGGGCAATCTGGAAATGTGCTGTTACAGACCATCCATCTGTACACATGCTTGACATGGGAAAGACAAGATGTTGCTCTCTTTATCTCTCTCTCTCTCTCTCTCTCTCTCTCTCTCTCTCTCTCACTGTTATTTCTCTGTTCACCAAACACAAGAGTTGAAAAAGCAGGAAATCATTCTATTTTTGGTATGTATTTTAACAGTTTCTCTTTCAAACCTTTCAGTTAAAAACTCCAAGTGGTTGACATTTGCTTTCTTTACCAACTGGGGAATAAATATAAAATAGAGAGCACAAAAACTTCTGAATATGTTGTCTAGTGTTTGACAAGTTGGCTTTCAGTGGGACCATTTTCTTTGCCTTGTTTGAGGTCCTACTATGTGGTGTACAGTAGCTATTCTCTGTTCTCTCTAACTTCCACCAAACGTCTGCTTTAATTAGCAAAGGATGTTGCCAGCAAAACTGCAGAAACATTTACCTCCACCAGAACTGGCCCTTTTAAGGGTTTGGGGTGGTGGGGACAGGGCAAATCAATGTGTGATGATCCCCACTCCTAGAGCAAATCATATGAACTTATGAACAGAAGAAGACCATTCATCCCCTTGAGCCTACTGGACCAGTCAATGAGATCAAGGCTGGCCTGTGGCCAAACTGCTTTGGTCTATTCCCCTTCATACTTTTCTTAGCAAAGTAAAATGTATCACAGATTTAAAATTAACAACTGATCCAGCATCCACTGCCACTTGTAGGAGAGAGTTCTAAACATCTAATGCTCTTTGTGTGTAGAAGTGCTTCCTAACATCTCTCCTGAACAGCCTAGCCCTTTTTAGACTATGCCCCTCATTCTAGTTGTTTATCAGTCAGCATGGTGGGAGGGATGGTTTGTTTGCAGAGTGACACCAATGGCATGGGTTCAATTCTTGCTGAGGTTACTATGAAGGACTCTCTTTTTTAATGCCTCACCTCACCTGAGCAGTGGTGACCCTCAGGTTAAACCATCACCAGTCATTTCTCTTGAATGAGGGAGCAGTCCTACTGTCTGGTAAGAATATGGTAACTTTACCTTTGAACTGTCTGCCTTTGAGTGTGTAGGTGTCTATGGTCCCAGATTAGACCTTAGGTGGTCACAACTCCAAGTTGGATGGCTATGAGCTCCCCATTCTGGAGAGATACTGATCAGAGATTCACAGTGAGATTGGTGGAAGATCAGTGAATTGATCAGATCTTGACTTCATGCAATAGTGCAAATACTTAGCTTAAGGTGAAGGAACCTTTAGGAGGCAGCGATCATAATATGATAAAATTTACTCTGCAATTTGAGAGGGAGAAGATGGAGTCAGAGGGAACAACATTATAGCTGAATAAAGGTGACTACAGAGGTATGAGGGAGGAGCTGGGCAGAATTGACAGGAAGAGGAGCCTAGCGGGAAAGACAGTGGAACAGCACTGGCAGGAGTTTCTGGGAATAATTCAGAAGACGCAGCAAAAATTCATCCCTAGGAAAATAAAGCATGGTACTGGGAGAATGAGGCAGTCATGGCTGACTAAGGAAGTCAGGGATAGCACAAAAACAAAAGAGAAAGCATATAATGTGGTGAAAGGCAGTGGGAAACCAGAGGATTGGGAAGCTTACAAAGGCTAACAGAGGGCAACAACAAAAAAAGAAATAAGGAGGGAGAAGATTAAATATGAGGGTAAGCTAGCCAGTAATATAAATGAAGAATGTAAGTGTTTATTTAGATATATAAAGGGCAAAAGAGAGGCGAAAGTGAACATTGGACCACTGGAAAATGATGCTGAATGTATGGATACAGAATTGACTGTCTTGCAGACAGCAGAGACTAGGGATAAAAGGGTCTTTCTCAGGATGGCAGTCTGTGACAAGTGATCACAAGGGTCAGTGCTGAGACCGTAGTTTTTCACTTTATACATTAATGATCTAGATGAAGGAACTGTGGGCATTCTGGTTAAGTTTGCAGACAATACGAAGATAAGTGGAGGGACAGGTAGGATTGAGGAGGGGGGAGGCTACAGCAGGATTTAGACAGGTTAGGTGAGTGGGCAAAGAAGTGGCAGTTGGAGTACAACGTGGGAAAGTGTGATGACTTGCACTTTGGTAAGAAAAATAAAAGCATGGACTATTTTCTGAATGGGGCGAAAGTTCAGAAGTCTGAAGTACAAAGAGACTTCAGAGGCCTAGTCCAAGATTCTCTCAAGGTAAACTTGTAGGTTGAGTCAGTAGTCAGGAAGGCAAATGCAATGTTGGCATTTATTTTGCGAGGAGTTGAATATAAAAGTGGGGATGTACTACTGAGGCTTTATAAGGCCCTGGTCAGGCCACAATTGGAGTATTGTGTGCCGTTTTGGGCCCCATATCACAGGAATGATGTAATGGCCCTGAAGCAGGTTCAGAGGAGGTTCATGAGAATAGTCCCAGGAATGAAAAGTTTAACATATGAGGAATGTTTGAGGACTCAGGGACTATACTCATTGGAGTTTAGAAGGATGAGGGGGGGGATCTAACTGAAACTTTCAGAATATTGAATGGCCTGGACAGAGTGGATGTTGGGAGATGCTTCCATTGGTAGGAGAGACTAGACCCAAGAGCATAGCCTGAGAGTAAAGGGAAAACCTTTTGGAATGGAGATAAGGAGAAACTTCTTTAGCCAGAGAGTGGTGAATCTATGGAATTCACTGCCACAGAAGGCTGTGGAGGCCAGGTCATTGACTTCATTTAAGACTGAGATAGACAGGTTCTTGATCATCAAGGGGATCAAAGGTTATGGGGACAAAGCGGGAGAATGGGCTTAAGGAACTTATCAGCCATGATTGAATGGCGGAGCAGAATCGATGGGCTGAATGGCCTAATTTCTGCTCCAATATTTTATGGTCTTATTGTTTTAAATTGGGTTGAGTGGCCCCTATGATTTATGTTCTGATTTATATACCTGCTGCTGAATTATCAATGGAGAATGATAATATTTTGTGGTATTGACTTGCTATTGACTGCTTTGGAATGTCATACAGAGTTACAAACTGCCCTGGCTGAGTCCTCAAAATAGCACAAAGCTGCATCAACATTCAGTTAAGTTGAATATTGAGTCCGAAATATCGCAGTTGGAGTGAATTGTGTTCAGTGAAAGGTGACACTGATTACAGTGAGCCTGAAGGGTCTACAGTAAAACAAAATCAACTTTCTTGCCTTCCTAAATGGCTGCATAAAAATAAAATGCCTATTGAAAACATCAGTTTTCTACGGGTTTCAGGGATCATTAACTTTTGGGCTTGTGGCATCATGGTATAGATCCAGGCCTGAGGTCAGAAAATCCAGGTTCAAATTCGATATTAGGTTGGTTAATAATTTAATTTTCTCAAACATAGCCTCTGTGTGAGAAGACATTCTCATGCAGCTGTGAGAAAAAATACTGCTATATGTTTTATCTTTGAGTGCACATTAAGCTAATAAAAATATTTCAATTTTCATATCTTCATTTGTTGCAAATTTCATTTTGATCTCAAACTCCCATGTTTGCAAAAGCATGTGACTCTCTGAAAAGCACTTTGGAAGTTCTGAAAGGTTCAACATAAATCCAAGCCTCTTTTCTTTTAAAGTCCCTCAGTAAGTTAACAATATTGAACCATTTTGTGCACATTTTGAAGAGCAGTTGAAGTGCTCTTACTGCAAACTAACCTTTCTTCTTAATCCTGTTGAGTACGTGTATGTGTTTGATTGTTCAAGATGTTGATGTTGCTTTGTTTTCAGTTCTTTCTTTAGACAAGAGGCAGTAGTGATTACAGCTTTCATTTCGAAGGTACATTTTGTTCTCTCATTCGTTACTCCCTCATGGCTTACAACCTCGCTTCCTTGAGCGTTTTAACTGGTTCCCTCTGTGGATTAGCAACATGTTTTACATTCTCTGCCTCTGTATATCTTTATAATCTTCAAAAGAGAAACCAGAGGCTTGATTACCAAGTGAGGGGGCATCATCCCTTCTAGCTTTACCACAATATCCTAGAGCTCATTGAAAAACTGTTGCTATCTTCATACACTGGACCAATGAGGGACAGTGCAGAAATGGGGTCTTTAGGGGTGAAGCTGGAAAAACACAGCAGATCAGATAACATCAGAGAAGCAGGAAAGTCAATGCTTCAGACCAAAACACTGACAAACATTGACTTTCCTGCTCCGCTGAAGCTGTCTGACCTGCTGTACTTTACCAGCTTTGCAATTACAGACTCTGGCTTCCAGCTTCTGCAATCCTTATTGTTTCCAGCACAGAACTGGCTCACTCCTTAAGTTTGGCTCACAATGTGCACGAATTTCAGACTGTTCTGTCCAGCAGGTCCACTCCTGTATTCAATAGCATCTTCAACTCTTCCCACTGCCACACCATATCTCTCAAATCTCTGGAATACAAAATCCTATGCATCTCAATCTTAAATATATTCACTGATGGAACATTCATAACTCTGTTTGGGCAAATAAATTCTAAAGATTCACAACCTTTAGACTGAAGCAGTTTCTCATTTTTGTCCTGAATGTTTGTCCCCTAACCCTGAAACTGTGTCCCACTTCTTGGTTCCCCAACTCTGGGAAGCAACCTTTCCATGTCCACCCAGTTAAACATGTTCATGGTCTGAAACAAATCTGCAGATGCTGGAGATCTGAAACAAAAACTGGAATTGCTGGAGAAGCTCAGCAAGTCTGACCATGTCTATGGAGAGAAAGCAGAGATAACATTTCAAGTCCAGTTACCGTTCTTCAGAATTGTTAATAGCTCAATCCTGAATTAGTTTGGCTACTATTAGCTCTGAAAAAGGATTACCAGGCTTGAAACATTAACTCAGTTTCTCTCTCCACGGAAGCTGCCAGACCTGCTAAGTTTCTCCAGAAATTTCTGTTTTTACCTTTAGGATCTAAAATGTTTTGAATGTTAATTCACTGAACAATGTTGAATCATTAGCATTCCAATTTGATGTACTGGGATTGCTTGGAACTGAGGTCAGCAGTGTCAAAGGTTATTGGTGGAAGATTTCCTGCCTCATTTGGATTCAATCAAATGCTCTAAGTGGGGGGAATAGTTCACATCGCCTGGGGTAGACTATATACCACCTGTGAATACTGTGAAGCTGGAAAAGCACAAAAGGTCAGACCATATCTGAGGAGCAGGACAGTGAATGTTTTGGGCCGAAACCCCTCGTCAGGGCTGGGGAGAAGGAGGGAAGCTCAGAACTAAATAGAGGGAGGGGGTGGGGCTGGGTAAAGTTAGGTGGGATTTTGATAGATCGATGCAGGTCGGGGGTTTATAGTGATGGTTAGTGGGAAAGGTGGAGTGGGTAGGAAAGTAGGATGATGAACATGTTAGGTCTAGTCAGGAAGGTGAAGAGGAGGGAGAGGGCTGGACATGGGATAAGGCTGGAGGTTTGAGGGATTTTGAAGCAGATAAAATCAATATTCAGACCTTTGAGCTATAAGATCCCAGGGTGAAATATCAGGTGTTCCTCCAGTTTATGTTTGGCCTCACTCCGACAGTCGAGGAGGCCAAGGATGGACATGTCGTCAGTAGAATGAGAGGGCATCTCTTCCTACTGTCCCCTCGATCATGACCCCACTTCTGATCACCATGTCATTATCTCCCAGACCATCAACAACCTCATCACTCCTGGACATCTCCCATCTACAGCATTAAACCTGATAGTTTCCCAACTCCGCACTGCCTGTTTCTATCTTCTACCCAAAACCCATAAGCCCGCACCACCCCAGTCGGCCCATTGTTTCTGCCTGTTCCTGCCCCACTGAGCTCATCTCCTCCAATCTCAATTCCATTTTTTCCCCTTTGGACCAGGAACTCCCTACCTACATTCGTGACACAACCCAATCCTTCCAGCTTTTTGAAATCTTTCAATTACTTGCCCTCCAACACCTCATCTCCACCATGGCCTAAAAACCCTCTGCTTATTCCTCTCCTGTAGGACCAACCAGTCTCCCTCTATTGACACTCTCACTCGCTTGGCTGAACTGGTCTTCACTCTCAACAATTTCTACCTCAATCCCTCCCACTTCCTACAAACCAAAGGGGTGGCCATGGGTACCTGCATTGGCCTGAACTGTGCCTGTGGAACAGTCCCTCTTCAATATCTACACTGGCACCATCCCCCAGATCTTTCTCTGCTATATTGGTGACCACCTCAGTGCTGCCTCATCCTCGAGGATCTCAATACCCTGAGAAACTCGAATGGTTAATCAACTTTGCGAACTCCTTCCACTGTGTCCTCAAGTTCAGTTGGGCCATTTTTGACACCTCCCTCCCCTTCATGGACCTCTTCATCTCCATCTTTGGAAACCAACTCACCACCAAATCCATTGACTCCCACAATGCCTTGACTACACCTCCTCTCACCCACCCTACTGTAAAAATGCTATCCCATACTCTCAATTCCTCTGTCTCTGCCACATCTGCTCCCAAGATGAGGCATTCTACTCCAGGACATCCCAGATATCCTCCAACTTTAGGGACCATCACTCCCAACACTCTGTAATCGAGGATGCCGTTAGTCGCATCTTCTCCATTTCCTGCACTTCTGTCCTCAAACCACCTTCCCCCAACAAAAATAAGGACAGATTGTCCAATTTTGGGCCCCACACCTCAGGAAGGACATACTAGCCCTGGAGCGTGTCCAGCGGAGATTCACATGGATGATCCCTGGAATGGTAGGTTTAACGTATGATGAACAGCTAAGGATCCTGGGATTGTACTCATTAGAGTTTAGAAGGTTGAGGGGAGATCTTATAGAAACTTACAAGATAATGTATGGTTTAGAAAGGGTGGACGCTAGGAAGATATTTTTATTAGGCGGGAGACCAGGACCCGTGGACACAGCCTTAAAATTAGAGGGGGTAAATTTAAAACTGAAATGAGATGACATTTCTTCAGCCAGAGAGTGGTGGGCTTGTGGAATTCATTGCCGCAGAGTGCAGTGGAGGCCGGGACGTTGGATGCCTTCAAGGCAGAGATCGACAAATTTTTGATCTCAGAAGGAACCAAGGGCCACGGGGAGAGTGCAGGGAAGTGGAGTTGAAATGCCCAACAGCCATGATTTAAATGGCAGACTGGACTTGATGGGCCGAATGGCCTTACTTCCATTCCTATGTCTTATGGTCTTATGGTCTTATGGTCTAAAGTCTCCTTGGGCCTCATGTGCCATTCCACAAACTTTGGAATCCAATGCATCATCCTCTGACATTTCTGCATCTACAATTTGACCCCACCAGCAAAAAGATATTTTCTTCCCCACCCACTTCTGCAAAGACTGCTCGTTCCATGGCTCCTTCATCAGATAGATTAGATTAGATTACCTACAGTGTGAAAACAGGCTCTTTAGCCCAACAAGTCCACACCACCCCAAGAGGCATCCCACCCAGACCCATTACCCTATAATCCACACACCCCTGGACACTACGGACAATTTAGCACAGACAATTTAGCACAGCCAATCCACCTAGCCTGCACATCTTTGGACCATGGGAGGAAACCGGAGCTCCCAGAGGAAACCCACGCAGACACGTGGAGAACGTGCAAACTCCGCACAGACAGTCGCCTGAGGCTGGAATCAGACTGGGTGCCTGGTGCTCTGAGCCTGCAGTGCTAACCACTGAGCCACCATGCTGCCCTCACCACCTACACTCACCACCAATTTCTCCAACAAACTCTGTATCTCTCCCTGCAAACACAAAAAGTGCAACACCTGGTCCCACAGCTCCCCTCTCACCTCCGTCCAGAGCCCCAAAGAATCCTTCCAGATCTAGTAGAGAATCACCTGCACTTCATCCAATTTGATTTATTGCACCGATTGTTCCCAATCTGGCCTCCTCTACATCAGGGAGATGAAATGCAGACTCAGGCACCAGTTCATGGAGCATCTGCGCTCTGCACATATCAACCATACAAACCTTACGGTTGCCATCCATTGTAATTCCCCCTCCAACATCCCTGATGACATGTCCATCCTTGGCCTCCTCCACAGTCAGAGTGAGGCCAAACATAAACTGGAGGAATAACGCCTGATATTTCGCCTTGGGAGCTTAGAGGCCAATGGCCTCAATGACGTCACCTGTTTCAAAATCCCTCAAACCCCCAGCCTTATCCCATGTCTAGCCCTCCATCTCCTGATATGACCTAACCTGTCCAGCATCCTACTCATTTATCCCTCTACCTGTCCCACCAACCAACCACAATAGCCCCCTCACTTGCATTTACCTATCACCATTACACCTACTATCCCCAGGCCTACCCCCTGCCTGTATTTATTTCTGGGCTCCCCTCCTCCTCCCCAGTCCTGAAGAGGGGTTTTGACCTGAAACATTGACTTTCCTGTTCCTCGGATGCTGTCTGACCTGCTGTGCTTTTCCAGCCTCACATGTATTGACTCTGAATTCCAGCATCTGCAGTTCTTACTGTCTTCAAGCCTCTACATACCTTCTGTGTTCCACATGCTCTGTGCACCACATTATATCCTAGTGTTATATTCCAGTGAAAATGAAATGGGCCAAAGGGTCGTCTGCTGTGCCATAGAGCTCTATGACTTGATGTGAAATGCTCATAGATGCCAGCAAAAAATAACCACAATGTTTCCTTAGCTGGGTCTTTTGGGGACAAGTGCCCATAAACCTTAAATCCCATAGCTGGACAGAATCCATCTGATGTTCTGTGATCTACTTATATAGCAAATGCAAACCTTGAAGTCAGGCTATAGCATTGTTGACTTTAAGGTGATGAGCACCTCATTTAATCGGTAGAAGTGACATCCCTCAGTAATGTAGAGCTTGGTTTATGTCTTTTCATATGCTCATGAGGGCTTTGTACAGAGATCAGCTAAACAGGGGGCCTGGGCCTTTCTTTAACAATGATTAGTATCAAAGTAGTCATTCAAAACTCAGCATTCAACAGAAGGAGCCTGTTACAAGAAACTTGTTACTGACTGGTGTAATCGCGTCTATCAGTGCTGCCTGAGATGTTTCATGTAGAGTCACTGTTACTAATGCTTCTGATTGGTATGACTGTCAGACGTTTATACAAAGTGGAGAATGGATGGCCCAGTCGAGATCTTTGGAAGAAGAAAAGCTCATTCTTGTTGAATAGAACTGGTCTCTTTGTTTTTGAATTGACGTGTAGAGAAGTGTAATTACATACTGGAACAAGTGGAACTTAACCCTAAGTCTCCTGGCTCAGAGATAGGAACACTATCACTGCACAATCAGACTCCCTTAGGTTAGGCCTATTACATAGTACTTGATTACAATACCTTTGAATGACTCCATGATTTCTTGTAAGACTTCAGAGGTTAGACGTAAAAGTAACATTTCTGTTTAGCTGCATAGAACGTAGCACCTGCAACTGGTTAGCTCCTCTCTTTATATCCTGAGAATTCAACCTTATCCCGTGATGATGATTAACCCTCAGAGCCTTCCAAACCTTTTTCCTCTGTGACCCCATTCTGCAGCTTGAAATTTGTTAGAATCACTCAGTGAGAACTGAGAGCATGGAAGAACAGTTGTACAGATGTTATAACTCAGTCAGAGCTCCATTCAGGGACATGACCTGAAACTTCGATACAAACTGAGGGAGCACCACATTGTTAGAAATACCAACCTTTGGATGCAATGTTAAATCATTGGCCTATCTGGTCCCTCAGGTGAATAAAAACACCCTGGCTCTATTTGGAGAACATCAGGGATGCAATTCCTAACAATTATCCTTCTACTAACACCACCAGAAACACAGATTGGATAATAATTGACGTTAGCTAGGATTTTGCTGTGCACATACTTTGGCTGCCGTGTTCCCTTATATGACACCAGGAACTACATGTTAAAAGCAACATTTTGGCTTTGAAATGTATTGGTGTTTCTGAAGGTCAAGAATACTAAGACAAATTCTTACATTTAGCTGAACGCCAATGATGAAATCTGTTGGTCTTCCAGTGCAAGGAACTGCCCACAAGTGAGTATTGTAGACCAGCATCGTCCAAAATCAAGCACCATGTACTCAGATATACTAAAGCTTTAATCTTATGCTAAAGATTAGCCATTGCAAAGGGTTAAAGAGGAAAGGTGATTCTTTTTTAAAGTCTCTCTGTCATAGTACAGAGACGGGCTTGAAACCACATAAAATTCCCCAGGTCTTACACAGCAGAGATGTGAATTGTAAATGTATATTGTTAATATAACCTGCACTTGTAAATAGAGTGAAACATCCCATTTTACCATTGTGTCAAAGTTGGACGAAATAATATAATTTTATAAACATTATGAATACAATGCATTTTTACAAAGACATGTCTTTCTTTCACTTCAGGCTGCAACAGGGAAATAAAATGTTCTCTACTCACGTCATTACCAGCGTCTCGTCGCCTGGTTCACCCAGAACTCCGTCTACAAAGAGAGGAACTGAGGTAAAACTGTATTTACTCCAGGACTGACCTTCATCAAAACTCAGCCTAGTTACAACAAACAAAAAAAGCAACAGTGTTAGATTGGTATGACATGGCAGAGTGAAAACATTGCCTAAACGAGCACAAATCACCTTCCCATTGTTATATCCTGAGAGAAACATAAAATCTTGAGCAGGACTTGACAAGCTGAACGTGGAGGGGATAATTCTTCTTCTGAGGAAATCTAGAACAAGGGGTCGCCTTCTAAAAATCATGGGTTGCCCATTTTAAAGCCAAGATTAAGTGAACTTTATTCCTCTCACTGAGTCACATATAGAGTGAGACCTATAAGTTTCCAAGAAGATTAGAAGCACAAGGAATGTTCTTAATTAATGGGGAGGGCTGCACGGTCACAGTCGAAAGATTTGGGATAGTCCATTTTAGACTGAGATGAAGAGAAGTTTCTTCATCCAGAGAGTGGTGAGCCTGTGGGAATCACTACCACAGCAAACTGGGGTCGAAACATTGTAGTCTTCCAAGTTATAGATATTAGGGCTAATGGGATCAAATGATATTTGGAGGAAACAGGAACAGGGCATGGAGTTGGATGGCCAGCCATGATCATATTAAATGGTGGAGCAGGCTTGAAGGGCCAAATGGCCTACTCCTGTTCGTATATTGTATGTTTCTACGAGTCTTTGGAATTCTGGTCACCCTGCTGGAACAAGGATGTTATTAAACTGGAAAGGGTGCAAGAATGATTTACAAGATTGTTACTGAGGCTAGAAGATTTGAGTTATAAGGAGAGGCTGGACAAGGTGGGGCTATTTTCCCTGGAGCATTGGGGGTGTAGCCTCATAGAGGTTTACAAAATCATGTGAGGCATGGATAGGGTAAATTGGCAAACTCTTTCCCCAAGGGCATGGGAGTCAAAAACTAGAGGGGCATAGGTTTAAAGTGAGAGGGGAAAGGTTTAAAAGGGACCTAAAGAGTAACGTTTTTCACACAGAAGGTGGTTCATACATTCTATTGAACTGCCAGAGGAAGTGGCAGTGGTGAATACAACTACAACATTTAGAAGACATTTGGACAAGTACATGGAAAGGAAAACTTTAATGGGATAAGGGCCAAATGCAGGCAAATGGGACTAGTTTAGTTTAGTAAACTGGTTAGCGTGGACAAGTTGGATCGAAGGGCCTGTTTCCATACTGTGTGACACTGTGACTCTCTTCCTCAAAAGGCAGTGGGAGCAGAGTCCTTGGATACTTTTAAGACAGAGGTAGGTATATTCTTGCTAACTATGGGGTGAAAGGTCATCATGGAGGAAGTGGGGAACATGGGTTTGAAGTTACTATCAGATCAGCCACCATTTATTGCGCAGTGGGGAAGTCTTGAGGGGCTGAATGGACTCGTTCTGTTACTGATTTATATATTTGTGCATCAATGGATGTGTTTTCTCTGCTATTTCGACTGATTGTAGTTTAAAAGATGAGGATCAGGCAGGGAAAGGTGTCTGGTTATCACCATGGAAACAACAGCAAGTCAATGAAAGCTAGCTGATTGCAGGCTTTGGTCCTTTTAAGTCATCCTGATTTGGTGTATCCGATCATAAAATTTGGTTGTTTTGATAGAACCTTCACCCCCCCAAAAATGCACACAATTTCACTTTTATTTTTAAAAAATATGCAGGAATGGAATCTGCATTGTTTATTTTACGGTTGGAAAAGCTGAGAGCAGTTGCTGGGGAAAGTGTTAGAAGCTGGTGACAGAGAGACATGAATAGGAGCCTGGAATTGTGAGATAAATTGGTTGAACGGCCTTCAGTCCATATCTGCCCAGTGATCTTTTCCATTTGCAATGAATCTAATGCACAAATTCCACCAGATCACAGGCAAGCTCGGATGAAGAAAGTCTCTTGCCTTATTTGATGTGATATCACAGATGCCGATCTAAACCAGTTAAAACCAACCAACCCCTTCCTCCAGCAAAAAAATTAAACTGACAACTCATTGACCTTTCTAGAAGCCTATAACTATGCAGCTGAATGTGGACATTGCACAGGAATAATATCTTTACTCTCACACTGGAAGAAGAAATAGCAAAACAGCATCCATTATTTATATAATAAAATGTGAGGCTGGATGAACACAGCAGGCCAAGCAGCATCTCAGGAGCACAAAAGCTGACGTTTCGGGCCTAGACCCTTCATCAGAGAGGGGGATGGGGAGAGGGAACTGGAATAAATAGGGAGAGAGGGGGAGGCGGACCGAAGATGGAGAGTAAAGAAGATAGGTGGAGAGAGTATAGGTGGGGAGGTAGGGAGGGGATAGGTCAGTCCAGGGAAGACGGACAGGTCAAGGAGGTGGGATGAGGTTAGTAGGTAGATGGGGGTGCGGCTTTGGGTGGGAGGAAGGGATGGGTGAGAGGAAGAACCGGTTAGGGAGGCAGAGACAGGTTGGACTGGTTTTGGGATGCAGTGGGTGGGGGGGAAGAGCTGGGCTGGTTGTGTGGTGCAGTGGGGGGAGGGGACGAACTGGGCTGGTTTAGGGACGCAGTTGGGGAATGGGAGATTTTGAAACTGGTGAAGTCCACATTGATACCATTAGGCTGCAGGGTTCCCAGGCGGAATATGAGTTGCTGTTCCTGCAACCTTTGGGTGGCATCATTGTGGCAGTGCAGGAGGCCCATGATGGACATGTCATCTAAAGAATGGGAGGGGGAGTGGAAATGGTTTGCGACTGGGAGGTGCAGTTGTTTGTTGCGAACTGAGCGGAGGTGTTCTGCAAAGCGGTCTCCAAGCCTCCGCTTGGTTTCCCCAATGTAGAGGAAGCCACACCGGGTACAGGAATCTTGGAATTCTCCAGCATCTGCAGTTCCCATTATCTCCATTATTTATATATCTGCTCAAACATGGGAACAGGAATAAGACGTTCAGCTCCCTCACCATGGACTGAAGCCTATCCTGCCACTTAATGAGTTACAAGTCATTCAAATCCAAACATCTAGTATTGTTCCATATTGTTTTATTGTCTCATAGGACATAGGCATTACTGGCTTGCCAGCATTGTCCCTAGTTGCCTCTTAAGAAGGTGGTGTAGAGCTGCCTTCTTGAAACACTGCAACCCACACAATGTAGGTTGACCCACAATGCCCTTAGGGAGGGAATTCCAAGATTTTGACACAGAAACATCAAAGGAATGATTATATGTTTCCAAATCAGGATGTTGGGTGAGTGGCCTGGGGTGGAACTTGCATATTGCCACATGTCTTCTTCCATTGTCCTTCCACATAGAATTGATTGTGAGATTTCAAGGTGTTGCTTAAGGATCTTCAGTGAATTTCTGCTGTGCATCTTGTAGATAGTACACACTGCTGCTACTGAGTGTCAGTGGTGGAGGGATTGGATGTTTGTGAATGTAGCATCAATCAAGCAGGCTGCTTTGACTTGGATGGTGTCGAGTTTCTTGAGTGTTGTTGGAGGCAGGTGGGGAGTATTCTAACACACTCCTGACTTGTACCTTGTAGATAGGGAGTCAGGAGGCAAGTTACCCACTGTAGTGTCTTTTATTCGCCTTGTTGAGCAAAGATCCATTGATGTCTGATTTAAAATTATTAACTGGTCCAGCATCTACTGTTCTGTTATAAGAGAGAGTTCCATTTTTCTAGCACCCACCTTAGGGCTCGAAGATATGGCTGAGAATGGTTGGATCTGATTTCGAGGTTTGCCCTAGACAACCTGTAAGTCTCCCTATCTCCATCCTCAATGGGAATCTCTCTATCCTATCAATCCCTCCAAATCTGAAACAAAATTCTTCAACAACCACTCTTCGATTTTATTTTCCAGGAACTGCAAATCTAATTTAGGTAATCTTTCCTCATAATCTACTTCTCAAAACCAGAGTAACATTTCTGCTCTGCAAAACATTCCATGTGTCTGCACAGATAAGTCTAAGAAATACAGACTGTGAACCAGTTAAAACAAACTGGGGAGGACTGACCAAAGGAGAAATGAAGAGATGACCTTTTAGGAGATTTTTAAAGGAGGGCAGAGAGAGACAGAGAGTTAGAGAGATCCTGGCCTGGATATTTCGATGGCCAGACTATCCTTAGTCCAGTTTCGATGGAAGTTGCACATTCAAAACCCCACAGAGTGCCCATCATAATAAACTCTAAAGGAATTGCTTGGGGGATTTTAGATTCCAATGGACAATTCCCCCATGCCTGAAACCCTCTGTAAGTATCAACTTAAATTGGAGAATTCACAGAGTTCTGGTGAAGTTAAAGAAATAGTTACTGAGGAAAAGTTAGATTAATAAAGATTACTAACTCCTGGGTAATTATTGCACTGATCCCATATTTATATCACTCACCCCCGATACCCACCTCTCCCAAAGCACCTACACTCTAAACACTAATCTGGCACCACCCTCCCTCCCCTGGATTTAACAGCTCCACCCTGCTCTGCTTTGGACCTGCTACCTTCTGTCCTCCAGGTTCTCCTCTCCCATTCTTGGCAGTCTGCAATTCTGGATCTTTCCATTTCAGAATACTGACGCTGTGAAAAGGGATATGATCTGTTTTCCCCTGACAACTCTGCATTCTGAGGGAGTAGTCAGTATGGATATCCCACTCCATATTGCTGAAGGAGCACTGATCAGAATCTCCTGTTAGAAATGCGGAGCTCCATCCTTTGATTAAAAATGGAGCAGGGTGGCCATGAGGAAGACCTTTACTGCTCAGAAAGTCAACCCCAAGGGTTTTATGACGACCATCCGATAATATTTACCAAGATGGCAAAAAACTGCTCCTCCTCCACGGTGAAAATGACATGACATAATTGGGCCAAAGTTGAAACACCGAAGGGGAATTAAGTTTGGAGGGTGAAGAACATGGAGATGGAGGAGAGTGCACAGATAGATAGAGTGGCCTGTAGCTATAAAGCAACTGAAGCAAGATGAAGAATTTACATAGAAGGTACTCCAGACCAAGGAACTAATAGACATCAGCAGATGGGACTTTATGTGGATACAGGGCACTGAGTGAAATTTTACGTAAGTTGGACTCTCTGGAAAGTGAAGATTGGGCTGACAAGAGGCAATGAGGGACGTTGGAGGTGGCAAAGGGGCTGATGAGAATTTCAGCAGGAGTCAAAAATATTACAGAGGCACAAGTAGGCAATCCAGCTGATGGTGAGAATTGAAGTCAGATGCTTAGTTCAGGGTCACACAAATCAAAGTTACAAGCAGTCCAATTCAGCCTTGGGCGAGTGCAGAGTCAGGGATAGGACTGGGGAAAAATGGAAGGCATTTGCGGATTTGACTAAAATCATCTCATTTCCACCCTCGCTCAGTTAATGTTGGATTCCCTTTGACCATCCTGCCACCAAAGTAAGTAAAACTGATTATTTGGCCATCATAATGTTGCTGTTTGTGGAATCACACTGTGCACAACATTTCTCGGTGTTTTCTACAGATCCATAGCAAATATGCTTCAACAAGCAACTTGACTGGACGCCAAGTGGTTCGGGTTTCTTGGAGGACATGATAGACTGCATCTAAATTCTCTTTATTTTTCTTTCCTTTTACAATGCTACCGGAGCCACGAGCCTCTGATTGCTTGGATTTTTAAAACATTGTCCTCGTATGGCATGTGAACAATTAGGAAATAGAAAATAAATGCTGCCTTTGCCAGCAATGCCCAGACCCCTTCAATGAATGAAAAAGATTAAGAGTTTTCTAGTTGTGCTGAAAAATCAAACCAAACTCAAAACTCTGTTTCTCCCTCCATGGATGTTGCCAGACCTGCTGAGTTTCTCCAGTAATCTCTTTCCCTTTTTCCACAAATTATTAAGTACGTTGGAGATTATGGAACTTGAATCCATCCCTCACTCAGGGCCCAGGGTAACATGAAGGGTAAAGCATTTTCAGATTATTTGGAGAGAGACTATCTCCACGGTACATGCCTCAATATTTAGTTTTCAACAATGAAGGCATATTTCAATCCTTTCAAAAGTACATCATCACCCTGTGTTTCTAAACATATACCACCATGTTATTATAGAGATCGGTTAGCCCAGCTAGCTGGATGGCTGGCTGGTGATGCCAATAGCATGGGTTCAATCCCCACACCAGCTGAAGTTACCATGAAGGACTTTCCCTTTGCCTGAGCTGTAATGAGACAGCAGCCCTTTGGTCCAGTGGAAATAGGCAACTTCATCTTTCATAAGTGGAAATCTAAATTGTGCTTAAAATGGACTAAATTGTGCTTAAAATTCGCCAACTTTAGGTACATTTAAGTCGTCATTGGATAAGCATATGGACGTACATGGAATAGTGTAGGTTAGATGGGCTTCAGATCGGTATGACAGGTCGGCACAACATCGAGGGCCGAAGGGCCTGTACTGCGCTGTAATGTTCCATGTTCTATGTTCTATGGAGAAGGGTAATGCTGTGGTCATACTACTGTCCAAACAAATTACCATTGAAAGAAGGGAAAAGGTTTATTTTCCAAATAGACAATTTCTGCTTCTGAAGAAGGGTCACTAGACCTAAAATCTCTCCACAGATGCTGTCCTATCTGCTGAGGTTTTCCGGCAATTTCTATTTTTGTTTCTGATTTCCAGCATCGGCAGTTCTTTCAGTTCTTAGACAATTTCTGGTGTTTTTTTACTTTATGTGTGATCTTATATGACAGAGCCTTCCTGTTGTGTAGTGCATACTGAACACAAAAGCAAGTAAAAATGAAGGTATTCTTGATTGTTCACAAATCATTGATGACCATTAGGATGAAAAATTATCGAGGTATATGCAGGGATGTAGAATTGAAGTTAAAGTCAGATTAGCCATGATCGTTTGGTTAGGAGAGCAGGCTCAAAGGGCCAAGTGGCCTTCTCTTGTTCATTGAATTGGAAGCAATGCAACCAGTTACAATAGGTCGGGTTTTGGAATGTTGCAAAGGGATATCATTAGTTTTGGGAATATTTGGAAAAGGAAAGCTGGGCTTTGGATAAAATGAGGGAGAAGTCCAAGATCTGGGAGAACGGGGCTCTAGAAAGTGTGGCAGAAATGACAGGGATAGGAGAGTGTGTCAATATCTGCAACAATCCAGCTGTGTGTGAGAACTAGAAGGGAGCTCAGAATGGGAGAATCTGGTTAAAGGGGATTAAATTCTCCAAGACTTTGCTGGCTCCTGGTAAGATTTTAAGCCAATCCAAAGTTCCTGCCTGCCATCTATCTCACAGCAAAAAGAATTCCACCCCATCAAGTTATATACATATATAATTCACCAGATGTGGGCATCACTAACTCTGCCAGCATTTATCTCTAATTAACCAGAGGCCGGTTAAGACTCAATCACTTTGGTGTGGGTCTGGAGACTTATGTAGGCAAGGCAAGATAAGGTTGGCAGTTAAATTCCCTAAAGGACATTAGCGAACCAGGTGAGTGTTTCAGTGGCAATGGTTTCAGGGTCATCAATAGAATCCTGATTCCACATATTATGCAATTCAAATTTCTCCATTCATCTTGGTGGGATTTGAAACCAGAACATGGGTTATCTGAATTGACAGTCTAGCAGCAATACCACTAGGCCATTGCCTCCCAATAAAGGAGGTGAAGACATCTCTGGTGTTCGAATTTTGATGTTGTTTTCAAAATTTTAGGCCAGAATGGTCCTTGAATTCCTCAGGGCTCAGTTTATATCTGACATGTGCCCATCATTGCAGAAGTATACGTGTTTCCTGTCTTTTAACAGGTAACAGGTAATGCCCTGAAGGAGAATATCCTCCTCATTACTGCAATTTTAGCAGCTTTACCCATGACCAGGGTAATAAGCAAAGGGACCAATTACCATAGATGTTGGATTGGCTGTGGTGTGTGTTTAATGGCTACAAGTGCACCTCCCTGGTCCAGGAACAAGACGCTGTGCTCCTCATCAAAAACCTGCAATTGAGAGGAAACATAGAGCAATCAGCATCATCCTTAACAAAGTTATACCACATAGCTATTATCACTGGTTCATAGTGAAAGAAAAGGCATCTCAACAACTACTGCTGAAATCGCAATCATTTTATCTGAGTTACATCTTCCTTTTGGTATTTACCCCTTCAATATGGTCAACTGAGAACTCTTGTAATAAGCTTCAGATAAAATGATTGATAAGAAACTAGTTTTCTGTTGATAGAGGGAGGCATACTCTCTGACTCCACATAAAAATGAGCCACTTCTTGTTTTAAATCAAAATTAGAGTTTGTTAAACATAAAGCACAAACAGACCATCCACTGAAGTCTTCCACATACAATTTCCAAATCCATCTCTCAGTCCATGATGTATTTGATTCACCACACATAGCCCAAACTGAAGCTTGTATCTCGATTTGTTTTCTCAAATGGAACATAAGATTACCCATATTGCTCAGCTAGATTGCAACTGCCCTATTAGCTCACTTAACAGTCCCGGCAAACTCCGCCTTTATTAGCACTGTAGTAATAGCTGGGGCTGCACTGTGTTTCATGGGCTGTATTTGTTATACCGAGACACTGAAATGTCAAATAAACATTGATATCCATCTATGTGTGTCTGTTAGGCAGTGATGTATTTCACCGGGTTCCTGACTTCGCAGAAACTGATGGGCCGCTTGACAACTGTAGTTAATAAACAAGAGTACGTTCCTAATTTATGTCAGCTAAGACTCTCAAAGACGCCTGCCTTCTTCCTGATACAGAATGATAATGTGTTAGAGCACAGTAACAGGTCATTTGTCCTACAGTATACGTTAGTCCATCTGCAGACAGATGAGGTATTCCGAAACATTGATGATTTTGATGGGGAACACTCTTCCTGCTTCTGAACGTGAAAAAATAATTACAGTCTCCAAAATTCACCTAATAACTCATTTCTTAAGAAAAATCTTCAATCCAGCAGAGAAAAAAAATGCTCATTGAAAGGAATGTCAACAACTGGATGAATACTTGCTGAAACATGGCTTTGATGGATCTGCAGTTACTTCCAATTAGACTATTGTTCATCATGTTGAAATGTCTCAAAGCATTTAATGCTATTAATTCACCTGAAATGAAAGGGCTGTTTTTACGTGGATACAATAAATAGACAAAAACATTGACAGAGACAAACCAATTTAATGCTGACCAGCAGAGAAAATACATCAGACTTCAATTGCTTAAAACTGGCCTTCTCCCAACTTCATGGGTTGAGGTGGTTAATGGTCAAATGCAGCCAGCCATAAAAAATAAATGGTAGCTAATGTTCCAGAGATTTCAGAAGTCACAGATTTCAGAGATGCATCTTCTGATTCAGCGGTTGCGGTTTCAAGGCTTACTTAGAAATTGAGTGGTTAAAGCTGACTGACTGGACTGAAGGAGCTTGGATTGCCAAATGTGCTTGCTTCTGGATGAAACAATAAACTATATCTATCATTTACATGATATAAAAGATCTTATGACACCATACAGTGAAGATTATGACTGATATTTACGGTCCTGGGCCAAATGGGCTCTTACGCCACTAGAGATAACACAGTGTGGAGCTGGATAAACACAGCAGGCCAGGCAGCATCAGACCAGCATGAAAGCTGGTGTTTTGGGTTGGGACCCTTCTTCAAAAATGCTGCCTGTCCTGCTGTGTTCCTCCAGCTCCACACTGTGTTATCTCTGACTCCAGCATCAGCAGTTTTTACTATCTCTTACACCACCAGACCACCTTAATGCATACGTAGTATAATTAATTTTGGTTTGGTCAGTTTGTTGTGGAGATAGTGAGGTCGCAGCTGAGATCAATGATCCCGACATAAAGCAGAAAAGGATAATCGACATTTTCAGTCTGTGCTCTACAGTTTGCTGATGCCTTTGTTTGCTGAGTGAGTCAGGTTCTATTAATGGATAGAAACTGCTCTTCCACAATGTCTCCACATTGCTGTTACCTGTCTCCAGGTGTTTCCTGCATCTGATGAGATGAACATGCCTCCAGTGTGACTTTCCTCATCCGTTATGAGTTCAGAGCCGATGTTGCCTGAAATCCAAGCAAAGCCACCAAATATCAACCACATTTACCAATAACAACCCAAGGTTACAATGCGGCGAGCTTCAAAGACCAGAAAATACAGGCACAAAAGAAGGGAAGAAATACTTGTATTTATAAAGCATCTTTCATCTTGCACAGGATCTCCCAAGGTGTCCATTCCTCTCTCCACTGCAGTCATATATCTGTTGTGTTTTTGTTGTGACTGTTATAAACTTCACTACAGTTGCAAAACTAGCTCTGATAATAGGAGACTGATGTGAATTGCTAATTCTATTTCTCTCTCCACCGATGCTGCCAGACCTTTTGAACATTTGCCCCAAATTTCTGTTTTAATTCTCTTTTGAAGGTGGTTAGGTTGAAAGTTTAAAATGAAATATGGGGCGCCTTCGCCAACAAAGAAGTCCTGAACAAGGAACTTCTCAATTTAATAAAATCCAAAAGCACTGTGGTAAGTCAGGAACAAAAGCAACGTTGATGGAAAAGCTCAGCAGGTCTAGTAGCGTCTGTGAAGTAAAAATGAGAGTTAACATTTCATTTCTCAGAGCTTGTTAACATGCCCTTTTCATATTTTTAAAAATGACCTTCTCAGCTATTAAGAGATGCCCTTTCTGTCACACAAAGCCAAAGTCCACACAAGTTTTCCAAGGGTAGGTGGCCAGCTGACCATTAAAATGATGACTAGATCTAATGTTTGCATTTGGGGCTTCTTGTAAAAAGTGTTGGAGAGGTATTTTATCTAAATTTCCGGTGCAATAGTCTACCAGAATCTGTGAAACAAAAGGTTATTGCAAAGCAGAATATTTGCATAGTGCTGCATTGAGCATGTTCCAGCCCAATTAAGGTGTGGAGCAAAATGAAAACACACCTCATTATTGATAGAGCAAAGGAGTGGAAACTTCTTTGTTGGTAGTTTGCCTTGAGCAGTGTGGAATATGTCACTTGCCTCTCAGTAAATTTTCTCAGCTCATATTTCAATTGGGGAAAATAAAGTGTGCAGAGCAAGCAACTTTCAAAAAACATCAGCTAGCATCTCAGGGATTGCAGGAATGATAACCAGGAATATTGCAACATGTTTAGTTGAGCCTTCAATGAAAGCAGACTGCTTGAGCATTCTAATGCAACACTGATATGTTCTGAAATTATACAAGGTCAAGTAAGTTTTATTTCTGGCCTCAGCTAAATTGATAGTTTCCAACGAGGATTCAGGAGGGACCTAAGCACCTGGAGGCTAGGGAAGTGAAAAAAGAACAGCTGGTATTCTTGGTCCTGAGTGCAATCTAGTGAATTCTGCTTATCAAATTCACTATAGTTATTGCAATGGGTGAAAGGAGTCTCAAAATCCATTAAATCTGTCATTTCTCTCTGTCCATTTGATGGATTACTCATCAAGTGAGGTACAATGGCTGCCAAACCCTCAAAGAATTGTTCCCAGCTAGCATCGCTATGGAAAGGAGGAGGAAACAATTTTGTTTGAGCAGAAAAGTCATTGCCCTTGTCATAGTCTATATTGCGCTGGGAATGCAGGTACTTCCGTGAGGTATAAAGGTGTTGTGTTTTCCAACGCTAATTTCATTTGTTATGCTTCATGTCCTATCAGCCAGAGGGGAGTATGCAACTGCACCTTAAAAAGCATGCAATGAAACACTCTGAAAAGACTGGAGAAAATTGTATCGACCTTCAAATAGATTCAGTACCTGAGGCCACAATGATACCAGGTGCAGAGTCCTTACTGCCTATATTTCCCGATGTATAGGGATTCTGTGCCACATTCAAGTGTAGATTCAAAGAGCAATATGGCTGCAACCAGAAAGGACAAATTTATTCAACCAAACTTCAGTCACATCAGGCACAATCATTTATAATTGCATTTTAAAATATCTGGAAGCTTTTAAGATATGAGCATCCCAAATTTTCAGCATTTCTAAAAGGGGGACACGTTATCCAGGCTAGAGTGATCCATGGGATTTGGTTGACATTAAGTGGGATGGAATTTGTACCTCTCAATCCTCCGTAATATATGCTGTTTGCACTACACATTAAAAATTAGTATGACCAAATTGTAAAGATTATGCGTTTAATGGTGCACTTTATTCCTTCACAATTTGGCTTCCGCATAGTACGAAGCGGAGCAGAGTCTCGTCATGGCTCTATATTGTTCATGCTTTGAACATTCACTTCAGATGAATTTTTCAAAGAGGATCCAAGCCTCTTAGACATAGAATGAGGTTAATGTATCATCAATAGAAAACGAAATGGTACAACTGGTGTCACAGATAGACAGAATGCTTGTAATTGTTCCATGTAAATGAGAAAAAAAAAGGATTCTTTTTACAACTTGAATGTTGCAGTGACAAAGTTCTGTCACCTTTTAGCAGAAATTCACTTTGGAGGAAAGGCAGAGCAAATCCAATGGGATATTGTTTTGTTGACAATCTCCTTGCACTGAATTAGGAAGAAAGTATCCCTCTGTGATGTCAATGAAAGATAATACTGCCTGAAATAGGTTCATAAAAAAACATAGACTTTACACTTCAGCAGTCATTATTTGAAGGAAAGACAGAACTCGTCTCCTTACAAGGTCTTACTTATCCTGAACATGCTGAACAGCCTTTGCATTACTCCGAAAAGCAGTCAGTTGTTATAGCAACCATTGTTTTCTTTGTGTATAGCGTTGCTATGAACTCTGATGTTCAAACTGGATTCAATGCTTTCTGTTTTTTTTTTATCCACCTAACACTATATCCATGGCCCAAAGACCAAATGACTCATTTTTTGGCAATTGATACAGTTCACCAGTAACTCACAAGATTCTTTCTCGGCGCGGCCATTTTCTTGATGGCAGCCAATCATTTCTCTCTAAGAGGGAAAGAACCTAAGGGCTTTCACAGGCCGACTCCATTTTTACATTTGTGTTTCTTGGAAAAAAATTGTAAATAAATAGTTAGAAACAAATAATATATATGCCTAAATGGGCCTAATTTGGTTGAGTGAAGGTGCCTATTTGAAGAAGGAGGCTATTCAGCCCATCAAATCTGCTCCACCATTCAATGATATCATGGCTGATCTGATGCTTTCCTAATTTTTCTCCTTAACCCTTGATTGACTTGTTGACTAAAAATCTCTCAGAATGTACTTAACATTATAGAGTCAGCAGCACTCTGTGGTAGACAATTCCGCAGATTCACTAACCGCAGAAAGTAGCAATTCGATCTAGTCTTGGTGTCTCCTTTAAAGTGAAGGAACCTCTCAACATCTACTCTGTCAAACCTTGTGAAATAGAGGGAGGTGATGGCCTAGTGGTATAATCACTGAACTGTTAATCCACTGACCCAGATCATGCCCTAGGGTCCTGTGTTCAAATCCTGCGATGGTAGAATTTGAATTCAATGAAATCAAGAGTCTAATGATGACCACAAATTCATTTCTCAATTGTTGAGGAGAAAAACTATCTAGTTCAGAAATGTCTTTTAGGGAAGGAAACTGGACATGACTCCAGACCCACAGCAATGTGGTTGACTCATAAGTGCCTTCTGGATAAGTTGTGATGGGCAATAAATGCAGCCTAGCCAGCAATGCCCTCATCCCATGAACAAAAACAAACCAGAGGAATCTTGTATGTTTCAATAACGCTCATTCTTCTAAATTCTGATGAGTAAAGGTCCACTGCACCCAACCTCTACTCTTAAGAAAGTTCATCTATTCCTAGAATCAGCTTAGCGAACCTTCACTGGACTGCCTCCAATGCCACTATATCTTTCTTTTGATAAGGCCCAAAATTTCTCACAGTATAGGGGAGGTAATGACCTAATGGTATTATCACTGGATTGTTAACCCAGAGGCCCAGGTATTGTTCCAGGGACCTGGGCTTGAATACTGCCACGGCAGATGGTGGAATTTGATTTCAATAAAAATCTGGAATTAAAGGCCACTTGAGGTAACGGTCTGGGTGCTCCACTTTCCTCTTTCACTTCTAAAATGTGCATTCTGGGTGGATTGGCTATGGGAAATGCAGCGATAGCGTAGGGGTGGATTTGGGCGGGATGCTCTTCAGAGGGTCGGTGTGGACTTGATGGGCCAAAGGATCTGCTTCCACATTGTATGATTTTATGGAAGTGGCATGGTGGTGCAGTGTTTATCACCACAGGTTCACAGCGCCAGAGATCTGAGTTTGATTCCAGCTTTGAGAAATTTTCTGGAGTTTGCATGTTATCCCTGCGTCTGAATGGGCTTCTTCTTGGTGCACCAACTTTCACTCACTGTCCAAAGATGTATAGGTTAGCTGGATTGCCCATGCTAAATAGCCCCATCATTTACTGGTTACGTGGGTTAGCTATGGTAAAATAAAGGGGTGGCACAGTGGTTCAGTAGTTAACACTGCTGCCTCACGGATCCAGGGGCCCAAGTTTGATTCCACCCTCAGGCAACTGTCTGTGTGGAGTTCGCATGTTCTCCCCATGTCTCTGTGGGTTTTCCCTGCGTGCTCCGGTTTCCTCCCATAGTGCAAAGATGTGCATGGTAGATGGATTAGCCATGCTATATAACCCATTGTGTCCAGGGATGTGCAGGCAAGTGGTTAGCCATGAGCAATGCAGGATTATAGAGATTCGGTCAGGGTGTGTCTGGGTGGGATGTACTGTGGAGTGTCGATGTACACTTAATAGGGCCAAATGGCCTGCTTCCACGGGATTCCATCATATTCCAGTTGTCATCTAGTTAGTGCCTTCTGTAGTATTAGCAAGACATCCCAGTTTTAAATTCCATTCCCTTGGACATAAAAGCAAATATTCCATTACCTTCGTTTTACATACAGAAGTTGCACGATAACCTCACCAATGCGTAAATTCACAATTCCCAATATCATGTTCTCTCTGCCTGGCGTTCCCCACTCACTTAACCTGTCCATGTCCCTCTTCAGATTATTTGTGTCATTCTCACCGCCTGCATTCCCACCCGTCTTTGTATCATTCTAACAGCTTGAATTCCCACACGTTTTTGTGTCATTCTCACAGCTTGCATTCCCATCTGTCTTTGTGTCATTCTCACAGATTGCATTCCCACCCGTTTTTGTGTCATTCTCACAGCTTGCATTCCAATCTGTCTTTGGGTCATTCTCACAGCTTGCATTCCCACCTGTCTTTGTGTCATTCTCACAGCTTGCATTCCCACCCATCTTGTGGTCATTCTAACAGCTTGCCTTCCCATCTGTCTTTGTGTCATTCTCACAGCTTGCATTCCCATCTGTCTTTGTGTCATTGTCACAGCTTGCATTCCCACCTGTCTTTGTGTCATTCTCACAGCTTGCATTCCTACCCGAATTGTGTCATTCTCACAGCTTGCATTCCCATCTGTCTTTGTGTCTTTCTCACAGCTTGCATTCCCACATGTCTTTGTGTCATTCTCACAGCATGCATTCCCACCCGTCTTTGTATCATTCTCACAGCTTGCATTCCCACATGTCTTTGTGTCATTCTCACAGCTTGCATTCCTACCCGTCTTTGTATCATTCTCACAACTTGCATTCCCACCTGTCTTGTGTCATTCTCACAGCTTGCATTCCCACCCGTCTTTGAGTCATTCTCACAGCTTGCATTCCCACCCGTCTTTGTGTCATTTTCACAGCTTGCATTCCTACCCGTCTTTGTGTCATTCTCACAGCTTGCATTCCCACCCGTCTTTGTGTCATTCTCACAGCTTGAATTTCAACCCGTCTTTGTACCATTCACACAGCTTGCATTACCACCCATCTTTGTGTCATTCTAACAGCTTGCATTCCCAAACGTCTTTGTGTCATTCTCACAGCTTACGTTCCTATCTGTCTTTGTGTCATTCTCACAGCTTGCATTCCCATCTGTCTTTGTGTCATTCTCACAGCTTGCGTTGCCACCCGTCTTTGTGTCATTCTCACAGCTTGCATTCCCACCAGTCTTTGTGTCATTCTCACAGCTTGCATTCCCATCTGTCTTTGTGTCATTCTCACAGCTTGCGTTGCCACCCGTCTGTGTGTCATTCTCACAAGATGCATTCCCACCCGTCTTTGTGTCATTCTCACAGCTTGCATTCCTACCTGTCTTTGTGTCATTCTCACAGCTTGCATTCCCATCTGTCTTTGTGTCATTCTCACAGCTTGCATTCTGACCTGTCATTGTGTCATTCTCACAGCTTGCATTCCCACCCGTCTTTATGTCAGTCTCACAGCTTGCATTCCCATCTGTCTTTGTGTCATTCTCACAGCTTGCATTCCCACCTGTCTTTGTGTCATTCTTACAACTTGCATTCCCACCCGTCTTTGTATCATTCTCACAGCTTGCTTTCCCACCTGTCTTTGTGTCATTCTCACAGCTTGCATTCCGACCTGTCTTTGTGTCATTCTCACATCTTGCATTCCCACCCGTCTTTGTGTCATTCTCACAGCTTGCAATCCCACCCGTTTTGTGTAATTCTCACAGCTTGCATTCCCACCTGTCTTTGTATCATTCTCACAGCTTGCATTACCACCTGTCTTTGTGTCATTCTCACAGCTTGCATTCCTGCCCGTCTTAGTGTCATTTCCACAGCTTGCATTCACACCTGTCTTGGTGTCATTCTCACAATTTCCATTCCCATCTGTGTTTGTGTCATTCTCACCGCTTGCATTCCCATATGTCTTTGTATCATTCTCACAGCTTGCATTCCCACCTATCTTTGTATCATTCTCAGAGGTTGCATTCCGACCCGTCTTTGTGTCATTCTCACAGCTTGCATTCCTACCCATCTTTCTGTCATTCTCACAGCTTGCATTCCTCTCCGTCTTTGTGTCATTCTAACAGCGTGCAATCCCACCTGTCTTTGTGTCATTCTCACAGCTTGCATTCCCATCTGTCTTTGTGTCATTCTCACAGCGTGCATTCCTACCCGTCTTTGTATCATTCACAGAGCTTGCATTCCCATCTGTATTTGTGTCATTCTCACAGCTTGCATTCCTACCCATCTTTGTATCATTCTCACAGCTTGCATTCCTACCCGTCTTTGTATCATTCTCACAGCTTGCATTCCCTTCTGTCTTTGTGTCATTCTCACAGCTTGCATTTCGACCCATCTTCGTGTCATTCTCACAGCTTGGATTCCCACCCGTCTTTGTGTCATTCTCACAGCTTGCATTCCCATCTGTCTTTGTGTCATTCTCACAGCTTGCATTCCTGTCTGTCTTTGTATCATTCTCACAGCTTGCATTCCAAACTGTCTTTGTATCATTCTCATAGCTTGCATTCCGACCTGTCTTTGTGTCATTCTCACAGCTTGCATTCCCATCTGTCTTTGTGTCATTCTCACAGCTTGCATTCCTACCCGTCTTTGTGTCATTCTCACAGCTTGCATTCCCATCTGACTTTGTGTCATTCTCACAGCTTGCATTCCCACGTGTCTTTGTGTCATTCTCACAGCTTGCATTCCCATCTGTCTTTGTGTCATTCTCACAGCTTGCATTCCTGCCCATTTTTGTATCGTTCTCACAGCTTGCATTCCCATCTGTCTTTGAGTCATTCTCACAGCTTGCATTCCCACCCGTCTTTGTGCCATTCTCACAGCTTGCATTCCCACCTGTCTTTGTATCATTCTCACAGCTTGCATTCCCACCTGTCTTTGTGTCATTCTCACAGCTTGCATTCCTACCCGTCTTTGTGTCATTCTCACAGCTTGCATTCCTACCCGTCTTTATGTCATTCTCACAGCTTGCATTCCTACCCGTCTTTGTGTCATTCTCACAGCTTGCATTCCCATCTGTCTTTGTGTCATTCTCACAGCTTGCATTCCGACCCATCTTCGTGTCATTCTCAGAGCCTGCACTCCCATCTGTCTTTGCGTCATTCTCACAGCTTGGATTCCCATCTGTCTTTGTGTCATTCTCACAACTTGCATTCCCACCCATCTTTGTGTCATTCTCACAGATTGCATTCCCACCGGTCTTTGTATCATTCTCACAGCTTGCAATCCCACCCGTTTTTGTGTCACTCTCACAGCTTGCATTCCCATCTGTATTTTTGTCATTCTCGCAGCTTGCATTCCTACCCATCGTTGTATCATTCTCACAGCTTGCATTCCCATCTGTCTTTGTGTCATTCTCGCAGCTTGCATTCCTACCCATCTTTGTAACATTCTCACAGCTTGCATTCCCTTCTGTCTTTGTGTCCTTCTCACAGCTTGCATTCCTACCCGTCTTTGTGTGATTCTCAGAGCTTGCATTCCTACCCGTCTTTGTGTCATTCTCACAGCTTGCATTCCTATCCGTCTTTATGTCATTCTCACAGCTTGCATTCCTACCCGCCTTTGTGTCATTCTCACAGCTTGCATTCCCATCTGTCTTTGTGTCGTTCTCACAGCTTGCATTCCTACCCGTCTTTGTGTCATTCTCACAACTTGCATTCCCATCTGTCTTTGTGTCATTCTCACAGCTTGCATTCCCATGTGTCTTTGTGTCATTCTCACAGCTTGCATTCCAATCTGTCTTTGTGTCATTCTCACAGCTTGCATTCCCTCTCATCTTTGTATCATTTTCACAGCTTGCATTCCCATCTGTCTTTGTGTCATTCTCACAGCTTGCATTCCCACGTGTCTTTGTGTCATTCTCACAGCTTGCATTCCCATCTGTCTTTGTGTCATTCTCACAGCTTGCATTCTTGCCCATCTTTGTATCATTCTCACAGCATGCATTCCCATCTGTCTTTGTGTAATTCTCACAGCTTGCATTCCCACCCATCTTTGTGCCATTCTCACAGCTTGCATTCCCACCTGTCTTTGTATCATTCTCACAGCTTTAATTCCCAACTGTCTTTGTGTCATTCTCACAGCTTGCATTCCTACCCGTCTTGGTGTCATTCTCACAGCTTGCATTCCTACCCGTCTTTGTGACATTCTCACAGCTTGCATTCCCATCTGTCTTTGTGTCATTCACAAAGCTTGCATTCCCATCTGTCTGTGTATCATTCTCCCAGCTTGCATTCCTACCCGTCTTTGTGTCATTCTCACAGCTTGCATTCCTACCCGTCTTGATGTCATTCTCACAGCTTGCATTCCTACTCGTCTTTGTGTCATTCTCACAGCTTGCATTCCTACTTGTCTTTATGTCATTCTTACAGCTTGCATTCCTACCCCTCTTTGTGTCATTCTCACAGCTTGCATTCCCATCTGTCTTTGTGTCATTCTCACAGCTGGCATTCCTACCCGTCTTTGTGTCATTCTCACAGCTTGCATTCCTACCCGTCTTTGTGTCATTCTCACAGCTTGCATTCCCACGTGTCTTTGTGTCATTCTCACAGCTTGCATTCCCATCTGTCTTTATGTCTTTCTCACAGCTTGCATTCCTGCCCATCTTTGTATCATTCTCACAGCTTGCATTCCCATCTGTCTTTGTGTCATTCTCACAGCTTGCATTCCTACCCATCTTTGTATCATTCTCACAGCTTGCATTCCTACCCGTCTTTGTATCATTCTCACAGCTTGCATTCCCTTCTGTCTTTGTGTCATTCTCACAGCTTGCATTTCGACCCATCTTCGTGTCATTCTCACAGCTTGGATTCCCACCCGTCTTTGTGTCATTCTCACAGCTTGCATTCCCATCTGTCTTTGTGTCATTCTCACAGCTTGCATTCCTGTCTGTCTTTGTATCATTCTCACAGCTTGCATTCCAAACTGTCTTTGTATCATTCTCATAGCTTGCATTCCGACCTGTCTTTGTGTCATTCTCACAGCTTGCATTCCCATCTGTCTTTGTGTCATTCTCACAGCTTGCATTCCTACCCGTCATTGTGTCATTCTCACAGCTTGCATTCCCATCTGACTTTGTGTCATTCTCACAGCTTGCATTCCCACGTGTCTTTGTGTCATTCTCACAGCTTGCATTCCCATCTGTCTTTGTGTCATTCTCACAGCTTGCATTCCTGCCCATCTTTGTATCATTCTCACAGCTTGCATTCCCATCTGTCTTTGAGTCATTCTCACAGCTTGCATTCCCACCCATCTTTGTGCCATTCTCACAGCTTGCATTCCCACCTGTCTTTGTATCATTCTCACAGCTTGCATTCCCACCTGTCTTTGTGTCATTCTCACAGCTTGCATTCCTACCCGTCTTTGTGTCATTCTCACAGCTTGCATTCCTACCCGTCTTTATGTCATTCTCACAGCTTGCATTCCTACCCGTCTTTGTGTCATTTTCACAGCTTGCATTCCCATCTGTCTATGTGTCATTCTCACAGCTTGCATTCCGACCCATCTTCGTGTCATTCTCAGAGCCTGCATTCCCATCTGTCTTTGCGTCATTCTCACAGCTTGGATTCCCATCTGTCTTTGTGTCATTCTCACAACTTGCATTCCCACCCATCTTTGTGTCATTCTCACAGATTGCATTCCCACCGGTCTTTGTATCATTCTCACAGCTTGCAATCCCACCCGTTTTTGTGTCACTCTCACAGCTTGCATTCCCATCTGTATTTTTGTCATTCTCACAGCTTGCATTCCTACCCATCGTTGTATCATTCTCACAGCTTGCATTCCCATCTGTCTTTGTGTCATTCTCACAGCTTGCATTACGACCCATCTTTGTAACATTCTCACAGCTTGCATTCCCTTCTGTCTTTGTGTCATTCTCACACCTTGCATTCCTACCCGTCTTTGTGTGATTCTCAGAGCTTGCATTCCTACCCGTCTTTGTGTCATTCTCACAGCTTGCATTCCTATCCGTCTTTATGTCATTCTCACAGCTTGCATTCCTACCCGCCTTTGTGTCATTCTCACAGCTTGCATTCCCATCTGTCTTTGTGTCGTTCTCACAGCTTGCATTCCTGCCCGTCTTTGTGTCATTCTCACAACTTGCATTCCCATCTGTCTTTGTGTCATTCTCACAGCTTGCATTCCCATCTGTCTTTGTGTCATTCTCACAGCTTGCATTCCCTCTCATCTTTGTATCATTTTCACAGCTTGCATTCCCACGTGTCTTTGTGTCATTCTGACAGCTTGCATTCCCATCTGTCTTTGTGTCATTCTCACAGCTTGCATTCCTGCCCATCTTTGTATCATTCTCACAGCATGCATTCCCATCTGTCTTTGTGTCATTCTCACAGCTTGCATTCCCACCCATCTTTGTGCCATTCTCACAGCTTGCATTCCTGCCCATCTTTGTATCATTCACACAGCTTTAATTCCCAACTGTCTTTGTGTCATTCTCACAGCTTGCATTCCTACCCGTCTTTGTGTCATTCTCACAGCTTGCATTCCTACCCGTCTTTGTGACATTCTCACAGCTTGCATTCCCATCTGTCTTTGTGTCATTCACAAAGCTTGCATTCCCATCTGTCTGTGTATCATTCTCCCAGCTTGCTTTCCTACCCGTCTTTGTGTCATTCTCACAGCTTGCATTCCTACCCGTCTTGATGTCATTCTCACAGCTTGCATTCCTACTCGTCTTTGTGTCATTCTCACAGCTTGCATTCCTACTTGTCTTTATGTCATTCTTACAGCTTGCATTCCTACCCCTCTTTGTGTCATTCTCACAGCTTGCATTCCCATCTGTCTTTGTGTCATTCTCACAGCTGGCATTCCTACCCGTCTTTGTGTCATTCTCACAGCTTGCATTCCTACCCGTCTTTGTGTCATTCTCACAGCTTGCATTCCCACGTGTCTTTGTGTCATTCTCACAGCTTGCATTCCCATCTGTCTTTGTGTCTTTCTCACAGCTTGCATTCCTGCCCATCTTTGTATCATTCTCACTGCTTGCATTCCCATCTGTATTTGTGTCATTCTCACAGCTTGCATTCCTGCCCATCTTTGTATCATTCTCACAGCATGCATTCCTACCCGTCTTTGTGTCATTCTCACAGCTTGCATTCCCATCATCCTTTGTGTCATTCTCACAGCTTGCATTTCGACCCGTCTTTGTGTCATTCTCACAGTTTGCATTCCCATCTGTCTTTGTGTCATTCTCACAGCTTGCATTCCCACGTGTCTTTGTGTCATTCTCACAGCTTGCATTCCCATCTGTCTTTGTGTCATTCTCACACCTTGCATTCCTGCCCATCTTTGTATCATTCTCACAGCTTGCATTCCCATCTGTCTTTGTGTCATTCTCACAGCTTGCATTCCTGCCCATCTTGGTATCATTCTAACAGCTTGCATTCCCATCTGTCTTTGTGTCATTCTCACAGCTTGCATTCCCACCCATCTTTGTGCCATTCTCACAGCTTGCATTCCAACCTGTCTTTGTATCATTCTCACAGCTTGCATTCCCACCTGTCTTTGTGTCATTCTCACAGCTTGCATTCATACCCGTCTTTGTGTCATTCTCACAGCTTGCATTCCTACCCGTCTTTGTGTCATTCTCACAGCTTGCATTCCCATCTGTCTGTGTATCATTCTCACAGCTTGCATTCCTACCTGTCTTTGTGTCATTCTCACAGCTTGCATTCCTACCCGTCTTTATGTCATTCTCAAAGCTTGCATTCCTACCCGTCTTGATGTCATTCTCACAGCTTGCATTCCTACCCGTCTTTGTGTCATTCTCACAGCTTGCATTCCCATCTGTCTTTGTGTGATTCTCACAGCTTGCATTCCTGACCATCTTTGTATCATTCTCACAGCTTGCATTCCCATCTGTCTTTGCGCCATTCTCACAGCTTGCCTTCCCACCTGTCTTTGTATCATTCTCACAGCTTGCATTCCTACCCACCTTTGTGTCATTCTCACAGCTCGCACTCGCACCCATCTTTGTGCCATTCTCACAGCTTGCATTCCCGCCTGTCTTTGTATCATTCTCACAGCTTGCATTCCCAACTGTCTTTGTGTCATTCTCACAGCTTGCATTCCCATCTGTCTTTTTGTCTTTCTCACAGCTTGCATTCCTGCCCATCTTTGTATCATTCTCACAGCTTGCATTCCCATCTGTCTTTGTGTCATTCTCACAGCTTGCATTCCTACCCATCTTTGTATCATTCTCACAGCTTGCATTCCTACCCGTCTTTGTATCATTCTCACAGCTTGCATTCCCTTCTGTCTTTGTGTCATTCTCACAGCTTGCATTTCGACCCATCTTCGTGTCATTCTCACAGCTTGGATTCCCACCCGTCTTTGTGTCATTCTCACAGCTTGCATTCCCATCTGTCTTTGTGTCGTTCTCACAGCTTGCATTCCTGTCTGTCTTTGTATCATTCTCACAGCTTGCATTCCAAACTGTCTTTGTATCATTCTCATAGCTTGCATTCCGACCTGTCTTTGTGTCATTCTCACAGCTTGCATTCCGACCCATCTTCGTGTCATTCTCAGAGCCTGCATTCCCATCTGTCTTTGCGTCATTCTCACAGCTTGGATTCCCATCTGTCTTTGTGTCATTCTCACAACTTGCATTCCCACCCATCTTTGTGTCATTCTCACAGATTGCATTCCCACCGGTCTTTGTATCATTCTCACAGCTTGCAATCCCACCCGTTTTTGTGTCACTCTCACAGCTTGCATTCCCATCTGTATTTTTGTCATTCTCGCAGCTTGCATTCCTACCCATCGTTGTATCATTCTCACAGCTTGCATTCCCATCTGTCTTTGTGTCATTCTCACAGCTTGCATTCCTACCCATCTTTGTATCATTCTCACAGCTTGCATTCCTACCCGTCTTTGTATCATTCTCACAGCTTGCATTCCCTTCTGTCTTTGTGTCATTCTCACAGCTTGCATTTCGACCCATCTTCGTGTCATTCTCACAGCTTGGATTCCCACCCGTCTTTGTGTCATTCTCACAGCTTGCATTCCCATCTGTCTTTGTGTCATTCTCACAGCTTGCATTCCTGTCTGTCTTTGTATCATTCTCACAGCTTGCATTCCAAACTGTCTTTGTATCATTCTCATAGCTTGCATTCCGACCTGTCTTTGTGTCATTCTCACAGCTTGCATTCCCATCTGTCTTTGTGTCATTCTCATAGCTTGCATTCCTACCCGTCTTTGTGTCATTTTCACAGCTTGCATTCCCATCTGTCTTTGTGTCATTCTCACAACTTGCATTCCAACCCATCTTTGTGTCATTCTCACAGATTGCATTCCCACCGGTCTTTGTATCATTCTCACAGCTTGCATTCCTGTCTGTCTTTGTATCATTCTCACAGCTTGCATTCCAAACTGTCTTTGTATCATTCTCATAGCTTGCATTCCGACCTGTCTTTGTGTCATTCTCACAGCTTGCATTCCCATCTGTCTTTGTGTCATTCTCATAGCTTGCATTCCTACCCGTCTTTGTGTCATTTTCACAGCTTGCATTCCCATCTGTCTTTGTGTCATTCTCACAACTTGCATTCCAACCCATCTTTGTGTCATTCTCACAGATTGCATTCCCACCGGTCTTTGTATCATTCTCACAGCTTGCAATCCCACCCGTTTTTGTGTCACTCTCACAGCTTGCATTCCCATCTGTATTTTTGTCATTCTCACAGCTTGCATTCCTACCCATCGTTGTATCATTCTCACAGCTTGCATTCCCATCTGTCTTTGTGTCATTCTCACAGCTTGCATTACGACCCATCTTTGTAACATTCTCACAGCTTGCATTCCCATCTGTCTTTGTGTCATTCTCACAGCTTGCATTCCTACCCGTCTTTGTGTGATTCTCACAGCTTGCATTCCTACCCGTCTTTGTGTCATTCTCACAACTTGCATTCCTATCCGTCTTTATGTCATTCTCACAGCTTGCATTCCTACCCGCCTTTGTGTCATTCTCACAGCTTGCATTCCCATCTGTCTTTGTGTCGTTCTCACAGCTTGCATTCCTACCCGTCTTTGTGTCATTCTCACAGCTTGCATTCCTTCCCGTCTTTGTGACATTCTCACAGCTTGCATTCCCATCTGTCTTTGTGTCATTCACAAAGCTTGCATTCCCATCTGTCTGTGTATCATTCTCCCAGCTTGCATTCCTACCCGTCTTTGTGTCATTCTCACAGCTTGCATTCCTACCCGTCTTGATGTCATTCTCACAGCTTGCATTCCTACTCGTCTTTGTGTCATTCTCACAGCTTGCATTCCTACTTGTCTTTATGTCATTCTTACAGCTTGCATTCCTACCCGTCTTTGTGTCATTCTCACAGCTTGCATTCCTACCCGTCTTTGTGTCATTCTCACAGCTTGCATTCCCACGTGTCTTTGTGTCATTCTCACAGCTTGCATTCCCATCTGTCTTTGTGTCTTTCTCACAGCTTGCATTCCTGCCCATCTTTGTATCATTCTCACAGCTTGCATTCCCATCTGTCTTTGTGTCATTCTCACAGCTTGCATTCCTGCCCATCTTTGTATCATTCTCACAGCATGCATTCCTACCCGTCTTTGTGTCATTCTCACACCTTGCATTCCCATCTTCCTTTGTGTCATTCTCACAGCTTGCATTTCGACCCGTCTTTGTGTCATTCTCACAGTTTGCATTCCCATCAGTCTTTGTGTCATTCTCACAGCTTGCATTGCCACGTGTCTTTGTGTCATTCTCACAGCTTGCATTCCCATCTGTCTTTGTGTCATTCTCACACCTTGCATTCCTGCCCATCTTTGTATCATTCTCACAGCTTGCATTACGACCCATCTTTGTAACATTCTCACAGCTTGCATTCCCTTCTGTCTTTGTGTCATTCTCACAGCTTGCATTCCTACCCGTCTTTGTGTGATTCTCAGAGCTTGCATTCCTACCCGTCTTTGTGTCATTCTCACAACTTGCATTCCTATCCGTCTTTATGTCATTCTCACAGCTTGCATTCCTACCCGCCTTTGTGTCATTCTCACAGCTTGCATTCCCATCTGTCTTTGTGTCGTTCTCACAGCTTGCATTCCTACCCGTCTTTGTGTCATTCTCACAACTTGCATTCCCATCTGTCTTTGTGTCATTCTCACAGCTTGCATTCCCATCTGTCTTTGTGTCATTCTCACAGCTTGCATTCCCTCTCATCTTTGTATCATTTTCACAGCTTGCATTCCCACGTGTCTTTGTGTCATTCTGACAGCTTGCATTCCCATCTGTCTTTGTGTCATTCTCACAGCTTGCATTCCTGCCCATCTTTGTATCATTCTCACAGCATGCATTCCCATCTGTCTTTGTGTCATTCTCAAAGCTTGCATTCCCACCCATCTTTGTGCCATTCTCACAGCTTGCATTCCTACCCGTCTTTGTGTCATTCTCACAGCTTGCATTCCTTCCCGTCTTTGTGACATTCTCACAGGTTGCATTCCCATCTGTCTTTGTGTCATTCACAAAGCTTGCATTCCCATCTGTCTGTGTATCATTCTCCCAGCTTGCATTCCTACCCGTCTTTGTGTCATTCTCACAGCTTGCATTCCTACCCGTCTTGATGTCATTCTCACAGCTTGCATTCCTACTCGTCTTTGTGTCATTCTCACAGCTTGCATTCCTACTTGTCTTTATGTCATTCTTACAGCTTGCATTCCTACCCGTCTTTGTGTCATTCTCACAGCTTGCATTCCTACCCGTCTTTGTGTCATTCTCACAGCTTGCATTCCCACGTGTCTTTGTGTCATTCTCACAGCTTGCATTCCTACCCGTCTTTATGTCATTCTCAAAGCTTGCATTCCTACCCGTCTTGATGTCATTCTCACAGCTTGCATTCCTACCCGTCTTTGTGTCATTCTCACAGCTTGCATTCCCATCTGTCTTTGTGTGATTCTCACAGCTTGCATTCCTGACCATCTTTGTATCATTCTCACAGCTTGCATTCCCATCTGTCTTTGCGCCATTCTCACAGCTTGCCTTCCCACCTGTCTTTGTATCATTCTCACAGCTTGCATTCCTACCCACCTTTGTGTCATTCTCACAGCTCGCACTCGCACCCATCTTTGTGCCATTCTCACAGCTTGCATTCCCGCCTGTCTTTGTATCATTCTCACAGCTTGCATTCCCAACTGTCTTTGTGTCATTCTCACAGCTTGCATTCCCATCTGTCTTTGTGTCTTTCTCACAGCTTGCATTCCTGCCCATCTTTGTATCATTCTCACAGCTTGCATTCCCATCTGTCTTTGTGTCATTCTCACAGCTTGCATTCCTACCCATCTTTGTATCATTCTCACAGCTTGCATTCCTACCCGTCTTTGTATCATTCTCACAGCTTGCATTCCCTTCTGTCTTTGTGTCATTCTCACAGCTTGCATTTCGACCCATCTTCGTGTCATTCTCACAGCTTGGATTCCCACCCGTCTTTGTGTCATTCTCACAGCTTGCATTCCCATCTGTCTTTGTGTCATTCTCACAGCTTGCATTCCTGTCTGTCTTTGTATCATTCTCACAGCTTGCATTCCAAACTGTCTTTGTATCATTCTCATAGCTTGCATTCCGACCTGTCTTTGTGTCATTCTCACAGCTTGCATTCCCATCTGTCTTTGTGTCATTCTCACAGCTTGCATTCCTACCCGTCTTTGTGTCATTCTCACAGCTTGCATTCCCATCTGACTTTGTGTCATTCTCACAGCTTGCATTCCCACGTGTCTTTGTGTCATTCTCACAGCTTGCATTCCCATCTGTCTTTGTGTCATTCTCACAGCTTGCATTCCTGCCCATCTTTGTATCATTCTCACAGCTTGAATTCCCATCTGTCTTTGAGTCATTCTCACAGCTTGCATTCCCACCCATCTTTGTGCCATTCTCACAGCTTGCATTCCCACCTGTCTTTGTATCATTCTCACCGCTTGCATTCCCACCTGTCTTTGTGTCATTCTCACAGCTTGCATTCCTACCCGTCTTTGTGTCATTCTCACAGCTTGCATTCCTACCCGTCTTTATGTCATTCTCACAGCTTGCATTCCTACCCGTCTTTGTGTCATTCTCACAGCTTGCATTCCCATCTGTCTTTGTGTCATTCTCACAGCTTGCATTCCGACCCATCTTCGTGTCATTCTCAGAGCCTGCATTCCCATCTGTCTTTGCGTCATTCTCACAGCTTGGATTCGCATCTGTCTTTGTGTCATTCTCACAACTTGCATTCCCACCGGTCTTTGTATCATTCTCACAGCTTGCAATCCCACCCGTTTTTGTGTCACTCTCACAGCTTACATTCCCATCTGTATTTTTGTCATTCTCACAGCTTGCATTCCTACCCATCGTTGTATCATTCTCACAGCTTGCATTCCCATCTGTCTTTGTGTCATTCTCACAGCTTGCATTACGACCCATCTTTGTAACAGTCTCACAGCTTGCATTCCTACCCGTCTTTGTGTGATTCTCAGAGCTTGCATTCCTACCCGTCTTTGTGTCATTCTCACAGCTTGCATTCCTATCCGTCTTTATGTCATTCTCACAGCTTGCATTCCTACCCGCCTTTGTGTCATTCTCACAGCTTGCATTCCCATCTGTCTTTGTGTCATTCTCACAGCTTGCATTCCTACCCGTCTTTGTGTCATTCTCACAGCTTGCATTCCCATCTGTCTTTGTGTCATTCTCACAGCTTGCATTCCCATGTGTCTTTGTGTCATTCTCACAGCTTGCATTCCCATCTGTCTTTGTGTCATTCTCACAGCTTGCATTCCCTCTCATCTTTGTATCATTTTCACAGCTTGCATTCCCACGTGTCTTTGTGTCATTCTGACAGCTTGCATTCCCATCTGTCTTTGTGTCATTCTCACAGCTTGCATTCCTGCCCATCTTTGTATCATTCTCACAGCATGCATTCCCATCTGTCTTTGTGTCATTCTCACAGCTTGCATTCCCACCCATCTTTGTGCCATTCTCACAGCTTGCATTCCTGCCCATCTTTGTATCATTCTCACAGCTTTAATTCCCAACTGTCTTTGTGTCATTCTCACAGCTTGTATTCCTACCCGTCTTTGTGTCATTCTCACAGCTTGCATTCCTACCCGTCTTTGTGACATTCTCACAGCTTGCATTCCCATCTGTCTTTGTGTCATTCACAAAGCTTGCATTCCCATCTGTCTGTGTATCATTCTCCCAGCTTGCATTCCTGCCCGTCTTTGTGTCATTCTCACAGCTTGCATTCCTACCCGTCTTGATGTCATTCTCACAGCTTGCATTCCTACTCGTCTTTGTGTCATTCTCACAGCTTGCATTCCTACTTGTCTTTATGTCATTCTTACAGCTTGCATTCCTACCCCTCTTTGTGTCATTCTCACAGCTTGCATTCCCATCTGTCTTTGTGTCATTCTCACAGCTGGCATTCCTACCCGTCTTTGTGTCATTCTCACAGCTTGCATTCCTACCCGTCTTTGTGTCATTCTCACAGCTTGCATTCCCACGTGTCTTTGTGTCATTCTCACAGCTTGCATTCCCATCTGTCTTTGTGTCTTTCTCACAGCTTGCATTCCTGCCCATCTTTGTATCATTCTCACAGCTTGCATTCCCATCTGTCTTTGTGTCATTCTCACAGCTTGCATTCCTGCCCATCTTTGTATCATTCTCACAGCATGCATTCCTACCCGTCTTTGTGTCATTCTCACAGCTTGCATTCCCATCTTCCTTTGTGTCATTCTCACAGCTTGCATTCCTACCCGTCTTTGTGTCATTCTCACAGTTTGCATTCCCATCTGTCTTTGTGTCATTCTCACAGCTTGCATTCCCACGTGTCTTTGTGTCATTCTCACAGCTTGCATTCCCATCTGTCTTTGTGTCATTCTCACACCTTGCATTCCTGCCCATCTTTGTATCATTCTCACAGCTTGCATTCCCATCTGTCTTTGTGTCATTCTCACAGCTTGCATTCCTGCCCATCTTGGTATCATTCTAACAGCTTGCATTCCCATCTGTCTTTGTGTCATTCTCACAGCTTGCATTCCCACCCATCTTTGTGCCATTCTCACAGCTTGCATTCCAACCTGTCTTTGTATCATTCTCACAGCTTGCATTCCCACCTGTCTTTGTGTCATTCTCACAGCTTGCATTCATACCCGTCTTTGTGTCATTCTCACAGCTTGCATTCCTACCCGTCTTTGTGTCATTCTCACAGCTTGCATTCCCATCTGTCTGTGTATCATTCTCACAGCTTGCATTCCTACCTGTCTTTGTGTCATTCTCACAGCTTGCATTCCGACCCGTCTTTATGTCATTCTCAAAGCTTGCATTCCTACCCGTCTTGATGTCATTCTCACAGCTTGCATTCCTACCCGTCTTTGTGTCATTCTCACAGCTTGCATTCCCATCTGTCTTTGCGCCATTCTCACAGCTTGCCTTCCCACCTGTCGTTGTATCATTCTCACAGCTTGCATTCCCACCTGTCTTTGTGTCATTCTCACAGCTCGCACTCGCACCCATCTTTGTGGCATTCTCACAGCTTGCATTCCCGCCTGTCTTTGTATCATTCTCACAGCTTGCATTCCCAACTGTCTTTGTGTCATTCTCACAGCTTGCATTCCCATGTGTCTTTGTGTCATTCTCACAGCTTGCATTCCCATCTGTCTTTGTGTCATTCTCACAGCTTGCATTCCCTCTCATCTTTGTATCATTTTCACAGCTTGCATTCCCACGTGTCTTTGTGTCATTCTGACAGCTTGCATTCCCATCTGTCTTTGTGTCATTCTCACAGCTTGCATTCCTGCCCATCTTTGTATCATTCTCACAGCATGCATTCCCATCTGTCTTTGTGTCATTCTCACAGCTTGCATTCCCACCCATCTTTGTGCCATTCTCACAGCTTGCATTCCTGCCCATCTTTGTATCATTCTCACAGCTTTAATTCCCAACTGTCTTTGTGTCATTCTCACAGCTTGTATTCCTACCCGTCTTTGTGTCATTCTCACAGCTTGCATTCCTACCCGTCTTTGTGACATTCTCACAGCTTGCATTCCCATCTGTCTTTGTGTCATTCACAAAGCTTGCATTCCCATCTGTCTGTGTATCATTCTCCCAGCTTGCATTCCTGCCCGTCTTTGTGTCATTCTCACAGCTTGCATTCCTACCCGTCTTGATGTCATTCTCACAGCTTGCATTCCTACTCGTCTTTGTGTCATTCTCACAGCTTGCATTCCTACTTGTCTTTATGTCATTCTTACAGCTTGCATTCCTACCCCTCTTTGTGTCATTCTCACAGCTTGCATTCCCATCTGTCTTTGTGTCATTCTCACAGCTGGCATTCCTACCCGTCTTTGTGTCATTCTCACAGCTTGAATTCCTACCCGTCTTTGTGTCATTCTCACAGCTTGCATTCCCACGTGTCTTTGTGTCATTCTCACAGCTTGCATTCCCATCTGTCTTTGTGTCTTTCTCACAGCTTGCATTCCTGCCCATCTTTGTATCATTCTCACAGCTTGCATTCCCATCTGTCTTTGTGTCATTCTCACAGCTTGCATTCCTGCCCATCTTTGTATCATTCTCACAGCATGCATTCCTACCCGTCTTTGTGTCATTCTCACAGCTTGCATTCCCATCTTCCTTTGTGTCATTCTCACAGCTTGCATTCCCACCCATCTTTGTGCCATTCTCACAGCTTGCATTCCAACCTGTCTTTGTATCATTCTCACAGCTTGCATTCCCACCTGTCTTTGTGTCATTCTCACAGCTTGCATTCATACCCGTCTTTGTGTCATTCTCACAGCTTGCATTCCTACCCGTCTTTGTGTCATTCTCACAGCTTGCATTCCCATCTGTCTGTGTATCATTCTCACAGCTTGCATTCCTACCTGTCTTTGTGTCATTCTCACAGCTTGCATTCCTACCCGTCTTTATGTCATTCTCAAAGCTTGCATTCCTACCCGTCTTGATGTCATTCTCACAGCTTGCATTCCTACCCGTCTTTGTGTCATTCTCACAGCTTGCATTCCCATCTGTCTTTGTGTGATTCTCACAGCTTGCATTCCTGACCATCTTTGTATCATTCTCACAGCTTGCATTCCCATCTGTCTTTGCGCCATTCTCACAGCTTGCCTTCCCACCTGTCTTTGTATCATTCTCACAGCTTGCATTCCTACCCACCTTTGTGTCATTCTCACAGCTCGCACTCGCACCCATCTTTGTGCCATTCTCACAGCTTGCATTCCCGCCTGTCTTTGTATCATTCTCACAGCTTGCATTCCTGCCCATCTTTGTATCATTCTCACAGCTTGCATTCCCATCTGTTTTTGTGTCATTCTCACAGCTTGCATTCCTACCCATCTTTGTATCATTCTCACAGCTTGCATTCCTACCCGTCTTTGTATCATTCTCACAGCTTGCATTCCCTTCTGTCTTTGTGTCATTCTCACAGATTGCATTTCGACCCATCTTCGTGTCATTCTCACAGCTTGGATTCCCACCCGTCTTTGTGTCATTCTCACAGCTTGCATTCCCATCTGTCTTTGTGTCATTCTCACAGCTTGCATTCCTGTCTGTCTTTGTATCATTCTCACAGCTTGCATTCCAAACTGTCTTTGTATCATTCTCATAGCTTGCATTCCGACCTGTCTTTGTGTCATTCTCACAGCTTGCATTCCGACCCATCTTCGTGTCATTCTCAGAGCCTGCATTCCCATCTGTCTTTGCGTCATTCTCACAGCTTGGATTCCCATCTGTCTTTGTGTCATTCTCACAACTTGCATTCCCACCCATCTTTGTGTCATTCTCACAGATTGCATTCCCACCGGTCTTTGTATCATTCTCACAGCTTGCAATCCCACCCGTTTTTGTGTAACTCTCACAGCTTGCATTCCCATCTGTATTTTTGTCATTCTCACAGCTTGCATTCCTACCCATCGTTGTATCATTCTCACAGCTTGCCTTCCCACCTGTCGTTGTATCATTCTCACAGCTTGCATTCCCACCTGTCTTTGTGTCATTCTCACAGCTCGCACTCGCACCCATCTTTGTGGCATTCTCACAGCTTGCATTCCCGCCTGTCTTTGTATCATTCTCACAGCTTGCATTCCCAACTGTCTTTGTGTCATTCTCACAGCTTGCATTCCCATGTGTCTTTGTGTCATTCTCACAGCTTGCATTCCCATCTGTCTTTGTGTCATTCTCACAGCTTGCATTCCCTCTCATCTTTGTATCATTTTCACAGCTTGCATTCCCACGTGTCTTTGTGTCATTCTGACAGCTTGCATTCCCATCTGTCTTTGTGTCATTCTCACAGCTTGCATTCCTGCCCATCTTTGTATCATTCTCACAGCATGCATTCCCATCTGTCTTTGTGTCATTCTCACAGCTTGCATTCCCACCCATCTTTGTGCCATTCTCACAGCTTGCATTCCTGCCCATCTTTGTATCATTCTCACAGCTTTAATTCCCAACTGTCTTTGTGTCATTCTCACAGCTTGTATTCCTACCCGTCTTTGTGTCATTCTCACAGCTTGCATTCCTACCCGTCTTTGTGACATTCTCACAGCTTGCATTCCCATCTGTCTTTGTGTCATTCACAAAGCTTGCATTCCCATCTGTCTGTGTATCATTCTCCCAGCTTGCATTCCTGCCCGTCTTTGTGTCATTCTCACAGCTTGCATTCCTACCCGTCTTGATGTCATTCTCACAGCTTGCATTCCTACTCGTCTTTGTGTCATTCTCACAGCTTGCATTCCTACTTGTCTTTATGTCATTCTTACAGCTTGCATTCCTACCCCTCTTTGTGTCATTCTCACAGCTTGCATTCCCATCTGTCTTTGTGTCATTCTCACAGCTGGCATTCCTACCCGTCTTTGTGTCATTCTCACAGCTTGCATTCCTACCCGTCTTTGTGTCATTCTCACAGCTTGCATTCCCACGTGTCTTTGTGTCATTCTCACAGCTTGCATTCCCATATGTCTTTGTGTCTTTCTCACAGCTTGCATTCCTGCCCATCTTTGTATCATTCTCACAGCTTGCATTCCCATCTGTCTTTGTGTCATTCTCACAGCTTGCATTCCTGCCCATCTTTGTATCATTCTCACAGCATGCATTCCTACCCGTCTTTGTGTCATTCTCACAGCTTGCATTCCCATCTTCCTTTGTGTCATTCTCACAGCTTGCATTCCCACCCATCTTTGTGCCATTCTCACAGCTTGCATTCCAACCTGTCTTTGTATCATTCTCACAGCTTGCATTCCAACCTGTCTTTGTGTCATTCTCACAGCTTGCATTCATACCCGTCTTTGTGTCATTCTCACAGCTTGCATTCCTACCCGTCTTTGTGTCATTCTCACAGCTTGCATTCCCATCTGTCTGAGTATCATTCTCACAGCTTGCATTCCTACCTGTCTTTATGTCATTCTCAAAGCTTGCATTCCTACCCGTCTTGATGTCATTCTCACAGCTTGCATTCCTACCCGTCTTTGTGTCATTCTCACAGCTTGCATTCCCATCTGTCTTTGTGTGATTCTCACAGCTTGCATTCCTGACCATCTTTGTATCATTCTCACAGCTTGCATTCCCATCTGTCTTTGCGCCATTCTCACAGCTTGCCTTCCCACCTGTCTTTGTATCATTCTCACAGCTTGCATTCCTACCCACCTTTGTGTCATTCTCACAGCTCGCACTCGCACCCATCTTTGTGCCATTCTCACAGCTTGCATTCCCGCCTGTCTTTGTATCATTCTCACAGCTTGCATTCCTGCCCATCTTTGTATCATTCTCACAGCTTGCATTCCCATCTGTTTTTGTGTCATTCTCACAGCTTGCATTCCTACCCATCTTTGTATCATTCTCACAGCTTGCATTCCTACCCGTCTTTGTATCATTCTCACAGCTTGCATTCCCTTCTGTCTTTGTGTCATTCTCACAGATTGCATTTCGACCCATCTTCGTGTCATTCTCACAGCTTGGATTCCCACCCGTCTTTGTGTCATTCTCACAGCTTGCATTCCCATCTGTCTTTGTGTCATTCTCACAGCTTGCATTCCTGTCTGTCTTTGTATCATTCTCACAGCTTGCATTCCAAACTGTCTTTGTATCATTCTCATAGCTTGCATTCCGACCTGTCTTTGTGTCATTCTCACAGCTTGCATTCCGACCCATCTTCGTGTCATTCTCAGAGCCTGCATTCCCATCTGTCTTTGCGTCATTCTCACAGCTTGGATTCCCATCTGTCTTTGTGTCATTCTCACAACTTGCATTCCCACCCATCTTTGTGTCATTCTCACAGATTGCATTCCCACCGGTCTTTGTATCATTCTCACAGCTTGCAATCCCACCCGTTTTTGTGTCACTCTCACAGCTTGCATTCCCATCTGTATTTTTGTCATTCTCACAGCTTGCATTCCTACCCATCGTTGTATCATTCTCACAGCTTGCATTCCCATCTGTCTTTGTGTCATTCTCACAGCTTGCATTACGACCCATCTTTGTAACATTCTCACAGCTTGCATTCCCTTCTGTCTTTGTGTCATTCTCACAGCTTGCATTCCTACCCGTCTTTGTGAGATTCTCAGAGCTTGCATTCCTACCCGCCTTTGTGTCGTTCTCACAGCTTGCATTCCTACCCGCCTTTGTGTCATTCTCACAGCTTGCATTCCCATCTGTCTTTGTGTCGTTCTCACAGCTTGCATTCCTACCCGTCTTTGTGTCATTCTCACAGCTTGCATTCCCTCTCATCTTTGTATCATTTTCACAGCTTGCATTCCCACGTGTCTTTGTGTCATTCTGACAGCTTGCATTCCCATCTGTCTTTGTGTCATTCTCACAGCTTGCATTCCTGCCCATCTTTGTATCATTCTCACAGCATGCATTCCCATCTGTCTTTGTGTCATTCTCACAGCTTGCATTCCCACCCATCTTTGTGCCATTCTCACAGCTTGCATTCCTACCCGTCTTTGTGTCATTCTCACAGCTTGCATTCCTTCCCGTCTTTGTGACATTCTCACAGCTTGCATTCCCATCTGTCTTTGTGTCATTCACAAAGCTTGCATTCCCATCTGTCTGTGTATCATTCTCCCAGCTTGCATTCCTACCCGTCTTTGTGTCATTCTCACAGCTTGCATTCCTACCCGTCTTGATGTCATTCTCACAGCTTGCATTCCTACTCGTCTTTGTGTCATTCTCACAGCTTGCATTCCTACTTGTCTTTATGTCATTCTTACAGCTTGCATTCCTACCCGTCTTTGTGTCATTCTCACAGCTTGCATTCCTACCCGTCTTTGTGTCATTCTCACAGCTTGCATTCCCACGTGTCTTTGTGTCATTCTCACAGCTTGCATTCCTACCCGTCTTTATGTCATTCTCAAAGCTTGCATTCCTACCCGTCTTGATGTCATTCTCACAGCTTGCATTCCTACCCGTCTTTGTGTCATTCTCACAGCTTGCATTCCCATCTGTCTTTGTGTGATTCTCACAGCTTGCATTCCTGACCATCTTTGTATCATTCTCACAGCTTGCATTCCCATCTGTCTTTGCGCCATTCTCACAGCTTGCCTTCCCACCTGTCTTTGTATCATTCTCACAGCTTGCATTCCTACCCACCTTTGTGTCATTCTCACAGCTCGCACTCGCACCCATCTTTGTGCCATTCTCACAGCTTGCATTCCCGCCTGTCTTTGTATCATTCTCACAGCTTGCATTCCTGCCCATCTTTGTATCATTCTCACAGCTTGCATTCCGATCTGTTTTTGTGTCATTCTCACAGCTTGCATTCCTACCCATCTTTGTATCATTCTCACAGCTTGCATTCCAAACTGTCTTTGTATCATTCTCATAGCTTGCATTCCGACCTGTCTTTGTGTCATTCTCACAGCTTGCATTCCGACCCATCTTCGTGTCATTCTCAGAGCCTGCATTCCCATCTGTCTTTGCGTCATTCTCACAGCTTGGATTCCCATCTGTCTTTGTGTCATTCTCACAACTTGCATTCCCACCCATCTTTGTGTCATTCTCACAGATTGCATTCCCACCGGTCTTTGTATCATTCTCACAGCTTGCAATCCCACCCGTTTTTGTGTAACTCTCACAGCTTGCATTCCCATCTGTATTTTTGTCATTCTCACAGCTTGCATTCCTACCCATCGTTGTATCATTCTCACAGCTTGCATTCCCATCTGTCTTTGTGTCGTTCTCACAGCTTGCATTCCTACCCGTCTTTGTGTCATTCTCACAACTTGCATTCCCATCTGTCTTTGTGTCATTCTCACAGCTTGCATTCCCATGTGTCTTTGTGTCATTCTCACTGCTTGCATTCCCATCTGTCTTTGTGTCATTCTCACAGCTTGCATTCCCTCTCATCTTTGTATCATTTTCACAGCTTGCATTCCCACGTGTCTTTGTGTCATTCTGACAGCTTGCATTCCCATCTGTCTTTGTGTCATTCTCACAGCTTGCATTCCTGCCCATCTTTGTATCATTCTCACAGCATGCATTCCCATCTGTCTTTGTGTCATTCTCACAGCTTGCATTCCCACCCATCTTTGTGCCATTCTCACAGCTTGCATTCCTGCCCATCTTTGTATCATTCTCACAGCTTTAATTCCCAACTGTCTTTGTGTCATTCTCACAGCTTGTATTCCTACCCGTCTTTGTGTCATTCTCACAGCTTGCATTCCTACCCGTCTTTGTGACATTCTCACAGCTTGCATTCCCATCTGTCTTTGTGTCATTCACAAAGCTTGCATTCCCATCTGTCTGTGTATCATTCTCCCAGCTTGCATTCCTGCCCGTCTTTGTGTCATTCTCACAGCTTGCATTCCTACCCGTCTTGATGTCATTCTCACAGCTTGCATTCCTACTCGTCTTTGTGTCATTCTCACAGCTTGCATTCCTACTTGTCTTTATGTCATTCTTACAGCTTGCATTCCTACCCCTCTTTGTGTCATTCTCACAGCTTGCATTCCCATCTGTCTTTGTGTCATTCTCACAGCTGGCATTCCTACCCGTCTTTGTGTCATTCTCACAGCTTGCATTCCTACCCGTCTTTGTGTCATTCTCACAGCTTGCATTCCCACGTGTCTTTGTGTCATTCTCACAGCTTGCATTCCCATCTGTCTTTGTGTCTTTCTCACAGCTTGCATTCCTGCCCATCTTTGTATCATTCTCACAGCTTGCATTCCCATCTGTCTTTGTGTCATTCTCACAGCTTGCCTTCCTGCCCATCTTTGTATCATTCTCACAGCATGCATTCCTACCCGTCTTTGTGTCATTCTCACAGCTTGCATTCCCATCTTCCTTTGTGTCATTCTCACAGCTTGCATTCCTACCCGTCTTTGTGTCATTCTCACAGTTTGCATTCCCATCTGTCTTTGTGTCATTCTCACAGCTTGCATTCCCAAGTGTCTTTGTGTCATTCTCACAGCTTGCATTCCCATCTGTCTTTGTGTCATTCTCACACCTTGCATTCCTGCCCATCTTTGTATCATTCTCACAGCTTGCATTCCCATCTGTCTTTGTGTCATTCTCACAGCTTGCATTCCTGCCCATCTTGGTATCATTCTAACAGCTTGCATTCCCATCTGTCTTTGTGTCATTCTCACAGCTTGCATTCCCACCCATCTTTGTGCCATTCTCACAGCTTGCATTCCAACCTGTCTTTGTATCATTCTCACAGCTTGCATTCCCACCTGTCTTTGTGTCATTCTCACAGCTTGCATTCATACCCGTCTTTGTGTCATTCTCACAGCTTGCATTCCTACCCGTCTTTGTGTCATTCTCACAGCTTGCATTCCCATCTGTCTGTGTATCATTCTCACAGCTTGCATTCCTACCTGTCTTTGTGTCATTCTCACAGCTTGCATTCCGACCCGTCTTTATGTCATTCTCAAAGTTTGCATTCCTACCCGTCTTGATGTCATTCTCACAGCTTGCATTCCTACCCGTCTTTGTGTCATTCTCACAGCTTGCATTCCCATCTGTCTTTGTGTGATTCTCACAGCTTGCATTCCTGACCATCTTTGTATCATTCTCACAGCTTGCATTCCCATCTGTCTTTGCGCCATTCTCACAGCTTGCCTTCCCACCTGTCGTTGTATCATTCTCACAGCTTGCATTCCCACCTGTCTTTGTGTCATTCTCACAGCTCGCACTCGCACCCATCTTTGTGCCATTCTCACAGCTTTCATTCCCGCCTGTCTTTGTATCATTCTGACAGCTTGCATTCCCAACTGTCTTTGTGTCATTCTCACAGCTTGCATTCCCACCTGTCTTTGTGTCATTCTCACAGCTCGCACTCGCACCCATCTTTGTGCCATTCTCACAGCTTTCATTCCCGCCTGTCTTTGTATCATTCTGACAGCTTGCATTCCCAACTGTCTTTGTGTCATTCTCACAGCTTGCATTCCTACCCGTCTTTGTGTCATTCTCACAGCTGGCATTCCTACCCGTCTTTGTGTCATTCTCACAGCTTGCATTCCCATCTGTCTTTGTGTCATTCACACAGCTTGCATTCCCATCTGTCTGTGTATCATTCTCACAGCTTGCATTCCGACCCGTCTTTGTGTCATTCTCAGAGCTTGCATTCCTACACGTCTTTGTGTCATTCTCACAGCTTGCATTCCTACCCGTTTTTATGTAATTCTCACAGCTTGCATTCCTACCCGCCTTTGTGTAATTCTCACAGCTTGCATTCCCATCTGACTTTGTGTCATTCTCACAGCTTGCATTCCCACGTGTCTTTGTGTCATTCTCACAGCTTGCATTCCCATCTGTCTTTGTGTCATTCTCACAGCTTGCATTCCTGCCCATCTTTGTATCATTCTCACAGCTTGCATTCCCATCTGTCTTTGAGTCATTCTCACAGCTTGCATTCCCACCCATCTTTGTGCCATTCTCACAGCTGGCATTCCCACCTGTCTTTGTATCATTCTCACAGCTTGCATTCCCACCTGTCTTTGTGTCATTCTCACAGCTTGCATTCCTACCCGTCTTTGTGTCATTCTCACAGCTTGCATTCCTACCCGTCTTTATGTCATTCTCACAGCTTGCATTCCTACCCGTCTTTGTGTCATTTTCACAGCTTGCATTCCCATCTGTCTATGTGTCATTCTCACAGCTTGCATTCCGACCCATCTTCGTGTCATTCTCAGAGCCTGCATTCCCATCTGTCTTTGCGTCATTCTCACAGCTTGGATTCCCATCTGTCTTTGTGTCATTCTCACAACTAGCATTCCCACGCATCTTTGTGTCATTCTCACAGCTTGCATTCCCACCGGTCTTTGTATCATTCTCACAGCTTGCAATCCCACCCGTTTTTGTGTCACTCTCACAGCTTGCATTCCCATCTGTATTTTTGTCATTCTCACAGCTTGCATTCCTACCCATCGTTGTATCATTCTCACAGCTTGCATTCCCAACTGTCTTTGTGTCATTCTCACAGCTTGCATTCCTACCCGTCTTTGTGTGATTCTCAGAGCTTGCATTCCTACCCGTCTTTGTGTCATTCTCACAGCTTGCATTCCCATCTGTCTTTGTGTCGTTCTCACAGCTTGCATTCCTACCCGTCTTTGTGCCATTCTCACAACTTGCATTCCCATCTGTCTTTGTGTCATTCTCACAGCTTGCATTCCCATCTGTCTTTGTGTCATTCTCACAGCTTGCATTCCCTCTCATCTTTGTATCATTTTCACAGCTTGCATTCCCACGTGTCTTTGTGTCATTCTGACAGCTTGCATTCCCATCTGGCTTTGTGTCATTCTCACAGCTTGCATTCCTGCTCATCTTTGTATCATTCTCACAGCATGCATTCCCATCTGTCTTTGTGTCATTCTCACAGCTTGCATTCCCACCCATCTTTGTGCCATTCTCACAGCTTGCATTCCTGCCCATCTTTGTATCATTCTCACAGCTTTAATTCCCAACTGTCTTTGTGTCATTCTCACAGCTTGCATTCCTACCCGTCTTTGTGTCATTCTCACAGCTTGCATTCCTACCCGTCTTTGTGACATTCTCACAGCTTGCATTCCCATCTGTCTTTGTGTCATTCACAAAGCTTGCATTCCCATCTGTCTGTGTATCATTCTCCCAGCTTGCATTCCTACCCGTCTTTGTGTCATTCTCACAGCTTGCATTCCTACCCGTCTTGATGTCATTCTCACAGCTTGCATTCCTACTCGTCTTTGTGTCATTCTCACAGCTTGCATTCCTACTTGTCTTTATGTCATTCTTACAGCTTGCATTCCTACCCGTCTTTGTGTCATTCTCACAGCTTGCATTCCTACCCGTCTTTGTGTCATTCTCACAGCTTGCATTTCCACGTGTCTTTGTGTCATTCTCACAGCTTGCATTCCCATCTGTCTTTGTGTCTTTCTCACAGCTTGCATTCCTGCCCATCTTTGTATCATTCTCACAGCTTGCATTCCCATCTGTCTTTGTGTCATTCTCACAGCTGGCATTCCTACCCATCTTTGTGTCATTCTCACAGCTTGCATTCCTACCCGTCTTTGTGTCATTCTCACAGCTTGCATTCCCACGTGTCTTTGTGTCATTCTCACAGCTTGCATTCCCATATGTCTTTGTGTCTTTCTCACAGCTTGCATTCCTGCCCATCTTTGTATCATTCTCACAGCTTGCATTCCCATCTGTCTTTGTGTCATTCTCACAGCTTGCATTCCTGCCCATCTTTGTATCATTCTCACAGCATGCATTCCTACCCGTCTTTGTGTCATTCTCACAGCTTGCATTCCCATCTTCCTTTGTGTCATTCTCACAGCTTGCATTCCCACCCATCTTTGTGCCATTCTCACAGCTTGCATTCCAACCTGTCTTTGTATCATTCTCACAGCTTGCATTCCAACCTGTCTTTGTGTCATTCTCACAGCTTGCATTCATACCCGTCTTTGTGTCATTCTCACAGCTTGCATTCCTACCCGTCTTTGTGTCATTCTCACAGCTTGCATTCCCATCTGTCTGTGTATCATTCTCACAGCTTGCATTCCTACCTGTCTTTATGTCATTCTCAAAGCTTGCATTCCTACCCGTCTTGATGTCATTCTCACAGCTTGCATTCCTACCCGTCTTTGTGTCATTCTCACAGCTTGCATTCCCATCTGTCTTTGTGTGATTCTCACAGCTTGCATTCCTGACCATCTTTGTATCATTCTCACAGCTTGCATTCCCATCTGTCTTTGCGCCATTCTCACAGCTTGCCTTCCCACCTGTCTTTGTATCATTCTCACAGCTTGCATTCCTACCCACCTTTGTGTCATTCTCACAGCTCGCACTCGCACCCATCTTTGTGCCATTCTCACAGCTTGCATTCCCGCCTGTCTTTGTATCATTCTCACAGCTTGCATTCCTGCCCATCTTTGTATCATTCTCACAGCTTGCATTCCCATCTGTTTTTGTGTCATTCTCACAGCTTGCATTCCTACCCATCTTTGTATCATTCTCACAGCTTGCATTCCTACCCGTCTTTGTATCATTCTCACAGCTTGCATTCCCTTCTGTCTTTGTGTCATTCTCACAGATTGCATTTCGACCCATCTTCGTGTCATTCTCACAGCTTGGATTCCCACCCGTCTTTGTGTCATTCTCACAGCTTGCATTCCCATCTGTCTTTGTATCATTCTCATAGCTTGCATTCCTGTCTGTCTTTGTATCATTCTCACAGCTTGCATTCCAAACTGTCTTTGTATCATTCTCATAGCTTGCATTCCGACCTGTCTTTGTGTCATTCTCACAGCTTGCATTCCGACCCATCTTCGTGTCATTCTCAGAGCCTGCATTCCCATCTGTCTTTGCGTCATTCTCACAGCTTGGATTCCCATCTGTCTTTGTGTCATTCTCACAACTTGCATTCCCACCCATCTTTGTGTCATTCTCACAGATTGCATTCCCACCGGTGTTTGTATCATTCTCACAGCTTGCAATCCCACCCGTTTTTGTGTCACTCTCACAGCTTGCATTCCCATCTGTATTTTTGTCATTCTCACAGCTTGCATTCCTACCCATCGTTGTATCATTCTCACAGCTTGCATTCCCATCTGTCTTTGTGTCATTCTCACAGCTTGCATTCCTACCCGTCTTTGTGAGATTCTCAGAGCTTGCATTCCTACCCGTCTTTGTGTCATTCTCACAGCTTGCATTCCTATCCGTCTTTATGTCATTCTCACAGCTTGCATTCCTACCCGCCTTTGTGTCATTCTCACAGCTTGCATTCCCATCTGTCTTTGTGTCGTTCTCACAGCTTGCATTCCCTCTCATCTTTGTATCATTTTCACAGCTTGCATTCCCACGTGTCTTTGTGTCATTCTGACAGCTTGCATTCCCATCTGTCTTTGTGTCATTCTCACAGCTTGCATTCCTGCCCATCTTTGTATCATTCTCACAGCATGCATTCCCATCTGTCTTTGTGTCATTCTCACAGCTTGCATTCCCACCCATCTTTGTGCCATTCTCACAGCTTGCATTCCTACCCGTCTTTGTGTCATTCTCACAGCTTGCATTCCTTCCCGTCTTTGTGACATTCTCACAGCTTGCATTCCCATCTGTCTTTGTGTCATTCACAAAGCTTGCATTCCCATCTGTCTGTGTATCATTCTCCCAGCTTGCATTCCTACCCGTCTTTGTGTCATTCTCACAGCTTGCATTCCTACCCGTCTTGATGTCATTCTCACAGCTTGCATTCCTACTCGTCTTTGTGTCATTCTCACAGCTTGCATTCCTACTTGTCTTTATGTCATTCTTACAGCTTGCATTCCTACCCGTCTTTGTGTCATTCTCACAGCTTGCATTCCTACCCGTCTTTGTGTCATTCTCACAGCTTGCATTCCCACGTGTCTTTGTGTCATTCTCACAGCTTGCATTCCTACCCGTCTTTATGTCATTCTCAAAGCTTGCATTCCTACCCGTCTTGATGTCATTCTCACAGCTTGCATTCCTACCCGTCTTTGTGTCATTCTCACAGCTTGCATTCCCATCTGTCTTTGTGTGATTCTCACAGCTTGCATTCCTGACCATCTTTGTATCATTCTCACAGCTTGCATTCCCATCTGTCTTTGCGCCATTCTCACAGCTTGCCTTCCCACCTGTCTTTGTATCATTCTCACAGCTTGCATTCCTACCCACCTTTGTGTCATTCTCACAGCTCGCACTCGCACCCATCTTTGTGCCATTCTCACAGCTTGCATTCCCGCCTGTCTTTGTATCATTCTCACAGCTTGCATTCCTGCCCATCTTTGTATCATTCTCACAGCTTGCATTCCGATCTGTTTTTGTGTCATTCTCACAGCTTGCATTCCTACCCATCTTTGTATCATTCTCACAGCTTGCATTCCTACCCGTCTTTGTATCATTCTCACAGCTTGCATTCCCTTCTGTCTTTGTGTCATTCTCACAGATTGCATTTCGACCCATCTTCGTGTCATTCTCACAGCTTGGATTCCCACCCGTCTTTGTGTCATTCTCACAGCTTGCATTCCCATCTGTCTTTGTGTCATTCTCACAGCTTGCATTCCTGTCTGTCTTTGTATCATTCTCACAGCTTGCATTCCAAACTTTCTTTGTATCATTCTCATAGCTTGCATTCCGACCTGTCTTTGTGTCATTCTCACAGCTTGCATTCCGACCCATCTTCGTGTCATTCTCAGAGCCTGCATTCCCATCTGTCTTTGCGTCATTCTCACAGCTTGGATTCCCATCTGTCTTTGTGTCATTCTCACAACTTGCATTCCCACCCATCTTTGTGTCATTCTCACAGATTGCATTCCCACCGGTCTTTGTATCATTCTCACAGCTTGCAATCCCACCCGTTTTTGTGTAACTCTCACAGCTTGCATTCCCATCTGTATTTTTGTCATTCTCACAGCTTGCATTCCTACCCATCGTTGTATCATTCTCACAGCTTGCATTCCCATCTGTCTTTGTGTCGTTCTCACAGCTTGCATTCCTACCCGTCTTTGTGTCATTCTCACAACTTGCATTCCCATCTGTCTTTGTGTCATTCTCACAGCTTGCATTCCCATGTGTCTTTGTGTCATTCTCACTGCTTGCATTCCCATCTGTCTTTGTGTCATTCTCACAGCTTGCATTCCCTCTCATCTTTGTATCATTTTCACAGCTTGCATTCCCACGTGTCTTTGTGTCATTCTGACAGCTTGCATTCCCATCTGTCTTTGTGTCATTCTCACAGCTTGCATTCCTGCCCATCTTTGTATCATTCTCACAGCATGCATTCCCATCTGTCTTTGTGTCATTCTCACAGCTTGCATTCCCACCCATCTTTGTGCCATTCTCACAGCTTGCATTCCTGCCCATCTTTGTATCATTCTCACAGCTTTAATTCCCAACTGTCTTTGTGTCATTCTCACAGCTTGTATTCCTACCCGTCTTTGTGTCATTCTCACAGCTTGCATTCCTACCCGTCTTTGTGACATTCTCACAGCTTGCATTCCCATCTGTCTTTGTGTCATTCACAAAGCTTGCATTCCCATCTGTCTGTGTATCATTCTCCCAGCTTGCATTCCTGCCCGTCTTTGTGTCATTCTCACAGCTTGCATTCCTACCCGTCTTGATGTCATTCTCACAGCTTGCATTCCTACTCGTCTTTGTGTCATTCTCACAGCTTGCATTCCTACTTGTCTTTATGTCATTCTTACAGCTTGCATTCCTACCCCTCTTTGTGTCATTCTCACAGCTTGCATTCCCATCTGTCTTTGTGTCATTCTCACAGCTGGCATTCCTACCCGTCTTTGTGTCATTCTCACAGCTTGCATTCCTACCCGTCTTTGTGTCATTCTCACAGCTTGCATTCCCACGTGTCTTTGTGTCATTCTCACAGCTTGCATTCCCATCTGTCTTTGTGTCTTTCTCACAGCTTGCATTCCTGCCCATCTTTGTATCATTCTCACAGCTTGCATTCCCATCTGTCTTTGTGTCATTCTCACAGCTTGCATTCCTGCCCATCTTTGTATCATTCTCACAGCATGCATTCCTACCCGTCTTTGTGTCATTCTCACAGCTTGCATTCCCATCTTCCTTTGTGTCATTCTCACAGCTTGCATTCCTACCCGTCTTTGTGTCATTCTCACAGTTTGCATTCCCATCTGTCTTTGTGTCATTCTCACAGCTTGCATTCCCAAGTGTCTTTGTGTCATTCTCACAGCTTGCATTCCCATCTGTCTTTGTGTCATTCTCACACCTTGCATTCCTGCCCATCTTTGTATCATTCTCACAGCTTGCATTCCCATCTGTCTTTGTGTCATTCTCACAGCTTGCATTCCTGCCCATCTTGGTATCATTCTAACAGCTTGCATTCCCATCTGTCTTTGTGTCATTCTCACAGCTTGCATTCCCACCCATCTTTGTGCCATTCTCACAGCTTGCATTCCAACCTGTCTTTGTATCATTCTCACAGCTTGCATTCCCACCTGTCTTTGTGTCATTCTCACAGCTTGCATTCATACCCGTCTTTGTGTCATTCTCACAGCTTGCATTCCTACCCGTCTTTGTGTCATTCTCACAGCTTGCATTCCCATCTGTCTGTGTATCATTCTCACAGCTTGCATTCCTACCTGTCTTTGTGTCATTCTCACAGCTTGCATTCCGACCCGTCTTTATGTCATTCTCAAAGTTTGCATTCCTACCCGTCTTGATGTCATTCTCACAGCTTGCATTCCTACCCGTCTTTGTGTCATTCTCACAGCTTGCATTCCCATCTGTCTTTGTGTGATTCTCACAGCTTGCATTCCTGACCATCTTTGTATCATTCTCACAGCTTGCATTCCCATCTGTCTTTGCGCCATTCTCACAGCTTGCCTTCCCACCTGTCGTTGTATCATTCTCACAGCTTGCATTCCCACCTGTCTTTGTGTCATTCTCACAGCTCGCACTCGCACCCATCTTTGTGCCATTCTCACAGCTTTCATTCCCGCCTGTCTTTGTATCATTCTGACAGCTTGCATTCCCAACTGTCTTTGTGTCATTCTCACAGCTTGCATTCCTACCCGTCTTTGTGTCATTCTCACAGCTGGCATTCCTACCCGTCTTTGTGTCATTCTCACAGCTTGCATTCCCATCTGTCTTTGTGTCATTCACACAGCTTGCATTCCCATCTGTCTGTGTATCATTCTCACAGCTTGCATTCCGACCCGTCTTTGTGTCATTCTCAGAGCTTGCATTCCTACACGTCTTTGTGTCATTCTCACAGCTTGCATTCCTACCCGTTTTTATGTAATTCTCACAGCTTGCATTCCTACCCGCCTTTGTGTAATTCTCACAGCTTGCATTCCCATCTGACTTTGTGTCATTCTCACAGCTTGCATTCCCACGTGTCTTTGTGTCATTCTCACAGCTTGCATTCCCATCTGTCTTTGTGTCATTCTCACAGCTTGCATTCCTGCCCATCTTTGTATCATTCTCACAGCTTGCATTCCCATCTGTCTTTGAGTCATTCTCACAGCTTGCATTCCCACCCATCTTTGTGCCATTCTCACAGCTGGCATTCCCACCTGTCTTTGTATCATTCTCACAGCTTGCATTCCCACCTGTCTTTGTGTCATTCTCACAGCTTGCATTCCTACCCGTCTTTGTGTCATTCTCACAGCTTGCATTCCTACCCGTCTTTATGTCATTCTCACAGCTTGCATTCCTACCCGTCTTTGTGTCATTTTCACAGCTTGCATTCCCATCTGTCTATGTGTCATTCTCACAGCTTGCATTCCGACCCATCTTCGTGTCATTCTCAGAGCCTGCATTCCCATCTGTCTTTGCGTCATTCTCACAGCTTGGATTCCCATCTGTCTTTGTGTCATTCTCACAACTAGCATTCCCACGCATCTTTGTGTCATTCTCACAGCTTGCATTCCCACCGGTCTTTGTATCATTCTCACAGCTTGCAATCCCACCCGTTTTTGTGTCACTCTCACAGCTTGCATTCCCATCTGTATTTTTGTCATTCTCACAGCTTGCATTCCTACCCATCGTTGTATCATTCTCACAGCTTGCATTCCCATCTGTCTTTGTGTCATTCTCACAGCTTGCATTACGACCCATCTTTGTAACATTCTCACAGCTTGCATTCCCTTCTGTCTTGGTGTCATTCTCACAGCTTGCATTCCTACCCGTCTTTGTGTGATTCTCAGAGCTTGCATTCCTACCCGTCTTTGTGTCATTCTCACAGCTTGCATTCCTATTCGTCTTTATGTCATTCTCACAGCTTGCATTCCTACCCGCCTTTGTGTCATTCTCACAGCTTGCATTCCCATCTGTCTTTGTGTCGTTCTCACAGCTTGCATTCCTACCCGTCTTTGTGCCATTCTCACAACTTGCATTCCCATCTGTCTTTGTGTCATTCTCACAGCTTGCATTCCCATCTGTCTTTGTGTCATTCTCACAGCTTGCATTCCCTCTCATCTTTGTATCATTTTCACAGCTTGCATTCCCACGTGTCTTTGTGTCATTCTGACAGCTTGCATTCCCATCTGGCTTTGTGTCATTCTCACAGCTTGCATTCCTGCTCATCTTTGTATCATTCTCACAGCATGCATTCCCATCTGTCTTTGTGTCATTCTCACAGCTTGCATTCCCACCCATCTTTGTGCCATTCTCACAGCTTGCATTCCTGCCCATCTTTGTATCATTCTCACAGCTTTAATTCCCAACTGTCTTTGTGTCATTCTCACAGCTTGCATTCCTACCCGTCTTTGTGTCATTCTCACAGCTTGCATTCCTACCCGTCTTTGTGACATTCTCACAGCTTGCATTCCCATCTGTCTTTGTGTCATTCACAAAGCTTGCATTCCCATCTGTCTGTGTATCATTCTCCCAGCTTGCATTCCTACCCGTCTTTGTGTCATTCTCACAGCTTGCATTCCTACCCGTCTTGATGTCATTCTCACAGCTTGCATTCCTACTCGTCTTTGTGTCATTCTCACAGCTTGCATTCCTACTTGTCTTTATGTCATTCTTACAGCTTGCATTCCTACCCGTCTTTGTGTCATTCTCACAGCTTGCATTCCTACCCGTCTTTGTGTCATTCTCACAGCTTGCATTTCCACGTGTCTTTGTGTCATTCTCACAGCTTGCATTCCCATCTGTCTTTGTGTCTTTCTCACAGCTTGCATTCCTGCCCATCTTTGTATCATTCTCACAGCTTGCATTCCCATCTGTCTTTGTGTCATTCTCACAGCTTGCATTCCTGCCCATCTTTGTATCATTCTCACAGCATGCATTCCTACCCGTCTTTGTGTCATTCTCACAGCTTGCATTCCCATCTTCCTTTGTGTCATTCTCACAGCTTGCATTTCGACCCGTCTTTGTGTCATTCTCACAGTTTGCATTCCCATCTGTCTTTGTGTCATTCTCACAGCTTGCATTCCCACGTGTCTTTGTGTCATTCTCACAGCTTGCATTCCCATCTGTCTTTGTGTCATTCTCACACCTTGCATTCCTGCCCATCTTTGTATCATTCTCACAGCTTGCATTCCCATCTGTCTTTGTGTCATTCTCACAGCTTGCATTCCTGCCCATCTTGGTATCATTCTAACAGCTTGCATTCCCATCTGTCTTTGTGTCATTCTCACAGCTTGCATTCCCACCCATCTTTGTGCCATTCTCACAGCTTGCATTCCAACCTGTCTTTGTATCATTCTCACAGCTTGCATTCCCACCTGTCTTTGTGTCATTCTCACAGCTTGCATTCATACCCGTCTTTTTGTCATTCTCACAGCTTGCATTCCTACCCGTCTTTGTGTCATTCTCACAGCTTGCATTCCCATCTGTCTGTGTATCATTCTCACAGCTTGCATTCCTACCTGTCTTTGTGTCATTCTCACAGCTTGCATTCCTACCCGTCTTTATGTCATTCTCAAAGCTTGCATTCCTACCCGTCTTGATGTCATTCTCACAGCTTGCATTCCTACCCGTCTTTGTGTCATTCTCACAGCTTGCATTCCCATCTGTCTTTGTGTGATTCTCACAGCTTGCATTCCTGACCATCTTTGTATCATTCTCACAGCTTGCATTCCCATCTGTCTTTGCGCCATTCTCACAGCTTGCCTTCCCACCTGTCTTTGTATCATTCTCACAGCTTGCATTCCTACCCACCTTTGTGTCATTCTCACAGCTCGCACTCGCACCCATCTTTGTGCCATTCTCACAGCTTGCATTCCCGCCTGTCTTTGTATCATTCTCACAGCTTGCATTCCCAACTGTCTTTGTGCCATTCTCACACCTTGCATTCCTGCCCATCTTTGTATCATTCTCACAGCTTGCATTCCCATCTGTCTTTGTGTCATTCTCACAGCTTGCATTCCTACCCATCTTTGTATCATTCTCACAGCTTGCATTCCTACCCGTCTTTGTATCATTCTCACAGCTTGCATTCCCTTCTGTCTTTGTGTCATTCTCACAGCTTGCATTTCGACCCATCTTCGTGTCATTCTCACAGCTTGGATTCCCACCCGTCTTTGTGTCATTCTCACAGCTTGCATTCCCATCTGTCTTTGTGTCATTCTCACAGCTTGCATTCCTGTCTGTCTTTGTATCATTCTCACAGCTTGCATTCCAAACTGTCTTTGTATCATTCTCATAGCTTGCATTCCCATCTGTCTTTGTGTCATTCTCACAGCTTGCATTCCCATCTGTCTTTTTGTCATTCTCACAGCTTGCATTCCTACCCGTCTTTGTGTCATTCTCACAGCTTGCATTCCCATCTGACTTTGTGTCATTCTCACAGCTTGCATTCCCACGTGTCTTTGTGTCATTCTCACAGCTTGCATTCCCATCTGTCTTTGTGTCATTCACACAGCTTGCATTCCTGCCCATCTTTGTATCATTCTCACAGCTTGCATTCCCATCTGTCTTTGAGTCATTCTCACAGCTTGCATTCCCACCCATCTTTGTGCCATTCTCACAGCTTGCATTCCCACCTGTCTTTGTATCATTCTCACAGCTTGCATTCCCACCTGTCTTTGTGTCATTCTCACAGCTTGCATTCCTACCCGTCTTTGTGTCATTCTCACAGCTTGCATTCCTACCCGTCTTTATGTCATTCTCACAGCTTGCATTCCTACCCGTCTTTGTGTCATTCTCACAGCTTGCATTCCCATCTGTCTTTGTGTCATTCTCACAGCTTGCATTCCGACCCATCTTCGTGTCATTCTCAGAGCCTGCATTCCCATCTGTCTTTGCGTCATTCTCACAGCTTGGATTCCCATCTGTCTTTGTGTCATTCTCACAGCTTGCATTCCCATCTGTCTTTGTGTGATTCTCACAGCTTGCATTCCTGACCATCTTTGTATCATTCTCACAGCTTGCATTCCCATCTGTCTTTGCGCCATTCTCACAGCTTGCCTTCCCACCTGTCTTTGTATCATTCTCACAGCTTGCATTCCTACCCACCTTTGTGTCATTCTCACAGCTCGCACTCGCACCCATCTTTGTGCCATTCTCACAGCTTGCATTCCCGCCTGTCTTTGTATCATTCTCACAGCTTGCATTCCCAACTGTCTTTGTGCCATTCTCACAGCTTGCATTCCTGCCCATCTTTGTATCATTCTCACAGCTTGCATTCCCATCTGTCTTTGTGTCATTCTCACAGCTTGCATTCCTACCCATCTTTGTATCATTCTCACAGCTTGCATTCCTACCCGTCTTTGTATCATTCTCACAGCTTGCATTCCCTTCTGTCTTTGTGTCATTCTCACAGCTTGCATTTCGACCCATCTTCGTGTCATTCTCACAGCTTGGATTCCCACCCGTCTTTGTGTCATTCTCACAGCTTGCATTCCCATCTGTCTTTGTGTCATTCTCACAGCTTGCATTCCTGTCTGTCTTTGTATCATTCTCACAGCTTGCATTCCAAACTGTCTTTGTATCATTCTCATAGCTTGCATTCCGACCTGTGTTTGTGTCATTCTCACAGCTTGCATTCCCATCTGTCTTTGTGTCATTCTCACAGCTTGCATTCCTACTCGTCTTTGTGTCATTCTCACAGCTTGCATTCCCATCTGACTTTGTGTCATTCTCACAGCTTGCATTCCCACGTGTCTTTGTGTCATTCTCACAGCTTGCATTCCCATCTGTCTTTGTGTCATTCTCACAGCTTGCATTCCTGCCCATCTTTGTATCATTCTCACAGCTTGCATTCCCATCTGTCTTTGAGTCATTCTCACAGCTTGCATTCCCACCCATCTTTGTGCCATTCTCACAGCTTGCATTCCCACCTGTCTTTGTATCATTCTCACAGCTTGCATTCCCACCTGTCTTTGTGTCATTCTCACAGCTTGCATTCCTACCCGTCTTTGTGTCATTCTCACAGCTTGCATTCCTACCCGTCTTTATGTCATTCTCACAGCTTGCATTCCTACCCGTCTTTGTGTCATTCTCACAGCTTGCATTCCCATCTGTCTTTGTGTCATTCTCACAGCTTGCATTCCGACCCGTCTTCGTGTCATTATCACAGCTTGGATTCCCACCCGTCTTTGTTTCATTCTCACAGCTTGCATTCCCACCTGTCTTGGTGTCATTCTCACAGCTTGCATTCCCGTCTCTCTTTGTAACATTCTCACAGCTTGCATTCCTACCCATCTTTGTATCATTCTCACAGCTTGCATTCCGACCCGTCTTTGTGTCATTCTCACAGACTGCATTCCCATCTGTCTTTGTGTCATTCTCACAGCTTGCATTCCTACCCTTCTTTGTGTCATTCTCACAGTTTGCATTCCCATCTGTCTTTGTGTCATTCTCACAGCTTGCATTCCCACGTGTCTTTGTGTCATTCTCACAGCTTGCATTCCCATCTGTCTTTGTGTCATTCACACAGCTTGCATTCCCATCTGTCTTTGTGTCATTTTCACAGCTTGCATTCCTGCCCATCTTTGTATCATTCTCACAGCTTGCATTCCCATCTGTCTTTGTGCCATTCTCACAGCTTGCATTCCCACCTGTCTTTGTATCATTCTCACAGCTTGCATTCCCACCTGTCTTTGTGTCATTCTCACAGCTTGCATTCCTACCCCTCTTTGTGTCATTCTCACAGCTTGCATTCCTACCCGTCTTTGTGTCATTCTCACAGTTTGCATTCCCATCAGTCTTTGTGTCATTCTCACAGCTTGCATTCCCTCCCATCTTTGTATCATTCTCACAGCTTGCATTCCAATCTGTCTTTGTGTCATTCTCACAACTTGCATTCCCACCCATCTTTGTGTCATTCTCACAGCTTGCATTCCCACCGGTCTTTGTATCATTCTCACAGCTTGCATTCCCACCCGTCTTTGTGTCATTCTCACAACTTGCATTCCCACCCATCTTTGTGTCATTCTCACAGCTTGCATTCCCACCGGTCTTTGTATCATTCTCACAGCTTGCATTCCTACCCGCCTTTGTGTCATTCTCACAGCTTGCATTTCCATCTGTCTTTGTGTCATTCTCACAGCTTTGATCCCGACCCGTCTTTGTGTCATTCTCACAGCTTGCATCCCCATCTGTCTTTGTGTCATTCTCACAGCTTGCATTCCCACGTGTCTTTGTGTCATTCTAACAGCTTGCATTCCCATCTGTCTTTGTGTCATTCTCACAGCTTGCACTCCTCCCCATCTTTGTATCATTCTCACAGCTTGCATTCGCATCTGTCTTTGTGTCATTCTCACAGCTTGCATTCCCACCCATCTTTGTGCCATTCCCACAGCTTGCATTCCCACCTGTCTTTGTATCATTCTCACAGCTTGCATTCCCACCCGTCTTTGTGTCATTCTCACAGCTTGCATTCCTACCCGTCTTTGTGTCATTCTCACAGCTTGCATTCCCATCTGTCTTTGTGTCATTCACACAGATTGCATTCCTACCCGTCTTCTTGTCATTCGCACAGCTTGCATTCCAATCCGCCTGTGTATCATTCTCACAGTTTGCATTCCTACCCGTCTTTGTGTCATTCTCACAGCTTGCATTCCTACCCGTCTTTGTGTCATTCTCACAGCTTACATTCCTACCCGTCTTTATGTCATTCCCACAGCTTGCATTCCTACCCGTCTTTGTGTCATTCTCACAGCTTGCATTCCCATCTGTCTTTGTGTCATTCTCACAGCTTGCATTCCTACCCGTCTTTGTGTCATTCTCACAGCTTGCATTCCCATCTGGCTTTGTGTCATTCTCACAGCTTGCATTCCCACGTGTCTTTGTCTCATTCTCACAGCTTGCATTCCCATCTGTCTTTGTGTCATTCTCACAGCTTGCATTCCTGCCCATCTTTGTATCATTCTCACAGCTTGCATTCCCATCTGTCTTTGTGTCATTCTCACAGCTTGCATTTCCACCCATCTTTGTGCCATTCTAACAGCTTGCATTCCCACCTGTCTTTGTATCATTCTCACAGCTTGCATTCCCACCTGTCTTTGTGTCATTCTCACAGCTTGCATTCCCACCTTTCTTTGTGTCATTCTCACAGCTTGCATTCCTACCCCTCTTTGTGTCATTCTCACAGCTTGCATTCCTACCCGTCTTTGTGTAATTCTCACAGCTTGCATTCCCACCTGTCTTGGTGTCATTCTCACAGCTTGCATTCCGACCCGTCTTTGTGTCATTCTCACAGCTTGCATTCCTACCCCTCTTTGTGTCATTCTCACAGCTTGCATTCCTACCGGTCTTTGTGTAATTCTCACAGCTTGCATTCCGACCCGTCTTTGTGTCATTCTCACAGCTTGCATTCCTACCCCTCTTTGTGTCATTCTCACAGCTTGATTTCCCACCTGTCTTTGTGTCATTCTCACAGCTTGCATTCCAATCTGTCTTTGTGTCATTCTCACAGCTTGCATTCCCATCTGTCTTCGTGTCATTCTCACAGCTTGCATTCCGACCCGTCTTCGTGTCATTATCACAGCTTGGATTCCCACCCGTCTTTGTGTCATTCTCACAGCTTGCATTCCCACCTGTCTTGGTGTCATTCTCACAGCTTGCATTCCCGTCTGTCTTTGTAACATTCTCACAGCTTGCATTCCCACCTGTCTTTGTATCATTCTCACAGCTTGCATTCCGACCCGTCTTTGTGTCATTCTCACAGCTTGCATTCCCATCTGTCTTTGTGTCATTCTCACAGCTTGCATTCCTGACCATCTTTGTATCATTCTCACAGCTTGCATTCCCATCTGTCTTTGTGTCATTCTCACAGCTTGCATTTCCACCCATCTTTGTGCCATTCTCACAGCTTGCATTCCCACCTGTCTTTGTATCATTCTCACAGCTTGCATTCCCACCTGTCTTTGTGTCATTCTCACAGCTTGCATTCCCACCTTTCTTTGTGTCATTCTCACAGCTTGCATTCCTACCCCTCTTTGTGTCATTCTCACAGCTTGCATTCCTACCCGTCTTTGTGTAATTCTCACAGCTTGCATTCCCACCTGTCTTGGTGTCATTCTCACAGCTTGCATTCCGACCCGTCTTTGTGTCATTCTCACAGCTTGCATTCCTACCCCTCTTTGTGTCATTCTCACAGCTTGCATTCCTACCCGTCTTTGTGTAATTCTCACAGCTTGCATTCCGACCCGTCTTTGTGTCATTCTCACAGCTTGCATTCCTACCCCTCTTTGTGTCATTCTCACAGCTTGATTTCCCACCTGTCTTTGTGTCATTCTCACAGCTTGCATTCCAATCTGTCTTTGTGTCATTCTCACAGCTTGCATTCCCATCTGTCTTCGTGTCATTCTCACAGCTTGCATTCCGACCCGTCTTCGTGTCATTATCACAGCTTGGATTCCCACCCGTCTTTGTGTCATTCTCACAGCTTGCATTCCTACCCGTCTTTGTGTCATTCTCACAGCTTGCATTCCCATCTGTCTTTGTGTCATTCTCACAGCTTGCATTCCCACGTGTCTTTGTGTCATTCTCACAGCTTGCAATCCCATCTGTCTTTGTGTCATTCTCACAGCTTGTCTTCCTGCCCATCTTTGTATCATTCTCACAGCTTGCATTCCCATCTGTCTTTGAGTCATTCTCACAGCTTGCATTCCCACCCATCTTTGTGCCATTCTCAAAGCTTGCATTCCCACCTGTCTTTGTATCATTCTCACAGCTTGCATTCCCACCTGCCTTTGTGTCATTCTCACAGCTTGCATTCCTACCCGACTTTGTGTCATTCTCACAGCTTGCATTCCCATCTGTCTTTGTGTCATTCTCACAGCTTGCATTCCCATCTGTCTTTGTGTCATTCTCACAGCTTGCATTCCCACGTGTCTTTGTGTCATTCTCACAGCTTGCATTCCCATCTGTCTTTGTGTCATTCTCACAGCTTGCATTCCCATCTGTCTTTGTGTCATTCTCACAGCCTGCATTCCTGCCCATCTTTGTATCATTCTCACAGCTTGGATTCCCATCTGTCTTTGTGTCATTCTCACAGCTTGCATTCCCACGTGTCTTTGTGTCATTCTCACAGCTTGCATTCCCATCTGTCTTTGTGTCATTCTCACAGCTTGCATTCCCACGTGTAGTTGTGTCATTCTCACAGCTTGCATTCCCATCTGTCTTTGTGTCATTCACACAGCTTGCATTCCCATCTGTCTTTGTGTCATTTTCACAGCTTGCATTCCTGCCCATCTTTGTATCATTCTCACAGCTTGCATTCCCACCTGTCTTTGTATCATTCTCACAGCTTGCATTCCCACCTGTCTTTGTGTCATTCTCACAGCTTGCATTCCTACCCCTCTTTGTGTCATTCTCACAGCTTGCATTCCTACCCGTCTTTGTGTCATTCTCACAGTTTGCATTCCCATCAGTCTTTGTGTCATTCTCACAGCTTGCATTCCCTCCCATCTTTGTATCATTCTCACAGCTTGCATTCCAATCTGTCTTTGTGTCATTCTCACAACTTGCATTCCCACCCATCTTTGTGTCATTCTCACAGCTTGCATTCCCACCGGTCTTTGTATCATTCTCACAGCTTGCATTCCCACCCGTCTTTGTGTCATTCTCACAACTTGCATTCCCACCCATCTTTGTGTCATTCTCACAGCTTGCATTCCCACCGGTCTTTGTATCATTCTCACAGCTTGCATTCCTACCCATCTTTGTGCCATTCCCACAGCTTGCATTCCCACCTGTCTTTGTATCATTCTCACAGATTGCATTCCCACCCGTCTTTGTGTCATTCTCACAGCTTGCATTCCCATCTGTCTTTGTGTCATTCTCACAGCTTTGATCCCGACCCGTCTTTGTGTCATTCTCACAGCTTGCATCCCCATCTGTCTTTGTGTCATTCTCACAGCTTGCATTCCCACGTGTCTTTGTGTCATTCTCACAGCTTGCATTCCCATCTGTCTTTGTGTCATTCTCACAGCTTGCATTCCTCCCCATCTTTGTATCATTCTCACAGCTTGCATTCGCATTTGTCTTTGTGTCATTCTCACAGCTTGCATTCCCACCCATCTTTGTGCCATTCCCACAGCTTGCATTCCCACCTGTCTTTGTATCATTCTCACAGCTTGCATTCCCACCCGTCTTTGTGTCATTCTCACAGCTTGCATTCCTACCCGTCTTTGTGTCATTCTCACAGCTTGCATTCCCATCTGTCTTTGTGTCATTCACACAGATTGCATTCCTACCCGTCTTCTTGTCATTCGCACAGCTTGCATTCCAATCCGCCTGTGTATCATTCTCACAGTTTGCATTCCTACCCGTCTTTGTGTCATTCTCACAGCTTGCATTCCTACCCGTCTTTGTGTCATTCTCACAGCTTACATTCCTACCCGTCTTTATGTCATTCCCACCGCTTGCATTCCTACCCGTCTTTGTGTCATTCTCACAGCTTGCATTCCCATCTGTCTTTGTGTCATTCTCACAGCTTGCATTCCTACCCGTCTTTGTGTCATTCTCACAGCTTGCATTCCCATCTGGCTTTGTGTCATTCTCACAGCTTGCATTCCCACGTGTCTTTGTCTCATTCTCACAGCTTGCATTCCCATCTGTCTTTGTGTCATTCTCACAGCTTGCATTCCTGCCCATCTTTGTATCATTCTCACAGCTTGCATTCCCATCTGTCTTTGTGTCATTCTCACAGCTTGCATTTCCACCCATCTTTGTGCCATTCTCACAGCTTGCATTCCCACCTGTCTTTGTATCATTCTCACAGCTTGCATTCCCACCTGTCTTTGTGTCATTCTCACAGCTTGCATTCCCACCTTTCTTTGTGTCATTCTCACAGCTTGCATTCCTACCCCTCTTTGTGTCATTCTCACAGCTTGCATTCCTACCCGTCTTTGTGTAATTCTCACAGCTTGCATTCCCACCTGTCTTGGTGTCATTCTCACAGCTTGCATTCCGACCCGTCTTTGTGTCATTCTCACAGCTTGCATTCCTACCCCTCTTTGTGTCATTCTCACAGCTTGCATTCCTACCCGTCTTTGTGTAATTCTCACAGCTTGCATTCCGACCCGTCTTTGTGTCATTCTCACAGCTTGCATTCCTACCCCTCTTTGTGTCATTCTCACAGCTTGATTTCCCACCTGTCTTTGTGTCATTCTCACAGCTTGCATTCCTATCCGACTTTGTGTCATTCTCACAGCTTGCATTCCCATCAGTCTTTGTGTCATTCTCACAGCTTGCATTCCCTCCCATTTTTGTATCATTCTCACAGCTTGCATTCCAATCTGTCTTTGTGTCATTCTCACAACTTGCATTCCCACGCATCTTTGTGTCATTCTCACAGCTTGCATTCCCACCGGTCTTTGTATCATTCTCACAGCTTGCATTCCTACCCGTCTTTGTATCATTCTCACAGCTTGCATTCCCATCTGTATTTGTGTCATTCTCACAGCTTGCATTCCTACCCATCTTTGTGTCATTCTCACAGCTTGCATTCCTACCCGTCTTTGTATCATTCTCACAGCTTGCATTCCAATCTGTCTTTGTGTCATTATCACAGCTTGCATTCCCACCTGTCTTCGTGTCATTCTCACAGCTTGCTTTCCGACCCGTCTTCGTGTCATTATCACAGCTTGGATTCCCACCCGTCTTTGTGTCATTCTCACAGCTTGCATTCCCACCTGTCTTGGTGTCATTCTCACAGCTTGCATTCCCGTCTGTCTTTGTAACATTCTCACAGCTTGCATTCCCACCTGTCTTTGTATCATTCTCACAGCTGGCATTCCTACCCGTCTTTGTGTCATTCTCACAGCTTGCATTCCTATCTGTCTTTGTGTCATTCACACAGCTTGCATTCCCATCTGTCTGTGTATCATTCTCAGAGCTTGCATTCCTACACGTCTTTGTGTCATTCTCACAGCTTGCATTCCTACCCGTTTTTATGTAATTCTCACAGCTTGCATTCCTACCCGCCTTTGTGTCATTCTCACAGCTTGCATTCCCATCTGTCTTTGTGTCATTCTCACAGCTTTTATCCCGACCCGTCTTTGTGTCATTCTCACAGCTTGCATCCCCATCTGTCTTTATGTCATTCTCACAGCTTGCATTCCCACGTGTCTTTGTGTCATTCTCACAGCTTGCATTCCCATCTGTCTTTGTGTCATTCTCACAGCTTGCATTCCTCCCCATCTTTGTATCATTCTCACAGCTTGCATTCGCATCTGTCTTTGTGTCATTCTCACAGCTTGCATTCCCACCCATCTTTGTGCCATTCCCACAGCTTGCATTCCCACCTGTCTTTGTATCATTCTCACAGCTTGCATTCCCACCTGTCTTTGTGTCATTCTCACAGCTTGCATTCCTACCCGTCTTTGTGTCATTCTCACAGCTTGCATTCCCATCTGTCTTTGTGTCATTCTCACAGCTTGCATTCCTACCCGTCTTTGTGTCATTCTCACAGCTTGCATTCCCACGTGTCGTTGTGTCATTCTCACAGCTTGCATTCCCACGTGTCTTTGTGTCATTCTCACAGCTTGCATTCCCATCTGTCTTTGTGTCATTCTCACAGCTTGCATTTCCACCCATCTTTGTGCCATTCTCACAGCTTGCATTCCCACCTGTCTTTGTATCATTCTCACAGCTTGCATTCCCACCTGTCTTTGTGTCATTCTCACAGCTTGCATTCCGACCCGTCTTTGTGTCATTCTCACAGCTTGCATTCCTACCCCTCTTTGTGTCATTCTCACAGCTTGCATTCCTATCCGTCTTTGTGTAATTCTCACAGCTTGCATACCCATCTGTCTTTGTGTCATTCTCACAGCTTGCATTCCCATCAGTCTTTGTGTCATTCTCACAGCTTGCATTCCCTCCCATTTTTGTATCATTCTCACAGCTTGCATTCCAATCTGTCTTTGTGTCATTCTCACAACTTGCATTCCCACGCATCTTTGTGTCATTCTCACAGCTTGCATTCCCACCGGTCTTTGTATCATTCTCACAGCTTGCATTCCTACCCGTCTTTGTATCATTCTCACAGCTTGCATTCCCATCTGTATTTGTGTCATTCTCACAGCTTGCATTCCTACCCATCTTTGTGTCATTCTCACAGCTTGCATTCCTACCCGTCTTTGTATCATTCTCACAGCTTGCATTCCAATCTGTCTTTGTGTCATTCTCACAGCTTGCATTCCCATCTGTCTTCGTGTCATTCTCACAGCTTGCATTCCGACCCGTCTTCGTGTCATTATCACAGCTTGGATTCCCACCCGTCTTTGTGTCATTCTCACAGCTTGCATTCCCACCTGTCTTGGTGTCATTCTCACAGCTTGCATTCCAGTCTGTCTTTGTAACATTCTCACAGCTTGCATTCCCACCTGTCTTTGTATCATTCTCACAGCTTGCATTCCGACCCGTCTTTGTGTCATTCTCACAGCTTGCATTCCCATCTGTCTTTGTGTCATTCTCATAGCTTGCATTCCTACCCGTCTTTGTGTCATTCTCACAGCTTGCATTCCCATCTGTCTTTGTGTCATTCTCACAGCTTGCATTCCCACGTGTCTTTGTGTCATTCTCACAGCTTGCAATCCCATCTGTCTTTGTGTCATTCTCACAGCTTGTCTTCCTGCCCATCTTTGTATCATTCTCACAGCTTGCATTCCCATCTGTCTTTGAGTCATTCTCACAGCTTGCATTCCCACCCATCTTTGTGCCATTCTCAAAGCTTGCATTCCCACCTGTCTTTGTATCATTCTCACAGCTTGCATTCCCACCTGCCTTTGTGTCATTCTCACAGCTTGCATTCCTACCCGTCTTTGTGTCATTCTCACAGCTTGCATTCCCATCTGTCTTTGTGTCATTCTCACAGCTTGCATTCCCATCTGTCTTTGTGTCATTCTCACAGCTTGCATTCCCACGTGTCTTTGTGTCATTCTCACAGCTTGCATTCCCATCTGTCTTTGTGTCATTCTCACAGCTTGCATTCCCATCTGTCTTTGTGTCATTCACACAGCTTGCATTCCCACCTGTCTTTGTGTCATTCTCACAGCTTGCATTCCCATCTGACTTTGTGTCATTCTCACAGCTTGCATTCCCACGTGTCTTTGTGTCATTCTCACAGCCTGCATTCCCACGTGTCTTTGTGTCATTCTCACAGCTTGCATTCCCACCTGTCTTTGTGTCATTCTCACAGCTTGCATTCCTACCCCTCTTTGTGTCATTCTCACAGCTTGCATTCCTACCCGTCTTTGTGTCATTCTCACAGTTTGCATTCCCATCAGTCTTTGTGTCATTCTCACAGCTTGCATTCCCTCCCATCTTTGTATCATTCTCACAGCTTGCATTCCAATCTGTCTTTGTGTCATTCTCACAACTTGCATTCCCACCCATCTTTGTGTCATTCTCACAGCTTGCATTCCCACCGGTCTTTGTATCATTCTCACAGCTTGCATTCCCACCCGTCTTTGTGTCATTCTCACAACTTGCATTCCCACCCATCTTTGTGTCATTCTCACAGCTTGCATTCCCACCGGTCTTTGTATCATTCTCACAGCTTGCATTCCTACCCGCCTTTGTGTCATTCTCACAGCTTGCATTTCCATCTGTCTTTGTGTCATTCTCACAGCTTTGATCCCGACCCGTCTTTGTGTCATTCTCACAGCTTGCATCCCCATCTGTCTTTGTGTCATTCTCACAGCTTGCATTCCCACGTGTCTTTGTGTCATTCTCACAGCTTGCATTCCCATCTGTCTTTGTGTCATTCTCACAGCTTGCATTCCTCCCCATCTTTGTATCATTCTCACAGCTTGCATTCGCATCTGTCTTTGTGTCATTCTCACAGCTTGCATTCCCACCCATCTTTGTGCCATTCCCACAGCTTGCATTCCCACCTGTCTTTGTATCATTCTCACAGCTTGCATTCCCACCCGTCTTTGTGTCATTCTCACAGCTTGCATTCCTACCCGTCTTTGTGTCATTCTCACAGCTTGCATTCCCATCTGTCTTTGTGTCATTCACACAGATTGCATTCCTACCCGTCTTCTTGTCATTCGCACAGCTTGCATTCCAATCCGCCTGTGTATCATTCTCACAGTTTGCATTCCTACCCGTCTTTGTGTCATTCTCACAGTTTGCATTCCTACCCGTCTTTGTGTCATTCTCACAGCTTACATTCCTACCCGTCTTTATGTCATTCCCACAGCTTGCATTCCTACCCGTCTTTGTGTCATTCTCACAGCTTGCATTCCCATCTGTCTTTGTGTCACTCTCACAGCTTGCATTCCTACCCGTCTTTGTGTCATTCTCACAGCTTGCATTCCCATCTGGCTTTGTGTCATTCTCACAGCTTGCATTCCCACGTGTCTTTGTCTCATTCTCACAGCTTGCATTCCCATCTGTCTTTGTGTCATTCTCACAGCTTGCATTCCTGCCCATCTTTGTATCATTCTCACAGCTTGCATTCCCATCTGTCTTTGTGTCATTCTCACAGCTTGCATTTCCACCCATCTTTGTGCCATTCTCACAGCTTGCATTCCCACCTGTCTTTGTATCATTCTCACAGCTTGCATTCCCACCTGTCTTTGTGTCATTCTCACAGCTTGCATTCCCACCTTTCTTTGTGTCATTCTCACAGCTTGCATTCCTACCCCTCTTTGTGTCATTCTCACAGCTTGCATTCCTACCCGTCTTTGTGTAATTCTCACAGCTTGCATTCCCACCTGTCTTGGTGTCATTCTCACAGCTTGCATTCCGACCCTTCTTTGTGTCATTCTCACAGCTTGCATTCCTACCCCTCTTTGTGTCATTCTCACAGCTTGCATTCCTACCCGTCTTTGTGTAATTCTCACAGCTTGCATTCCGACCCGTCTTTGTGTCATTCTCACAGCTTGCATTCCTACCCCTCTTTGTGTCATTCTCACAGCTTGATTTCCCACCTGTCTTTGTGTCATTCTCACAGCTTGCATTCCTATCCGACTTTGTGTCATTCTCACAGCTTGCATTCCCATCAGTCTTTGTGTCATTCTCACAGCTTGCATTCCCTCCCATTTTTGTATCATTCTCACAGCTTGCATTCCAATCTGTCTTTGTGTCATTCTCACAACTTGCATTTCCTCGCATCTTTGTGTCATTCTCACAGCTTGCATTCCCACCGGTCTTTGTATCATTCTCACAGCTTGCATTCCTACCCGTCTTTGTATCATTCTCACAGCTTGCATTCCCATCTGTATTTGTGTCATTCTCACAGCTTGCATTCCTACCCATCTTTGTGTCATTCTCACAGCTTGCATTCCTACCCGTCTTTGTATCATTCTCACAGCTTGCATTCCAATCTGTCTTTGTGTCATTATCACAGCTTGCATTCCCACCTGTCTTCGTGTCATTCTCACAGCTTGCATTCCCACCTGTCTTTGTGTCATTCTCACAGCTTGCATTCCCATCTGACTTTGTGTCATTCTCACAGCTTGCATTCCCACGTGTCTTTGTGTCATTCTCACAGCCTGCATTCCCACGTGTCTTTGTGTCATTCTCACAGCTTGCATTCCCACCTGTCTTTGTGTCATTCTCACAGCTTGCATTCCTACCCCTCTTTGTGTCATTCTCACAGCTTGCATCCCTACCCGTCTTTGTGTCATTCTCACAGTTTGCATTCCCATCAGTCTTTGTGTCATTCTCACAGCTTGCATTCCCTCCCATCTTTGTATCATTCTCACAGCTTGCATTCCCACCCCTCTTTGTGTCATTCTCACAGCTTGCATCCCTACCCGTCTTTGTGTCATTCTCACAGTTTGCATTCCCACCCATCTTTGTGTCATTCTCACAGCTTGCATTCCCACCGGTCTTTGTATCATTCTCACAGCTTGCATTCCCACCCGTCTTTGTGTCATTCTCACAACTTGCATTCCCACCCATCTTTGTGTCATTCTCACAGCTTGCATTCCCACCGGTCTTTGTATCATTCTCACAGCTTGCATTCCTACCCGCCTTTGTGTCATTCTCACAGCTTGCATTTCCATCTGTCTTTGTGTCATTCTCACAGCTTTGATCCCGACCCGTCTTTGTGTCATTCTCACAGCTTGCATCCCCATCTGTCTTTGTGTCATTCTCACAGCTTGCATTCCCACGTGTCTTTGTGTCATTCTCACAGCTTGCATTCCCATCTGTCTTTGTGTCATTCTCACAGCTTGCATTCCTCCCCATCTTTGTATCATTCTCACAGCTTGCATTCGCATCTGTCTTTGTGTCATTCTCACAGCTTGCATTCCCACCCATCTTTGTGCCATTCCCACAGCTTGCATTCCCACCTGTCTTTGTATCATTCTCACAGCTTGCATTCCCACCCGTCTTTGTGTCATTCTCACAGCTTGCATTCCTACCCGTCTTTGTGTCATTCTCACAGCTTGCATTCCCATCTGTCTTTGTGTCATTCACACAGATTGCATTCCTACCCGTCTTCTTGTCATTCGCACAGCTTGCATTCCAATCCGCCTGTGTATCATTCTCACAGTTTGCATTCCTACCCGTCTTTGTGTCATTCTCACAGCTTGCATTCCTACCCGTCTTTGTGTCATTCTCACAGCTTACATTCCTACCCGTCTTTATGTCATTCCCACAGCTTGCATTCCTACCCGTCTTTGTGTCATTCTCACAGCTTGCATTCCCATCTGTCTTTGTGTCATTCTCACAGCTTGCATTCCTACCCGTCTTTGTGTCATTCTCACAGCTTGCATTCCCATCTGGCTTTGTGTCATTCTCACAGCTTGCATTCCCACGTGTCTTTGTCTCATTCTCACAGCTTGCATTCCCATCTGTCTTTGTGTCATTCTCACAGCTTGCATTCCTGCCCATCTTTGTATCATTCTCACAGCTTGCATTCCCATCTGTCTTTGTGTCATTCTCACAGCTTGCATTTCCACCCATCTTTGTGCCATTCTCACAGCTTGCATTCCCACCTGTCTTTGTATCATTCTCACAGCTTGCATTCCCACCTGTCTTTGTGTCATTCTCACAGCTTGCATTCCCACCTTTCTTTGTGTCATTCTCACAGCTTGCATTCCTACCCCTCTTTGTGTCATTCTCACAGCTTGCATTCCTACCCGTCTTTGTGTAATTCTCACAGCTTGCATTCCCACCTGTCTTGGTGTCATTCTCACAGCTTGCATTCCGACCCGTCTTTGTGTCATTCTCACAGCTTGCATTCCTACCCCTCTTTGTGTCATTCTCACAGCTTGCATTCCTACCCGTCTTTGTGTAATTCTCACAGCTTGCATTCCGACCCGTCTTTGTGTCATTCTCACAGCTTGCATTCCTACCCCTCTTTGTGTCATTCTCACAGCTTGATTTCCCACCTGTCTTTGTGTCATTCTCACAGCTTGCATTCCTATCCGACTTTGTGTCATTCTCACAGCTTGCATTCCCATCAGTCTTTGTGTCATTCTCACAGCTTGCATTCCCTCCCATTTTTGTATCATTCTCACAGCTTGCATTCCAATCTGTCTTTGTGTCATTCTCACAACTTGCATTTCCTCGCATCTTTGTGTCATTCTCACAGCTTGCATTCCCACCGGTCTTTGTATCATTCTCACAGCTTGCATTCCTACCCGTCTTTGTATCATTCTCACAGCTTGCATTCCCATCTGTATTTGTGTCATTCTCACAGCTTGCATTCCTACCCATCTTTGTGTCATTCTCACAGCTTGCATTCCTACCCGTCTTTGTATCATTCTCACAGCTTGCATTCCAATCTGTCTTTGTGTCATTATCACAGCTTGCATTCCCACCTGTCTTCGTGTCATTCTCACAGCTTGCTTTCCGACCCGTCTTCGTGTCATTATCACAGCTTGGATTCCCACCCGTCTTTGTGTCATTCTCACAGCTTGCATTCCCACCTGTCTTGGTGTCATTCTCACAGCTTGCATTCCCGTCTGTCTTTGTAACATTCTCACAGCTTGCATTCCCACCTGTCTTTGTATCATTCTCACAGCTTGCATTCCGACCCGTCTTTGTGTCATTCTCACAGCTTGCATTCCCATCTGTCTTTGTGTCATTCTCACAGCTTGCATTCCTACCCGTCTTTGTGTCATTCTCCTTGCTTGCACTCCCATCTGTCTTTGTGTCATTCTCACAACTTGCATTCCCACGTGTCTTTGTGTCATTCTCACAGCCTGCATTCCCACGTGTCTTTGTGTCATTCTCACAGCTTGCATTCCCATCTGTCTTTGTGTCATTCTCACAGCTTGCATTCCCACCTTTCTTTGTATCATTCTCACAGCTTGCATTCCCATCTGTCTTTGTGTCATTCTCACAGCCTGCACTCCCACGTGTCTTTGTGTCATTCTCACAGCTTGCATTCCCACCTGTGTTTGTATCATTCTCACAGCTTGCATTCCCACCTGTCTTTGTGTCATTCTCACAGCTTGCATTCCTACCCGTCTTTGTGTCATTCTCACAGCTTGCATTCCTACCCGTCTTTGTGTCATTCTCACAGCTTGCATTCCTACCCGCCTTTGTGTCATTCTCACAGCTTGCATTCCCATCTGTCTTTGTGTCATTCTCACAGCTTGCATTCCCTCCCATCTGTGTATCATTCTCACACCTTGCATTCCCATCTGTCTTTGTGTCATTCTCACAGCTTGCATTCCCACGTGTCTTTGTGTCATTCTCACAGCTTGTATTCCCATCTGTCTTTGTGTCATTCTCACAGCTTGCATTCCCATCTGTCTTTGTGTCATTCTCACAGCTTGCAATCCTGCCCATCTTTGTATCATTCTCACAGCTTGCATTCCCATCTGTCTTTGAGTCATTCTCACAGCTTGCATTCCCACCCATCTTTGTGCCATTCTCACAGCTTGCATTCCCACCTGTCTTTGTATCATTCTCACAGCTTGATTTCCCACATGTCTTTGTGTCATTCTCACAGCTTGCATTCCTACCCGTCTTTGTGTCATTCTCACAGCTTGCATTCCCTCCCATCTTTGTATCATTCTCACAGCTTGCATTCCCATCAGTCTTTGTGTCATTCTCACAGCTTGCATTCCCTCCCATCTTTGTATCATTCTCACAGCTTGCATTCCAATCTGTCTTTGTGTCATTCTCACAACTTGCATTCCCACCCATCTTTGTGTCATTCTCTCAGCTTGCATTCCCACCGGTCTTTGTATCATTCTCACAGCTTGCATTCCCACCCGTCTTTGTGTCATTCTCACAGCGTGCATTCCTACCCGTCTTTGTATCATTCTCACAGCTTGCATTCCCATCTGTATTTGTGTCATTCTCACAGCTTGGATTCCTACCCGTCTTTGTATAATTCTCACAGCTTGCATTCCCTTCTGTCTTTGTGTCATTCTCACAGCTTGCATTCCCATCTGTCTTTGTGTCATTCTCACAGCTTGCATTCCGACCCGTCTTTGTGTCATTCTCACAGCTTGGACTCCCACCCGTCTTTGTGTCATTCTCACAGCTTGCATTCCCATCTGTCTCTGTGTCATTCTCACAGCTTGCATTCCCACGTGTCTTTGTGTCATTCTCTCAGCTTGCATTACTGTCTGTCTTTTTATCATTCTCACAGCTCGCATTCCCACCTGTCTTTGTATCATTCTCACAGCTTGCATTCCGACCCGTCTTTGTGTCATTCTCACTGCTTGCATTCCCTCCCATCTTTGTATCATTCTCACAGCTTGCATTCCCATCAGTCTTTGTGTCATTCTCACAGCTTGCATTCCCATCTGTCTTTGTGTCATTCTCACAGCTTGCATTCCCTCCCATCTTTGTATCATTCTCACAGCTTGCATTCCCATCTGTCTTTGTGTCATTCTCACAGCTTGCATTCCCACGTGTCTTTGTGTCATTCTCACAGCTTGTATTCCCATCTGTCTTTGTGTCATTCTCACAGCTTGCATTCCCATCTGTCTTTGTGTCATTCTCACAGCTTGCAATCCTGCCCATCTTTGTATCATTCTCACAGCTTGCATTCCCATCTGTCTTTGAGTCATTCTCACAGCTTGCATTCCCACCCATCTTTGTGCCATTCTCACAGCTTGCATTCCCACCTGTCTTTGTATCATTCTCACAGCTTGATTTCCCACATGTCTTTGTGTCATTCTCACAGCTTGCATTCCTACCCGTCTTTGTGTCATTCTCACAGCTTGCATTCCCTCCCATCTTTGTATCATTCTCACAGCTTGCATTCCCATCAGTCTTTGTGTCATTCTCACAGCTTGCATTCCCTCCCATCTTTGTATCATTCTCACAGCTTGCATTCCAATCTGTCTTTGTGTCATTCTCACAACTTGCATTCCCACCCATCTTTGTGTCATTCTCACAGCTTGCATTCCCACCGGTCTTTGTATCATTCTCACAGCTTGCATTCCCACCCGTCTTTGTGTCATTCTCACAGCGTGCATTCCTACCCGTCTTTGTATCATTCTCACAGCTTGCATTCCCATCTGTATTTGTGTCATTCTCACAGCTTGGATTCCTACCCGTCTTTGTATAATTCTCACAGCTTGCATTCCCTTCTGTCTTTGTGTCATTCTCACAGCTTGCATTCCCATCTGTCTTTGTGTCATTCTCACAGCTTGCATTCCGACCCGTCTTTGTGTCATTCTCACAGCTTGGACTCCCACCCGTCTTTGTGTCATTCTCACAGCTTGCATTCCCATCTGTCTCTGTGTCATTCTCACAGCTTGCATTCCCACGTGTCTTTGTGTCATTCTCTCAGCTTGCATTCCTGTCTGTCTTTTTATCATTCTCACAGCTCGCATTCCCACCTGTCTTTGTATCATTCTCACAGCTTGCATTCCGACCCGTCTTTGTGTCATTCTCACTGCTTGCATTTCCATCTGTCTTTGTGTCATTCTCACAGCTTGCATTCCGACCCGTCTTTGTGTCATTCTCACAGCTTGCATTCCCACCCATCTTTGTGTCATTCTCACAGCCTGCATTCCCACGTGTCTTTGTGTCATTCTCACAGCTTGCATTTCCACCTGTCTTTGTGTCATTCCCACAGCTTGCATTCCCTCCCATCTTTGTATCATTCTCACAGCTTGCATTCCCATCTGTCTTTGTGTCATTCTCACAGCTTGCATTCCCATCTGTCTCTGTGTCATTCTCACAGCTTGCATTCCCATGTGTCTTTGTGTCATTCTCTCAGCTTGCATTCCTGTCTGTCTTTTTATCATTCTCACAGCTCGCATTCCCACCTGTCTTTGTATCATTCTCACAGCTTGCATTCCGACCCGTCTTTGTGTCATTCTCACAGCTTGCATTCCCACCGGTCTTTGTATCATTCTCACAGCTTGCATTCCCACCCGTCTTTGTGTCATTCTCACAGCGTGCATTCCTACCCGTCTTTGTATCATTCTCACAGCTTGCATTCCCATCTGTATTTGTGTCATTCTCACAGCTTGGATTCCTACCCGTCTTTGTATAATTCTCACAGCTTGCATTCCCTTCTGTCTTTGTGTCATTCTCACAGCTTGCATTCCCATCTGTCTTTGTGTCATTCTCACAGCTTGCATTCCGACCCGTCTTTGTGTCATTCTCACAGCTTGGACTCCCACCCGTCTTTGTGTCATTCTCACAGCTTGCATTCCCATCTGTCTCTGTGTCATTCTCACAGCTTGCATTCCCACGTGTCTTTGTGTCATTCTCTCAGCTTGCATTCCTGTCTGTCTTTTTATCATTCTCACAGCTCGCATTCCCACCTGTCTTTGTATCATTCTCACAGCTTGCATTCCGACCCGTCTTTGTGTCATTCTCACTGCTTGCATTTCCATCTGTCTTTGTGTCATTCTCACAGCTTGCATTCCGACCCGTCTTTGTGTCATTCTCACAGCTTGCATTCCCACCCATCTTTGTGTCATTCTCACAGCCTGCATTCCCACGTGTCTTTGTGTCATTCTCACAGCTTGCATTCCCACCTGTCTTTGTGTCATTCCCACAGCTTGCATTCCCTCCCATCTTTGTATCATTCTCACAGCTTGCATTCCCATCTGTCTTTGTGTCATTCTCACAGCTTGCATTCCCATCTGTCTCTGTGTCATTCTCACAGCTTGCATTCCCATGTGTCTTTGTGTCATTCTCTCAGCTTGCATTCCTGTCTGTCTTTTTATCATTCTCACAGCTCGCATTCCCACCTGTCTTTGTATCATTCTCACAGCTTGCATTCCGACCCGTCTTTGTGTCATTCTCACTGCTTGCATTTCCATCTGTCTTTGTGTCATTCTCACACCTTGCATTCCTACCCATCTTTGTGTCATTCTCACACTTGCATTCCCTTCTGTCTTTGTGTCATTCTCACAGCTTGCATTCCCACCCATCTTTGTGCCATTCTCACAGCTTGCATTCCCACCTGTCTTTGTATCATTCTCACAGCTTGCATTCCCACCTGTCTTTGTGTCATTCTCACTGCTTGCATTCCTACCCGTCTTTGTGTCATTCTCACAGCTTGCATTCCTACCCGTCTTTGTGTCATTCTCACAGCTTGCATTCCCACCTGTCTTTGTGTCATTCTTCAGCTTGCATTCTCTCCCATCTTTGTATCGTTCTCACAGCTTGCATTCCCACCTGTCTTTGTGTCATTCTTACAGCTTGCATTCCCATCTGTCTTTGTGTCATTCTCACAGCTTGCATTCCCATTGTCTTTGTATCATTCTCACAGCTTGCATTCCTACCATAGAATTCTCTGCTACAGAAAGATGTTGTGGCCATACCACTGAATATATTCAAGGATGAGGTAGATATAGTTCTTAGGGCTCAATGGATCAAAGGGTAAGGCTCAAAAGGGCAAAAAGCCTACAATAGCTGGAGCTCATTGCCACAGAGGAATGTTGAGGCCAAGTCATTGTGTGTCTTTACAACAATGGATAGGGTCTTGGTTCGTCAGGGGATCAAAGGATACAGCAAAAAGGCAGGAGAATAGGTTTGAGAAACCTATTAGTTATAATCAAATGTCTTGATGGGCTTAATGGCCTAATTCTGCTTCTTTATCTTATAGCAATGGTCTGGTCCCGTTCCTATTTTTTGTGTTTTTAATAGCATTATTTCCACTACCGTATTAAATGCATTTTGGATCAACAACGTGCCCTTTGCCTCTCCTGCTTGCCACCCCTTCAACAAATTCTAAAATCTTTGTCAGACATGATTCCCCCTTCAGAATGCCATACTGGTTCTGCTTGAGTACTCTATGCACTTCGAAATGCTCTACTATTGCATCGTTCAGAATAAAGTCCAACAGCTCCCCAATGACAGATGTTAACTGGTCTATAGTGACCTGTGTTCTGTCTCCTTTCCTTTTTAAATAAGTGCGTTACATTGGCAGTTTTCCATCCTCTGAGCCTTTCCAGAATCTAAGGAGTCTTGGAAGATTACTTCCAACCCATCCACTGTTTCTGTAGCTACTTTTAATATCCTCGGAAATCAACTCATCATGTCCAGAGAACTTAATAGCTTTTAGCCTCATTTGTTTCACTGTAATTTATTCTCTCATGGTGCAGTTATTGTATTTATTTCCTCTCTTATTTTGCCCCTTTGATTATTTCATCATTTTGGAATGCTATCAGTGGCTTCTACTGTGAAAATTATTGCAAAATATAAATTCAATTCTTATTTTCTGATTCCCTATTATTACCTCCCCAGTCTTGTTCTCTGAGGGATGTGCTCATTTTGGCTTGTCTGTTTTTATACATTAAAAAAAATCTTGTACTATCCCTTTTAAGAAATATTTCTTGCTGGTTTACCCTCACAGTCTACTTTCCCTTTTCTGTTTTTTCAAATTCCCAATTGTTTGGATTACCTCTAATCTTTGACATGTTGTATTTTTTTTTCATTTGGATACTATCCCTAACTTCCTCAGTTAATCACGATTGGTTTATGCCTTCCTGGAATCCTTATTCCTCACTGGGCTACATCTTTCTGGGAGTCATGAAAAATTTTTTTGAACATCTGTCATTCTTCACTAATTACCTTGACAGTTAAACTCCTTTCCCATGTCACTCTTTCCTTATTCCTTTGTCACTGCCCCTATTAAATTTAGCGCAAGTGTTTCTGACCCAAGTTTCTCAATCGCAAACTGAATAATGTATTCCACTTTAGCATGGTTCCTGTTCCATAAGGGATCGTTCACCTTGATATAATTCATTAAACCTGTTGGTAGTAACATTACAGATTTAAAATAACTGATCCACGTTTGGATTCACAACATTTTCTTCTAGTAAAATAGCCCCTAATACATTCTATTAATTCCTTTTCATGTTTACCTCTGCCAAATTGATTTTCCCAAACTACACAAACATTAAAGATAATAAAGTGTGGAGCTCGATGTACACAGCAGGCCCAGCAGCATCTCAGGAGCACAAAAGCTGACGTTTCGGGCCTAGACCCTTCATCAGAGAGGGGGATGGGGTGAGGGTTCTGGAATAAATAGGGCTTCAGGTTAGGCATCCCTGGAAGAGGCTTCTCAGTGAGGTTAAAATTGTATGACAGATAATGGGAACTGCAGATGCTGGAGAATCCAAGATAATAAAGTGTGCAGGCCTATTTATTATCTTGGATTCTCCAGCATCTGCAGTTCCCATTATCTCTGATACAATTTTAACCTCACTGCGAAGCCTCTTCCAGGGATGCCTAACCTGAAGCCCTATTTATTCCAGAACCCTCACCCCATCCCCCTCTCTGGTGAAGGGTCTAGGCCCGAAACGTCAGCTTTTGTGCTCCTGAGATGCTGCTTGGCCTGCTGTGTTCATCCAGCTTCACACTTTATTATCTTGGGTTCTCCAGCATCTGCAGTTCCCATTATCTCTCTTACAAAAACAGTAAGTCAGCCAAGATGAATGTGCTGCCATTTTATATTCCCTCATAACCTCTTAATTTATTTTATGTCCAACAGTATAGCTTATTTTGTAGATCCTATAGACTACTTCCAGCCGTGTCTTTTTCCTCTTTTAATTTCTTTATTCTACCCATATGGATTGTACGTCATTTCTTGCTGTGGTACTTATTCCATTTCATACTAAAAAAGCTACCCCACTTCCTTTCTTCCTGCCTGTCCTTTCAAAAATATAAATTCCTGAATATTTAGTTCCCAGTGTTATATCTTCTTACAACCATATCTCCATAATGGCTATAAGATTGCACCCATTAACCTCTTTTTGTGCCATCATAGTCATTAGAGATAATTGGCATGGAAACAGACCCTTTGGTCCTACTCATCCATGCTGACCAGATATCCTAGATAAATCTAGTCCCATTTGCCAGCAGTTGGCCCATATCCCTCTAACCCTTCCTGTTCATGTACGCATCCTGATGCCTTTTAAATGTTGTAATTGTTGTAACTGTACCAGCCCCACCACTTCCTCTGGCAGATCATTCTACACATTCATCACCCTCTGCATGAAAAAGTTGCCCCTTAGGTCCCTTTTAAATCTTTCCCCTCTCATTTTAAACCTATGCCCTGTAGTATTGGACGACCCACCCTGGGGAGAAGACCTTGTCTATTTGCCCTATCCATGCCCCACATGATTTTATAGATGCCTCTAAAGTCACCCCTCAACCTCCAACTCTCCAGAGAATGTAGCCCCAGCCTATTCAGCCCATCCCCTACAGCTCAAATCCTCCAACCCTAGTAACATCCTTGTAGATCTTTTCTGAACCCTTTCAAGTTTCACAACATCCTTCCCATAGCAGGGAGAGCAGAACTACATGCAATATTCCAAAAAAGGCCAAATCTATGTCCTGTGCAGCCACAGCATGTCCTCCCAACTCCGAAACTCAATTACTTAATTTAATTTGTTTCAAACACGTGTATTTCAGAAAAGAACCATTAATTTTCCCCATTAGACCCTTATTGCTGTGGTATTTAAAATGTTTGTACACTCAATCCCTTCCTGTCACACTGAATATCACTGTGACAATAACTGAACAGCAGTGCTGCTTTATCCGTTTGCCTCATAAACCTGAAGTAGTTTTGTTTTGTGTACACATATGATCTGATGATTATTCGGATCTAGAGAACAGGAAATATTAGACAGGAAGAAATTGCAGATGGTATCACTGGTGAATGTAAAGGCAGAGCAGGTTGTGAACAGGCCATTGTGAGGGAAAGTGTGAGATTTTATGGGATGGATGTTTCACTGTGTGGAAGTGAATGGAACATCATATGTAGAGTAAGTAGAACATGGGGAGTGTGTGGGCACCAAGGTGACATCAGAGTATGCTCACTGAACTAATTATCCAAAGATTTGAGCTAATGCTTGACGGACACAGATTCAAATCCCAGTACAAGAGCTGTTGGAATTGAAATTTAATTAACAAAATTTAGAATTGAAAGTTCATGTCAATAACAGTGACCATTATTGATCCTTGACTGTCGTCAAAACCCATCAAATGCGCGCACGTCCCTTAGGAATAGAAACTTGCCACCCATACCGGTCTGGCCCACATGTAACTCCAGATCCACAACAATATGGTTCACATTTAATGTTTATTCACTGAAATGATGCCCCAGGCCAACCACTCTGTTCAAGGGCAATTCAAGATGGGCAACAATTATTTGTCTGGCCAGCGACACTCTTATCCCATGAAGAAATAAATTTTAAAAATGGAGAATTGCAAGCAACAATGCAGGAAAATGACAAAGGGCATCAAGGTTCATTCGGGCCGTGAGTGTGAAAGAGCAATGGAGTGAATAGATCAATACAGTGGAATTAATGGAACATCAAGAAGGAATTAATGGGACATTGAGGGGGAGTTGAATGGAAATCCTGGGGGGTAATGAAGGGGTCATTGAGTGGGGGATTGAATGCCCAGTTTTAACATTACATTTCTCAATTAATGATATCTGAACTGAATAAAGCATTTTGTATAACAAGGGATATTTGGGTAGGCAGGACATTACTGAAGAGTAAGAAGGTAGAGTAGGAATCATGTTTTAGGTTGAGTGCATTCAATTATTAAAGTGTTAGCTCAGACGTATGCAGTAGTTTCCTTGGGTCAACAGAGTATATTGAAATGTATCTGGACAAGTGGAGTGCACTGACTGGTGACTGAACTAGACAGATTTGATTGAGGAGTAGTTAGCAGAGATAGATGACAGTGGTTAAAGGGAAAGTTACAGTGCAGCTACAGATAGAGTAGAGTGGACAGACACTGAGGTTGAACTAGTGCACTGAAGGATTACTGGATTAGATTAGAGCCCAATGATGAATAAAGGTAAGCAGAATGCCCAATTAGGGAAATGAAAGATGTCTACTCAGTCCTCAGCTCATCCATCGACAGCGTTGTAAGTCACAACGTATGGAATACATTGGACAATAGAATTATTGCCTGCTGCACTGCAAACATTGGGATCTGAATAAAACAGAGCAGTAGGTAGGACAGGGATAGTGAAATAGGCAGTGAATTATTGAAGGGTTACAGAGAAAGCCAGTGCATTAAAGAGGTGTATAATTAGTGAGTGTCATTTGCTAGGCTACGTGATAAAAGCATTACTGGGCAACGATAACATTCTCATTAGCTCAGTGCCACTGTGCACCAAAGTCCGAGCTCTGGTGTATGCTCTTTAAATGCTACAAAAGGAAATACATTGACTTTCCTAAAAAGGTAGCAAACAATAAATATTAGTTCAATATGCTAAACTTTAGAAGAAGTGAACACAATAGAGGATGACTAGTTGTGGAGACACGCGAGGCTATTAGGAGATTGTATCAGATTTCGAGAGAATGTGTCCTGCTTGAGCTGAACTACTTGTTAAACTGAAAAGCATCATTTATCCCTGCCACTCAAAGTTCAGGCAAGGTAATTTAGTTCAATTAAATTTTAGTTTCTATGGTTGACATTTCTTATCAAACTTCCTCTTGGTGGATGAAATTTGTCAGTTGGTGTTAAGTGAGGGGCAATTAAGCCTTCTATTCTTTTATTTCAAAAAGGATATCAAATATCAATAAATACACAATTAACTTCATACCTCTGCTCCTTTATTTTGTTCAGCCCCAATTGGATCCAAGACCACACTGATCGTGATGTTTAATCTCTTACAATAACATCTTTACTTTGTTTGCATTAGTTCTGGCTATCAATGTTAAAAAAAGTCCTTTTCAAGGAATAAAAGTCTGAAATGAAACACAAAAATTTGAGCCTCAGTGTTTGTGAGACAGTTGATATGGCTGCTTACCAGAATGCAGTGAATGTCATTGCCTCTCGCATCCACATTGGGAGCTTGTAGCAGTCGCCAGTCTCGTCCTTTGTTATAAGTGATGAATGTCTTAACCTGTCTTTGCACCTTTCTATTAGCCAAGAACATTCCCTTTATCCCTGCTACCTAGGAAAAATGGTTACAATTGAAATACCATCAACAGAAATGGGGAGTTGCTTTTAAAGACATCCAAGGTATTTAGTCTTCAGGTTTAAATTTGTTTTACCCATCACCAATAAACTTTCACATTTGAAATAGCCTTCTTGCAGTGACATGTTTAAGGAATTAACTGTAAAAGATGCCTGTGAATGAGAATGGCTATTCAGCCCATGTGTTTGTTAATCTGGCTGGAACGTATCATCCTTCACACAAACCTACCTTCCAATCATTAACACCATCTATATTTCCTGTTGCCTCAGAAAGCAGCCAACATAATCAAAGAACCCTCCCACCTTGGTTATGTGCTCTTCCACCCAATTCCATCTGGCAGAGGATACAAAAGTTGGGAAGCATGTACCAACAGATTTAAGAACAGCTTCTTCCCCACCATTATCAGATTTATGAACAGACCTCTCAAATATTAGAATTGATCTTTCTCTGCAACTTCTCTGTAGCCTTAACACTACATTCTGCATTCTATTCTATTACCCTGACTTACTTATGTGAGATATAATTTGTCTGGTTTGCGTGCAATTCTCTTCACTGTATCTCAGTACTTGTGGCAATAATAAATCAAATTCTTCAAATCAATCACTTCTGCATTCAACTGTTTCTGAAATGAATCCAGTATTTTTACTGTCTTAACTGCAAGATTATTCTGCACGTTTTTCAATTCTTCTGTTAAGAGTTCCATGAAATGAGCTGTGATTTTTGTTTTTTAATTGAATTGAACAATCAAGATTTGTTAGCATCACAAAATATCCAGTATGCTCAGAAATATCCCACTCGAGAAAATTTATTTGACAGATGGAAACTGCTGTCTTTACGTGGTCTGGCCTGCAGGTGACTCCAGACCCACAGCAATGTGGTCAATTCTTAACTGTCCGCTCGGCAATTAGGGACGGGTAGTAAATGCAGGCCTAGCCAGTGATGTCCATGAAGAATAAGGAACTCAGTCAATCTTTCAAGAACAGCAAGGTATAACCCATTATATTCTCTAATCTTTGCTGTGAGGACCTGTGAAGCAGATTGCCATTTGAGTGGTCAACACTGATTCACTCAATTCTACTCTGAGAGAGACATCTAAGCCTGACTCTGACTGAGGAGATCTCTTAATTAAATAAAGGTAGATATGCTGCGATGTAATTCAGGGTTGGCATCATGACCTCCTCGACAAGCTTCAATTTCCTAAGTGACTCAAAACGTAATTTTTGACTTTTATTTTCCATAATTAGCTTGTGTTTAAACCCAATTTCTCAGCTCACCCAGGAAGCTGCGACACTCTGGGTGTGTACATATCCTGTGAGCCAATCTTCATGGTTTTCTAATACAGGCTGGATGGACCAGATATTCCTTCTCCTCTCCAACATTATTGTACGTTTATAGGGCATAAATCCTAATTAGTGTTCAGTAAACATTGTATAAATTCACACAGAAAGCAGTAAAAAGCATGCTTACATTCTGTCTCTAATATTTCATGTCACAAGATTCATGATTGATGTTCTTGTTGTGCTATTTTATGTTGGAGTGAGAGAGAGTTGCTGGAGTTTGGGCTATGACACTCAGCTGACCCTCTCTCCTCTATTACAATGTCGACTGAATGGAGCTAAAAGAACTTGTCTATGAAAAAGAACCCCCCCCCCCACCTTTTTTCACTTCATTTCTCTGACTCTCAACATGCACATAGTCTGGAAGTTGTTGGTCTCATTTTGTGAATGAGAGTTAATGGAGTTGACAAATAGGAGTTGGGACAAGTGACCACAAAACATCTAACCTGACTCCAGGAAAGGGTGAGTTTCAATTGGCTATTTACAGAGCCAAATATCGAAGCACTGCAAACCCAACATTGTGAGATCCCAGACTGGGCGTTAGGTCTCTCGTCAATGGCACAGAATTATAGGTGTCTCAGATTTTCTCCATGGATTGCACACAAATAGGCCATACAGCCCAGCCAGTCTGCATAAATTCACATTCCATCTGGACCTCCTCTCACTCCCTCCACTCTTCCCTTTGCCTTATCAGCTTAATCTGACTTCCTTTCTCCCTCCATGGTGTGTTCACCAAGCTACTCCTCAAATGACAGAAACTTTGTAAAGCTACAAGGTTACAATACGAGCACAAGAACAGAAATTGCTGGAGAAACTCAGCAGGTCTGGCAGCATGTGTGCAGACAGAAATAGAGTTAACATTTTGGGTCCAATGACCCTCCTTTTGAAGGGCTGAAGAGATGGAAGAGGCATCAGTGGTGATCTTTCAGGAATCATTGGAGTCAGGGAGAGTCCCAGAATTGGACTGGATAATCTCTGATATAATCCCCCTTTTTAAGAACGGAGTCAGGCAAAAAAGGGGAAATTACAGGCTGATTAGCCTGACCCCAGTCATTGGTAACATTTTGTTGTCCATTGTGAAGGATGAGATTGTGGAGCACTTGGAAGTGTATTCTAAAATAGGGCAAAGTCAGGATGGTTTCATCAAGGGGAGGTCATACCTGGCAAATCTGTTAGATATCTTTGAGGAAGTAACAAACAGGGTAGACCAAGGAGACCCAATGGATGTTTGGGGTGGCACGGTGGCTCAGTGGTTAGCACTGCAGCCTCACAGCGCCAGAAACTCAGGTTCGATTCCAGCCTCGGGCGACTGTCTGTGCGGAGTGTGCACATTCTCCCCGTGTCTGCGTGGGTTTCCTCCCACAGTCCAAAGATGTGCAGACTAGGTGGATTGGCCATGCTAGATTGCCTGTAGTGTTCAGGGGTGTGTGGGTTATGTGGGGGGGGGGCGTGTGGAGAGGGATGGGTCTGGGTGGGATGCTTCAAGGGGTGGTGTGGACTTGTTGGGCCAAAGGGCCTGTTTCCACACTGTAGGGAATCTAATCTAATCTTATCTGCCTGGACTTCAAGAAGGCCTTTGACAAGATGCTGCAGAGGAGGCTGTTGAGTAAGATAAGGACCATGGTTTTAGAGGCAAGGTACTAGTATGGATAGAAAATTAGCTGTCTGCCAGAAAGCAGAGAATGGGATTCATAGGGTCTTTCTCAGGATGACAGCCTGTGATAAGTGGTGTTCTGCAAGGGTCAGTGCTGGGACCACAACTTTTCACTTTATACACTAATGATCTAGATGAAGGAACTGGGGGCATTCTGGCCAAGTTTGCAGATGGTACAAAGATAGGTGGATGGGCAGTCGGTATTGAGGAAGTGGGGAGAAAGCAAAAGGATTTAGACAGGTTAGGACAGTGGGCGAAGAAGTGGCAGATGGATACAATGTGGGAAAGTGTGAGGTCATGCACTTTGGTAAGAAGAATAGAGGCATGGCCTATTTTCTAAATGAGGAGAAAGCTCAGAAGTCTGAAATGCAAAGAGACTTGGGAGTTCTAGTCCACAATTTTCTTACTTGGTAACTTGCAGGTTGAGATGGCAGTCAGAAGGGAATACGATGTTGGCATTTATTTTGAAAAAGCTAGACATAAAAGCAGGGATGTACTTCTGAGGCTCTATAAGGTGCTGGTCAGACTACATCTGGAATATTGTAAGCAATTTTGGGCTCCAAATCTCAAGCAAAACATACTGACCCTGGAGCAGGTCCAGAGGAGGTTCGTGAGAATGATCCCGGGAATGAAAGGCTTAACACAGGAGAATGAGAGATTTGGATCTATACTCAATGGAGTTTAGAAGAATGAGGGAGGATCTAATTGAAATGTTCAGAATATTGAATGGCCTGGACAGAGTGGATTTTGGGAAGCTACTTCTATTTGTAGGAGAGACTAGGACCCGAGGGCACAGCCTTAGAGTAAAGGGAAGACCTTTTCGAAGGTAGATAAGGGTTACCTTCTTCAGCAAGAGAGTGGTGAATCTATGGAATTCACCGCCACAGAGGGCTGTGGAGGCCAGGTCATTGAGTGTATTTAAGACAGAGATAGGTAGATTCTGGATTATCAAGGGGGTAAACGTCATGGGGAGAAAGCGGGAGAATGGAGCAGGGAAACTTTACAGCCATGACAGAATGGTGGATCAGACCTGATGGGCTGAAATGGCCTAATTTCTGCTCCTATGTTTATGGCCTTATGGTCTTTTGTTCTGAAGTAAGATTACTGGACCCAAAGCGTTAACTCTGCTTTTTCTCCACAGAAGCTGCTAGACCTGCTGAGTTTCTCCACCAATTACTAATTTTGTTTTTGATTTCCAGCATCCAGAGCATTTTGGTGTTTTTTTTGTTTAAGGTTACCATACCATTGGCATTCATTTCAGTTGACTCTGGTGTGTGGGATGGGGCCTATTGTGCAATAAGTGCACAGCTGCATGTTCAACACTAATCCAGAAATTCCCCTCAATTCCTGCTGCAGTAAAAGGTCAAGGTCAAGTCACCATAGTCTTGTTGACCGTGGGGCTGCTCTGTCATTACACAGAGGCAATTGGTGATGGTTTAACCTGAGGGTCACCACATCTCAAAGCTGGGGATAGGTTGAGAAGGAGACAACTTCAAGCCAGCCAGCATCTCCACCCTGAAAGGAATTATTTCACAATGCTGACAATACCACTGTTTATGGGGATTAGAGAAAGGTAGGTTATTCTATTGTGGGAAGAGGGGGTGGGATCAACAAGGAGACGGTTTGTTGAGATTGGCCCACTCCATCACACAGAAAGACTATCCCTAAATATATTTCCTCCAGAGTCTGGAGTTTAAGATTTGGCCACTGCAGGTAAAATGGGCCAAATGACTAACTAAGCACTTTAATCATTCTGTGATTGTAAGACGAAGTCTCCATACAGATGACATATTTACACAACCATTCAGGATTTTAAAATTGCTTTCCCTGCCTGCAGCCCAAAAGGCAATTGGGTTTAAATCTCCGGGAGAAAGTGTATAATGTAGAAAGATGGATATTCTTTTCTAACAACACTCAGTTTTGACATTAATGCTATAATCAAACAACATTGTTCACTAAATCCATTATGGGGTTCAGCCACAAACACATTAGTGTACTTCCTAAATGGGTCAATCTGATCTTCTCTGAGCTAATTTAATCCCTCCCCTCAGACTGATCATTGGAACACTGGAGCTGAAATATCGGCTGAGTGTTTGTCATTTAAATACTCTGGAAAATTCAGTTTCATTCATGTCAGGTTTCAGTAAATTAGAAATTTTTATCTTAGAGAATACTGTTGAATACAGACATTACATTACCTCATAAAGGTCAATCATAACATTCCCCTCCAGGCCTCGGCTGCTTTTCACATTCTCTAAAGCAAGTGTGAAGTAAGCTCCTCTTGCATCAGACACGTACAGATTATATGTGTCATTCTGGTTCCACTCTTGCACAGCGGCAAACACTTGGTTGTCATCGGTGCTGATAATGTGCATATCCTTCCAAGAAAACAAAAGCTTTTAAGTTGTGCTGATGCTGTTTTGAGAATCCTGTTGTTAAACTGGATCCTGTAGCATCACATAATCAGTAGAGAGTACAAATCTCAACCCGTCCCACCCAATCGACGCTCTTGGGATTAATTTTGTGGCACACAATAACAAGGCTTTACCAGGCCATATTTACCACGTGGTTAGGACTGTGTCTGAATATTCTTTGAGAGCAAAATCTCATTGCTTGATTTGGATGCTAGGGCCAGGAGAAGTTGTACAGTTGAGACAATGTGAAGTGCCACTGAAACTTATTCGTTCGCTTCTTGGGTCTGAGTGGTGCTGACTAAGTCAATATTTATTGCCCGTTGCTGGATGCCATTGGAAGAACGATCATGAACCACCTCTCCGTCACATCCCCAAACCCCAACGCCCACCACCACCCCTACACTCATGGTCACACATTCTCATTAGAGAGAGGTAACCAGCAGTGATTTAACCTGAGGGCTACCACAGCTCAGGTGAGGGGACAGGTTGCAAAGGACAGCCCTTCATGGTCTCTCCAGATGCAAAGCAGGTTACAAAGTTACCTATGATCTGCCCAAAAATTCACAGAAACAGATAAACAGAGGCAAACACTGTATGCACAACTATTTGTGGCAAAGACTTTCATCACCTCAAACCATCCAGATAAAGGGGTGGCACTGAGGCTCAGTGGTTGGCACCGCTGCCTCACAGTGCTGGGGTCCAGGTTCGATTTCGACCTCAGGTAGCTGTCTGTGTGGAGTTTGCACATTCTCCCCGAGTCTGCGTGGGTTTCCTCTGGGTGCTCCGGTTTCCTCCCACAGTGCAAATACATGCAGGTTAGATGGATTGGCCATGCTACTGTGTGCAGGCAAGGTGGATGGCGTGGGAATGCTCTTGGAGGGTTGGTGCAGACTCAGTGGGCTGAATGGCCTCTTCCCACATTGTAGAGATTCTATGATAATGCCATTCATTGTATAAGCACCTGGATTAAGGCACGGTGTATCTTCCCCTTTTTGTTTTAAATGATATTCCAAAGAACAAAGAAAATTACAGCACGGGAACAGGCCCTTCAGCCTTCCGAGCCAGCGCCAATCCAGATCTTCTATCTAAAGCTGTCGCCTATTTTCCAAGGATCTGTATCTCTCTGCTCCCTGCCCATTCATCTATCTGTCTAGATATTTCTTAAATAACGCTATCCTGCCCGCCTCTACCACCTCCACTGGCAATGCATTCCAGGCACCCACGACCCTCTTTCTACGCATATCTCTCTTCAATCTTTCCACTCACTTGCCCTCTCCCACGGCAACAATGACCACACTTAGATTAATTGATTATTTTGTACAGTGTGTGGTGCTTTTGTTGCCCACATGTAAGGAGGCATTGTTAAAGCTGCTAGTCAGATCACAGCTGGAACATTGAACAGTTTTGGGCCCTTATCTAATGAAAGATATAGTGGCATTGGAGGTAGTTCAGGGAAGGTTCACACAGCTACACATGGTATTTAAGGACTGTTTTATGAGGAGACATTAAGAAGGCTGGGTTTGAAATCATTGGAGTTTAGAAGAATGAAAGCCAACCTTATTGAAACATACCGGATTCTTCGGGGATTTGACAGGGTAAATGTGGAGAGGTTATTTCCCCATGTGAGAACATCTAGGTCTAGAGGGCACAATCTCAAAACTCGGGGGTTCACCTGATTAAGACAGAGGTAAGAAGAAATTTCTTCTCTCAGAGTGAAGTGAATCTTTGCTGCAGAGGGCTCCAGAGGGCTGTTGAGGCTGGGTCATTCAGTATATAGAAGGCTGAGATAGATTTTTAATCAGTATGGGAATCAAGGATTATGTGGAAAAGGCAGGGAAGTGGAGTTAAGGATGATCAGATTTGTCATGATCTGACTGAGTAGCAGATCAGATTTGATAGCCTCAATGACCTTCTTCTGCTCCTTCCACTTATGACCTTACGATGATAATTTTGATATTTCAGAAGCAAAATGGATGTGAATTGATTAACTCAGAGATGGTAAGAACAGCCGATGCTTGAGTCAGAGATAACACAGTGTGGAGCTGGAGGAACACAGTAGGCCAGGCAGTATCAGATTGGCAGGAAAGCTAACGTTTCAGGTTGGGACCCTTCCAATATTTGAGGAAGGGCCCCGATTGCAAACATCACCTTTCCTGCTCCTCTGATGCTGCCTGGCCTGCTGTGTTCCTCCTGCTCCACACTGTGTTATCTGTGAATTGATTATCAGTGTTTCTGAGTAAGGTGATAAGTCATCATGTGATTCAACTCATCCATTTAAGACTTTTTAAGTCACATATCAGCAAAACAAGCAAGGGGCCAGTTTAGAGACAATGGGAACTACAGATGCTGGAGAATCCGAGATAACAAAGTGTGGAGCTGGATGAACACAGCGGACCAAGCAGCATCTTAGGAGCACAAAAACTGACATTTCTGGCCTAGACCCTTCCAGTTTAAATCAGTTTCTCTTATCATCTTGCGTGGAAATTTCTGAATTTCTGGCTTTCATCCCATTCCTCTCTGTGACTGGATATATTCAATCATTAAAGTGACCCACAGGCTGTCCCAACCTGGTTTCAGCTTCATATCATTCAGTTGGCATCTTGTTGTGCTTCTGTTGCTACACAGTGAGCACTTCTCATTATTTTTAAGACAAATATATCCTTTCTGTTCAATATTTAAAATAGTGCTTCAGAGTGGGAAACTCAAAACAGAAACATCAAATCTCGTTGAAGCTCGGAGAGAGGAATGGTGGGTTCTTTTTGCATGGTTGAGTTCAGTTGATGAGAAGTGTTGTCTTAAGCTTGATCCATTTTCTGTTTTGGGAGCAATGGTTTATAAACCATATATACGCCAGTTTCCCAGTCTTTCCTGTCTAAGTTATGCATCTTCTAGCATTGGGGGTACTTAGACTGTACTGTACTCCATTCTATCTCAGGCAGTGTTTCTTCAAGTAACCCTGCTTTAACTGCAATCAGAGATAATGGGAACTGCAGATGCTGGAGAATTCTAGATAACAAAGTGGGTAGCTGGATGAACACAGCAGGCCAAGCAGCATCTTAGGAGCACAAAAGCTGATGTTTCGGGCCTAGACCCTTCATCAGAACAGGGGGATGGGGAGAGGATTCTGAAATAAATAGGGAGAGAGGGGGAGGCGGACTGAAGATGGATAGAGGAGAAGACAGGTGGAGAGGAGAGTATGGGTGAGGAGGTAGGGAGGGGATAGGTCAGTCCAGGGAGGACAGACAGGTCAAGGGGGCGGGATGAGGTTAGTAGGTAGGAAATGGAGGTGTGGCATGAGGTGGGAGGAAGGGATAGGTGAGAGGAAAAACAGGTTAGGCAGGCGGGGACGAGCTGGGCTGGTTTTGGGATGCAGTGGCGGGAGGGGAGATTTTGAAGCTGGCGAAATCCATCACCTATCCCCTCCTCCCACCTCAAGCCGCACCTCCATTTCCTTCCTACTAACCTCATCCCCCACCCTTGACCTGTCCGGCCTCCCCGGACTGGCGTATCCCCTCCCTACCTCCCCACCTATATCTCCGCTCCACCTATCTTCTCCTCTATCCATCTTCAGTCCGCCTCCCCTTCTCTCCCTATTTATTTCAAAACCCTCTCCTCATCCCCCTTTTCTGACGAAGGGTCTAGGCCCGAAACGTCAGCTTTTGTGCTCCTAAGATGCTGCTTGGCCTGCTGTGTTCATCCAGCCCCACTCTTTGTTATCTTGCTTTAACTGCAACACACTCTAGAACGTAAGCTCTGTGGAAAAGAGTTGCTTCATACAAACACATCGCTCTCCACAAGATGATAGTATGTTAAAACTGAGGCACGCACCTCTTATTTATTTTGTCACAGTTTACGGGCAGAATTTTCCTGGCCAGTGGGTAAAGGGAGTGGAGGTAGACAGGGCCAGGAAACATTTAGGGTTAGTTCTGCCATGTATTGTTAATGCTGGAGAAGTTTTCCAGAGATGGGCAGAAATCCAATGACCACATTTAAGGTTAGCAGCAGTGGAATGCTTCTGCCATGTGTGATGTGGGGGTGGGGAGTTGGCATTGGCTCTGTGGAAGTGGCAACCTTGTCATGGTCTAAGGTCTTCAATTTCACCAAAAGAGGGCGCTGTTCCCCACACCCACACTCACACTCACACCCACACCCACGCCCACACCCACACCCACACCCACACCCACACCCACACCCACACCCACACCCACACCCACACCCACACATAAGTCACTGCCAGTGAAGCAGTTCCCTCAACAATCACTAGGGCCCTATGTCTATGTCCCTCAGCCATACCGCTGATAGTCTCAGAGTTACTGGCTCTCTGATTCCGAGTGGCATCATCAGAATTCACCCACCATACAGACTTGGATGAGGAGCTTCATGGCAGTCAATTATGGGAAACCTCCAAGAATATTCCTAATTCAATCCTGTTCTATTTTTACCCCTGTCCTTGTTTCCAGTGTTGCCCACTGGATTGGTCCACACTAATTGGAAAGATGCTGACCAGGTAACCTTCCTAATTTTTTTACCTGCTGTTCAGCATATTGGAATGACTTTTACACACTGAACATCAATCTGCTTTTCCATGTCTGAATGCACCTTCCAAGGCCATTACATCTTGGCCTGGGCTTCCAACTCAGACGTAGGGACACTACGCCAGCATCACAAAACCTCCCAGCCTAGAATGAGATGAAATTGATATATTTTTATCTTTCTTGTGGTCAAGGGTCAACTCTTGAATCCAAAATATTGGGACAGCCCAGATGCCCAATGTGAGGTATTCATTTCCACTTATCATGACCTGTTTAGAAAATCCGTATCAAATTCTGGATCAATATTCATTGAGCGAAAACTTTGTTGAGCCAAAAAAGACCCTGCTTTTGTTATAGTTGGTGGTTTCGATTTCTGGCAACCTGATGGGAGAAGCACCATTGGGCAGATTTTCGACATTTTCAACCATTCAGCATCTGAGACATCACCTTGCGCCCAAAACAAATAAACAGTCTCTGCTACTGTGACGTAAGCAGCAGAAACAATAACATCATAAAAATATATTATTTTCCTGTTCTCTATTGTTCTGTAGATTTTCATTTTTTACCTTCTTTCTTGGGTTGTGGACTTTTTAAAAAAATAGTTTCCTCTTGTTTTACTTCCACACAGAACACAAAAAAGCAAGAAATAACCAAGGCTATGCACCATGTTAACAATTAAACCTCTCGACTACTTTTTCTTTCATTCACAGGATGTGGGCATTCCTGGTTAGGCCAACATGTCTTTCCCATCCCTAATTGCCCAGAGGACAGTTAATAGTTAACCACATTGCTGTGGGTCTGGAGTCACACGTAGGCCAGACCAGGTAAGGATGGCAGTTTCCTTCCCTATAGGACGTCAGTGGCCCAGATGGGTTTCTCCCAACAATCAACAATGGTTTCATGGTTGTCATTAGATTCTTAATTCCAAATTTTTTACTGAATTCAAATTCTACAGCAGGATTCAAACCCCAGTGCATTAATTGGGTCTCTGGATTTGTAGCCTAGTGATAATACCACCAGGCTAATGCCTCCCCTACACAGTCCGATACAGAATTTAGAGCTTTAAGAGTGAATTGTCATTTCTGCTGCATGTGCTGACATTGTTCATCCTGCACAGTGACATTTCTGTTACTCTCCATCCAAGGGCAATGTGTCACCTATACGTGGGAGATGGACATCATCAAATGGGAGTATCATCACTCGGGTATTGGATGTTTAACAAATGCAGTGCAATAGGCACACTTGGATACTTGGAAGAAATGACTGACAAGCGAGGTTAGTGTTTACTGAAATCATGAGGAAAGGAATGCATCTATTCCAGCAGTAGAATTAAGGCCAAAAATTCTCTACCAATAGGCCAAAAGGCATTTGCTAAGAAGAGGAATTAATCAGGGTCACTGTCGAGTCTTCAGTTCTGGTTAATGGTAGTACCTCAGGAACTCTGTGTATGCATCTCTCTGTTAGTCAGGATTGATAGGCATGGGCTGTTACACCACAGTGATGCATGAGAAGCTGGAGAAGATATCATGGGCGTCAATCCTCCAATGGTGACACAGAGCATCTGTGGTGGCCTTTGTCCCGGCGTCACATAAAAATGGCACAGCCCACCAGTGACACCAGTGTCACTGGCACATTGACAAGGACGAAATGGCCAGTAGGCAATGTCACTGGATTAGTAATTTGGAGTTGCAGGATGACATTTCGGCATCATGGGCTTGAATCCCATCATGATATTTGAAATAATTTTAAAGTTACCCTTATAATAACTATGTAAATATGTAAAAACCCAGTAGGTTCCTTTAAGAAAGGAAATCTATCAACTTCACCTAGGCTGGCTTACATATGACTCCAGAGTGCGGGTGACTCTTAATGCCTGATCTTAGAGGTAATCAGGGATGGACAATAAAAGCTGGCTTAGGCAGTGACACTCACATCCTGCAAATAATTAAAATAGAAATGGGTTTTCCCTATTGATTGTCAGGTTACAGGTGTTACACTGCTATGTAGGCTTCGTTCCAGTGGGTAAGAACACTTGCATTTATTTATTTTTATTCACTCGGGTGACGTTGGATGTTCCAATATCGTCTTTCACTGCTCTTCAGAAGGTGGTGGTGAGCTGCCTCCTTGAACCGCTGCAGTCCATGGGCTATAGGCCCACAGTGCTCTTGGGGGGTGGAATTTATCTGTCAAGTGTCACATTCTCCAAGCATCCTATGATATAGTTTTGAAATGTAGACACTGTTGTAATATAGGAATATTATGCAGCTTATGTTCAGCAAGCTCTCACAAACAGCCATGTGATAATGACCAGACGATTCACTTTCATTGATGTTGGTTGAGAGACTGAGGGCTATTTCTCCTGCTCTGTCAAGGGATTGTTTACATCGAGGAGAGAGGGAAGATAGGGCCTCAGCTTGACACCACCTCAGAGATGGCAACTGTGACTGCTTCCACCATATCACACAGAACATCAGACCTGACTAAATGTTCGAGCTCCTGCAGTGGGCCTTGAAGCCATGACCCCTGACACAAAAGCAAGAGTGCTGATGCTGAGTAAGGCTCCGGGAATGGTGTACCTGATAAGGCCAGGCATGTCCACACCAAAGTACAACTTGGCTCAATCTGGAGGCCTCTGCTTTAGAGTCCCTATTAAATGTCAGTAGAAGCTGATCAATAACGAGCTTTGTTAATAGGCATTGAGGTCACAAATGAGAAAGGTGTGTTAAAGGCATCCTATCTCTAACAGCCAATTCCCCTGGCCATACCCTTCAAATACATTTTGTTTTGTGATATTTCCACATTGTTCGTAATTCTGAAATAATTAAAGAAAGATACAACACCTTCATCATAAAGTCATTGTAATGAGATTTTGTGTAATGCAGGAAAATGCTCACTCTGTTCCAGAGAATGTTAAAATTTCACTTTTCTTTACCTTAGGCAATGAATATTTGGGGAGTTTCATTTGCGTGAAGCTCTGTCTTCGATATGACACGTAGTAAGCCACCCGTCCACCAGACGTCACCTGGGTACAAAAGCACAAAGACAAATATTGCATGTTGTTTTTGTTCTGGAGCAAAGTAGCAGAAATTGGTTATGGGCAGAAAATATTTTATGGAAAGCATATGTACAATACAAATTAATAAATGTTCTCATTTGACTTCAGGGTGAAAAAAGGCAATAACCACTTTAGCACAATCACCAAAGCAACTTGGTGATTTATTTTTCTTCTAAAGCACAGACAATGGAAGTCACCAAGGTGAGGCTTTCCTGTTAATGAGCATCTCCTGAATTCACTGCCATGGCTGATGACTGACTGCGAAGTACACTTAAACACGTGGCTGAAACAACAGCAGTGAAGAAATATTAAACACCACAAAGTGCTGCTTACCTGTACTTTGATTTCAAAACTCTGACTGATAGAAGCTCTAATAAATTCTGCTCATATTTCAATCTCAGTCACTCCAGAATCATGACTAGCTTCACAAAATTGGAAGCATTTCCAATAAACAACAAACTTATTCATTTTATTATGCCACTGGTGATCATTATTTCTACATTTCTATGATTGAAAAAGGAAAAAGGTCAAGTTTATAGTATTGACTATAATTTCATAGTCAATACAGTCTACTATCTTTCACAGCATGCATTCAAGGTACATAATGGGCAAGGTGGCTCTGCACATTTAGAAATGCTTCAACAGTCTCTAACGCTGGACCCTTCTGCCAAACTATTTGTTCTGCTTCATCCACACTCTGTCATCTCTCTGCATTTTTATTTCATATCTGACTATTCATATGGCTACTATCAACTGGTGAAATAGCTGCATGTTGCAAAGCAGCAAGAATGATAAGTGGATTATAAAGCTCTTCTTTGGCTCCTCCGATTAACCATGCGCATCACTGGATGTAATATTCCCACTTCTTGAGTGTGCCCTTTATTGGGTCTGGTGTTATCTTGTTCCTTTTGACATTGACAGGCAGGGTCTAATTTGAGATGCTTGTCAGCTAAACAAACAAGGAAACAGATCTCCTTATTTAAAATAATTAAACTGCTTTTCTCAGTCACTTGCCAATCAAATCAAAGAGAGGATGATTTCTTTCCCGCAATCAGCATAGATTTATTAGTACATCTGAGTAATCATAAAAGGAACCTATTTAAAAATCAAGTTCAGATGTGAAGGATTTTTTTGCACTTGTCTTTTTCCATTTTGACAGAATTCAGAGCTTGTTCTTTTGCTACAAATTGTCTTGGGAAGATTTTAAACTAGACAGCCGATTTCAATCACTGCACTGAGTTGGAATAGAGAAATTGAAATGCAGACGCTTCATGTCTCACTCTATGCTTGGTGATTTTAATGGTCATGGAAAATGTTACCACCAAAAGAAACCTGAGGAAGGGCCACTAGACCCAAAACAGTAACATTGATTTCTCTTCACAGATGCTGCCAGACCTGCTGAGCTTTTCCAGCAACTTCTGTTTTGCACCGAAAAGCTTGGTCTTACCCTTTATAACAAATGTTTCTTGCCCCTTCAATCTCTCTTAGCTCTTTATAAAGGCCCACATTCACTCAATTTTTTTTGCTGCTCCTTTACTCAAATGGATTCTTTTGGTTCCTGTCTTTCATTGTTGAACAGGATGGAAGCGTTAGGATCGACGGTTTTTACTGTTTCAAAGCTTTTCATCTATCAGTTAGACAGTTTTGCAACATAGGTCTCTTTGATTTGAGCTCTCTGAACTCATGTCCCTTCTAAATTGCCAGTATGATAGTTTAAAAGATCTTTTATCTGCTTGAAGGTGCTGAAATTAAGGTGGAAAATACTTTAATTGTTGCTGACTTGTAGTCTACCAAAGAACTTTAATGGAGAGGTAAAGATAACAGTAAAGTTTTCCTTGTTTTTTTAATCAATCATGTTAACGAGACAAGAATGAGCAAGTGATCAGCCCATTGGCGGTTTATTCACTCTTTCTTCTGACCAGAAACTTCAGTCTATTTCAAAAAAAGTTAATACAATGCAGTAATTTCTATGACCTTATGATGAGCCCACTGAGAGGTACAAGGCATCTATCTCACTCAGTTTCGAGGTTTTAACATGGCGTTGTAAAATTCCTAAAAGAAATGACCGGAAAGATTATGCTATTCTATTAATATTTTCAGACATGTCAGCAATACGTCCTCAAGCAGAGTTGCTCGCTGAAACTTTTCTTCTAATGATCAATGACACTGGATTTATTCACTACTGGTGAAACTCCCATGGGGATGCATATTCTAGATTGATAGTCTTTTTCTCGACCGTTACTATTGCTTTGACTCTTTTTGTTTGTCTTCCTGTCATTTAGATTATTAGTATTTTCTCTCTCATATGAGAAGCAACAGTGAATCAGGGACGTGCACCATCATTTGCATTTGAGGTATTCAGGCAGACAAGGTTCCCATCTAATTCTTTCCCCCAGTCTTCAACTTTGTCCTGGTTTCTCTTGCAATCACTGTCTAAATGCATTATTTCTCTGTTTACCATCATGGCTATTATTGCCATTACTCGTACACACATACACCCCACAAGACCTTGCCCCCACTCTGATCCATTGCTTCTTAATGCTATGCTCACCCCCAAGCCCCATACCATATTGTTTCTCTTGTTCTATTCTCATCCGTGTCCTACTATCTCCACATTCCCTCCAATTAGCTGAGAGGCCACAGATTCCTACAGCTCTACTAGTGCTGTTAAGAAGGCTTACGGTGTGTTGGTAGAGGGATTGAGTTCCGGAGCCGTGATGTCATGTTGCAACTGTACAAAACACTAGTGCGGCGTCATTTGGAATATTGCGTGCAATTCTGGTCGCCCCATTACAGGAAGGATGTGGAAGCGTTGGAAAAGGTGCAGAGGAGATTTACCAGGATGTTGCCTGGTCTGGAGAACAGGCCCTATGAAGAAAGGCTGAGGGACTTGGGTCTGTTCTCATTGGAGAGAAGGAGGCTAAGAGGGGATTTAATAGAGACATACAAGATGATCAGAGGATTAGATAGGGTGGGCAGTGAGAGTCTTTTTCCGAGGATGATGACTTCAGCTTGTACAAGAGGGGGTAGCTACAAACTGAGGGGTGACAGATTTAAGACAGATGTCAGAGGCAGGTTCTTTACTCAGAGAGTGGTAAGGACGTGGAACACCCTGCCTATCAATGTAGTTAACTCAGCCACATGAGGGGCATTTAAACAGTCCTTGGATAAGCATATGGATAATGATAAGATAGTGTAGGGGGAGGGGCTTAGATTAGTTCACAGTTCAGCGCAACATCAAGGGCCGAAGGGCCTGTTCTGCGCTGTATTGTTCTATGTTCTATGTTCTATGTACCTCTTCCTTTCACTGTTGTTAGCCAATCTTTCCTGCGAAAGATATATTTCTTCTCAGAATTCAACCATTCTTTTGAAAAGCTCAAAATAGTTTGAGGAAAGATACAGCTCTCTCAATTTGACTCCAGTGTTGGCAGTTTGGATTTTTAAATTGCTTAACTATTAGCAAAACAAGCTTGACTTGGGCTTTCCACTCCTTTGAAATTTTAACTTACACATTTTTAAGAAAAATATGTTCAATTTCATATGAAGAAATGTACAGTGGGGTGAATTTTAGTGTATAGAATGACTGGGAACAAGGTCAAACATGAGATGTTTGAAACATAAGAACAGGAGTAAGCCATTTCATTCCACGAGCCTGTTCCACCATTCAATAAGACCATGGCCAATCTGTTTAAATACATATATGTGTACTGGATCTGTCAAAGGTTTCCTAACATGGCCACATTGTTAACATCTGATTTCTGTGTTTTGCTTCCAATTAGCAGCAGTGAGTATAGTGGCAATTGACGCAATGTCCTACTGATCATTAGGATACTCCAAACATGCAACATGAAGCAGTAAGAATCGGCATAAAGAGGGAAAGAAATCTTGGAAAGTAGTCAAGACATACAAAGGCCACACATACAGTTCACTGATACTTCCTTGGATGTGTTGCTGGGGCCGATGAAGACACTGTGAGATGTAGTTCCTTAGTAACAGGAAGAAGAAGATTATTATTAAAACTGGAGTTTGCTGAGGCCAGAAATAGGAACAAAGTGTCATCCTCCTGGCATCAGTGCAGGAAGCAGCTTAATGAACTGGCCCTGTCAGAAAAGATAACGGCAGTGGCCTATTCACCCATAACCTGATGCATGTCCTCAGCAAAGCTGCTGCAGCACCTCACACCAACTTGAAGGCTCATCTATCCATTTCTGTCTGTGCACTTCTCATTCTCATTGATCTATCGCCACTCATTCTCAGCTTTTGCATAATTTGTCTCTCCATTACCTCTTTGTACATCTTAATTAACACTCTCCATCCATTGGGTTAACACATTCCATTAGTGCCGCTGATAGCTCTGTTCTTTCCCTCCAAGCAGGAGGGAAGAATAGAGGACAGCAGGGTGACTCAGAGAATCAGAGGTGGCCTAACAACTGAAGAGAAGGAGATGCTGGAAATTTGTAGCAGCTCAGCAGATAGACACAAATAATCACTGTCAAGAAAACAAACTTCATGTTACCTAAATAAGGTTTTAAATATTAGGCCCTAGTTTGTATTCAAATCATTTTGAGTGGCAGCTAAGTTTCAATAGCTGGTAATGCATGAAAAATCGACAGATGCTCAGCTCTCCAAATGTCTATCAATGTATCCTTGGAAATTGGAGGGTATGCCCATGACCATGCTCAAGCTGGCTCTGTGAAGGGCAGAGTTTATCATGTGTTTATTTTCTCTATGAGATAGAGGTGATGGCCTAGTGATATTATCATTAAGCTATTAACCCAAAGACCCAGGGAATGTTCCATAACCCCAGGGTCAAATCCTGCTCTGGCAAAAGTTGAATTTCAGTGCAGCGAAAAACCTGAAATTAAGAATCTAATGTTAACTGTGAAACAGTGGTGGTGGCGGGGGTGGGGGGGTGGTGTGGGGGCGGCAGTGGGTGTGCACAGGGTGGAATCCCATCTGATTCACTGATATCCTTTGGGCAAGCAAACTGCTAAACTATCCTACATGTGATCCCAAACTCACGTCAATGTGGTTGACTTTGAACTGTCCTCTGGGCAATAAGGGAACACTGGCCTGGCCAGAAATGGCCACATTAAAAAATGGACAGGATACAGCATTCTCCTTCTGTCTTGATCAAAACTCCATAGTGATCTGTCTTTTCTGTTTTGGGATAATTGCCTTGAGTCCTCCCAGCATCTGTTTTTTTTTAAAACCAAGAGTCAGACTCTTTAAGATCTGTGTGTAGGCCTGACTGGACATGATGCATTTGATGCTGCTTTTAACCTTTTAGGATAATTCTCCATTCTCTACTGGAGTCTGAATCATTGCAATCTCTCCTTTAAGATTTAAGCTCTGACTTAATATCATACGGCATCTTCCAAGCAAAATACAGCAGAAATGTATTTCGTCTGATTAGACTTCATTGCTAACACTCCAAAAGCATGCCATCACTGCCATGAATGATTCATGTACAACTGGCATCTTTAAGGACTATTTTGACAAGAATCATATCTTTTCCTCATGCTATTTGCCATCATTGTTTTGTGTTTGCTTGTGAAAAAGACCGAGAACAAGGATCAAAAAGTGATGTCATAAACTGGACTAAAATAAAGTGCGCGAGGCAGTTCTCCATTTGATGGAAAGATTGGAATCGATGCCAAATAAGAACTGGGTGAGATAAAAGATAAATTGCTATGATTGATTTTTCTTGAAACAATTTAGATCTCCAGAATGCAGTAGAACCAGATTTTTTTTCTCTTGTTCCAGATCTGATTGACAATGATTGAACTGAGGTTTGTATTCAGTAAGACTTTATTCGTTTTAATTTTCAATGAGCCTGCAGACGACAATATCTGAAAAGGTCATCTTTTAATTTTCTTGGAATTAGGCAAGGGCTTTAGTGTGTGCATGCACATGCAATGTTACATTGCAGCCTTAAAATGTACCCTTTATAGCATATAGTCTTCACTAACATGAAACAAGCTAATCATATTTGATTAAGTTCAACCAAGTCACGTTGTGCTTTGGATTTCCAAAGCTTTTCCCAATTTAGAAACAGCCTCTATTCTTCCTACCAATGTGTATAATCTCATACCTCTCCACAGTATTCTCCCTGCCACTTCTTTGCCCACTTGCCAACCTGTCCAAGTCCTTCTGCAGCTTTCCTGCCCCCTCAACACTACTGGCCCTTCCTCATATCTTTGTGTCATCTGCAAACTTAGTGACAATGCCATCATTCCTTCATCCAGATTGTGAATAGTTATGGTCCTAACACAGACACCTGCAGAACTTTACTAGTCACTGGCTGCCATCCTGAAAAAAGATCCCTTTATCTTTGCCTTCGGCCAGTCAGCCAATCCTCCTTCCATGCAGTACCTTGTCCCCAACACCATGGACTCTTCTCTTATTTAGCAGCACTGTGTGGCACTTTGTCAAAGGCCTTCTGGAAATGCAAACAGATCACATCCACTGGCTCTCCTTTGTCTAACTGCTCATTACCTACTCAAAGAATTCTAACAGATTTATCAGGCACGACCTCCCCTTGAAGAAGCCATGCTAACTCAGCCCTATTTTATCATGCACTTCCATGTAATCTGCAATCTCATGCTTAATAATGGACTCTAAAATCTTCTCAATGAAGAATGTTCTATCTTCTCCCTTCCTTCCTTGTTAACCAGGAGTGTTACATGAGCCATTTCCCAGCCCTCTGAGACCCTCTCCGACTCCAGTGATTCCTTAAAGGTGACCACCGAAGCCTCCATAATCCCTTCAGCTCTCTTCTTCGGAACTATGGGTTGTAGTCCATTTAGTCTGAGTGATTTATCTGCTTTCAGAACCATTGAATCCCGACAGTGTGGAACCAGGTCATTTGGAACATTAAATCCTCTGAAGAGCAGAGACCTAGATCCACCCACCCTCATTCCTATAACCTTGCATTTCCCATGGCTAAGCCACCCTTGGACACTATGGGCATTTTAGCATGGCCGATCCACTTAACCTGCACATCTTTGGACTGTAGCAGGAAAGTAGAGCACCCAGACGAAACCCACACAGACACAGGGAGAATGTGCAAACTCCCTGGTGCCGTGAGGCAGCAGTGGGAACTATCTTGCTGCCCTTTCAGCTTCCCCAGCACCTTATCCTTACTGATGGCCACTGCACTCACCTCTGCACTCTCCAGACTCCCTTGAAGTTCTGGAGTACTATTGGTGTCTTCCACCGTGAAACATGATTCAAAGTACTTATGTGGTTCCTCCATTGCTATTTCTCAAGCCTCATTTTCACGTGGTGCTATATCTCTCTCTTACTCTTCACTATCTAAAAAATCTCCTGCAATTTTCTTTTATATCACTAGCTAGCTTACCCTCATATTTCACCTTCTTCCCCTTTATTCCTTTCTTAGTTATCCTCTGCTGGTTATCAAAGGTTTCCCAGACTCTGGCTTCTCACTAACCTTCATCGCATTGTATGCTTTCTCTTTTGCTTTTATGCTGTACCTGACTTCCCTAGTCAGCCATTGTTGTCTCATCCTCCCCTTAGTAAGTTTCTTCTTCTTTGGGATGAATTTCTGCTGTGTCTCCTGAAATATCCCAGAAATTCCTGCTAGGCTCCCTTCCAATCAGCTCTGGCTAGCTCCTCCCTCACATCTTTGTAATTACCTTTATTCAATTGTGATACCATTACATCTGACTCAAACTTCTCCCTCTCAAACTACAGGAAAAAAATCTATCACGCTGTGGTCACTGATCCCAGGGGTTCCTTCATCTTACGCTCTCTAATCAAGACACATCACCAATTCCAGAATTGCCCGTTCCCTCGTGAGCTCTACCACAAGCTGCTCTAAAAATCCAACAAATTATTTGTCTTGGGATCCACTACCAACTTGATTTTCCCGGTCCACCTGCATGTTAAGGTCTCCCATGATTATTAGAATAGTGCCTTTCTATATATCCTTCCTATTTCTCGGTTTATTTCCCTCTGTACATCCTGACTACTGCTGGGGTGGTTGTACAGATCCGCCATCAGGGTCCTTATATTTTTACAGTTCCTCAACTCAATCCACACAGATTCTACACCTTCTAACTCTATATCAGTTCTTGCTATTGATTTAGTTTCATTTCTTACCAACAAGGCAACCCCACGCATTTATCCATCTGCCTGTCTTTTCAATAGGCTGTGTATCCTTGGATATTTAGTTCCCACTGTTGATCCTCTTGCAGCCACATCCACAAGCTCATTTATCCTGTTTTGTGTACTACCCGCGCCTAGAATTAAAAATCTAATGGTGACCATGAAACCATTGCCGACAACTGGGAAAACAAAAGATGTCTGGCCTACTTAATGCCCTATAGGGAAGGAAATCTGTTATCGTTACCTGGTCTGACCTACATGTGACTCCAGACTCACATCAATGTGGTTAAGTATCAACTGGTCTCTGAAAGAGCCTAGCAAAATAGTCAATTATATCCATTGCTATGAAATCTCTGCAAAGAAACGAAACTCGGATCACCTGGTATTGACCTTGGCATCAAAATAGACAATGGCAGAAACAGCTCTGTTGACCCTGCAAAGTTCTCCTCATTACTATCTGGGGGCTAGTGCCAAAACTGGGAGAGCTGTCTCACAGTCTAGTCAAGCAACAGCCTGACATTGTCATACTCACTCATGCCTTACACATAATGCGCCAGAGGAAGGGTCACTGGGCCCAAAACTTTAACTCTGATTTCTCTTCACAGATGCTGCCAGATCTGCTGAGCTTTTCCGACAACTCCTACTTTTGGAACACATTACTGCTGCTTTGTAACCAGGATCTGTAAATACCAATTGTTCAGGGGCTTGTTAATAAGGCGGCATTGGTTATATTGCTTTCTTCATAGGCATAGAATAGAGGCAAGAAAGGCTAATTTTGGTGAACACACCATCAAGTAAAAGGGTCCCTGATCAAAGTCCAAGCTGCTATTGCTTTAAGGTTCAAGGTTTAGGCTGACTTCAGAGTATCCTGCGGTGGGATGTGAACTGCTGACTCTGGGCCCCACAACAAAGCACAGCTGAATTTCCATGCGTTTCTGCTTTGATGATATTTGTTAATGGCTACACATTCACTGGGACATCAGGAGAGCATATCTGCTCAGTGAACTGCCACCACAGGATGTTTTAGATTGGCTAATGGGACCCTGGTTAAACATGGGGTCTAGTCTGCACCCATTACCATGGATCACAACACAGGGCAGGGTTTCAGGTCCTTGGTTTAGACTCTGATGTTAGTGTCAAATGAGGATCACAAGCCAGCGTTGTGTGGGAAACAGTGACCCAGCAGGGACTTTACCCATCGGTTATGGCCGCAGCTGTAGCCAACAGGAGAGAAGGGGTTTCAAATCCTGAATAGATGGCTGGGTCTGTCCTTCACTGCTGACACTGTGGGAGAGTGTCGACACTGACTGGAATCAGCCATCCTGTAAATTAGTAACCAAGGCCAATTAATGTCTCTCATTTGAACCTGAAGGAATGCTTCCAAGGGTATTAAAAGAAGGAACACCTAAATTGTGGCAGCACGTGTAGTCCTCTTTGAAGACTCCTTAGATTCTGGAAAAGTACTGGAAGGTTTTGAAAACTTGCCAATGTGACATTTTTATTTAGAATTGCAAAGAGACAAAAACACTTACTACATGGCAGTGATTTGAAAACTGCTAGATTCTGTTATAGAGAATGTGACAGCAGAGCATCTAAAAATACTTAATATGATCAAGCAGAGTCAGCATGGCTACATGAAGGGGAAATAATGCCTGATTTATTAGAATAATTTTAACAATGGAGTAAGCAGGATAGATAAAAGGTGCAGCAGTGAGTGCAATCTGTTTGGATTTCCAGAGATGTCTGAAAAGGCTCCTTAATTATACAAAAGCCCATAGTATTGTAGGTAAAATATTAGCATAGAAGTAGGATTGGTTAACTAATAGAAGATAAAGTTGAGATAATGGGAGGCATTTTCGGGATGGCAAGTTGTAATCAGTGGTGTGCCACAGGGATCAGTGCGGAGGCCATAAATATTTACTACACATGTTAATGACTTAGATGACAAAAGTGAATGTACTGTCTTCAAGTTTATGGATGACACATAAGTAGGTGGGAAGGCAAGTGGCGAGGATGATGCAGAGTCTGCAGAGGGATATGGACAGGTGAAGTGAATGGGCTTTTGTTACCCACGACTATACAAGGCACTAGTCAGACCACAGCTAGAGCAGCTTTGTGACCCTTATCTAATGTTTGTTATATTGGCATTGGAAGTAGCCCAGAGCAGGTTCATTAGTTTGATACCAGATTTGGAGGGACTGTCTTACAAGGAGAGGTTGAGTAGTTTAGAAGAATCATAGTTAACCCTATTGGAACAAATATGTTCTGATCAGATTTAACGGGGTTGACGCTGAAGGGTTGTAGGAGACTCTAGAACCAGAAGGCGAAGTCTCTGAGTAAGGGGTTGCCCAGTTAGGAGAGAGATGAGGAGGACTTGCTTCCCTCTGAGGCTAGGGAATCTGTGGAATTCTTTATCACAGAGGGCTGTTGAGGCTGGGCTGTTAAATATATTGAACACTGAGATATGACTTTTTTTTTAAATATTAAGGGGATCAAGGGTCATGGAGAAAACTTGGAAGGTGGAGCTGAGACTTATCAGATCAGACACAATCTCATTGAATGGTGCAGCAGGCTCAATGGCTGAATGGTCTATTTATCTTCCCATACTTTGTGAACCAATCTCAGGCGACGGGTATTGCTTTTGACCCTCATCTTGGTTCTGGATAAATGAGCTGAAGGCAGGATCATACTGCTATCTATGGCTTTCTATGGTCCTCCATTCAGCTCTTTAGAACCTGAAGCAGGCACATAAACATAGAGTAATCCACTGTGTTTCTAACAAAAGTAGAATCATGCTTCATCAACACTACTGTCAGTAATGAGGACATTAGGTAATTCTGAATGTGTATAAACTATATCTAACAGACTGGGAGCACAGGGTCTTTCGGTTAATGTGATATAGAGAGATTCAGTTATGAGAAATTCCCCTTCCAGTTTAATTCAATATCAATGTGCCAATTTCTTCAAGTGAATAGCACAAGTGCCAAGGGAAAACCCTCAGTGGGGCACTTTCAGTTAACAACAAGCAGTACATCGAAATGTCTTGTTGTCTCCTCAGAGGAAGGAAGTGCATTGTGTGAGTACATTCGGTGGAGTGGATTTGACAAATGTTATGCATGCACCCGGGACACAGGAGTTTAAATTCGCTGCAATGTCTTAACAGTACTGCTGGGAGCTCCTCAAGGAGGTTCCCCAAATAAAAACCAATGAATACTTAATTGGATATGTGATTTATTCTGAGTGTTGCATGAGATTTTAAAGAGGCATGACTTCCTAACCGTGCTGCAAAAACTTCAGCAAACTCAAGAGACAATGTAAAAATGTTTGAAGGCGTGTCAAATCTTACAAAGAGATTACAGGACAGAAAGAGGCCATTTGGTTAGTGTTTCTGCTTCACTTCAGCCTCCTTCTATCCTTTTTCATCCAGTTTTATCAATGTAACCCTTGATTCCTTTATCCCTCAGACATTTGCCTAGTTTCATTTTAATTTCATCTACTTGATTCAACTCACTCATTTTGCAATAATGAGATCTGCATTCTCACCACTCTCTGTGCGAAGAACTATCTTCTGGATTCCTAACTTGATTCTTTGGTGGCTGTCTTATGTTGACAGCCTCTGGTTTAGCCTTTTCTCACTTGTCAATTCATCTTTCTATGTTGATGCTATCAAAAGTATTCATAATTTTAATGGCCTCTTTGAAGCCTTTAATATGGAGTTACAAGTGATCCAAGATGGCAGTCGGGTAGGATTGCTGTGCTGGAGCTCATCTGCTCCAACTGCTTTTCTTTCTCTTTCTTTTTTTTTGCTCCCATGTCTTTTTACTTCCTTACCTTGTCCTGAGCTTGAAAGGCATCGGCAGTGGGGAAAATCCAACATCGAGCTGGGCCCAGGATGCGGGCCGCTGGCAGCTCTAACGTGGACCTCACGCTACTCACTTTCTGGGAGCAAGCACGGGACTTGGAATCGTCAGCCGCTACATCGGCGGAAGTAACGTCGGCGAGGTAGGCCCAGCAGCAAAATATGGTGGCTGAGGATCATCAACTTCATGTTGGTTGGATCTGGCACTGGCAGTGGCAAAGTGATGGGGCAACAGCATCACGGCAACATCGATGAGGTGGACCCGGCAATGAGAGAAGCACCTCAGATGTTGGTTGATTTTGTGCCGGTGGTGGTTTGGCGGTGGTGGAACAGAATTGGCCTGAAGGCATGGGATGGCACCTGAGGATTGGGAATTTCAATGTTGGTTGGGTTCAGTGGTAGATGGTAGTTCAGTGATGGCAGAGGGATGGCAGGTATGGTGCTGAGATAGCCCAGGACTGGCTGAAGGACTGTCTTCACGCTACATCTTACTTTTTTTGATGTTATTCATAGATGATTAAAAATTTCACCATATCGTGGTGACAAATGAAAGATTTTTCTCTGTATTTTATCATATCCTTCTGTCAAATACACGTGACAATAAAATCAAAATAATATCAAGCATGTGAGATGTCACCTGCCTCCCCTCACATCTTTAACAGAAACAGTTAAGCAACAGCTGTTAAGCAGAGCTCTGCACTGTTACACAAGTATTCTTTGTGAGTTTAGAGTCAATGTTTCTAGTGTGTCTTTAGCTGCGGGAAAAATGAAGTGAAAATCAAACCATTTACCTGAGCAAACACATAGTCATCTTGGACCACCAAGGAATTGTGATCTATATATCCTGGAAAAGGCTTGCTGCTTGCTGCTTCTGAACAGTTCTGAATTCTACAGGTAATATATTGAGCATCTGTTGATGAAAAACAGAGTGGAGATTAATGAAGGGCCTCAAAGACAAGCTAACACCGTAAACTATTTTCATTAAAAAAACACGGTATCCTTCTACTGTCATTATTTCCACACATGTACCACAGAATTTTAACAAGGGGAGGAAAAAATGCCACATGCAAAACAAGGGAAACAAAAGAAGTCCTTCTCTACCTCCATTCCCCACCAGGATGGTCTGAGAGCTCTCAGTTTCTTCCTCCACCAGAGGCCTGAATACTCCCCATCCACCACCACTCTCCTCCACCTGGCTGAACTTGCTCTCACACTGAACAATTTCTCTTTTAATTCATCTCACTCCTGATAAGTCCAAGGAAGGGCTATGGGCTCCCACATGGTCCCAGTTGTGCCAGTCTCTTTAAGAGCTATGTATCCTTGTTCCAATCCTACACTGGCCCTTCCCAAAACTCTTTTCTCAGAACATCAACCACGGCTTCACTGCTGCTTCATGCTCCCATCTGGGCCTTGAAAAATTTGTTCATTTTGCCTCCAATTTCCACCCCTCTAAAATTTTCACATTGTCTGATTCTGACAATTCCCTTCCTTTTCTTGATCTTTCTGCCTCCATTTTGGGGAATAAACTGTCCACTGCCATCCACTACAAAACCACTGATGCTCATAGATACCTTCACTACAGCTACGTTCAGTAAGGACTCTATCCCATTCTCCCATTTCCTTTGCCCATGTCACATCTGTTTGGATGATGCCACCTTCCACAAAAATGCAGCTGATATGGCTTGCTCCTTGTATGACCCTAGTTTCCTGTTCACTGTGGTTGACAGGGCCTCTCAACTGTGTTCGACTTATGACATGTGCTTCAACTCTTGCCACTTCCCATTTCTCAGAGCAGCGTGATTGGGTTCCCCTCATCCTCACTTTTCATCCCACCAGCCTCCGCATTCAAAGGATCAACCTTCACCATTTCAGACAACTCCAGCAGTGTCGCTACCAAACACATCTCCCCTCATTCCCCTGTCTGCATTTCACGTGGATTGTCCATTCCATGACAATCAACACCGCCTGTCATTCACACAGTACCTTCTCATGTCACTGTGGAAGGTGCAACACCTTCCCACTTAACCTGCTTACCGCCCAAGGGCATGAACAGTCTTTCCAGGTGAAGCAGCATTTCACCTGTACCACCTCCAATCTTGCGTGTTGTATTCACTGCACCCAATGTGGCCTACTCTACATTGGAGTAACCAAACACAGGCTGGGTAACCGCTTTGCAGAATACTTCTGGTCTGTGAGCAAGCAGGACCCTGATCTTCCTGTAGCAGGTCATTTTAACACAGTGTCCTGCTCACATACTCACATGTCTATCCTCAGCAGGCTGCAATGTTGCAGCAAAGCAGAGCACTAACTGGAGGAACAACATCTCATCTTCAGACTAGGCACTTTACAGCCTTCTGGCCTTAATATTGAATTCAACACCATCAAATTGTGAACCAAGCCTCATTTCTTCTCTTTCTTTTAGCCTTAATTGTTACATTCAGTGTCACCATGTCATCAATCTCTCTCCACCACACCCCACTATATCATAAATGTTGCCCCCTCCACACCATGTCAGCTCTGATGACAAATCATCCAGACTTGAAAAGTAGGCTTGCTGTCTCTCCATGGATGCTGCCTGACCCACTGTGATCTCCAGCATTTCTTGTTTTCAACACATAAACCATCATGTTTAAAAGGATTACATATCGCCATTGTGAACAGGAGGCAATTGGTAGCAAGTTAAATAGCTTTTCTCCTTCAACCTCTCCACATATTTCATTATTTTCCAGTGAATTTAAGTTCATTGTCTGGTTAAATTAAGTTTAACCACAACTTACAACTTAATTCACCTAATGCTTAGAATTTTCCTCCTCATTCATCTCTGAATCCATTATAGTGTTTCAGCAGTGATTTGTACCAATTATACCTCGTAACACAATGTCTCGCAGATTCATCTCAGCGTCCACTTTGCTTTGAGAATTGCCTCACACCAAAGAGGTATGTTCGGTGACTGATCAAGGATTGCTGTTAAATCCTTTGCAGTCAGGCACACAATCATTCTACTGTTGTCTCCTAAATCCCTTAAGATGCAGAATATATATCACTGAGAAAAGCCATTTGACCTAGCAGATCCATGTTGATGCTTACAGTCAAAATAAATCTCCTCCAAGCCAACTTCATTTAATTTAATTAACATAACTTTTCATTCCTTTTTCCCTCCTATTTTAATCTAATATCCCCTTGAATGTGTCTACACTATTCACTTCAAATTGTTGCTGCAGTAACAAGTGTCACATTCTCACCAGACTGTGAAAGGTTATTTCTCCTGAATTCTGCGTTGGATTCGTTAGTCTCCATTCCAAAATTAAATACACATAGTGATAACACACATAGTGATAGAATCCCTCCAATGCGAACACCCTCCTCCATGTTTGTTCACCTCCCCCTGGACTTCAGACCTGTTCTGTTGTTCCCAACACAACCAGTCCATTTTCAAATATTCTTACTTCCTGTTTGCTCCCATTCCACATTTACTTCTTTCTGGTCTTACTATCAGCAATCCCTTTGACTCTTTCGCTTTCCTCTGTCGCTCTGTGTACTGTCTTCATCTATTTGCCTCACTCCTTGCCCCCTCACCGCTCCCCTCTCCCGCTGTAATATCACGGTTACCCAGCTGCTTTCACTTCTGGTGTAAGGTCACTGGGCTCAAAACATTAGATCGATGTTCCCACTCCACAAATGCTGTCAGATCTGCTGAGTTTCTCCAGCATTTTCTCTTACTTTACTTTATTTGGATGATAAACTTTAGATCTAGGCCACAAATGTAAATATTACAACTTCAGTAAGAATTGTTATTGGAGAAACATTTGCTTGGAGTTAATCAGCACATGGAACTGAAACCCCATGAAAAGACAGTTTTGGTTTCAATTGACAGCCAGGAAAATTTAAATAGATGAACATCTATGGATAAGGAAGTAGTTTATTGATGCTTATAAATACGTTAAAAGTTTCAAATGCTCCTTAATTTTAGGGGATCAGCAAGTTGTTTGGGAAGTCCATGACGAAGCAATAAAACACCGAATCTGAACAGAACTGGCCTAATAGTTGAATAATCTTTTTTCTTGTAACTAGGAATTGCATTCATAAAATCTGTGCCATTGCATCTGGCTCAAAACTGTATTTCATGAAGCCTGTGTTTCCCAGAGCTACAGTCATTTTACTTTGTGAGACTATGTAATCTGCATGAATCTGTCCCTCCATAAATAATGGCCTCTGAAAAAGCAGTTCAATCTCTAAAATGCAACAAATTTCTTTGAATTGTGTTTTCAGTTCTTCATCTGTGCTACTGAACGGTATCGAGGCCAATGCATACACCACAGGAAGGAAGATTAACCTTATTTGGTTAGACTTGGCTAACCCACACATTTATTGTATAAAAATCATTGGAAGACAGACATTGATACATTGCACCATGTATTTATATATTGATGTAAAATGTATCATTCAGTAATTCTTTACAGAGATGTTTCCTGAAAGAATGCAATCAACTCCCTATTTTACTACATTACAATATTTGCTGCTAATTCATCAAATTGAATTATTTACAATTTTTATTCACTCATTAATAGCAGATATCAAACTGAGCAATAAACCTCTTGCACCTATATTTCCTGAGAGTCAAGGCTATTTAAATTTAGCTAAGTTGTATTTTGGGAGGCTGCATGAAATGCCTTCTGTTACAAGGCAAGGTGCAACTGAACTATTGTAATGGTGGGGAATGGGACCACCAAACAATTTCAGCAGAATGAAATAAACCCTTTTGAGTCCTGCAGCTCACCAATAACTGGTTTTGTCTTATCAGAGTGAATAGGTGTAGTTGGTTCATTGCAAACTAGAAGGAGTTACTGAATATTTGTACTGATTTTGCAGTGCTATGTTAAACAAACAGATAAAGATATTTAATTAATATTCCATACCAAGGAAGTGAAACAAAGGAAATCATGTTTTAGGGTAGTACATAATTAAGACAGTGATAATTTGAGGATACTGATGAAATAGATTTGATCACCTCATGTCTCGGCACAGAATTATGAAGCGTTTAGGTCAGGAAGAAAAGATTTTCATTTATGTAACATGTTTTATAAACTCAGAATGTCTCAAAGTAGATGGAAATTATTTCAGTGTCGCCAATGTTCCAATATAGTCAGCACAGCAACAAAATCCCTCAAATTGTAATGTGATAATGACCGTATCATTCATTTTTAAGCATGCTGATTGAGGGATAATCAATTACCATAACTTGCCAGTTTTTTTTTCCTTGAAGTTCCTTAGTAAATTGCCAGTGTCTTTTCCCTGGGGTGGGGGAGTCCAAAACTAGAGGGCATAGGTTTAAGGCGAGAGGGGAAAGATTTAAAAGGGACCTAAGAGGCAACATTTTCATGCAGAGGGTAGTGCATGCACGGAACAAGCTGCCAGAGGAATTGGTGGAGGCTGGTACAATTACAACATTTAAAAGGCATCTATATGTGTTTATGAATAGGAGGGGTTTAGAGCAATAAGGGCCATATGCTGGCAAATGGGCCTAGATTTATTTAGGATAACTGGTCGACATGCACAAGTTAGGCCAAATAGTCTGTTTCTGTACCTTCATGACTCTAGTGGACATGAAAGTCCCATTGCAAGAAAAAGTGAGCTGGAATCTCATTTTCACATCTCATCCAAAGGGCAGCAACTCTAAGAGTGCAGCACACCCACAGCACTGACCCTTTGACAGTGCAGCAGTCCTTCAGTACTGAACGTCTTACAGTGCCCACCCACTAAGTGCTGACCCTCCGTCAGTGAGACACTCTCTCAACACTGACCCTCCGACAGTGCAGTGGTCCCTCAGCACTGACTCTCCGGCAGTGCGGTGCTCCCTCAGTAGTGACCCTCAGATGTTGTGGTACTCTCTCAGTAGTGACCGTCATACAGAACTGCACTCTTTGATCATTTGGCTGGATTATGGATTACTGTCACTGAACTATTACAGAAGGAGGCCATATGGCACCTGTCCACTCAACCACAGAAAGGCCATTTGTTTGCCAGTTCAGTGACATTACTAATTTGTCGCAACAAATGCTTAAACTATCTGACCAGCCATGTATTTAAGGCCCTAGGATGAAATTCATTTGTACTCAGACACTTATCAGCTCACAATTCCAACAGTTAATTCAGTATCATTTCTTTGGTGATCATAATTTTCCTGAGTTCCTCCTTCTCTACCATCTCCTGAATTAAAGCTGCTTCAGGAATGTTACTTGTGCCTTCCATAATGAGGAATCATGCAAAATACCTCTTCAATTCATCTGCCTTTTCCTTACATTTCATTGTTAAATTTTCAAGCCCCTTTCTATCAGACCAACTATTACTTTTTAAAATCTTTTTTCTTTTAAATATTTCTAGATTTTTTTCTGTCTGGTTTTATATTTTTAGCATGCTTTCTCTTGTACTTTAATGTTTTCTTCCTTATTAATGTTCTAGTCATTCCTTGCTGCTTTGTCTAATCATCAGACCTGCCATCTGGTTGAGCACAATCACATGTTCCTTTCTTTAACCTTGACACTATCTTTAAAGTTTCTGGTTAAGTGCAGTATCTTTTGAACTTGTTGGAATGTATCTAGTCTACATATTCTTAATATGGCCTTAACGGTTTGCTTCTGCATCTGTGTAGATCTGTTCTTTAATCTATTCATTTTATCTAGCTCCGCTTTTGCGTCCTCATTGTTGACCTTATTTAGATTTTATCTTGTCAATCAATCTTATCTTTTATCAATTTTGTTTTCTTCACTCAATGTAAAATACAATCATATTATGTTCACTGCTATCTAGGAGTCCCTTCACTGTAGGATTATTAATTAATCCTTCTCATTGTATTATACCAGCATAGTAAGGAGAGAAGAAAAGTTAACCTTTACAATTGAGCCCTTCCATTGTTACAACCTCTTTGGCAATGCGTGACAAAACAACTTCCCATATCCTTGAGCAGGGGTCAGAGATTCTAGAATAGTCCCATTTTCTACAAGAGTTGATAAAACATATACCTGCAAAGTACATGGAACATATATAAATAATGTCTGTCAGAAAGTGTGTTTTAAAAAAGACACTTTTAAAGCTTGTCACATTAATGCCTGACTGATAATGTTTAAAGGTGGAAGTTCATTGCATCTTCTGGTAATGAAAAATCTAATTGAATGTGGTGCTCCATAAAAATCCTGGATTTTGTTTCCAGAAATGGCAACCATTAGGACTCTTGCTCCAAAGAGAAAATATCCAACACACAACACCAAATAGTGAAAGACAGGGCTATGCAATGCAACCAATCCTGCAGGGTCACTGTTTGCAAGGTTCAAAGATCAATTGCTAGTAATTTTTCGGCGCTGCAGTTGTATTGGAAACCGAAGGAGTCTGGCTGTGGCCTGCTGATTCCTGGAAATCACAATGGCTACTTGAGAGGCTGAGGTACGTCGCTAGCTATGCATTATAACCTGTTGCGCCTTTATTCACTGTTTGATGAAAAAAACTCACATCCAGCTGTGTTCCTTGCTTCAATGTGCACAAGGTCCGGGTCCTTGTCCAAATCCATCACAGACCTAGGAAAGAAGGAATGAAAACAGGTGAAATAAATAAAGTGAGGATATCTTTGTCTACTTATCTGACAGCCCCATTTGTGCTCATCTCCTATATCTCTCAGCACAGACTATCACAAGCCATTGCTTGCACACAGGAAAATCAATGCTTCTGTTTCTGGTGAAGGGAATAATTTATCACTATTTCTTAAGGCAACAACTACCTGAGTGGGGCCTTTATCTTTATTCAGTTTTCTTCGATTTAGAAGTGACATGAGGAATATGCTAAAGGGAAATGTGGTTACATAGTCGTTGTTTACTGAAAGACATTCATCACTGTTTAAACTGCAATTATAGCTCGTGTGAGCCATATCAGGATGAAGCAATTACGACTAGAAACAGTCCAAATACAGAGCTTCATATGAATTCTTGTAAGATGAATCAGAGAGATACGAGTACATATTTGCACCCAACCTATTCAGGGATGTTATGACACACCTCTGCAGCAGGTGGGGCTTGAATCCAGTCCTCCTGGCTCAGAGCCAGGGGCATTATCACTGCATTACTGGAGTCCCCATGGGAAGCTACCTGTCAGAAGAAAGATCACCTCAAGGACTCATCATGTTACATGAAACAACAACACAATTCACAAAGTAACACCAAAGGCTGAAGTACTGGGCGCCTAGATGGATTCCCTTAGGAAATGATCAAATGATCCACTCTCACTCTGTTCTGTGGAAGACAACATTGCACACATTTTGAAAGGAAGATCAATCCTCACAGGTCCTTCACGCGGAGACTCCCGCTGCAGCGGCAACAATTGGACAACTCTATGTCATGAAATGTATTCTGTAAGAGTACATACAAGGTAATAAAAATACATCCAACAGCAAATAAAAATGAAAACTCCTTGTATGGCACCCTTTGTGTAGTAAAATGAACTATAGCTCAGTAGGAGTTATGCCAATTCATTTTTCTGTCTGTCATTTTTCACTGAGCTATAGAAAGAGAAGTTTTTGAAAGAAATCAGGAGGCATGGACTCGCGTCCCATCTACTCTATAGGCACATCATAAAATTTCTGAGTAGGTTGATTAGGAAAATATCTAAAACAGGGGATATTTGGAAAGTGAACTGCAGAGTTTAAGGCACAGTCACCAAAGGTGAGAGATTAAATTAAAGAACAGGCAAATAGCCTTGAATTGTCAGTCGGAAGAAGGCTCCATATTTGGGGATGGATGAGGTGATCTTGAAATTCATGCATTGCCAGAAAGGGGAGTTTGTAAAGACCAGCAAACAATGGGGTGTTGTGAGTGTTAGGTGAGAAGAGGTTAATGCAGGAGAGAAAATATGAGACCAGGCAAGGGGAGCACTGGAATAATCCAGTTTAGAGGCAGCTGAGTGGACAAAAAAATGAAATTGACAATGTCAACGCTAGAAATCGGCATTCCTGTCAATAGCACACATTTGTGACAGGAAAGCCATCTTGGTATCAAACATGAAACTGAGCTGGTTTCACTTGGTTTGAAACAGTCACAAGGGATAGAAATAATGTGGAATGAACAAGGTTTGCAGTAGGGAACCATATGAGTTTATAATCATTCAAACGAGGAGCAACAGTTTGTACTCAGCCTTCTGAGCCTGCCCTGCCATTCAATATGCTCTTGGCAGATCTGACTCTAGCCTCAGCCCTATATTCCTCTATATCCCTGATAATCTTACATGCCCTTGGTCATCAAGAATCTATCTACTTCTTCCTTCAAAAAACTTTAACGATTCTGTATCCAATGCCTTTTGAGGAAGGGAATTCCAAAGACTCACAATGCCCTGAGAGAAAAGGATGCTTCCTCATTTCTGTTTTAAATGCGCTACCCCTTGTGTTAAACAATAATTCCCAGTTCTAGATTCTCCCACAAGGATAGACATTCTCTCCACATCCACTCAGTCAAGACCCTCAGGATCTTGACAGTTTCAATTAAGTCACTGTAACTTTTCTAAACTCCAGAGGGTACAGGCTCAGCATTTCTAGCTTTTCCTCATGAGGCAATTCTCCTATTACATGAATTAGTCTATTAAATCTTCTCTGGACTGCTTCCAATGAATTAACATCCTTCTGTAAATATGGTACTGTACACAGTACTCCAAAAGTATGACTTTTGGAGTATAACTTAAGAATAATATTCCTATCCTTGCATTCACTCCTCATAATAAAGCATACATTCTATTGGATTTCCTGATTAATCTCTGTATCTGGCTTCAGTCTTCCCAATATTTGGTTGAACAAAATATATTTTCATTTGCTATGAAATGTCGAACAAGCAGTGTAGCAAATGGGAGGCAGCTGGGGTCTGATGAGATAGAGCTTAGTGTCATCAGAACCCACATGAGGCCAGATGCTATGCTTTCAGATGAAATTGTTGAGGGACAGGGTGCTGGTAAGAAATAGAGGAGACCAGCCATTGCTTCATATGGTGTTTTGGAGGTAACAAAGCAAGAGCAGGCAGAGAAGCCAGTGTTGGTCATTCTCTGGCTCTGGCTAGAAAGAAAAGAATGGACTCAAGCTAAAAAATTTCTATCCAGTTGGACAAAGAAGGAGAGGCATTGCAAGAGGATGGGATTGTCAACTGTGTCCAAATATGCACAATATGAGACAATTTTTCACAAAGATGGAGAGTGATGTAGTTGGTTCTGAGACTTGGGTCCTGAATCTAAATAAAGGAAATCACAATGGTATAAGGCATGAACTATCTATGATAAAGGACATGGATTAAGGAATATAGGAATAAAAAAGGGAAACTAGAGTATGAGAGTAAGCTTGTGGGGAACATACAAACTGATTGTAAAAACTTCAGTAGGTAAGGGAGGAGAAAGTGAAAGCATCTGGAGATCTCTTAAGTCAAAAAGAAGGGAAGTTCTAATGAAGAAAAAAGAGATGGCAGGCCTGAACATGTTAAAGGACAAGGAAGAAGAGGTCCTAAAACTGTTGAACACAATATTGAGTCCAGAAGGATGTAGGGTCTCCAAGTAGAAAACGTTTTTCTTGCAGCTTGAGCTGAGCTTTGCTGGAGCTCTGCAGTGAGCCCGAGACAGAGATATTGGCCAGGCAATGCAGTGGAGTGCTGAAGTGAGTATAGGTATTCTGCAAAGCCATTGTGCAGTCTACTTTTTGTCTCCCAATATAGACAAAACCACTTTAGAAGCAGTGAATGCAGTACACGCTTTTTATTGTTTTAGTTTCAGATTTCCAGCATCTACAGTTCTTTGTTAGAGTTAAAAAAAACTGCAGATGCTGGAAGGTAGACAAACAGGAGGCTTGAAGAGCACAGCAGGCCAGGCAGCATCTGGAGGAAAGGAGCAGTCAACATTTTGGGTATTACCCTTCTTCAGGAGAGCAAAGCCCAAAACTTTGACTGCTCTTTTCCTCCAGATACTGCTTGGCCTGCTGTGTTCATCCAGCTTTCCGTTTATCCACAGTTCTTGTTTTATTCTGTTAAGTAACTCTGCAAATCTGTTCTCTAGACACTGTAAGGATTATGCCTGCATGATGGAGCACTGCACAGCTATACGTTTCTGACATGGTACACTTTCTGAATGGAATATCTAAATTTCCATGCATAGAAATGTTTCATACTGACTTCCAAATAGATTACTGGGTTCCCAAATGGTGCAGGGATCTAAAGGCCCCTTTGAAAAATCACATTCTTTTTAAAACATGCATTCTTAGGCAAGGAATCGCCATAGTGTTAATTTCTTTAAGAAAATGGTTAAAAATAGAAATTACACAAAGTAAGAGTTTCAGGGAAGTAGAGATGATGCATCTTTCTGTTACTACACCATCACCACCTTCACTGGCAGATCCAAATCAGCTGTAGTTCATTCCTGATGGTAAGTGCCTGCCCAGTGCTGAATCAGAGTAAAAGAGAATTCCTGCTTCAGCTCCTGTTACAGTGATAGAGATCTACAGAACATACAAATGGCCACCCATGGCAACCCATTCTGTTAAAACAATTCCAACTTTAACCACAGTGACAGGAGCAAGACTGAGCCAGGGAGCTTGGAAATCAATCAGCATTTCTCTTCAGACTGGGATCAACTAATTCTGAATGTGTGTGTATGTGAATGCTGGTGAGGAACTGCACTGGATTCAGCCATCTATCTCATATTTGACTACCAATTGAATATTCCACCAGTAAAAGGACAAATGCAACACTGAAATATTCATTTTTCCAAGCTTTAGCTTCAGGGTAACATGACCTGCTTAACTGTTGAACAGTCATGTAGGAAGAACAATTTATCCTAATAATATTCACAATAGATTTATTCAATATTACAACAGACAATTGGTGGAGACAGCTCGAGTGATCTTCCTTTGCATATCCATATTTTCTTTTACTACTTCATCATCAGAACTTAATATTAAAGGAGGATTTAATTAAGGGATTGGCCCATGGTTTGAAATGTCAGTGGTTTTCAAATAGTAGTTCACATACACTTGGAGTGAATAATCACCTTGCTTTTAAATTTCTTTTATTGACAGCTTTCAGAATGAAAAGTAAAACTTAGCCTCTGGGGCTTAGATTTGCAAACCATCAGCACTTCACTGTATATCTCGTATCATAAATCTTACACATGCAAGATAAGCCCCAGGAGGCACTTTCCAGTGTTCCTGGTTATGGCTTTGACAGTTCTTGCAGAATTACTTGACTACTGCTTTTAGCAAGTAGTGGGGAAAGTGTAATAAAATGACTTTGTTTGACAGCTTAAAGAAATCAAGGAAGGAAACCTAGCTTTCCCTTCAGTGTTCATCTCTGCAGAGAAATAACACACTCCAACGCAACTAACTCTGATGTGATGAGTCACAAAGAAAAATCTGACAAATTTGTTTCTTGAAGCTGCTGCTGGCCATTTCAATTGATTTTTGCAGACTTGGACACACCAAAGGAAGTGTGCCAGTTTACACTCAAGCGTTCTACTCACTTGGCAATCTCCCCTTTCCGCAGCAAACTGGATCCTGGCACTCTGAACTCAACCCACCTGGCACCCTACTTACCTGGCACCCTACCTCTCCTAACCAATGGTAACCCCTCCTTCCCAGCACCCTAACTTACCATGGTGCTGATGTTTTGACAGCAGCTGTCAGATTGAATGAGCCAACCTTCACATTGAAGAATAGAGCAGCTGGCTGTTGTGAAAGGGTACCATAAAACAAAGAACTATGGACACTGGAGATCTGAAATAAAAACATGAATTGCTGGAGAAACTTGACAGGTCTGGCAGCATCTGTTGGAAGAAAGCAGAGTTATCTGTTCTGATGAACAGCCAGTGGGCTCGAAACGTTAACTCTGCTTTATTCCCTCAGATGCTGCCAGATCTGCTGAGTTTCGCCAGGAGTTCCTGCTTTTGTTGCAAACAGGGGTGTGGTTTGCCTTTCTCTGATAGCTCTGTGTAACAAAGGAGCTGTCAGAACAGTAGCAAAAGCAGAAATTGCTGGAAAAGCTCAGCAGGTCTGGCCACATCTGTGGAGAAGAGTCAGAGTTAACGTTTCAGGTCCAGTGACCCTTTTTCAGGACGCTATCAGAACAGAAGTATGGCTTTGCATCCCTGCAAGAGATTGGGACTCTGTGAAAAGTCTGGCTCATTCTTTTGGAGATGTATATTTTATTTATACACTTGTTTTTTTCTGAAATGGGGAAAATTAATGCCATTTGAGACAGCACCTTGAACACAATGGAGCACTCTGTCGATACTACACCTGAGTAAAAGCCTTGCCTTTTGGAGTTTAATACTGAAGAGTAACTTGAACCCAGTCTGTTAACTGAGATATAAAAATACCATTGAAAGCACAGGCTTTGAGGAATGTCTTAAAGGATGTTTGGGGAGGAGATCTTGAAACTGAGAGCCTCTGCAACTAAGGGCTTTGTGATAGTTTGCAAAATATCACCAAGTTTCAAGGGGCAGAATCTGTCAGTCCATTTGTAAGGCTGGGGGTATTACAGAGTCAGGGAGAGTCTAGATTGTGGAGGAATTAGAAAACAAGGATGTGTATTTTAAAATCGTGTTGTTTTGTCATATGAAGCTCAATGCCGGTAGATGTGATGCTGCGGTGTGGCGAAACAGGACTAAAAACAATTCAAGTGGCACGGATCCTAAAACACGTTTTTGGAGGTCTGGAGTTTCTGGTGTCTGGGATAGAACATTGAAGGCAAGACACAACGATTAATCTACAAAGAACATTCCTTAGAATAAAAATCACTGAGGACTAAATGGAGCATTGCCTGCGTGGAGTTAATGTAGAACAGAGAGGCCTATTAGTTTGTGCACACAATTCTTTGAAGTTTGCCTCATAGGTAGACAGCGGGGTTAAGAAGGCATTTAGCACGCTTGCCTTCATCGCTCAGACCTTTGAGAATAGAAGTTTGGATGTCATGTTGAAGTTGCAAGTGAAGTAGATGAGACCTCTTCTGGAGTACTCTGTAAGGTTCTGGTTACCCTCAGTAGGAACGATATTATTAACTGGAGAGGGTTCAGAAAGGTTTACCAGGATGTTGCTAGGAATAGAGGGTTTGAGTTGTAAGAAGAAGTTGTGTAGACTGGGGCTTTTTTTGCTGAAGTGTAGGAGTTTGAAAGGTGGCATTATAGAGGTTTATAAAATCATAAGGGATATAGATAAGGTGAACGGCCGGTATCCTTTTCCTAGGGTTGGGGATTTCAAGACTGGGGGCATATTTTAAGGTGAGAGGTGAGAGATTTAAAAAAGACATGAGAGGCTTTTTTTTTAACACAAAGAGTAGTTCGTGTGTGGAATGAACTTCCAGAGGAAGTGGTGGATGGAGGTACAGTTTCAACATTTAAAAACATTTGGATAAATACATGAATAGGAAATGTTTGGAGGGATATGGGCCAAGTGCAGACAATTTGAACTAGGTTAGTTTGGGATTATGGTCAGCACAGACTGGTTGGACTGAAGGGCCTGGTTCTGTGCTGTTTCACTCTATAACTGTATAATGAGTAGCGTGTAGATTTGGGGGTCAGTTTGCTCATTTAGTTGGGCAGTTGGTTTGCAGTGCAGAGTTATACTAACAGCATGGGTTCAATTCCCATTACCATGAAAGATTGTCCTTCTAACCATTCCTGTCACCTGAGGTTTGCTGATCCACAGGTAAACTGCCATCAGTTATCTTCCTTTCTGTATAAGAAAAAAACAGCGCTATAATTCTCTGGGACTTTGGTGAATTCGGTGCAGGTAGCAGAATGGTGCCTGCTAGGTAGGTAGACTGGAAACCATTATGTTTTACTAGTGTTGGAAACTATGGGGTAATGATAGAATTACTTGTAATTATAATGTGTTGGGATGGAATGGATGGAACAGCTTGTATTCAGTGGCTAACATAGATTGGCACCAAATTAAAATGCACTGACAGCCAGTATAGACAGGATGGATAGAATGCTCTCTGTCTGCATCATAATATCTCTATGATTTAGAACAATTCTGGCCTGGGACACAAATATAAGATGAAAAGTAAAAGATTTAGGACAGGGAAGAGAAGCAAACTCCTTTACCGAGATGGCTCAGCGACTATGAAATGTCAACATTTAAGAAAAGGTTAGGTAGACAGGATAAAAAAAAATCAGAAATACTACAGATGCTGCATGTCTAGAATATGAACAAAAAGAGGATACTCAGCAGGTCTGGAAGCATAGGTGGAGGCAAAAACAGAGTTAACGTTTCACATCAGTGGCTTTTCTTAGGCACTCCACGGTCCATTAGCTGCAAACAATGAGTCTGGCCAAAACATGTTGTTGCTGGAATTCCAACCTAAGCGTGCAGAACTTTTCTCTCTTGATTCCCATCTCATCGATTACTCAATCTACAGGTCAGAAGTCACAGGCACCAGGTTATACTCCAACAGGCTTATTTGAAATCACAAGCTTTGGTAGCACTGCTCTTTCATCAGGTGAAGTGAGGAGAAGACACACTGGCACAGAGTTTATAATCAGGGAGATCTTGAGATCGCACAAATGGTGTGAGTGGAGTGTCAACAGGACAAATAATAAGTCTCTGCAGATAGGATCAAGAGTGTCAGAAGATATGAGTAAAGTGCTAACAGCGGAATAACAAGTGAAGGGATGAGCTACAATTCACTTAATTACGCAAGAGATAATTGCAAAAAATTAAAAAGAAGGTGTTGCTGGAGACAAACCAAATGGTTGGAATAGCATGATAGATATAAGAGTTGCATACTGAGGGTCTAACCAAACTAACAAATAATTCTAAACTGTACAAACTAGTTAAGGTAAAGAGCTCATAACAAGTTATCAAGCTGATGGTGTGAAAACAGGACAGTAAGGAAGATTTTACAGATACAACCAATGCATGGTATATTGGCAAGACCATGCAGTTGCCACCGCAACGGATGAATGGGCACTGCACAACAATTGCCAGACAGGGATGTTCCCTCCCAGCAGTCAGGGACATTCAGCCTCCGATCTTCATGTAAGTGCCCTCCAAGGCAGACTTAGAAATACACAATAACGCAGAATCGCTGAGCAGAGGCAGGCAGCCAAGTTCCATACCCATGAAGACGTCCTCAACTGCATGAGATATAACTTCCACCGTACTGCTCTGTATCTGTAAAATCTTCCTTACTGACCTGTTTTGACACCATCACCTTGATAACTTGTTATGATCTCTCCACCTTAATTAGTTTGTACAGTTTTGGATTATTTATTACTTTAGTTAGACTCACAGCATGCAACCCTTATATCTATCACGTTATTCCAGCCATTTGGTTTGGCTCCAGCAACACCTTATTTTGAATTTTTTGTAATTATCTTCTGCTTCATTTAATTGGTTTTAGCTCATCCCATCACTTGTTATTGAGCTGTTGACACTTTACTCACACCATCTGACACACTTGATCACCTGCAGGGACTTATTATTCAGCTTGTAGACACTCCACTCTCACCATTTATCTGATCTTTTGATCTCTCTGATTATAAATTCTGTGCCTGTGCGTGTTCTCCTCACTTCAACTGACACAAGGACAATGCTACAAAAGCTTGCGATTTTAAATAATCTTTAATCTTTGAGACTCATTGCCATAGAAGACTTTGACGTTAAGTCATTAAGTGTATTTGAGACAGAGATACACACTTTCTTGATTGGTAAGGGTTACAGGGAGAAGGCAGGAGAATAGAGTTGAGAAACATATCAGCCATGATCAAATGGTGTAGCAGGCTCGATGGGCTGAAGATATTATAAAATCCTGAGAGTACAGAAAAGTTAGCATTCAGTTGATTGGGGGTGTAGTGACCCAGGCACATCCCATCTCTGCAATCTCACATTTCCTATGGCTGATGCACTCAACCTGTACCTCTTTAAACTGTGGGAGGAAACCGGAGCACACAGAGGAAACCCAAGAAGACACAGACTCCACGCAGACAGCTACCTGAGGCTGGAATTGAATCCACGTCTCTGGTGCTGTGAGGCAACTGTGCTGACTACTGAGCCACTGTGTTTCTCTCAAATTCTGCTCCTACATCTTATGGTCTTATGAATGTTGCTAATTGTATACCTAAGACCAATAGTCCATTAATGTGCTAAGTCTAATGGTCTGTGAAAGTGTTTAAAAACAGTGACGAATTTTGATAATCAGAAAGTACACACTTGTGAACGTGTAAGGATTTGATTAGATAACATAGCTGTGTGCACAGATTTGAATATGATTGAATAATGTAGTTAAGTATGCTCACTTAAATTTAATCCACTGAAAGAAATCTTGCAATGCAGAAAATAATGATCATTATTGGATAGAAATATGAGTGTGTAAATGTGTAACAAAAATGGAAATTGCTGAAGAAACTCAACAGGTCAAGCAGCAGTTGTGAAGAGACAAAGCAGAGTTAATGTTTCATGTCCAGTGATGCTTATTTCAGAAGCCAAATAGGGTTTATTCTGAAGCAGGGTCTTTGGACTTGGAACATTAACTCTATTATTCCCTCCACTGATGCTGCCAGAGTTCCTCCAGCAATTTCTGTTATTGTTTCAGATTTCCAAAATCCACAATTCTTTGTTTCATTTTATTGTGTAAATGTATAAGTTTGTTTATTGGAAATGTGTTATCTGTAAAAATAGTACATGACCTTTGTTTTGTTGAAAATCATGGATTCCTACGCCATCTTTATAAGATTCAGACGAATAAATGCTGAGACAAAGAAACCACCGTTTCATTTGGTCGTTCAGGGATTAAAGGGTTAAAAAAATTCTCTTTCAGCTTGCTGCCATCGAAATCATATACTCCCTTTAATAGTTTAATCAGTTCTATTCACAATCTTAATTTTACTGTAAAAAGCCTGAAAAAACAAGCTCAGATTTCTGCAGCAATTAAAGGCCTTTTGTAATCAACTAATCAAATTTGAATATCTGTAGAATGAAGAGACTCAGGAGAAAGAAATTTGCATCGTCGAGGTGCATTTCACAATGTTCCAAAACACTTTACTGCAAATAAAGTATATTCGAAATGTAGTCACTTTTGTTATGTCAGATCATTTATGTACAGCGGGATCCCTCAACAGCAATGTGATACGACTTTAGTTTGACTGTGGAATAAATACTGGTCAGGACACCAGTAATAACTCCACTGCTCCTTTTCAAAATTCAGCCTGAGGATCTATTGTGTTTAAATGAGAGAGAAGCCGGTGTCTCTGAATGATACCTCATTCAAAAGACATTCTCTGTAATAATAGTTATCCCTCATTACTGCACTTGAGTGTCAGCTGATTCAAACTAAAATCGTTTAACATTGTCCACTTTATAATCAAACAGCTCAGAGATGTTAATTTAAACATAAGTCATTCAAGGCTATGAGCCTAGTGCTGGAAAATGGGATTAGACTCATCAGGTGGTTGCTTATTATTGTTGCAGACATGATGAGTTGAAGGGCCTTTTTCTGTGCTGGAGATCTTTATGACTCTAAGTGGGAAGTGGAGCCAGGCCTCTTAGACCAAAGATAGAGATGCTACCACTGCCCCACAAGAATCCTATTTGAGATAACAAAGTGTGAAGCTGGATGAACCCAGAAGGCCAAGCAGGATCTCAGGAGCTAAGATGCTGCTTGGCCTGCTGTGTTCATCCAGCTTCACACTTTGTTATCTTGGATTTTCCAGCATCTGTAGTTCCCATTATCTCTGATCAAGAATCCCATTTGTCCCTTTTCTGTTATTATTATGCAGTGAGTATCCTGAAAGATTTATCTGACATCACAAGATAAGCTGCACTCATAGTGAGTGATATTTCTAATTGATCTGTTCAGAGAGGTTATCACACACCTCTGGAGTAGATCAGATCTGAACTTGGGCCTCCTGGTTCAGAGGTAAGGAAACCATCGCTGTGCCAGGCAAGCCCCATACAAATTAATCACGATTTCCAACTAACCTGTTTGGAGGCATGATGACATGCTTCAGGATCAGAAGTAGAGCAGAGGAGCAGAGGTACATGCATCACTATTGTCCCACAAGAATCCTTATTGTCACTGTGGTTGTCAAATCAGAGACTGGTCCTGATTTTTAAATGATATCTGAGTCAGATTAGCATCCAAATGAATAAAGTTGCAGTTTCCAAAGGGTTAACTTTTCATACTTTTATATTTGCTTCACAAACACTGTCAATTTTCTTTTATCTCTTATCTTCCATGCTAAATGTCAGCTCTATTTGACTTTCCCTTTCTCATTCTCTTCCTTTTTTCTCCTTAATAAGTCTGAAGAAAAGTGATTAAAACCTCAATTTTCTTAGAGCTCCTTTAAGTAAACTGATAATGAGTTTTTAATTAAACATTTTAAAATTATAAAGAGTCATTGCTCCATGGAATATGTATAAAAGGTCATTAATTGATAGTTTTTTTTCTTTTCTGCTGTTATTTAATTAGCTTGCATCTCTGAGGAAGATGAAGTCTCAAGCCATAACACTGAAAAGTAAATGAATGTTATTCCATTCCATGGGAATAGCAATTCCTGGATTGGATGGAGTATGAGAAGGATATTTGCAACAGGAACAGAAATGGCAGCAGGTAGCATCTGTAGAGGACATAGAGAAAGCAGCGTTAACATTTCAGAACCAGTGACCCTTCTGCAGAGCAAGGCTCGTTACTGGACCCAAATGATACCTCCATTTACTCACAGATGCTGCAAGACCTGCTGATTTTCTGCACAAGATAACAAAGTGTGAAGCTGGATGAACACAGCCAGCTGTGTTCATCCAGCTCCACACTTTGTTATCTTGGATTCTCCAGCATCTGCAGTTCCCATTATCTCTGATCACAATTTTCTGCATAATTTCTGTTTCTGGTTCAGATTTCCAACACCTGTAGTTATTTGTTTCAGTAAAGACGTTTGCAGACCCTTTAAAAAGGATCGAAAGTGACAGAGTGGTCATGTGGTAATCCAAAACCCCAGGTTAATGTTCCAAGAACATGGCTTGAATTCCACTAGGGCTCTGCTGAAATTTGAGCTCAGGAAGATCTGAAATTAAAATTTAGTCTAATGACAACTACACAAAACCCAACTGGTTCATTAATGTACTTTCGGAAAGGAAATCTGGCCTACACGTGACTCCACACCCAAAATGGGCAGAAAACCACTTGATTCAAGGGTAGTTAGAGGTGAGCAACAAATGTTTGCTGTGGCATTAATATCCACATTCTACATTAGAATTTAGATCAGATTGAGTTACATGGAGCTTAAAAGCATTTGAAAAATTGTTACACAAGAAATTGAATCGAGACATTATGGTTCATGACATAAAATAGTCAACATTTATGAGAAAAAGTTGAAAAGCTGTCACCTGGAACAAAGTCCTGGAATTCCCTGTCCAATGGCATTGTGGGTCAACCTACAACACATGGACTACAGTGGTTCAAGAAGGCAGCTCACCACCACTTTCTCAAGGGGCTAAGTGGGATGGGCAGTTAGTTCTTGCCCAGCCAACGATGTTCATGTCCCAAAGTGAAATAAGAAAAAGAATTAACACAGCAGACTGCTTATGTAGCTGTGGCAGGGTTTAAAGGATGATGGGTAATGGGTTGCCCAGGATCAATAATGGAGCCACCTTTGTTATAAGTGCAAATAAAAATAATTCAAGCACAAACGTAACAGGATCAATATCAATTTTTGTCAATGAGAGTAAACAGAAAAGTGTAGCAAATCTTTAAAAAGGAATACAATGCAATACTTAAAAAGGCTGGGAGAATGGGTGTGTTAAGTGGCATTATATACAGCAACATATTTTGGGACAAGAATTAAGACATTCTGAGCCCAAACCTAATAATTAAACCTAGCCATCACAAATAAACAAGGATAATTATCTGAAGAGAGGTGGGTTTGTGGGGAAAGCAGCAAAAATGGGAAAAATCAGATCATTGGTGGAATTTTGACATAGCCAAGGCAACAAGAGCTGAAAGACTTCCAACAGTTTGGTTTTTAAATAATAGTGGCCTGGAGAGCATTCCGTGTGAGGAAAGCCACAGATTTGTCGCTTTATATGACAATGCTGTTGAAGTGAAAGCCTGCTCTACTTGTGGAACAAAAATGGGGATCAAGGAAAATAGTGAAGCATTAGAGACAGACATGAGATATTGACTGTACACATTTATCACCAGGCTACCAGCTGTAAGTGCTCTAAATTACTACTGACTATAAGTTGCATGGTGCCCATTGTGATTGTTCAAAGTTACTTGCAACTAGCTAAGAAAAAGGATTTGAACTATGTAATCTTGTTTGATAAATGGGGCCACAAGTCATGTTGAACAGTGTGAAATTTCCATCAACAAGACAGAAGAATGTACCCCATGGTATGACATTGATCTGCCTATTTCACTCTCAACTAACACCAATCTCAACATTTCAGTTTTAAGATTTCATTCTTGTCTTTAAATTCTTCCATAACCCTCCATCTCTCAACCTCTATGACCTCCATCAACCCTTGGAAATTCATCTGCTCTTCCCATTCCATCCTCTCGCCAAATTGAGATTTAAACAAATAAAAAATTACAGTGGATGCTGGAGATCTGAAATAAAAACACAAATTGCTAGAGAAACTGGGCAGCATCAGTGGAGAGAGAAACAGAGTTAACATCTCAAATCCATGTGGCTCCTCTTCAGAACTGCAGAGTTTTTGTCTCTCTGTAGCTGGTGCCAGACCTGCTGAGTTTCTCCAGCATTTTCTACTCTCATTCCTTTCTTTAAACATTCCACTGAATTGGCAGCCATGTCTTAAACTCTGTGTATTTATGCTCTGGAATTAAGGATATAAAAACTAGGAGCAGGAGTAGGCCATTCAGCCCCTCGAGCCTGTTTCACCATTTAAAACAATCATGGCTGATCTCAACTTGGCCTCAGCTCTACTTTCCTGCCAATCCTTTGTTACTCCTTCAACCCATTACTAACTAAAAAATCTTCTATCTCCTCCTTAAATTTACTCAAAGGCTTGAAATTCTTAGAAATGAATGAGATTTTCAGAACTAACAGGCAAGATTAATATACGCATTTATAAAAATAGAGAACTTTTAATAACTTAGGCCTGAAATGAGAACAGTGAGACTACATCCACCAAAACTGCATTTCCAAGCTGTGCACAGCTTTTGAACAGCCAGCTTGATCTGTAAAAACTGCAGAAAATTGTCTTTGGTTACCTTTCCTGCAGTTTAACAACAGGTAGTGTTCTGTGAATGATTCTATAAAGTCTGGTTGTTTGCTCTGTGTCAACAATACAAAAAGGTCATTGCAACAATAACATCCTCAAAATGTTTGGAGAGATTGGGTGAAAATGCTTCCATGTGCAGCTCTGATGCATGCTTAATTCTCCCATGAATTTGGATGGGCACTGAGGTGAGATTTAATGTGTCTGTGTATCTATCGATGTATTTGCATGTAAGTAGGGAAAAACAGTATCAGTTGTGAAGCTTTCCTGCCTGGTCAAATTGTATAACTCAGCGTGGAGCTGGAAGAATACAGCAGGCCAGGTAGCATCAGGGGAGCAGGAAAGCTGACGTATCCGTCTGGACCCTTCTTCAGTTAAAAAGAAGGGTCCAGACCTGAAACATCAGCTTTCCTGCTCTCCTGATGCTGCCTGGCCTGTTGTGTTCCTCCAGCTCCACAGCTTGTTATTTCGGACTCCAGCATTGGCAGTTCCTACTATCTCTAGTTAAATTGTATGCTGACCTGCAATGATACATGGAGAATGATAAATCAGGGAAATGGCAAGGTGGACTGCTGCCATCAATGAAACTGTGCCTCCGACATCCTAGGAAATGCCAAAATTAGCTTGGAGTTAACAAGACTATTTGCGTGGATTGGATATGTCACATTGGCTTAGTGCAGGGTGGAAACAAACATCTTTTAAAATGAGAAATGAGCCAATGACAGCATTTGTCACACTGCAAGCTGTACTTATAACCACACTATCAAACTGCAGCACAGTCCCAACCAGATTTAATCTTTGAAATTTGGTTTGGAAATTGGTATTTCTTCTCATTACATGGTACGTAGAATCAGTTCATCTGTCACAATTTGACATAAATTACACATCATGCGCTATTTCCTTCCAGGTATTTCATTCATCTTTAAAAGGAAACAGATTAAACAACAAGTTCAGAGTGCTTAATAGCTGGAGAGTAGGAGTCATGAAGCTCTAGGGCTTTTAAGACTGTCACATATTAACTCAGAAACCTACTGACCAAATGATGTTTGTGAAAAGGCAAAAAAAAGGGTGTAGTTATATTATCAGAGATAATGGGAACTGCAGATGCTGGAGAATTCCAAGATAGTAAAATGTGAGGCTGGATGAACACAGCAGGCCAAGCAGCATCTCAGGAGCACAAAAGCTGACGTTTCGGGCCTAGACCCTTCATCAGAGAGGTCTTCATCTCTGATGAAGGGTCTAGGCCCGAAACGTCAGCTTTTGTGCTCCTGAGATGCTGCTTGGCCTGCTGTGTTCATCCAGCCTCACATTTTATTATCTTGGTGTAGTTATATTTTCTGCTTATTTTCTTCTAGATTGTCCACTTGAAGCCGCTTGAAAGTTATTACTTTCATTTGAAGTCCAATCCAGTCTGACCTATTTGCTGAAGCAAGCTGCAATATTATTTGTGACCAAACAATTTGAAAGAAAATAGCAGATGGAAGCACCTTTAGAAATAAAGGGATAGACAGGAGAATGGAACTTGGTATCTCGATCCTGAAGATTTGAGGACTTTGAAATGCTTTTGTTTGAAACTCGTCAACCTATTCGTGATGAGCTGATGAGTTTCTTTTTTGCAGGCATTTGTGCCTGCTGAATATTAGAAACAGGTCCAATGTCAAATTGATTTGTTATTACAGATACCAAGGTCATAAATTAAGGAGTACATGACTGCCATAAATCTGCAGTACTAATTGTTAAGCATTTTAAACTATTTAACAGGTTTTCAAACTGGCATATCTGATAATTGAAGCATGACGTTTGTGAAAAATCAATGAGTTAAAGGATTAGAAAAGCAGTCAATGATGGAGTGCGAAGGAACACAGAGAAAATAAAACTCATGAAACCGCTCTGTTGGAACTTGGTGAAAGTGAACAGAAGTCTCAAGTATCAGAGATAATGGGATCTGCAGATGCTGGAGAATCCAAGATAATAAAGTGTGAAGCTGGATGAACATAGCAGGCCAAGCAGCATCTCAGGAGCACAAAAGCTGACGTTTCGGGCCTAGACCCTTCATCAGAGAGGGGGATGGGGTGAGGGTTCTGGAATAAATAGGGAGAGAGGGGGAGGCGGACCGAAGATGGAGAGAAAAGAAGATAGGTGGAGAGGAGAGGAGAGGTGGGGAAGTAGGGAGGGGATAGGTCAGTCCACGGAAGATGGACAGGTCAAGGACCTGGGATGAGGTTAGTAGGTAGGAAATGGAGGTGCGGCTTGGGGTGGGAGGAAGGGATGGGTGAGAGGAAGAACTGGTTAGGGAGGCAGAGATAGGCTGGACTGGTTTTGGGATGCAGTGGGGGGAGGGGATGAGCTGGGCTGGTTGTGTGGTGCAGTGGGGGGATGGGACGAACTGGGCTGGTTTTGGGATGTTCTTCCTCTCACCCATCCCTTCCTCCCACCCCAAGCCGCACCCCCATCTACCTACTAACCTCATCCCACCTCCTTGACCTGTCCGTCTTCCCTGGACTGACCTATCCCCTCCCTACCTCCCCACCTATACTCTCTCCACCTATCTTCTTTACTCTCCATCTTTGGTCCGCCTCCCCCCCTCTCCCTATTTATTCCAGATCCCTCTCCCCATCCCCCTCTCTGATGAAGGGTCTAGGCCCGAAACGTCAGCTTTTGTGCTCCTGAGATGCTGCTTGGCCTGCTGTGTTCATCCAGCCTCACATTTTATTATCTTGGTTTTGGGATGTAGTGGGGGAAGGGGAGATTTTGAAGCTGGTGAAGTCCACATTGATACCATTGGGCTGCAGGGTTCCCAAGCGGAATATGAGTTGCTGTTCCTGCAACCTTCGTGTGGCATTATTGTGGCACTGCAGGAGGCCCATGATGGACATGTCATCTAAAGAATGGGAGGGGGAGTTGAAATGGTTCGCGACTAGGAGGTGCAGTTGTTTATTGTGAACCGAACGGAGGTGTTCTGCAAAGCAGTCCCCAAGCCTCCACTTGGTTTCCCCAATGTAGAGGAAGCCACACCGGGTACAATGGATACAGTATACCACATTGGCAAATGTGCAGGTGAACCTCTGCTTAATATGGAAAGTCATCTTGGGGCCTGGGATGGGGGTGAGGGAGGAGGTGTGGGGGCGGGAACCCTCACCCCATCCCCTCTCTGATGAAGGGTCTAGGCCCGAAACGTCAGCTTTTGTGCTCCTGAGATGCTGCTTGGCCTGCTGTGTTCATCCAGCTTCACACTTTATTATCTAGAAGTCTCAAGAAGCAGGCACTGGTGGAGAGTGGGCAAATGCTCCAGCAGTAGATAGTGATCAGTGTGAAACAACAGACAGGGTTATTAATGGAGCCTGAGGAAAAAAGAAACACTGTCACATCAAAATAATTCAGTTATGATGATAGATATGAGAACCTGGGGTTGTTCCCCTTGCGTGTTCAAAATCACGAGGTCCAGGACAAAGTGGAAAGGAAGAAATTAAAATGATCAAGAAAGAGAAGGTTTGATAGTTGGAGCAATTAGTGAAAATAGGAAAAGTTATATGAGAAAAGAAGAAGTAGAACTTGCGCTGTGAATAGTTAGGATCTGGAACATACTGTCTGAGAGTGTGGGGGAAGCAGGTTCACTCGAAGGGGTTAGGGTCTGGAATGTACCATCTGACAGAGTGGGGGAGGCAGGTTCACTCGAGTGGTTAGGGCCTGGAATGTACTGCCTGGCAGTGTCGGGTGTGGGGCGCAGGTTCGCTTGAAGCATTTAAAAGGGAATCAGACTCTAATCTGAAAAGACCAATTTTGCTGAATTGTAATGGGAAGAATGCAACTAAGTTGAAGAGCCAGCACAGGCATGATGGGCCATATGGCTTCCTTCTATACTGAGACAATTCTCTATTTTTGCAGCAATTTGTGGATGGCAGCAGAGGGAGAATACACTGGGCTGGTCTGGCAGCACCATCCTGCCCCAAAGCTTTTTCCCGGGTCATTGATCTGGGGACAGCCGGGGGTAGAGAAAGCTCTTATAGTCTGTGTACAGCCAATCATATCATTGATTGGCAGACAGCAAAAATCTTCATTGTCTGAGTCCTTGTGTTATCACTAGCCCAGTGGTCATCTGGAGAGAGGCACGGTGATTAGCATTGCTGCAGCACAGCACCAGGGACCTGGGTTTGATTCTAACCCTTGGCTACTGTCTGTGTGGCGTTTGCCCATTCTCCCCGTGTATGGGGTTCCTCCAAGTGCTCTGGTTTCCTCCCACAATCCAAAGATGTGCAGGCTAGGTGGATTGGCCATGCTAAATTGCTAATTATGCCCAGGAATAGTAGATTGGGTGGGTTAGAGGGAGATAGGTCTGGGTGGGATGCTCTGAAGGTCAGTGTGGACATGTTGGGCTGAAAGACCTGTTTCCACACTGTAGGGATTCTATGGAAGTGTTGGAGTTAATGCTCCTTAAAGGCTTTAAGGCATCTTCTCTACATACCCACTCTCTGTGCCTCCACGATATACACCACTTCCTCCTTCCTGCCTACCTGGCACAGTTACAGGTCACCCTGCATTTGGGTGGTGTCGCAACTGTGTTTACTTCGGAGGGACATCTTTAAAGATCAAAGGGAAGGTTGCAGAACCTCTCCAGCCTGCTCACTGTAGCATGCCAAGTGATTTCTCTGGCCAGGAATTGATTCTGCCTGGTCACTACCAGGCAGGTGCTTCCGAACAGTGTGGAGTTGAGGCTTGTATTTATCCCTGACTTCACAGACTTGACTCAAAATGCAAACTCCTTCCCGAGGTATTCGAACAACTTCACACAGTGGATTCCAATGCTTTCAATGTGACAGTGAACTAAAACTAAACAGTTCCAATGACTGCATGGTCAGTTTCTCTGGTAGCAGACAACACTGTTCTGTTCACAGCAGGGTGCCTGCATCATGCTGGAGCTTGCTGGTCATTTTTCAATATCTAAAAAAGAAGGTGCAGAAAAGCAGCACTGAACAGCTAGTGTCAGTTCATACAGATTAGAAATAACAGTAGGCGTTTTTGCCCTTAGAGCCTGCTTCATCACTCAGTAAAATCACGGCTGATCTAATCGTAACCTCAACATTCCTGCCTATCCCATTGATGACCCCTCACCCATTGCATACCATAATACCGTCTGCCTCTGTTTTCGAAATATTCAATGATTCTGCTTGCAAAGCCTTTGAGTAAGAGTTGCAAAAACTCTCAACTCTCTGTGAGAGAAAAAAATGTAATTCTCCTCATTTCTGTTGTGGATGGACAACCCAATTTTTTTTAAAAAGTGACCCCTTAGTTCTAAATTCTCCCACAAGAGGAAATATTCTTACTACTCCGAAGGGGTCAAGCCTCCTGGGGAACTTATATGTTTCAAACCAGCAAACGAGACACAAGAAAATTGTGTTCACTTCATGCTGATGATCCGAGATGATAATCATGGGAATAGCTTCCTGTAGAAGGGATGCCCGGGGCGATAACATTCCAAAGAAGTTTCGAAGGATTCAATACATTAACTCTGCTTTCCCTTCAAACACTGCCAGATGTGCAGAGTTTCTCCAGCAATTTCTGCTTTTCATCATTTCAGACCTGTCATTCCAGTCCTTCATTTTCACAGCAGCCCACATGTCCTGCATTCTAATCAACTGGTCTTTAAGAGACATTCGCATGTCAGATGTGGATTTATACTCAAACAGCTACTTCCAATCCACACTCTCCAATTCTTGCCAAATTTAATGACAGTTCACCTTCCCTTAATTTAATGGGAAGTGGAGGGGGATGGGATTAGATTAGTTCACAGGCCGGTGCAACATCGAGGGCCGAAGGGCCTGTTCTGCGTTGTATTGTTCTATATGTTAACACCTTCGCCAATGTCCACTCTTGTCCTTATCCTTAAGTGACTGAAAATGTATAGAATTATGGTCATTATTCCCAAAATGCTCCCCAATGAAACTTGGACAACCCGATTGGGCTTATTTCCCAAGTCCAGGTCCAATTCCGCACCTTCCTCTTGGACTATCCGTATATTGTTTCAATAAAACCCTCCTGGACACACCTAACAAATTGCCCCCCCTCCAAACCCTTCGCACTAAGCGGGGTCCCATTCAATATGGAGGAAGTTAAAATCATCCATCGTAACAACACTGTGATTTTCGCATCTTTCCAGAATCTGAATACATATCTTGTCGTCTGTCTGCCCCCCTGTAGCTGTGAGGCCTGTAAAATAAGCCCGGCACTGTGATTGCTCCTTTCCTATTCCTGAGCTCTACCTGTAATGCCTCACTGTAAAATGCCTCCAGGGTGTGTCCTCCTTGAATACAGCTGTGATATACTCCAGAGCCATTAATGCAACTTCCCCACCTCTTTTGCTTCCTCCTTTATCTCATCTAAAACATCAACATCCCAGAAAATTGAGCTGCTAATCCTCTTCCTCTTCCAACCATATTTCTGTGATAGCAACAAAAGTATATAACTGCATTCATTAACCCAGGCTCTAAATCCATCCACCTTGCCTGTTATATTTCTTGCATCAAAGCAAATAAAGCCCAAGCCTCCAGTTCTGCTGAGCTCAGCAACCTTTCCCTAATAACTCTTACTCTTTGCTGAATTTGCCATAGTCTCAAGCTCTTCCCCAATCTCTATAATTACTGACCTGTTGCTCTGGTTCCCAACCCCATGCTACACTAATTTAAACCCTCCTGTGTGGCGCAATCAAACTTCCCTGCCAGGATATTGGTGCCCCTCCAGTTTAGGTGCAACCTTTCCTTCTTGTACAGATCCCATCTTCTCTGGAAGACATCCCAATGACCGACATATTTGTAGCCCTGCCTCCACACCAGCTCTTTAGCCACATGTTCAGCTGTACCACATCTCTGTTCCTAGCCTCAGTAGGACGTGGATAAGTGTAAAGTGGTCTATTTTGGAAGGTCTAATTAAGGGAAGGATGTACACAATGAATTGTAGGTGCTCAGGGAGTATTGAGGATCAAGATGACCTTGATGTACAAGTCTATAGTTCCCTGAAGATGCCAGCATAGGTAAACAGGGTGGTGAAGAAGGCACAGAGGATGCCTACCTTCATTAACCAGGGCAAATATTACAAGATCAAGGAAGACATGATACAACTTTATAAAACATTGGCTGGGCTACAAATGGAACACTGTTTACAGTTCTGATCACCACACTGTTGGAAGGATGAGAGCATGCAGAGGATGTTGCCGGGGATGGAAAGTGTCCATTATGAGGAGAGACTGGATAAGCCGGGTTTGCTTTCCCCAAGGAGACTGAGAGGGGCTCTGATTGAGGTATACAAATTTATATGAGGCACAGACCAGGTAGACCTTGAGAATATGTTCCTATAGCAGATTTTCAAAGTCTAGGGGGCATTAGTTTAAAGTGAGAAGTAAATGGTTTAGAGGACACCTAAGGAAAATTTCTTTCACCCAGAGGATGGTAGAAATGTGGAAGGTGCTGATTGAGAGAGTGGTGGAGGTAGATGTTCTCACAACGTTGAAAAGCATCTAGACAAGCACTTACAAAACCAGGGTATAGTGTTTTCTGTACCAACATTTGCCTGTGTGATGGTGTGAATATTTCGATTTAGAAACACAGCAGCATGCATTTGTGAGAACTTACTTATCACCCTGTCAACTAGCTCCAGATTACCCAACCAGTCCCATCATCTATAACTCAACCAACAACCACTCTACACATCCATCCCTCGAACGGGTGGCCATCCTACTTTCTGACCCACATCTCACACTCTCCACCCACTTACCTATCTCAAACTCATTCATCGGCATATAAACAGTTCTTTAAAAAAACACTAATGTTTCAGTGTGTATTATGAGTAAATTTACGAGTTTGTGCTGTAAAGAAGGGCATGGTTTGCTTCCATTGTTTATCCTTTGTTGTGAGGAAGGACTCCAATTTCAGGTACCTTCAACGTTTCCAAGAAGACCAGGATTGAAAAAAACACAGAAAGATGAAACATAGGAGCAGGAATAGTTGTTTCAGTCCATTCAGTCTGCTCTGCCATTCAATATGCTTTTGGTTGATCCTCTACCTCAAACTCATGCCCCCCACACTCTCCCCACACTCTCCCCTTGTTGCTTTTAGTGTCTACAAATGTATTCTTTTCTTAAATGCATTTAGTGGCTCGGTCAGCAGAGCCTTACATGGTGGAAAAGTCCACAGGCCCATCACCTTATGAGTAGAGATATCACTTCATCTTAGTCCTAAACGGCCTACCGCACTTCCTGAGGTCATGGCCTTGTTCTGGAGCTCCGAGCCAGAGGAAATGTCATTCCCGCACCAGCCTATCCAACTTTGTCAGAATTATATATATTTCAATGAGATCCCCTCTCATTTTTCTAAACTCAAAAGAATTCAGGCCCAATGGATCCAATCTGTCCTCATACAACAGCTCTGCCATTCCAGGGAGTCCCAGTCAGCATTGTACAGTTTCGGGGGGTTCTTGTGTAAATAAGTCATAACTCAGCTGCAATCCAGTTGTGCCTGCTGTTCCTGGAGGATTTAGTCACTCGGAAGAAAACTTCCTTATGTGGAGTGGAAACAAAATATTCACCAAACAGCAGTGTGTCATGGTCAACTACTTAATTATTCTGTGGCTACAAAACACACTCAAGTTTGGTAATGTTCTCTCATGCTATTTAATGTGTTATTTCTTATAAAGCCCTGCCAAGCAATACATGGTATAAGTGCTTGATAGAGAAACTTTCTGAAGCGATGAGAGTTGAATAGGTAAATGAAATTAGACTCAGCGACTTTAGTTGAATGGATGTTTCCTGCATTGTAACAAATATGAGGTTTTCTGTATGTCTGTGTCATGCCAAATATGTGTCCAACTCATTAATATTGATTGACAAAGATTCACTTTTATGATACATTGTGAGATGTCAAACCTGCACAGACTCAATGAGCTCTTACCAGTAGAATCGGTTTGGAGTAATGCGTTCATGGATCAGCTGCCACCTCCTTCCAAAGTCACTAGAGCTGTATAGCTGTAAAACAAGAAAGGATAAAAACTGAAGGGCTCAGTACAAGTTCAGAGATGCACCTGTGACCCAGCTGTTCTATTGTCTTTGCCTTTTTGGAATTATTTTGCTTCCCGGAGAAAAAAAAGTTATCAATAAATTATAAAATTACAACAGAATTTTAATCAATGCAGTAACAGGGCTTGATCTGACACATTGTTCATCACCTTATGGAGCTGGAAGGATAAGGTTGATAACATATGGCTTGATGTAGTAGTCTCAGCACATTATTAACAGGTTTTACATTGTGAGCTCCCTATCCTCATTTCATGATTGATTGTTAATGATTTCTCTTGGGATTGCCAAGAACAGGAGAGATCCTAATCCATTGAATGATTATTTTTTCGTTCATTCCTTTGCGACTTGTACCTGGAGTATTGCTTGAAGTGGCTAACCTTTCTGTTCCTGCGCCACTCCTCTGAAACTCCACAATGATTGATTAAAATTCTTTTGTCATCTACATACTACCCATTGGCAGGAATAGTCTGCTACTGTAAATGGTTGGGGGGCGGGGCGGTGTTGGGAAACCGAGTTGAGGGATAAAGAGGTGCGGAGTGGAGAATGCACAGTAAAACAAGGATAGAAACAAAAGGCAGAAAAAATAAGAATGAAAATGGAGGCAGAAGGAACAAGGATGACCAGCAAATGGGGCCATAGTACAAAATAAAGTTAAGATGTCCTGAACCTGAGATAATAATGTGTGAAGCTGGATGCACACAGCAGGCCAAGCAGCATCTCAGGACCACAAAAGCTGATGTTTCGATGATGGAGGGTCTAGGCCCGAAATGTCAGCTTTTGTGCTCCTGAGATGCTGCTTGGCCTGCTGTGTTCATCCAGCTTCACACTTTATTATCTTGGATTCTCCAGCATCTGCAGCTCCCATTATCTCTTGTCCTGAACCTGAGCTGGTTAATACAGATGTCTGGATTCATGCTCTCTGTTGCAAAGAACAGCATCAATTCTCCTGACTATGCTGTCCCCACCTACCATTACATTTCAAATAAAAACCAAAAGAACTGCGGATACTGTAAATCAGGAATGTTTTGGGTCTGGCGACTCTTCTTCAGAACCAGTTCTGAGGAAGGGTCACCGACCCAAAATGTTAACTCTGTTTTCTCCTCCACAGATGCTGCCAGACCTGCTGAGCTTTTCCAGCAATTTTGTTTCTGTACCATTACATTCTTCTGTTCTACCCCGATTAGATGGTTTCCTGAACATACTGCCACTGTCATTTAGTCATCCACCCCACATCCCTGACTCCCATCTGAACAAGCTGAGAGAACTCCAAATCTATTGGAAAATTGCAGAGGCTGACCTGAGGTAGAAAAGGTGCTTAAAGGAGATTGACAAAGTACACATAGAATAGATGTTTCCTCCTGTGGGCCAATCTAGAACAAGAGGTCATAGTTTTAGGATAATTGGTAGCAGATTTAAAATAGACACGAGGAGAAATTGCTTCTGTCAAAGAGCCATGAACCTATGAAATTCACTGCCCCAGAGGACTGCAGATGCAGGGACATTGAGTAAATTTCAGGAAGAGATACATTGGTTTTTAATTAGTGATGGGGTGAAGGGTTATGGATAGTGTGCAGGGAAGAGGAGTTGAGGCTGAGATGACATCAGCCATGACCGTATCAAATGGCAGAGCAGGCTTGTGGGGCTGAATGGCCTCTTCCTGCTCCTAGCTTTCATGCTGTTAGGTCAGACACTTAAACTGTAGCTTGTCGTTGAATAGATTTACCTGCATATCAATTAAGATGTTTACATTGACCCAATACCATTTTTCCTTAGCCTAGCAAGGCAGTGAATGGTATTTTGGTGCTTCATCATGACATTGAGCAGAATCATATAGACCATGGACCAAATCTTGGACTGCATTCAAATAGTTCCATGTCTTTTGTACACCTCTGTTCTGAAGTTTCAGAGAAGCAATAACTCGGGCGGCACGGTGGCTCAGTGGTTAGCACAGCAGCCTCACAGTGCCATGGGCCCGGGTTCCATTCCAACCTCGGGTGAATGTCTGTGCAGAGTTTTCACATTCCCCCATGTCTGAGTGGGTTTCCTCCCACAGTCCAAAGATGTGCAGGCTAGGTGGATTGGCCATGCTAAATTGCCCGTAATGTTCGGGGGTGTGGGTTATAGGGGGATGGGTCTGGGTGGGATGCGCCGGGAGCGGTGTGGACTTGTTGGGCTGAAGGGCCTGTTTCCACACTGTAGGGAATCTAATTGAATCTAATCTTTAAAAAAAACTCATAATCTATCCTCCACTAAAATGTTACAAACAAGCCTACGCCTTGCAATTGCAGTTATTTGACACAGGAAAATCCCTGTATAATTAATCCAAACCACCAAGTTCATTCCAGAAAGCAGTACAACTTACATGAATTGCATTAAAGATGGATGACACTGTAATAAGTCATTGTAAATAGGACTGATTGGCAATGTAGAGCCTTATCATGGAATCACAGAATCATAGAGATGCAGAAGGAGGCTATTCAGGCCTTCATTCTTGAACAGGCTATATGACCTTCTACCTATATCTTCCCCTATTTCCATCCAAGTAATCATCCAATCACTTCTTGAACACAGCCCATCCATCACAGAAGCCAGCCTTCCATCTGTTGACTCCATTACACTTCCTGCTGCCTCAGGAAAGCAACCAACATAATCAAAGACACCTCCCGGTGATAATGGGAACTGCAGATGCTGGAGAATCCAAGATAATAAAATGTGAGGCTGGATGAACACAGCAGGCCCAGCAGCATCTCAGGAGCACCTGAGATGCTGCTGGGCCTGCTGTGTTCGTCCAGCCAAAGACTCTTCTCACCCCAGTTATACTCTCTTTCATCCTCTTCCATCAAGCAGATGATATGAAAGTTTAAATACACGTACCAACAGATTCAAGAATAGCTTCCTCCATGCTGTTATTAGACTTCTGAATGAACCTGTCAAATTTTAAATTTAACATTGATCTCGCTCTTTGCGCACCTTCTCTACTGCTGTAACATTGTATTTCTCGCTCTGTGCAATGATCCTCATACACTTTGCATGATATGATCTACCAAAGCGCACACAAAACAAAAAAATTCATTGTACCTAGGAACATGAGACAATAACAAATCAAAACACATCAAATCAAATCAAATCTTGAGTGTATCCATTCAACCTATCTGCACTACGTTTCCAGGCAGTGCATTCTGCCTCCTCAAAGCTTTAGTTTTATATCTTCCATAAGGTGAATTTCAACCTTGATGCTGAGGACGAATTCTTTGGCTGCAGAATTCGGTAAGGTCAACAGCAGGCCTAGCTGCAGTTGGACATGACTAACCTGTCCCACAGCTTCCCATGCAGGCACACACAAACCTGACACTGCCTGCTTATGGAAATGATTTCTCCATGTAGCCAGCTCCAACTGTATTGCTGAGTGGCAAGAGTTTTAGCATATAAAGTGAACCCGGGTAGCAGGTAAAGCAAGTCTTTATTACTCTAAGTTGTATAAGACTTTGGCTCAGCCACATTCAGAGTACTGCGTACAGTTCTGGTCACCACATTACCAAAAGGATGTGGATGCTTTGGAGAGGGTACAGAGGAGGTTCACCAGGATGTTTCCTGGTATGGAGGGCACTAGCTATGAAGAAAGGTTGAGTAGATTAGAATTATTTACATTAGAAAGACGGAAATTGAGGGGGGACCCGATTGAGGTCTCCAAAATCATGATGGGTACAGACAGGGTGGATAGCAAGAAGCTTTTTCCCAGAGTGGGGGACTCAATTACAAGGGGGTTATGAGTTCAAACTGAGAGGAGGGAAGTTTATGGGAGATATGCGTGGAAAGTTCTTTACGCAGAGGGTGGTGGGCGCCTGGAACGCGTTGACAGCGGAGGTGGTAGACGCAGACATGATAGTGTCTTTTAAGATGTTTCTGGACAGGTACATGGATGGGCAGGGAGCACAGGGATATAGACCCTTAGAAAATAGATGACAGGTTTAGACAGAGGATCTTGATCGGCACAGACTTGGAGGGCCGAACGGCCTGTTTCTGTGCTGTAAATTTCTTTGTTCTTCGTTCTAAATCTACACCTTCTGAGAGGCAGCAGGTTTCCGGTTGGAGTAACTGCTGGGATTCATGTACAAGACAGTGAGAGCTGGAAGAATGTTGGGTGTTTACCTGAAATGGCAGAGAGAGATTTTCCGATGCTGCCTTGGGCTAGGTGGTGGTACAGGCCAATGGAAATGTCATAATCTGTAGGAGGCCAGCCAAAGCAAAAAATACTCCAGAGATTGAGAAAAAGGCCAGGACCTGTAACCTTAAGGATTTGAGGACTCAGAGGGATGTAACGGCCTAGAGGCATTATCATTCAACTGTTAAATCAGAGACCCAGGTTACATTCTGAGTACCTAGGTTCAAATCCCACCAAGGCAGATGATGGAATTTGAGCTCATAGAACATAGATAGAACATGGAACATTACAGCACAGTACAGGCCCTTCAGACCTCGATGTTGTGCCCACCTGTCATACCGATCTCAAGCCCATCGAACCAACACTATTCCATGTACATCCATATGCTTATCCAGTGACGGCTTAAATGTACCTAAAGTTGGCGAATCTACTACCGTAGAATCAATACCGTAGCTCAATAGAAATCTGGGATTAAAAGTCTAATGATGACCATGAAATCATTGTTGAGTGTCAGGAAAAACCCATCAGATTCAATAATGTCCTTTGGCAAAAGAATTTGCCACCAATCCTAGTCTGGCCCATATGTAACTCCTGGCCAACAACAAGGTGTTTGATTCTTAACTTTTCTCTGTAATAGGCAACAACTGTTTGCCTAGTCAACCCGTGAATGGATAAATAAGAAAAATGATTTCAGCCTGAGGCTTTTTTATACATTCCCATCCCTCTTCCAACAGTTTTTCCTTTGCTAGTTGCTTCTTTTTATTCTGTCCATTATGTTATAGTCCAAGGGGCAGATGAGTAATTTCCCCAATATCTGAAGGCCCTTGGTCAGACCCAAAAGCCATGAAGACAAAAATGAGGCTTTCATTAAAGGAGACAGGGAGAGGATCATGAAGACCAGTAATGGTTCAGTGGTTGGACTATCAAACTTGTAAAGAACTCAGAAAGAAGCACCAGTATAATTGGTGAACGAAACACCACACTGGTGCAACTTTTCCTGTTTAATTCAAAATGACAGTCTAGTACACCTAATATTTCATTTCCAGAGATAGTAGGAACTGCAGATGCTGGAGAATCTGAGATAGCAAGGTGTAGAGCTGGATGAACACAGCAGGCCAAGCAGCATCAGAGCCCGCTGTGTTCATCCAGCTCTACACCTTGTTATTTCATTTCCAGGATTTTTTTTTACTGCTTTTCTTCCCTTTCGGAACAAAAATGTAAATATTTGAAAGGAGGGTGATTCAGTTTAAGAATTTTCTGCATCTTTTAGAATTTGCTGACACACTGACCTGTGTTTGGAGAGCACCTTTAGTGCAAGTGACAGATGCCAAATGTCTGATCCCACTACTGAACTCCCTAAGGCCTGGTGTTTACTCAGCTGGATGGATGGCTGGTTTGCAGGCCAGGGTGATGCCAACAGTGCGGTTGAATTCCCACACTGACCTTCCCAACTCTCCCCTCTTCTCAGGTGTGGTGCCCCTGAGGTTAAATAATCACCAGTTGTCTGTGTCTAAAGGGAGAGTAGTCCTACAGCCTGGGAAAGTGTAATGTGCATTGTTGAGGCCTCATCTGGAACAGTGTGTAAAGTTTTGGTCTCCTCATCTGAGAAAGATGTTTTTACAAGAGTGGAAGTGCAGAGAAGGTTTACCAAATTCATTCCTGGGCTGACAGGTCTGACATATGGTCGAGGTGGGATGCTCCAAGGGTTGGTGTGCATTTGTTGGACTGAATGGCCTGTTTTCACACTATAGGGATTCTATAATCTATGATATGAGGAGAGATTGAGTCAGTTAGGAATGTATTCACTAGATTTTAGAAGAATGAGGGGCGATCTCCTAGAAACCTATAAAATTCTAAATGCTGTAGACGGGTTAGAACGTAGAAAGATGTTTCTGATGGTGGGGGTGTCTGGAACCATAGCTTAAGGGTAAGGGATAAACCTTTAGGACTGAAATGAGGAGAAATTTCTTCATTCAGAGAGTGACGAACTGTTGGAGGTCATTACCACAGAAAGTAGTTGAGGCCAAAACATTATGTGCTTTCCAGATGGAGGTAGATATAGATCTTGTGGCTGAAGGACCAAGGGCAGGATGAAGGCATTGAACTTGATGATCAAACATGATCATATTGAAGGCAGCATAGGCCTACCCCTGTTTCTATCTTCTATATTCCTTTGTTTCTATAGTGACACTACCTTTAATGCACAGCTATGATCTAGATCATAGAATCCCTCAAGTGTAGGAACAGACCTTTCAGCACAAAAAGTCCACACCGACACTCAGAGTATCCCACCCAGACCCATCTCCCTGTAACCAACCCAATCTCTACATCCCTGGACACTATGGGGCAATTTAGCATGGCCGCTCCACCTAGCCTGTACATTGTTGGACTGTGGGAGGAAACTGGAGCACCTGGAGGAAACCTGCACAGACATGGGGAGAATTTACAAACTCCACGCAGACAATCACCCGAGGGTAGAATTGAACCGCTGAGTCACCGTGCTGCTCCTACTTACCGTCTGCTTGAATTATTTGATGGTTTGGCAAAATGCAGAAGTCCTTCCAGAAAAAAATAGTTGACCATCCTTCCCCTCTCAAAAAGAGGATAGCTATTTCAGCATTAAATATACAGGATGGCCTTGTCAGCTTGCGTTTCGGTGCAATGCCACACAAACTAGATTCTCGAGGAAAATGGTTAACATTTCTGAAAAACAAACGTTTACTTTTGGACTATGTTAGGCTTTCAGCAAGTTCACCTGGTTACAGGAGCCTGATTTTGCTTTTGAAGTGCAGGATAAATCTGGTTCGTTCCTGCCTGATATTTTTACGCTTGTATCTATTGGGATTTTATTGAGTTACAACTCCATGCAAAAGATGTTTGAGAGAGCATGATTAGTTGTTCATTCCGGATCATGGCTATTGTGATAACAACAACAATTCAGCAATTAAGTTGACTTCACTGCTGCCTCCCACATCATCTTCCTGTATTGAACAGAGTGTGAAAATACAATGATTTGTGAACACCTCAGTTACTGACCTGCAAGATCTATGATCTATGAAAACGTTGCTGCAATCATTGCGTGTGTCTCCAAGCTGTTGATGTGTTTATATGCTGGCTGTGGGCAAGATATAGTTTAAGTGTTGATGAGCTACGCTGTTTACTTCATGCTCCTTTTATTTGAGTGCCTCCTCGGTTTTCTGTGTGCAGTGATTATGGAGATCCCTGACCTCCAAGGCAGGAGAGACAGATACTGCAGCTCTCCACTATTCTGAGGCACCACATAATTTAAGACTGTTAAACACCATCAGTTATCATGATCTCAAGTGTCAGATTAAAGTTGCCTATCCACCATGTGTGACCTATATTAGGATACTACTTCGAAAAAGAAAGTGAAGCATTAACAAAAAAATGCCGTATATTTATTGTTTTTAATGGATTCGTTTATTGGTTATAAAGTATTGGAGATAAGGAATAGGAACAGGAGCAGGCCATTCGGCTCCTTAAGCCTACTCTACCATTCATTGTGATCATGGTTGGTATCAATATGACTGGTCTCATCTTGGTATCAACTCCACTTTCCTGCCCACTCTCCATAACCATTCAACCCACTACTAATTAAAAGCATGTCCATCTCCTCTTTAAGTTGACTGAACATCCCAGCATCTACTGTACTCTGGGGAAATGCATTCACCAGACTAATGTCTGATAATCCAGACATCATCCAGCTTGGTAAAATGGCTGAATTTAACAAAGAATTTTGAGGTTTCCATTCCAACAACTTCCCCTCACCATTCTGTAAACTAAAAAGCTGAGCCCATGTCCACGAGGCTGGCGTGCACCATGTCCAATGAGCTGACATGCCCCACAGCCATTTTCTGAACTTATGGCTCGTTAACTGGCTTAAGGTAGACCAAGCTATCAGGGAGGAAGCCGCATCTCCAAAAACTGCCAGCCAATGATGTGGTCACCAGCTATCTCCTCCCAGCAGCACCACCAAAAATGGTGGCCAAAGCTGAGAGTGCAAGTGTCCCACATGGAAGACTGTTATGATGGGGCCAAGAACAATGTTGAAGCCAGTTCTCGCTGGAGCTGGGCTGGGCTAGCAGGACTCAACAATGGGTGAGGTAAGGGCTTGAGGGTGCAGTAGGGTCGAGGGGGAAGGAGAACTTTGGGATAGAGATTTTGTGGGGTTGTTGGGGATGTGTAGGAATCCCTTATTTGGCACATGGGGTCATCTATAATTGGAGGCAACTCCACACCTTTGGTGTAAGCTTACAATGCTCTGAATGCTTGCTGTGTTTCTAACATTACAACTGAGTGAACACACTTTGAAAAGTGTTATTTTTCTGTAAAGCACTCTGGGACAACCTGAGATCATGACCAGGCACCATATGAATAGAAATTCTTTTTTATCATTGTTTAGTTGTTTTCTCTTTTAATTTTCATCTTCTCCCAAAGGATTTTCTCATGTGGAAATATGTTTACAGTCTCTCCCTGCCCCATTACATGTTGCATCTTGACCTTAGAGGTAGCACTGACAGACTGAGTTCAACTTAGGGTCTGACATCATAATTTAGAATTAGTCAACAATTTATTTTCTCAGAATGTAAGGACTTGCAAATGAGCAACTTTTAGTGTCTTAGTGTTTTTTAGTTGAGGTTTGTCTTAAAAAAATAATGTAATCTCACCTGCCAGCACTATGCTGGAATGACTATTTGTTGGTTGGCAGGGAGGAGGAGATCATGTATCTCAGTTGGCTGAACAGCTGGCTTGTGACACAGAGAGACACCAACAGCGTGGATTCAATTCTTACACTAACGGAGGTTACCATGCAGGGCTACCCCTCTCAACCTCTGCCATTGCCTGAGGTATGGTGACCCTGGAGACTAAACCACCAAGAAGTGTCTCTCTCCAATGGGAGAACAGCCCTACAGGCCAGTGGGACTTTGGTGGCTTTCCCTTCAGACAAGGGGGCACAGGTGTTTCCCTCAGATCCCAAACTATGGCAATTCTCTGTTAAATCAGGAGACATCCAGCATTGGCCAATCCCTTTTATTTGTGAAGTGAAGCTTTTTAAGAATCAGTGCAGGCACCTGATACTAGTCAGCTGTCAGAATGTCTGCGGACGTCAAGCATGAAGCAAAGGTCTGAAACGCTCTCAGGCAGAGAAAGTTGACGGTATGGCAGTGAGGAAACATCCAGGTGAAGCAAGCTCATGTGCTTTGTGTTTGATTCACAGTATCACATTTTTTACGTGCTGGTGGGTTTTGCTGACTGGCAACTATTTGTTATCTTTGAGGAGATGGTTATGAGGTAATCTCTTGAATCATTGCAGCTCGCATGGTCTATATAGATCCGCCCATTGCTGGGTGTGAGCAAGTTCCAAGTTTGACTCAATCATTGATTGGATGCTGATTAATTCCAAGTCCCGAGGGTGTGACATTTGGAGAGGAACTTGCAGGTTCTGCCATTTCCAAGTGCGTTAGGAAGGTCTTACTGAGGAGCCTCTGTGAGTTAGTACACTGTATTGTCCACTTTAGACTACAACAATAAAACAATAAGATGTGGGCAAAGGTGCAGGCCACTCAGCCCAGCAAATCAGCTCTGTCATTCCCTGAGACCATGGCCGACTTAATATTCCTCAACTCCACCTTTCTGCCTTTTCCGCATCGCACTTCATTCTATCAAATAAAATAATGTGGACGCTGGAGATCTGAAACAAAAACAGAAATTACTGGAGAAACTCAGCAGGTCTGGCAGAATATGTGGAGGGAGAAAAATAAAGTTAATGTTTCAGGTCCTGTGACCCTTTTTTAGAGTAATGACGATTGATTCCCTTCCTGATTTAAAAAATCTATCATACAATTGATATTGTGGACCAGTTGTGGACGAAGTGAATATTTAAGGTGGTGAATGTGATTCTGATGGTGAGAATGTTTTGCCCTGGCTGGCGTTGATGTTCCAACTTGTGCCTCGTAGATGGCAGAAATGCTCTGGACAGAATGGAAGTGAGAAACTTGCAGGAATATGCAGCTTCCGGCCTTCTCTTGCAGCCACAGTATCGACACAGTTTCTTCAGCTAAACGCAGCTCAACATGTCACTACAAACATTGATCAATGTGATTGCATATGTGCCACGTCATCAAGTCCTGCTCTGATGTCATCAGTTTTAGAACAGAATGTTCACATTAACATTTATGACAACGGAGAAAGTGCTGTCGGGAAAAATAAAACCTAATTGCGCTCCCTGTACAAGCAGCAGCGTCTTATTGTGGATTTGAGTATAAAACAAACTGCTTTTAAGAGCCCACTCTGGAACTGGAGCTCAATATCTAGAGGATCCCTCATTGACAGAGTGTTGCATAATTGGATGTGCTGCTTTCCAGGTGAAATGTTAAACCAAGGGACACCAATGAATGGAAGGAGAGAGTCCCCTGACATAATTCAGAGGCAAGCAAGGGAATCATCTTGTGGTTTGGCCAACATTTATCTTCATTCGCCATCATCAAACTGGGATTTGGCTGTGTCTTCATCTCATTGCTGTTGGCCTGACCATGCTGAGCACAAACTCCCTGATACCAGCCAAGCAAAATAGTTTTCTTTTCAGACAAACTTGAATTTTTGATTTCATTCTTTCCAGTTACTGGTAATATACTTATTGAATGATCTTTTGAGGTGACAACTCAGAAGAATTATATTAATAATGCATCAGAAAGATTTGTAATGAAACACTGAGACATTTCAAAAAATATAACTATTGGATGACTGCAAATTACATGTTTGAAATGCTAGCTTTAAATAACCACACTTCCCATTCAACAGCAGTCTCACAGCGAAAATGTTACAGGGCAACTTCTTCTTAAATATGAGAGAGAATTCCGTTATTTTTATTTAAACTGTCACTCATTGCAGCGCAGTCTATATTAACTGAAATAAGTAATTCCACCCATGATAATGAATCTCGTGGTATGTTTCTGCCTGTGTGTATTTTAAAAACATCACTGTTAAACTGTTCATGAATCCAAGGCATTCCTCTTTCCCTGGGCTGATCAGTTTTCAAGGCTTTTCGTCCATGCCACCTTCAATTAATATCCAAGCAACATTACCAATGCTGGTTTCCTCAGCACCATCATCCTTGGGTGATTTATCATGGGTCTAACTGGTATAAATAGTATGGCTGCAAGTGCAGATCAGAGGCTGAGAACTCTGCAGAGTGCAACTCACTTCCAGGCTCCCCGAAGCCTGCAAAACGTAAACCAAGCGTTCCAAGTGATGGAATACTCTCTAATGTTTTGTTTCAGTGTCGATCCAGATGCCAGAACCCTCCTAGCGCAAAGCAGCTTGCTTAATTGATACCCTATTCACCACATTACTTTTCTTCTCTGAGTTAGCAGCCTGCAATGTGTATCAAATCCACTACAGCAACATGACAAGGCTTTTATTACAGCGCCATACAATCCCACGGCCTCTGCTGTAGAAATCCTACAGCACAGAAAGAGTCCATTCAGCCCACCAATAATGCACCGAGCCTCTGCAGAGCATCCCACCCAGACCTAAACCCCAACCTTATCTCCACGGCCCCATTTCTCCCACGGCTAACCTGCCTAGGCTGCACATCCATGTAGCAATTTAGCCTGGCCTATGCACCAAACTTGCACATCTTCAGGCTGTGGTGAGGAAACTGGAGCACCTGGAGGAATTCCACACAGACCCAGGGAGAATGTGCAAACTCCACACAAACAGTTGCTGAGGCTGGAATCGAACCCGCGTCCCTGACAACCATGAGGCTGCAGTGCTTAACACTCTGCTGCCAAGAAGGATGAGGGCAACAGAGAAATGGAAACAATAGATCCTGCAGGGTCTCCTCCAAATCATGCACCATCCTATCTAGGGGAATACGATTGCCTTCACTGCTGCTGGATTAAAATCCTGCAAATTTTCTGAAAGGTCAGCAAGTGGATCTAACCTACATGGGTTGAAACAGCTGACCAAGAATATGAAGAACACCTCATTGTAAACTAGCTTCCCCCCCTATCCACCTGCCACAATCATGGTCCTTTACATCAGTTAGAATTCAGAATGCAAATGATTTTTCCTTTAACATTCTCTCAGCTCAGTTTTGGCCCCCGATGCCTTACTCCACCAATGGTAATCACAAAGCCTGAAACATCAGCCCTCAATCCTAAATGCATCTGTCTCTGGCTCACATGAGGTCTGAAATCAGGTGATTCTGGCTGAATTTGAACTGAGCATCAGTGGCCAGGTGATCTGTGAGTGAGGGCAGCGTCATTCAACTGTGATAGTTTTGGTTCCTTCTGTGTTTACCTTGACTTTAGATAAAACGTTATTTCTATTGTTGCCTAGTTTCTGTGAAACATATTTTTTGATAGGTTATCATACCATTGCTGTGCACTGGGGTTTCAATGGGGTTTCCAGTGAAGTTATGTGGCTGCTTGGAAGACTATCCATATGAAATGTGGCACCATGAATTTCCGAATATGAGGAAGATACCCCCTCTGTTACTATTCTTGATGCCTATTTACTTTGATGATTCCCAAGTCCTTGGGCTCATTGCAAAATTGTACACCTTTTAACATTTTTCTCTTGGCTTTAATATTACTTCTGGCTTCCTTATTCATCCATTTGACATCCGAGGCCACGTCTCACAGCCCTAGAGCTTCCTCTTCCAAAATCTTCAACTTCCGTTCTGCTACTTTGAGCCTTTACTATTCAATTCAGTTAAAGTGTTAACCCACCTTCAGTTGTTCCTGATGGACTGTTGCATGCTGAATCACGTATGGCACCTGCAGGAATTTATTGTATGTTTTTTGTTTAGAAAATCTCAATGTGGATGGATGGCTTTCAAGCCTTCATCCTTATTTCTCCACATTAGATGCAGAAAACCTCCCAATGATGTCTCAATACATTTTATTACATCTTACACAGAAACAAAGGTCACTGCTAAAAGTGTTACAGAGATAGTAGGAACTGCCGATGCTGGAGAATCTGAGATAACACAGTGTGGAGCTGGATGAACACAGCAGGCCAAGCAGCATCTCAGGAGCAGGAAAGTTTGACGTTTCGGGTCGAGACCCTTCTTCAAGAAGGGTCTCGACCCAAAACATCAAACTTTCCAGCTCCTCTGATGCTGCTTGGCCTGCTGTGCTCGTCCAGCTTCACACTTTGTTATCGCTGCTAAAAGTGCAAGGCTCGGGTCAAGGTATAATGAAGCAGAAGGAGAAGTTAAACTAAAAGTAGTGACTGACTCCACTAACAGACTATGGATTGTTTCCTAAATAGATTTCTGCCATTTTCCATTCTGTATAATGTGCCCAAAACTTTCTTCAGCTATGTGCTTGAAGCTCACATTCTATCTGTTAATCACAAAACATGAGGTGGAGTCTAGCTGAAGCTAATGGAACCAATTCCTCTCAATGTGCGCTGGGCCTACCTCCTAAAATTATAAGGCTGTAGGCTGCCAGGAATTTCTCAAACGGACAGTGATTTTCTATTCAATGATATTTCATGGGGTCTTTGGCCAAACAACTTTTTTTATTCAATGAGACAAATCAGTTATGTTTTTTTGAGGATTAGAAGTTACATTCTTTGTAAGTGCCTCAAAAATACGTAAGATCATTAAAATTAGGAGCAGGAGTTGGGTAATTCAGACCCTCGCTATTGATCCAACATTTGACGTAATCATCTTAGCTTCAACTCCACTTTCCTGTCTGCTCTCTATAACCCTTCAATGCCTTACTAATTAAAAATTTATCTATGTCCTCCTTAAACATACTCAATGTCTTGGCATCCACCACACTCTGGGGGAGTGAATTCCACACATGCATGATCCTTTGAGAAAAGTAATTTCTTCTCATCTCCGTTTTAAATCTGCCACCCTTTATCTTAAAACTATGACCTTAGATTCTACATCACACAACATGAGGAAAAATCCTTTCTACACCTACTTTGCCAATCCCCTTTACCATATTCTAGACCTCAATTAGATGTCTTCTCATTCTTCAAAACTGTAGAGAGTATAGACACTCAAATGTTGTCTACTTGCATGAATGCAGGAAACTTTCCACAATGGTACACAATGCAAGTAATTTGGAATTTTGATAAACATTCAGAAATACTGCATTGTGAAAGGTAGAAATATAGATTTTACTTGGGCCTGTGTGCCTTATACAACATTTCCAAAGGGAATGGAGAGACAAAAAGCAGGCAGCAATGCTTGCATTGGGTCTCTTTCCACATCTCATAGCCTGCAGATTTTCACACTGGGCACACTGGCTTTTGCTCTAGTGTGTTGGGCTCCTCTCATTATTTTGTGTGTGTGTGTGTGTGTGTGTGTGTGTGTGTACCCATGTGTCTTTGCATCCGTGTGTGCCTGTCTGGCATTTGTGCCTGTCTATCTGCAGTTTTTGTACCTAATATCCTGCCCATTCACTGACTGACTTGGTTTTTACATCTTGGATTTAATATAGAGTCATATTGAACTGTTTGCATCTGCCCCTTAATAAAAATCTAGAGGAACCAGATATAATCGTAGTAAGCAAGGCACCTTAATTATCTCATGGCTACAAATCAGCACACATGAATACAAATGACCAAGCAATGAAAATTCTCAGTACTGATACTGAGTAAGGTGGAATGAGGAAACACTGAGAAATTGAATTCACTTCAACTGAATGGCACTGAAATTGACAGGCTGGTAAGAATATCCCAGCAACAGCAGCAGGAACGGACTATTTTTGTGACATTTCCATTCAAAATCAAGCATTTACATATCATCAGGGCTCTCAGATGTTGCTCAGTGTTAATTGACCCATTATTTTAACACAATTTGCAGCACCTCCTTCACTACATGTTAGCATGTTACACCAGCCACACAGAAAAATATAAATTACAATTTGAATTTCTGCCCTGCTGACGTGGATCTTCTATTGATGAAGATAATAGTTTTGTTCTCTCATTGGCATTGATGGCAATTGATTTAATAAACTCTTGCTCATTAACTGACTTGCAAATTTGATCAAAGCAGTTTCTGGTTAGCTTTCAAGATAATAAAGTGTGAAGCTGGATGAACACATCAGGCCCAGCAGCATCTCAGGAGCACAAAAGCTGACGTTTCGAGCTTAGACCCTTCATCAGAGAGCAAGATGATGAAGGGTCTAGGCCTGAAACGTCAGCTTTTGTGCTCCTGAGATGCTGCTTGGCCTGCTGTGTTCATCCAGCTCCACACTTCGTTATCTTGGATTCTCCAGCGTCTGCAGTCCCCATTATCTCTGGTTAGCTTTCATTTAATGAAGCAGCAGTTGATTGCAAATTTCTTTGAGACTGTTTGCAAAGCTGATGCAAGCGTGGCATGGAAGGGAATTTGAATTTCATCTGTTTAGCCGAGATGGAAAATGAAATTAAATGGTTTCTGGTGTGATCATCCCTAATGGCTTCTAGTAAATATATAGTTATTAACAGTGAAATTAATCGATTATCAACTGGCATTCATCAGCTTCAATCCTGACATGTGGAACAATCGAAAGAAAAACTGTGGATGCTGAAGACCTGAAACAAACAACAACAAATGGAAAGCGGTGGAGAAACTCAGCAGTTCATGCAGCCTCTGTGGAAAGAGAAACAGCTAATGTTTCGAGTCCAGTGACTCTTCTGCTTTCTCCCCACAGAAGCTGCCACGCCTGCTAAGTTTCTCCAGCAATTCCTATTATTGTTACAAAGGCTACAAAGTTTTTCAAAGATTATATTTAGATGAAGAAAAACAACTTCTATCCCATGTTAAAATGAAACAAAGAACTGTAGATTCTGGAAATCTGAAACGAAAACAGAAAGTGCTGGAGAAACTCAGCAGGTCTGGCAGCATCTATGGAGAGAAAACAAAAGGTCAATGTTTTGAGACCAGTGATCCTGTCCTGCACAATTCTGAAGAAGGATCATTGAATTTGAAATGTTAACTCTGTTTCTCTCTCCATAGATGCTGCCAAACCGGCTGAGTTTCTCCAGCAATTTCTATTTGTTATTGGTAAATAGATCTTTGCTTTAATGAAATTTTGAAAATGTAGCCATAAAAAATAATGCTTTCATATTTTTGAAATACAAACAGGAAGGGCTGGAGAAACTGAGCAGATCTAGCAGCAGAGATAATAGGAACTGCAGATGCTGGAGAATCCAGGACAAGGTGTGGAGCTGGATGAACACAGCAGGCCAAGCAGCATCTCAGGAGCTGATGAAGGGTCTAGGCCCAAAATGTCAGATCTAACAGCATCTGTGAACAGATAAAGAGTCAATTTTTCGAGTCCAGTATGACTATTCTTTGGAAGCTGAAGAAGATATGTTTTGGGGACCTGGGTTTGAATCTTGCCATGGCAGGTGGAATTTGAATTCAATAAATATCTGGAACTATGGGGATAATGATGATCATGAATCCACTGCCAATTGTCAGACAAACCCATCTGGTTCACTAAAGTCCTTTAGGGAAGGCAACTGCCATCCCTACCTGGTCTGGACTATGTGTGACTCCAGACCCAAAGTAATGTGGTTGATTTGTAACTGCTCCCTGGACAATTAGCGATGGGCAATAAATGCTGTCTAGCCAGCGACACCCTCATTCTGTGAAAGAATAAAGGAGTACTATGGATTGGGAATGTTAACTCATTTCTCTCTCCACTGATGCTGAGTTTCTCCAGCACTTCCTGTTTGTATTTCAAATACTACAGCATTCTGTTAGTGCTTCATTGAAGGATCAGCTTAGATAATTCACTCAAATCTGTCCAACTAATGGTGCAGCAGCAGAGGAGAAAGTGAAAAGTCACACCAGAATTGGATGAATCGAAGATATAGGATGGATACAGAGCTTGAAAAGATTGGACAAACAGCAAAGGAAGAGGCAAAGGATGAAACTCAAAATTCTGCGGGGGACTGGAAGACAATGGATGTCGTGGAGACCGACAGTGATCGGTGAATGGGATAGATTGTGAGTATTCAACTCAGTATAAGTCAGCGATATCAATCAGAATTCAAAGATAGTAAAATGTGAGGCTGGATGAACACAGCAGGCCAAGCAGCATCTCAGGAGCACAAAAGCTGACGTTTCGGGCCTAGACCCTTCATCAGAGAGGGGGATGGGGGGAGGGAACTGGAATAAATAGGGAGAGAGGGGGAGGCGGACCGAAGATGGAGAGTAAAGAAGATAGGTGGAGAGAGTATAGGTGGGGAGGTAGGGAGGGGATAGGTCAGTCCAGGGAAGACGGACAGGTCAAGGAGGTGGGATGAGGTTAGTAGGTAGATGGGGGTGCGGCTTGGGGTGGGAGGAAGGGATGGGTGAGAGGAAGAACCAGTTAGGGAGGCAGAGACAGGTTGGACCTACCTACTAACCTCATCCCACCTCCTTGACCTGTCCGTCTTCCCTGGACTGACCTATCCCCTCCCTACCTCCCCACCTATACTCTCTCCACCTATCTTCTTTACTCTCCATCTTCGGTCCGCCTCCCCCTCTCTCCCTATTTATTCCAGTTCCCTCTCCCCATCCCCCTCTCTGATGAAGGGTCTAGGCCCGAAACGTCAGCTTTTGTGCTCCTGAGATGCTGCTTGGCCTGCTGTGTTCATCCAGCCTCACATTTTACTATCTTGGAATTCTCCAGCATCTGCAGTTCCCATTATCTCTCAATCAGAGTTCACTTGCCTGATTGTATCTAATTAATTAACTTTAGGTCACCATCCCTCACTATGGACTTTGTGGGTCAATCTACACCACATGGACTGCAGCAGTTCATGAAGGAAGCTCATTACCACCTTCTCAAAGGGGGCAACTAGGGATGGGCAAGTTTAGTCAGTGACACCAACATCCAATGAGTGAATATATAAAAAATGAAGAGAGTTAACAGTTCCTGATGGGTCTCTAAGACTGTCATATTCCAGCCAATGAGTGCACTCTTTGCATGCTTTATAAATTGTTCTTGTCTTTCATGGTAAATTCTCTTTTGTTTCAGTCCTGATGAATGGAAGACCAAAAGCTTTGACCTCATTCTTCCTTTTGCAATGTTGGAACTTAGTAGAGGCCTGTATTTGCTCCCTGAGTAATGCATTGTAATTTTTTTTATTTTAAAGTGTGTTAATTTACATGCCTTCTGCAAAGCACCAATCATCCTAAAATTGGAGCTCGCTTTGCCCGTTACACCAGTTAGACTGTAACCCATATGGTCCAGTAATACCTAAATAAGTTTTCATATCATATTGCCTCAAAACAATGTTCCAGAAACTGACTCAAACAGACATTAAATTTGTTAGGTAGAAGAGTGAGAACCTTTAATATCTTCCCAAAGAATGGATTTTCTTTATTGATTTCAATGTCGAAGGCTCTATAAAAGCCTGGTGATTCACTTCAGCAGATGACTGCCCAGGTTATGAAGAAGAAAATCCAATCCCACGGTATTCAAAGTCCTTATGACAACCTTTATGCTTTGCTGAAGTTACAGTGATTGCAAATTTCATCCTTAATTAGCAGCTTGCAATTTACTGAACACCCTTGAAATATAGTGAGCTGGTGACATGAATCATTTGAGGTCACACGGGTTAAAGTTAAAGTTTGTCAGCTTCAACGGAAAATATCAACTCAGGCCTTAGTAAAAGGGTAAGAATTGACTGGGGAAGCCAGAGAAACAAACAGATCTGAGGAATAATGGACTGCAAACAACATAAGGGCAAACTTATAGTATAGAGTATAGGGAAAATGAAACATAGCTAAAAATCACACAGGGAAAAGGGAAAGGAGGAACAGACACTGAGGAATATTAATTAGGGATAGATCAGGATTGAATAGAAACAGATCAATGCAGAGTGGCGATCTGTGTCTGTCATGTCCTCTTGATTCAAACAGCCAGATAACAGTTTTCCCACCTGTAGAACTTTGACTTAAACAGGGACATTTTCTTCAACATAGCTGTCACCAATTATTGATAAGAATTTTTCTTCCAACCATGTTTAATTCAAGTGGATAGAACAAAATCTTTCCCCTTCCAACTTCAATCTGATTTCTCCCTCTCCTCTACCTTTGGTGTCACTGCATTTCCCTGAATGGATATAGCTTGATCATTAATTATTTGGAAAACTTGGGTCATTTGCTGATGGCAGTTATTAATGCATTGAAAAGAAAAAAAATTGGTGATTTGGCAATTTAAAAAAATTCAATTGTGTGTAAGAGCACTTCTGGATATAAGCAGTAAAACAAAACTCTTCCGTCAACATTTGAAAATGCTAATTTTGTGATGCTTTCCTCTGTTAATGACAACAGTGTGAAAGTTTCAACCAAATTTACTGCAAGAAGTTTTCATTCTTAATGTCTCCCCCCCACCCCGCCAAATAATTATGCGATCAATGTAGCCAATGCTAGTTTGAAGTAAAGACTTAAACTAACAAGCAGATGAACTCTTCGATCTTCAATGAGCTGTTTAAGACTTACGGCAGGACAGTTACAGAGGGAAATATCTCTTAATTATCTCTCATGGTACTCATTGATTAACCCTGTTGTATGATGATTGGTATTATATCACTTTCCTATTTATTTCAACTTATTGATGGCACTGGAGTGAAACAGAATCAATCAATTTTTGTTTCCTGTATTTGCCTCATTAGTATCTCTGTTGCTAAGTGACTGAAAAGATATGAAGCATGGAAGCATGTTGGTTGATGTTTGGAGTGTACTGCTGATAAAACTAGGTAATCAGGTACTAGCTCTAGCTTTATGACTACAAGGCAGTGCTTTGAAGACTGTCTCATTTGTTATTTGGCGGAGGTGCACCTTTCCCAGGCAATGACAGTAGCTCAGCAAATCCGATAGAAGCAAGATTTCAAGTTCCTGGTTAATCATCCCATTAGTGATGATGTTGTGATCACTGCATTGATTCATCCAGGGAGAAGGTGCAAAAGATGGGAAGAAAAGTGCAATGTGACTCTTCTAAATTTGCCAAGCTTTGTCCTGTAGGTAGAGTTGGTCACACAATGGTAGCATCTGTCTAGTTTGTTCCCAAAATCACTCCCTTCAGCAACTTTGGCTGAGCCAACAGCTGTTGTACATCCATGGCTTCCCTGGAAGTGAGTGCTCACTGAGTGACAATTAAGAGTCAGTCATACTATTGGGGATATGGAATCACAAGTGGGGAAGACCAGGTAAGGACAGCAGTGAACCTGAGGGAATAAAAACAGAAATTTCTGGGGAAACACTGCAGGTCTATAGAGAGAGAAAAACAGTTAACGTTTTAGGTCCAGTGCACCTTCTCAGTTCTGGAGAAGGAACTCAAAGTGTGAACTCTGCTTTCTCTCTCTCCTGCCAGATCTGCTGGGTTTCTCCAGCAATTTCTGTTTTGTTTTAGATTTCCAGAATTCACAGTTCTTCTTGTGACATCAGATAGGTTTTTCAAATGACAATTGGCAACACTTAATTTGATTTGATTTATTATCATCACATGCACTGAGATACTGTGATAAATATTGTTTTGTATGCTAACCAGACAAATCATGCCTTACATAAATGCACCAGGGTAATAGAAGAGAAAACAGAATAGAATGTCACAGCTACAGAGAAGGTGTAGTGAGAGACCACTCCTAATGTATGAGAAGTTCCTTCATAGGTCTGTGAAGAAGCTGCTCTTGAATCTGTTTGTACGTATTTTCAAACCCTTGTATCTTCTGCACGATGGAGGAGGTTAGAAAAGAGTATAACCGGGGTTGGGAGGGGTCCTTTTTTCAGAATTTGAATTCCAGAGTTCAAATTTCACCATCTGTCATGGTGTAAATTGAATCTTGTGGCCGAGGCAATCTGGGATTCTGGAGTATGACTCGAGTGAGAATATCACCTGGATGATATTCTCTGTCTCAATCTGACAACACTGAGAATAGTATTCTAGAATAGACCAGAATAGAACAGCCTTTATTTTCACATATTTGCAATGAATAAAGAGAAAAGTTTTTATGCCATCAATTACTTTGTTGCCTTGGATACAAAAGGGCCTATGCACAGCTTCTTTTGTAACAAGATTTGTTACAGAAATAAACTGCCCAGCATTACAGAAAAGAATGCAGTGCAGCAGACTGTGCTGTCAGTGAGTTTCCGGACCCTCCCCCCCTCCAATGGAAGGAGTTAGCTGTGTCAGGGTTGGAAGTCATGATGACAGGCTGGAGGCCACAAGTCCATTCCAGGAGGCTTCGATGGGAGCAGGCTGTTGCGCCAGAACTCGAGGTCACCAAGCCACGCTGAGAGGCTGGTTGTGGGATGCTGGGATGGTGCTACAACATGCTGGGAGGCCGCTACATGAGTCAGCTGCACCAGGCCGGAAGTCAATGCTGGAGGCCAGGGATCTTTGCTGGATGCCGAGCATCATTGCACCTCGCTGGAGGTCGCCAGAGGTTGGGACTCAAAGGGAAAGAAGGGGAGAAGAAGTTGAAAAAAATCACTTAGAGGAAGCAAAAGAGGAGAGTAAGAGGAAAAGAAGAAAAAGAGCGGGTGGAAGGGATGAGCTCAGGCTGGAGAGTCCGACTCTACCACCATCTTGCAACATTATGGCCACCTTGGCTAATTAGCAAGCACAGCACAGATCTGCGATGGAACTGGTACTGGTCTCACATCGTTCAAGCTCCAGTTACCAAACTGTGAACTGCAAATCCCTTTGGGGGTCATTGTATCATCAGCTCAGAGGCAGCAATGACATCCTCATAAAATATCGCTGGTTTCTATTTCACTGGTGAGCATGTATTATTGCCCTCGGGGGCCAACACAAACCACCAACACAGCCTGTAAAATGATTTCTGACAAAAGGTCACTCTGGGCTCCAGACATTGACTCTGTTTCTCTCTCCACAGATGTTGCCAGACCCACTGAGTTTCTCCAGCATTCTCTCTTTCTGGAAAAGAGTTGTTTATTTTTATGTAAAAGTGCTGTTTGATTTACACTGCACCCTCAAACTTCCCAGTCCCATTCTCACTCAACAACTTTTCCTCCTCCACCCATTTTTAATTTGAATTCTTGAGCTCACACTGAGTGTGAAGCATTAAAGTGATGATTGGGAGTTCTATTAATTACTAAAGATGCTAGTTACGCAAGCAAAGAATGAAGGCAGAGATAACAAGGTATAGAGCTGGAGGAACACAGCAGGCCAAGCAGCATCAGAGGAGCAGGAAAGCTGACATTTCAGGTCTGGGCCCTTCTTCAGAAAAATTTGTTCCTCCAACTCTACACCTTGTTATCTCAGATTCTCCAGCATCGTCAGTTCCTACTATCAAAGAAAGTCGGCATTTGTTTTTCCTGGTGGTGGACTATCAATAAAGTTATTTACACATGTGATGATTTTCCTGTGTGTCTCTCCTACACGCACATGTATGGGTGCCAGGGGCGATAAAAACATAAACAGGAGATTCAGAAAGTCTCCTGATTGTGGGGACTGACTCTGAGCTGGCTGGCCACAGCTAGTATACTGCCACATTCGTAAAATAAAGGGTAACTTGGCAAAAAAAAACATAAACATAACAAACAAAAATCTAAATAGAATATTGCAATTTGATCAATTCAATTCAATGATGTGTTTTGACAAAATTCAGCATTTAGCCTTCTGACTCTTTTTTTAACTTACTCCTAGGACATGGATGTCACAGGCTGGGCCCAGCATTTATTGCCCATCCCTAGCTGCCCTTGAAAAGGTGGTGGTGAGCTGCCTTTTGAATCTTGCAGTCCTCCTGCAGTGTGGGATCCACACTGCCCTTAGGCAGGGAATTCCTGCATTTAACCCAGCGACAATGAAGGAAAAGATTTGTATTTCCAAAGTCAAGATGGTGAGTAGCTTGGAGAAGAACTTGTAAGTGATGGTTTTCCCTTGTCTCTGCTGCCCCTGACCTTCTAGATGGAAGTGGTCATGGGTTTAGTGAATTTCTGAAGTACATCCTGTAGATAGTACACCCTGCTGTTACTGAGTGTTGCTGGTGGAGGGAGTGAATGTTTGTGGATGTAATGCCAATCAAGCGGGCTGCTTTGTCCTGGATCGCATCAAGTTTCTTGAACGGTGTTGGAGCTGCATCCATTCAGGCAAGTGGGGGATATTGCATCACATTGTGCCTTGTACATTGCGAACATACCCTGGGGAGCCAGGAGATGAGGTTACTCACCACATTGTTCTATTCACTAACCTGCTCTTGTCTAGCTTATTAACATAAGTTGTAATCCATTGAGCTCCCAGCATTGTCCCTACTTTAATAGTTGAAGATATCAGCCTGAATATGCTGGATGTTTCCTGAATCTTTGCCTCCTAATAGTTACTTACTTTTCTAACGCTGCTGATGTGCCACCTCAGCACAACAACACAAGCTCTTATCTTGTGCAATAATTTCATGCAGTAACTTATTGAATAGGAAATCCAAATACTTTACATTTATTAGGTCCCTTTTATTTGCTGCTTGTTATATTCTCAGGAACTTCTAATAAAATTGACAAACACAATCTCCCTCTTATGAAACCTTGTTGACTCGGCCTGATCATGTGATGATTTTATAAGTATCCTGCTACTCCTTCTTTACTGACTTCACCTGACGAAGGAGGAGCACTCCAAAAGCTTGTGATTTCAAATAAACATTTTGGACTATCACGTGGTGCTGTGTGACTTCTGATTCCTTCCTTAGTAAGGGATTTGATCATTTTCCCAATAAGAATTTCTTGTCTAACTGGCCTATAGTTGCCTGCTGTCTTTCTGCCTCCTTTCATAATTAGTGGTGTTATATTGTAGCTTCCTAATCTGCTGGGACCATTCCACAATTTAGGGAATATGTAAAAGGTTTTATTGTCAGTTTCATACATCTTGCTAATATTTTTTTCCAAGACAAATGTCCCCCTCTCTTGTCTTGGTTATGGAATCATATAACCCCTACACTGCAGAGGCCATTCAGCCCAGGGTGTCAGCACTGACCCTCTGAATAGCATTACATTCAAACTCAGCCCCGCCACAGCCCCCAACTCTATCCCAATATCCTTGGATTTAACATGACTAATTCTTTACATCCCTGGTCACTACAGGATATTTTACCATCGCCACTATACAATCCTGTCCTTTGATCGTTTCTGAAATTATCGACATTTTCTGGCTGAGTGCTCACCTTTGGAGCATTTTGCATCTTTTCCTTCAATTTGATCCCATCGTTATCTTCCTTAGTGAGACACCAATGGTGCACTCTACTCATCACATCTTCCTTCTTAAAAGATTATACTTCACTTAAAATGACTAATTATCTCGTTAAATATCAGTCATAGATTATCCACAATTTTACCTTTTAACTTACATTCCCATTTCACTTTAGTTAACTCTGTCTTTTTACTCATATAATTGTGTTTATTTAAAAGATAGCAGTTTCAGACTCAATTTCTCCCCTCAGACTTAATGTGAAATTCTATCCTGTGATGATCCATCTTACAGAAAGGAGCTGTTGTCCTGATGTTATTAATTAATCCTTTGTTGTTTTACATTTCCTGGTCAAAAGCAGCCTGTTTGATAGTTGCCTTCGGAACATTCTGTTTTAAGATTTCATTATGAATACATTCTGTGAATTCATCCTCCAGGCAAAATTTGCTGATTTGATTCTTGCAATAATATGAAGATTAAAATCTCCCATAAGTGTTGTAGCACCTAACTTAGAATGCTCATTATTTTCTGATTTGTGTTCTGTTCTACAGTATGTCTACAGTCGGGTGCTTTAATACTCCAGTAACAACTTTCTTCAGTAATTTCCGATCTCCATCCAAACTAATTCTATGATGTGGAGGTGCCAGTGTGGGATTGGGGTGGACAAAGTCAGAAATCACAAAACCTGTTGCTTATAGTCCAACAGGTTTATTTAAAATCATAAGCTTTTGTAGCACTGCTCCTTCATCAGGTGAAGTAGAAACTAATTCTACACAGAAATTCTCTGAATTGAGAGAATTTCTCACTGTTTCATTGATCACATCCTTTGGTAACAAAGGTACCCCATACCCTTATGATTTCTTCCTGTCCTTTTGAAATGTCACTTACACTTGAAGGCTTGAGGTTCATCCATTGTCAGTTTGTAACCATTTCACTGAAATGCCTGTCCTATTATGCTCATTTATTTGTTTTGTAACTAAAAATGTATCCATTGTCTTATAAATATTACATGTATTCAAAGATAGAGTCTGAAAATCTGTCTTTTTTTTTGCCCTGATCTTATTTGACAATTCCATCCATATATTCTGTCCTTACTAATCACACTATCTGTCCTCCTAACTGACTCCTACTACAAGGGCACTACTTTTTATTCCCTCCCACTAGAACGAATCCCTGCCCAATGGTTTCATGATCAGTTTGCTCATTGTCTCTGCTCTCATCCAGGAAGGTGGCAAGAAGATTGACTCTGTGGACAATTGCAAAGGCTACTTTTTCTCCATTGTGACCTGATAGGTTCCCATGCCAGCTCCACTTATCATCATAGCCTGGTAAGACAACATAAAATAATACGAAATATAGCTGATTTATTATTAATATTATTGCAGGAGTCTTTCTACAGATTCCTCAAGGGTCAGTAGACAGCAGTCAGTGTCAGAGGGCTTGACTGTGAAAGGGAAGACATCAGAGACCATGGCTTCATGTTACTGAAGTGCTTCTGATAGTTGGATCCATGCAGTTAAGACAATAGATGGTCCATGGGATATTGTGTTCTGCTCAGAACATCCAGACAGCTGCAACTGTGCCAGTAATTCAATGCTGGCAGTGCAGCTTGAAGATCCCAGTGAGATTTAAGCCTAGGAGACAGGATTGAGGATCTGGGAGGTGAGCAGATGTCAGCAGTATCATGACTGCGAATCGCTGTTTTGATGCTGGCATTTGGTCTGGCTAAATCAGGAGGGAGTAGTCTCAGAAATAGGTCAGCCCAGAAAAGGGAAACAAGAAGGCCGGTTCTGCTCAGGGAAATTCTGGGGCAGAGGGCAATTCGCTTCCTGACTCCCCAACGATCCCCATCTACAAAGTATATAAAAACATGGAAAAATGGAACATAAGAGAGGGAGGAGGCCATTCGGCCCTTCAAGCCTGCTCCACTATTCTTCATGATCATGGCTGATCGTCCAACTCAACAGCCTAATCCTGCTTTCTCCCCATAAACTTTGATCCCATTCACCCCAAGTACTATATCTAGTCATCTCTTGAATACATTCAATGTTTTGGCATCAACTATTTCCTGTGGTAATGAATTCCACAAGCTCACCACTCTTTGGGTGAAGAAATGTCTCCTCATCTCCATCCTAAATGGTCTCCCTCGAATCCTCAGACTATGACGCCTGATTCTGGGCACACTTATCATCAGGAACATCCTCCCTGCATCTACCCTGTCCAGTCCTGGTAGAATTTTATAAACCTACATGGGATCCCACTCATTCATCTGAACTCCAGCAAAAAAACTATCCTAACCTAGTTAATCACTCCTCAAATGTCAGGCCTACCATCCCCGGAACCAGCCCAGTTACAAATCAAGAATATGATGGAATATTCCCCACTTGCCTGGATGAATGCAACAACACTGCAGAAGCTTGACACTCTCCAGGAGGAAGCAGCCTGGTTGATTGGCACCACATCCATAAGAATTCACTCCCTCCAACACCAATGTTCTGTATCAGCAATATGTGCTATCTACAAGATACACTGCAGAAGTTCACTAAAGATCTTTGGACAGCACATTCCAAACCCATGATCACTTCCATCCAGAAGGACAAAGGCAGCAGATACATGGGAGCTCTCCTCCAAGCCACTCACCATCCTGGCTTTGAAATATTTTGCTGTTCCTTCACTGTTGCTGGGTCAAAATCCTGGAATCCCTCCTTAATAGCATTGTGGGTCAACCTACAGCACACAGACTGCTCTGTTCAAGTAGATAGCTCACTACCACCCTCTCAGGGGCATCTAATGGCAGTCAATAAATGCTGCGCCCAACCAGTGACACCCACGTCCCATGTACGAATCAATATAAGTCTGGAAAGAGTCTTTCATGCTTCCTATACTTGATCATTGCTGGATGCCCCTTGCTGGGCTGTGTAAGTATCAGGTGCACAAGGAATGATCAATTCATGGATGTTGGCTTTCTTATAAAGGATTGATTCTCCAGACACAGACCATTCAGCATGATCAGTCCACGACAGTCTTAATGCTCTGATCCAAGCCTACTACCACCATTTCTCACTTAAATCCACCATTTCAATCTTCTAATCCCTTGTCTAACCTCCCTTTAAATTAATCTGCACCAGTCAGCTCAACCATTTCCTGTGGTTTTGCATTCCACATTTTTACCACTTTCTGGATAAGAACATTTCTTTTGAATAGGGCTTTTTGGTGACTATCTTACATTGATGGCCTCTAGTTATGCTCCTCCCCACAACAGGAATCATCCTATATGTATCCACACTGTCAAAGTCCTTCAAAATTTTAAAGCCTTCTATCACTGCACCCCTGAGCATCCTCTTTTCATCAAGAAAGAAGCATTTAAGAGTCAACTTTGCAAATCTTATCTGCATGGAAATCTTATCTTCCATGTCTCTGCATCCTTTTTCCAACATTGTGACCAGAATTTATAGAATTGCAGAATTCCTACTGCACAGATAGAGGCCATTCAGCCCATTAAGTCTACACTGACCCTCCAAACAGCATCCCACGCAAACCCCCATCCCTCCTCCGTAATCCAGCATTCCTCATGGCTAATCGACCTAGCCTGCATATCCCTGAGCACAATGGGACAACTTAGCGTGGTCAATCCACCCAACCTGAACATCTTTGGATTATGGGAGGAAACTGAAGCATCCAGAGGAAACCCACGCAGATATTTGGACAACGCACAAACTCCATACGGTCACCCAAGGGTGAAGTCGAATCAATTTATCTTGCAATGTGAGGCAGTGTGTTGCTAAATTACACACAGTTGTTTATATTACACACAGTTGTTTATAAGAAACTAAAATTTTTAATTGATTGGTTCAAGTATTTTTTGATAGTGATGTCTGGGCAGATCACCCTGTTCCATGCATCTTGAATGCAATTGAAAAACCAAGTTAATACACAACTAACACAGCTGGCCAAGGTCCATACCTCCTTTATGTTTGGCACTTGGGGCTAAAGGAGGGAAGAGCAGGAACAGGTTATTGAGTTGGATAATCAGCCATGATCAGATTGGATGCTGGATTAGATTTGTTGGGCTGAATGGCCTACCATTGTTCCATTTTTCTATTTCAATGTTTACCAGACCACAACATGAGTGATCACTTTCACACCCAGGAGGTACAGTTTGGTAAAGTGGTAATGTCCCTATGTCTTGAGCAAAGGACTCTGGGTTCAAGTCCCAACTGCTCCAGATGTTTATGATAAAGTTTCTGCACAAGCTTGGTCAGGAAATATCTGAACTTGCTCCAGTTGTAATATTTGTTTTATACTTTTTAAAAGATTATTCTTTTTTCATTCTCCAGTTCCAAATCAGAAGGAGCACAAAATAAGTCGTGTATAAAAAATCCTCTTTTACTACAATCTGAGCTCTGGATATGCTGTAATTTAATAAGTAGTTTTTGACCTAAGTCTTAAACTCATCCACATTTCTCAATCATAGTGGCTTTGAGGACATTGACCTTTCCCCAGGTCTTCTCAGTTAAAAAAGAAATCCATTGGGTGTTAATTCATTCCACAAATGGTTTTGGCTTGTTCATTTAAATGAAATGCAGTGATAGCGTTACAGTTTGTTCAACTTCCGCAGCATTTTAAACCAACAAAAACAAACTGTTTTGCTTTTGTATCTATTATTCATTGCTTTTAAATGAATAATGCTCAGTTATAGATCTCTGCTTAGGGAGATTTTCCTTGGTCTGATAATCTATTCTAATAGGCTTACTGACCAAATTAAACTCATCAAAATACGGTAAGGTTTCAGATAATTCCCATGGCAGAAATCTTCAAATGTTCACCAAAGCAGGGAAATCTTAAATTATGCTGGTAACAATAGGCGGTAAATTTATTAATACAAATATTTTAATTAATGTAAATGATTATTTAAATTTAGATTACACATGTACATATTATCTAATGAGTTATTAGGAAGTGAATTTCTATTTCCATTATTACTGGCTTGTGTCACACTTGTATCATTTATTCATGCTTTGGGATTACCTTCATAACCAGTTAAGTGCCAGATAGTTCAACAGTTTATACACAATATATTGTTCCTTATTTCATGGGGTTTGGAATTCAAGAATAAAAATATACTGTTCCAGTTTTGCAAGGCTTTGGTGAGACTGTAATTGGAAAAGTGTCAAAACAGTGAGGAGCTGGAGGAACACAACAGGTCAGGCAGCATCAAAGGGGTAGGGGAGTCAAGGTTGCGGGCCTAGGACTTTCACCAGGACCCCAACAATGCCACTTCCACCACCGACATCACTTTTTTGCTTCTGCCTATGTCATCATACCCATACACACACCCGCTCCGGAGGCAGGCTCTACCCCCTATCTCCGAGCTCCAGATCTAAACCCAGCCCCAGCACCCAGCCCTGCTGGGATTTTGCCATTGCCTCAGACCACCCCTCACTAAGGACAAACTGTCAGTCCTTAGTAAAGGACTCAGCTTTATACCCCTCCAGCCAAACATCAATGAATACTGCTCACACCTGGACATTGCACAATTTTCCCGCTACCTCCACCTCTGCACCTATTTTTTTAACCTCAAATCTAACCCACCCTCTACAGAACCCTTTTCCTGCCTCCAACACACCCCATCCCCCTGAGCACCATCCCAAGGCCCCCTACCCTGCGTCCAACACATGCCATCCTCCTGGACACCATCCCAAGGCCTCCCACCCTCCCTCCAACACATTCCATCTTTCTGAATACCACCCCATGGCCATGTGCCCTCCCTCGACCTCTTCATCTCCAACTGCTGTTGCAACGTAGATCGCTTCAACCTCTCCACCCCTCTAACCCACTATACTCTCTCCCGCACAGAACCTGCAGCCCTCCGCTCCCTCCGCTCCAACCCTAACCGCACCATAAAACCCGCGGACAAAGGAGGTGGTGCAGTAGTGGTATGGGACACTGACCTTTACATCGTCGAGTGCAGGCACCAATTCTCTGACACCTCCTCTTAATGCTCCCTCAATTATGACCACACTCTTGATCACCAGTCCATTGTCTCTCAGGCCATCCATAACCTTTCCACCTCAGGAGACCTTCTACCCAGCGCCTCCAAGTTCATCTTTCCCCAACCCCACACCTCTCTATTCTATCTCCTTCGCAATCCTGAAGAAGGGTCTAGGCCCGAAACATTGACTCTTCTACTCCCCTGATGTTGCCTGATCTGCTGTGTTCCTCCAGCTCTGCTATATCGTCTTTGACACCAGTATCTGCAGGTCTTGCTATCTCCGAGTGACCTGAAAAGTGTGTGATGTTTAGATCTCTACGCCTATGGAAGGATCTACTCATTTTGGAATTGGTAAAGTAATAGTGAGCATGCATTAAATATATTTCTGGGATGAGAGTTTTAATTTTTAATTGACTGGGCGGTGCAGCTTTGGTCCATAATCTCTGGAGTTTAGAAGAATGAGATGACATTTGACAAGTTTGTTAAGATTTCTCAGTTCTGAGGAAGGGTCATGGACTTGGAACATTAACTTTGTTTTCTCTCCACAGGAGCTGCCAGAGCTGCTAAGATTTTCCAGCGCTTTCTGTTTTTACTGAAGATCCTTAAGAGGTTAGACAGTGACAGGTTGCTTTCTCCTGCCTTGGGAGCCTAGAACTTAGGGATGTAATATCAGAATAAGGAGCTGAACATTTAGACTGTGAATAGCAGAAAATTTTCACTCAAGTGGTTGTGAATATTTGAAATATTGTCATTTGTGTCATTTATCAGGGTTCTTTGATTCCTTCACTTTAATAAACTAGAGGGTGGCTGTGCTTATTATCATTATTGTCTTATATACCTAGATCTTTTGATTTCTTAAAGGCACTGAAACATTAGCGAGTGACTGTTTAGCAAAACCTGGAGGAACACAAGAGAAGAGCCTCTGATGCAATTGGCAAACATTAGCTTAGTGCAGGAGGTGTTAAGGTAATTCTGTAAGTCTCACAAAGGAAGTATGTGGGCTCTGTCACATTGTGCCCCCTAACTTTCCCATCCTATAACATATCAATAAGATTTGACATTGCTGCATTACCGTTACAAATGTCCTGGGTAAAGTAACAATTTTCCAAATTCTACACTAGCTTACAGAATTAAAAAAAAGTCATATTTTCCTCTCAGTACCAGACAAACTTTGGGGAGATAACAAAGTGTGGAGCTGGATGAACACAGCAGGCCAACCAGCATCTTAGGAGCACAAAAGCTGACGTTTTGGGCCTAGACCCTTCATCAGAAAAGGGAAAACTTTAGGGAGATTTCTTAATTCACTCACAGGATGTGAGTGCCAATCTCTGGGCCAGCATTTATTGCCCATTCCTAATTGACCAGACCACAGTCAACCACATTGCTGTGTGTCTGGAGCCAAATGTCGGCCAGACCGTGTAAGGATGACAGGTTTCCCTCCCTAAACAAAGATGGTATTTTTCCCCGACAATTAGCAATGGCTCATGATTCTCCATTTGAGACTTTTTCTGACAATTGGTCATGGTTTCATGATCATCATTAGACTTTTAATATCAGGTTTTCAGAATACTGAATTCAAAATCCACCCATCTGCCACGAACCAGGTCCCCAGAAATTTATCTCTATCACTGCATTAATAGTCTAGTGATGATCACACTAGGTCAGTGTGCTGGTGAACCAGGAGTGATGGGGATGGTTGTTGATTGTGGAGAGATCCACTGTGGCAAATGGAATGAGGTGTCACTGCATTGATTAAGGTGGAGATCTTATTATGTGAAATATTTTGTTTGTGGTTGTTTTGAAAGGTTACACTCACACTTTTAGAAGTTGCTCATTCATAAATTCATTGAGTTGTACAGAATGGGAACAGACCTTTCGGTCCAATTCATCGACCGTGACCAGATGTCCTAAACTGAGCTAATCCCATTTGCCAGTATTCGGGTCATCTCCCTCTAAACCCTTCCTATTCATGTACATATCCAGATACCTTTTAAATGTTGTAATTGTACCAGCCCCCACCACTTCCTCCAGCAGCTCATACCATACACACACCACTCTCTGTTGGCCCTGAGGATCCTTTTATATCTTTCCTGCCTTAGCTTAAGATCTCTGGCTTTGGACACCCCTGCCCTGGGGAAATATGTACGAATAACCAGCACAGGAGGAGCAAGAAGTGCAGCACCAGCCTGGCCCAGAGCAGATTAGAAACTCCTTGGGAGAGAAGGGCATAGCAGAGACATGCAGCTTGCAGGAGGCTTAACAGGTTACACATGATGTACACACAGGAGATAAGAGTCCATGACAGGTCAAAACACAGCCATTTCCACACCATCAATAATTTTATAAGTAATAAAGTGTTCAAATCAATTTTATTAAAATTAATTTATAAACATATTAATTTTTAATTTTCAATGCCCTTCCACATTTTCTACTGGACTTTTGTGAGTACTTCCTGGGATAATCTTTGATTTTTGGAAGACTGGCCACCAATTTCTTTCACAAAATTGTGGTGTGGCTGTGTTCTGGAATGCACTGCCTGGGAGGGTGGCTGAGGCAGGAGCCTCGCAAACTTTGGACAGTACTTGGATGAGCAATTGAATTGGCACAATACTCAATGCCATGGGCCTATAGAGCTGGAAGGTGGCACCAACGAGGGGAGTAGTGCATTTTTGACAGCACGGGTTCAATGGGCCAAAGGTTCTTTTTGGCACTGTGATTCTATGATTTTGTGATTCTAATCTTGCTCGGCATGAAGCCCTTGTTAAGTCAGGGCTTGTACGTACATGGTTAGCAAAGCAACCAAATGTGTCCTGCTGAATGCACTCTGTGGAATAAAAGGAGACTCACCGTGAAATGCCAGCTGATCTGAAAAAGGCTAAGGTCACCTCCAGAAGAGGCAATCTTCAAAGCTTGGGCGCATAATATTTCCCTATAAACAGCAGATCATTTCACTAGAGGAGAGCCGTGTTATAAGATTCCACATTTCAGTTCAACGTGCCTGACACATTTGAAGATGGATCTCAAAGTTCAATTATTAATTAACTGTACTCCAGATTAAAGCAATAAATAAGTACAGACATTTAATTTAGCTGTCGACAATGTACATAAATTTGAATAGTGAAGATAATGAACTACACAGCCTTTTATTAATTTCACCAGCCTGTGTTCTCAGTCTCTGCAGATATGCAAACTCTCAATCTGCCCAAATGGGGATGCGCTTCACATCCATTGCACCAGAGAATGTGGAAGGTCAGATTCTTTTTTGTTTCAGAAAACATGTCCTCAGGCTGTAATGAGAAGCTCATTGCACCATTCAGAATAATATTAGAATAAGTTAAACAGAAACTCAACAAATAATAATGGGTCTTTGTAATAATGGGTCCATTCAACTTCAATTATTCTCAATTCCTCATTCTGAAAGTCTGACCTTTTTTTGACTCAAACAAAGTTTCAGAGGATCAATTAGTAATTTCAACCAAGCAGTGGAAATGCTTCTTACCCCCATGACATTCTGACAATCAATGATAAGGACATTTTAATGCCACATTCAGTAATATTTCAGATAACAGAGATATTGTATCTTGAAAGATATTGCTCTGCATAGGTTTTTATGCAGACTAAAACAAGAACTTAAGAACGAGGAGCAGGAGGAGATTATTCAACCCCTCAAACCTGCTACGTTATTTACTACTATCATGGCTGATTTCATTTCAGCTTCAACTCCACTTTAAGAACATTAGAACATAAAAACTAGGAGCAGGAGTAGGCCATCCGGACCCTCGAGCCTGCCCTGCCATTTAATAAGATCATGACTGATCTTTTGGAGACTCAGGTCCACTTACCCGCCCACTGACCATAACCTTTAATTCCTCTACTGTTCAAAAACTTATCTAGCCTCGCCTTAAAAACAGTCAGCAAGGTAGCTTCAACTGCTTCACTGGGCAGGGAATTCCACAGATTCATAGCCCTTTGGGTGAAGAAATTCCTCCTGACCTCAGTCCTACATCTGCTTCCCTTTATTTTGAGGAGATGCCCTCTAGTCATAGTTTCACCTGCTAGCAGAAACAACCTCCCTGCCTCCACTTTATCTATTCCCTCCATAATCTTATATGTTTCTATAAGATCTCCCCTCATTCTTCTGAATTCCAATGAGTATAATCCCAGTCTACTCAGTCTATCCTCATAATCCAACCCTCTCAACTCTGGAATCAACCGTGAGAATCTCCTCTGCACCCCCTCCAGTGCTAGTATATCTCTTCTCAAGTAAGGAGACCAAAACTGCACACAGTACTCCAGGTGTGGCCTCACCAGGACCCTATACAGCTGCAGCATAGCCTCCCTGTTTTTAAACTCCATCCCTCTCGCAATAACAGACAAAATTCCACTTGCCTTTTTAATTACCTGCTGCACCTGCAATCCCACCTTCAGCGATTCATACACAAGGACACCCAAGCCCCTCTGCACAGCAGTGTGCTGCAATTTTTAAAAACATAGTCCATTTTGCTGTTATTCCTACCAAAATGGATGACCTCACACTTATCAACATTGTACTCCATCCGCCAGACCTTTGCCCACTCACTTAGACTATCCATATCCCTCTGCAGACTTTCAGAGTCTTCTGCACGGTTTGCTCTACCACTCACCTTAGTGTCATCTGCAAATTTTGACACACCACGCTTAGTCCCCAACTCCAAATCATCTATGTAAATTGTAAACTATTTTCTGCAAGCCCTCCATAACCCTTCACCCCATTACTAATTAAAAACCTGTCTACGTCCTCCTGAAATTTACTAATGTCCCAGCATCCACTGTTCTGTCAGAGAGTGAATTCCACAGATTCAAGACCCCTTTAGAGAAGTAAGTAACATTTACAATGAATTTGGCACATTATCATGATATGGTCAATTTTTGATCAATGTGATAATTTTTAACTGTGGGAACAATAATGACAGAAATGTAACTGTAAAGCTGTCATCACATTGTTTTTTGCTGTTGTAAACTTGGATAGTTGTCAAAACAACTTGATTTTTTAAGACAATTCTGTTACCTCGTGACTTTAAAAATAAACTTGGTGTATGATCATAGGTTTTCAACTACATCATAAGATTTATTCAGCCTGTCATGCCAGTTGTGATGGGACTGTGGATTTCAGAGATGTATTTTGTCCCTTTTTTTAATGAAGAGAGGTACTGGGAAGTCTGCTTCAAGGCAATAAAGTAAACAGCTTGTGAGATCTTTGGTTGCCATGGGTACCTGCATGGTCCCTATTATGCTTGTCTCTTCATTTATACACTTAACATTCTATGTTCCAGTCCTTTTCTGGCCCCCACCTGCAACTCTTTCTCCGATACTTAAATGATATCATTGGTGCCGCTTCCCCCCCCCCTCTGGAATTGGAAAACTTCATCAATTTCGCCTCCAATTTCCACCCTACCCTCATGTTCAGCTGGTCTATCACTGACTCCTCCCTTCACTTCCTCGAAGTTTCTGTTTCCATTTCTGGGGATGGATTGGCAACTAATATCCTTTGCAAGCCCATTGATTCCCACAGCTACCTGGACTATACATCCTCACATCCCACTTCCCGTAAAGACGCCGTCCCATTCTCCCAGTTCCTCTGTCTCCGTTGTATATGTTCAGATGAGGTCAACTTCAACAAGGGATCCTCTGAAATGTCCACCTTCTTCCTCAACCGAGGATTCCCCAGCTCTATTGTCAACAGGGCCCCAGGTTCGACCCATCTCCCGCACTTCCGGCCTCACCCTTTTTTGTCTGTCCTGCAACAGCGATAGCGTTCCCCTTATTCTTACAGACCACCTCACCAGCATCCACATCCAGAAGATCATCAGACCATTTCCCCCACCTCCAGTTTTCCCCTCACTTCCCTTGTCCTCCTTCCGCAGGGACTGTTCCCTCAGGGACACCATGGTCCACACTTCCTTCATTCCCAACACCTCCTCACAGCCCTACAGCTCCTTTCCCTGTAACCAGTGAAGGCATAACAGCTGTCCATTTACCTCCTCCCTCCCCAGTATCCAAAGGCCCAAGCATACCTTCCAGGTGAAGCAACACTTCACCCGTACTTCCCAGAATCTAGTCTACTGCATTCACTGCTCGCAATGTGGTCTCCTCTACACTGGGGAAACAAAGCGTAGGCTTGGTGACCACTTTGCAGAACATCTACCTTCTGCTCACAAAAAAGACCCTGAACTTCAATGCACCATCCTGCTCTCTGGCCAAGATCCTTGTCTCTAGCTTGCTGCAGTGTTCCAGCGAAGCCCGATGCAAGCTGGAGGAACAACACCTCATTTTCCACTTGGGGACCCTGCAGCTCTCCAGGCTCAATACTGAGTTCAATAATTTTAGGGCCAATACTCTCCCGTGTCCCAGCCCCCACCCCACACACCAGGCCTTGTTACCACATAGCCAGCCATTACACACCCCCTGTTGTTAGTCACTAACAGTCCCCATTAACAACTATTCACCCTCCCAATCTGATTGTTAGCGACTCCTTTGTCTGTCCAAATGTCTTTCTTTCTCTTTGGGCCCTATCCTATCATTTATTCCCTAATGTACCCACCTCCCTATTTTCTGCACATAAACTGACATTTTCCCAGGCACTATCAGTTCTGAGCAAGGGTCACCGAACCCGAAACGTTAACTCTGTTTTACCTTTCACAGATGCTGCTAGACCTGCTGGGCTTTTCCAGCAGCTTTGTTTTTGTTCCTGATTTACAGCATCCACAGTTCTTTCAGTTTCTATTTTGTTTGTGAGGTCTTGTGGTTACTTTTTAAAAGTTGTAGCAATAGAAGCAGGCTGAATGGGTGGGGTTGATCTCCCACGGCACCAAAATTTTAGTTTTAGCTTTCAGGAGCAGTTGTTGCTGGAGGCATGAAGCTGGATGTGGAACCTCTTATTCTTCCCTCTGTTACAGATAAAATCTAGGGTTCTCTACCTGCTGTTAGAATTGCATGTGAGATCATCTATTTTACTGAGTTTGCCTTTGCCAAGGTGTGTTTATGGGATGTTACGAAATTGGGACACTCAAAGTATAGTTTATTATTCTGTAAAGGCTTTTAATAGAGTTGCAATTGAGCCAATTCTCTTCTTTTATTTTGATTTTGTCTGTATTTTTACTCCAGTGTATGAATAAAGTGTGCTTTGCTTCAAGCCAGGTAGTTTGACCAATCAAATTACATCCGAAATGAAATGCCTTGCACTTACCTTTAACATAAGAAAAAGCTAAGGTCTCGACTACCTCTTTGACAAGTTTTGAGGGGATTTGGTCCGATCCATAACATTGTACAGAGCTTCGCTCTTTTGCATTCCCTGCTCCTTTTGAAAGTTATGATTGACCCTACGCTTGCCGTTCTTTTAAAGAAATTTCTCAATAGTTGAATCTAATTATACACTTATCCTTTGCTGATGTTGCTGTAACATTTATGTGTAAATAGAGGTAATCTTTCCTGCTATTTTTACCTACCAGTGTGTTTCTACCAACTATGTCAGGCAGGGGTGTGACATCTTGGCCAAGGCCAAGTGAAACTTGTTCTGCTTGCCTTGAGCTAGCCCTCAGCCAGATAAAGAACTGTACCAATATAATAAACGAAAGAACAGCTGATGCTGGAGATCTGAAACATGTGAAACAGAAATTGTTGACGTCGGTGATATGGACACTCCTGTGGTGATGTGTTGCTGAAAGATGTGGTTAAGCATGATTACACTGTGCCTGCTTTCATGAGGTCTGGAGCTCGTCTCACTTAGACAGTCCAGTTGGCAATTTTCAAGGCCAAAGACAAGGTAATTCAGGTGGAAGATTCCAGTTGAATTTGTTTTGCATGCTCCTTTCTTGCTTTTTATGCCCTTTTTTGAGATTTGAGTCAATCCCAACTCTGGTGTTTAAATCTGCAAGGAATTTCAGTTTGCCACCTCCTGGAACTTAAGTTTATAAAATTTACTTGTGGGACTTGGGTGTTGCTGGCTGGGCAGTATTTATTGCCTGCTCCTAGCTGCCCTTGACCTGAATAGCTTGCTAGGCCATTTCAGAGGGCAGTTAAGATTCAACCACATTATGGTGGGTCTGGAGTCACATATAGGCCAGGCCAGGTAAGAATGGCAGATTTCCTTCCCTAAAGGACATTACTGAACCAGATTGGTTTTTCCAACAATTGGCAGTGATTTCATTGTTATCAATAGAATCTTAATTGCAGATTTTTTAATTGACTTGAAATTCTACCATTTTCCACAGGAGGATTCAGAAATAAAAACAGAAATTGCTGAAAATGATCAGCAGGTCTGACAGCATCTGTAGAGACAAATCAGAGTTAACACTTCAGGTTCACGGACCCTTCCTTAGAACTGACAGTAGATAGGAAAATGTTATTTTTTATGTAGAAGATAGACCACACTGAGAGAGAAAAACAGATAGACAGACAAAGGAACAGATAACAGTCAGTTAGGAGAATGAATAGCTACTAATGGGGACTATTAATGGCTGGCAGTGGCTAATAGCAATCTTTGTGATAACAAGGCCTATGTGGAGATTGGGGCAGAGACATGGGAGAAGGTGTCTCAAGCGCTGAAATTTTTGAACTCAATCTTGAATTCAGAAGGCTATAGAGTTCCAAAGTGGAAATTTTGGTGTTGTTCTGCCGTCTCGTGCTGAGCTTCATTGGAAAACTGCAGTAAGCCTGAGGTAGAGATGTTGGTCTGGGATTTTTTTTCCTTTATTCATTCGCGGGATGAGGGCGTCACTGACTAGGCAGCATTTATTGTCCATCCCTAATTGCCCAGAGGGCAGTTCAGAGCCAACCACATTGCTGTGGGTCTGGAATCACATGTAGGCCAGACCAGGTTAGGATTGCAGTTTCCTTCCCGAAAGGACATTAGTGAACCAGATGTTTTTTTCCCTGACAATTGACAATGGATTCATGGCCATCATTAGATTGTTAATTCCAGATATTTATTGAATTCAAATTCCACCATCTGCTGTGGCAGGATTTGAACCCAGGTCCCCAAAACATTATCTGGCTCTCTGGATTAACAGTCCAGTGATAATGCCACTAGGCTGCCATCTCCACTTGGTGTGTTAAAGTGGCAGGCAACTGGAGGCCCATGGTCTTCCTTGCAAGCAGACTGTGGATGTTCTGTGAAGCAGCCACCCAGTAAATGCTTCATTTCCCCAACGTAGAGAAGACCACATTGTGAGCAGTGAATGCAGTAGAGCAGATTGAAGGCAGTGCAAGTAAAGCATTGCTTCACCTGGAAAGTGTGTTTGGGATTCAGACCTGTATCCCCGGAATATTAGCTAAATTTGTGGATTAATAGTCTAACAATAAAACAACTAGGCTACTGCCTCCCTACTGACAGTGTGTGTGGAATCCCTTTTTGACCTTGTTCTGTTGCCTCAGAGTAGAAGTGTATTTGTTGATCACAGTGGCATTCTGATTCTGGACAGAAATGAGGCACTGATTGATCCCATTCGGGGAATAACTGAGGCATCAGACAAGCTTGTTTTTGATGGTGATGTGCACCTTGCAAAATTGTCATTCTACTTAAGGAGCACACTTCCAGGCAGCCTTATACCTTCAGGTGTCCTTTCCCTGCCCACTGCTATTGCCTCCTGATTTGAGAGACAATGATGAGGCACCTGAGTTTCTGTGATATGATGGTGTGACAGTGATAAGTATTCCCTGTTTGCGTTGTGCATGAAGGCTGTGAGAATATTTTTAAAGATTTGCTTGAAACTACTGCAAAAGTACAATGGAAAGAAGCCAATGGTTCTTTCTTGTGATTTGCATTATGGGGAATTCATAAGGACAGGAGTTTGCCTGAAAAGAAGATTTCCATGAAGACATGATCACCTGTTGGATTCCCTTTCTGTTCCTCCCTCTCTACATTCTGATAGAAGTCAACTTGGCATTCTTTTCTTTTGATGCTCATCAGCTGTGAGATCTTTCATTGACTTGTGAGTCTTTGAACATGAAAGTAAAGTTCTCTGACACAATCAGATATTGTTGACTTGCTTGCCTGTTCCCGTTCAGATGTTTCTTCACCATGCTAGGTGACATCATTAGTGGAGCCTCTGATGAAGTGATGTTACTCTACTCTGTGTGGAATTTATACTGTCCAGTTCATTATGGTGGGTTGTGTCATTTCTGGTTTTGATTTGTATGGGTTGTATGTGGGGTCCAAATCTATATTTTTGTTGATTGAAGTATGGGTGGAGAGCAGAACACAATCAGACATGCTGTGGTAAACTATTCTAGGAGCAAACAGACCACAAGCAAAACATTGACTGTGCATGACATTCCAACTAAAGCTCAACGTGGATGAAGAATGAAGAGATTACATACCCAGGCACCAACCATGAGGACATAGAAGGAATACGTGGAGATGTTTGCTGTGCCAGAACATTCAAAAGAAGAATAAAAGCTCAAGGGTCTATCCTGCTGAGAACCAAGGATGGAGGGGAATTCATAAGGACAGGAGTCTGACTGAAGAGAAGATTTCCATGAAGAGATGATCACCTGTTGGATTCCCTTTCTGTTTCTTGTTCTCTATGTTCTGATGGAAGTCAACATATCAGGTTGGGCCTTTTGATGCTAGATGCTTCAGAAATGCAGACCGGTAGTCCGATAAAGTCTGATGAAGAATTCCAGCACTGGGCAGGGGGAGATGAGAAGCTATGTGCCCTATTTGTGGCTCTAGCTGTTATATTCCAATAAAGCACCCAAAACTTTACAATGTGTGAATGTATGAGTGAATGGATGGGTAAATGTGTAGTCATTCAATTGGGTAGGTGGGTAGGTGAATGGTGAGGAAATATAGTAGCCTGGGTGAAGTGAGTGGGTGAGGAAGTAGGGTGCGGTGGGTGAAATGCGTGTGAGGAAGTAGGGTAGGGTGGGTGAAGTGAGTGGGTGAGGATGTAGGGTGGGGTGGGTGAAGTGAGTGGGTGAGGATGTAGGGTAGGGTGGGTGAAGTGAGTGGGTGAGGATGTAGGGTGGGGTGGGTGAAGTGAGTGGGTGAGGAAGTAGCGTAGGGTGGGTGAAGTGAGTGGGTGAGGATGTAGGGTAGGGTGGGTGAAGTGAGTGGGTGAGGATGTAGGGTAGGGTGGGTGAAGTGATTGGGTGAGGATGTAGGGTGGGGTGGGTGAAGTGAGTGGGTGAGGAAGTAGCGTAGCGTGGATAAAGCAATGCCCAGGGTACCTGGCTGACTGCATGGCAATAGTGTTAATTGGCAGGTCCGTGAGACATGTAAATAGGTAGGAAAGATATTGGGCTGTCACGTCAGGAGTTTGCTGGGTTGTAGTGGAGAATAGTGTGGTCATCGCCATGTTGGGCTGGGGATATGTGGAATGGATCATGAATGAGTCCAGAGGTGAGGGGGATAATCAGGGGTTTAATCAGGGCATTGATTGTGGGGGTGAGGATCAGTGTGAATAGTTTTAGGGCCAGTGGATGGTACACAGAGGCTCGACAGCTCCTTCCAATGCTCTCGAGACTGGAAGACCTGGGACTCTTTCTTTGACTTGAAACAGTCAGAAGTCACACGACACCGGGTTATGGTCCAAAAGAGTTATTTTTGATTGAAACATTCTCACCTTTCTTCCTTCATACCCCCTCCAGCTCAGTTCCAGCACTATCCCAGCACAGAGACATCTATAGGGAAGTCTCCCTGCTGTCTGCCACAAGGAAGATCATAGCATGGATCCTCCTCAGCCACCTCTCCCCAGTGTCTGAAAAGTTTCTTCCAGAGTCACAGAGCAGTTTTTACCCTTTGAGAAGTAACACCGACATTTCACAAAATAACAAAGTCAAGAAAAATGTGAAGGACAGCGGCCATTACTGTACATGGGCTTTTTTAAAAAGTTAATTAAAGCCTTTCACTGTCAATTGTGAAGATTTATGGAGTATCCTTCTCCCATTGTGATGACTTTAGAAATGTGTAACCATTAACTGCGTACTGCACAATGACATGTAAGCTGCTTTTGTCACCAACAGAACTATTGAAGACTCTATTGCCAAGAGGACTGGGGGCAAACAAGGTTGCATCATTGCACCAACTCTCTTTTTCCGTTATCCTCAGAATAAAACACCACCTCATCTCCCCAAAATTACTCACAAGCACAGGGGCATTGCACAGAGAAGTTAGGGAACTGTTCCACCTTCTGTCACCTTCAATCCAAAACCAAACAACGCCCCAGACTCACTCATTAGCTTGTCAATAACTTTGTTGAAATATATGAGGAAACTAAACTTCACCAATCCCATGGCAAACAAAGTGTTCTTCCAACCCGTTTTCACAGCACAGCACCAACACACATCAATTAAGATCAATGGTAATATCCTCGAAAATGCAGACCATTTGTTTGGATCTCATTGAAAATCATTATCACCTCCGATTCCAGCTCAGCTCAGTGAGGAAAAGAGTAGTTGATGATCAGAATGTCAAACAGGAGACCGAGGTCATTGTTCCCAGCCATGATAAGCCCACACCAGGCCTCAAAGCTCTGGAACTGTACTGTCAGCAGTGCCTTCAAATCTGCTGGCCAGAAAGGTGGAGCTTTCTCTCCCATGCCAACAACACATCCTGCATTGAGCTGCTAAGCTCTGAAATCCAGTTTTGGTTGAGTGACATCGTTAGGTTGTTGACTTGTTCGCCAAACTGGCTTGTTCTCATTCAGTTGTTTCGTCACTGTGCTAGGTGTAATCATCAGCAGAACCTCCGATGAAGCGATGTTATTCTACTCTGCTTGGAATTTATACTGTTCGGTCCCTTATGGTGAGTAGTGCTGTTTCCAGTTTTGATCTGTATGGATTTGTATATGGTGTCCAATTACATATATTTGTTGATTACGTAATAGATAGACAACCATGCGTCTCGGAATTCCAGTGGGTGTCTATATTTAGCTTGGGACAAAGGTAACTGTGCTAGCCCAATCCATAGACACACACGGGAATTCCGAGACGCATGGTTGTCTATTTGTAATGTAACCAACAAATATATGTAATTGGACACCATATACAAATTCATACAGATCAAAACTGGAAACAGCACTACTCACCATAATGGACAAAGCATTATAAATTCCAAGCAGAGCAGAATAACATTGCTCATCGGAGGCCTCACTAATGATGTCACCTAACATGGTGACGAAACGTCTGAACGAGAACAAGCCAGCTCGGTGAGCAAGTCAACAACCTCACCCACAACCTGAGCTATAGATCTTTGCCAAAACTTTAAATGACATTGTAACAAATCCCTCCTAGAAATCCAACTGTGTTACTTTCATCAAGTCTTTCTGTTGCCTCTTCAAAACACTCCAACAAGTTTGTTAAACCCAATTTTGAAAATCCTCATGTTTTGTTGAGATCTGTGCCAGGATTTACAGGCTCATGATTAAATTTCACATCAGCATTTTGTTGAATTCTTCCAATTTGTTCTGTGCTTTCCTTAAGCTTCATAGAACAAAGAACAAAGCAAATTACAGCATAGGAACAGGCCCTTCGGCCCTCCAAGTCTGTGCCGATCCAGATCCTCTATGTAAACCTGTTACTTATTTTCCAAAGATAATGGGGACTGCAGATGCTGGAGATTCCAAGATAATAAAATGTGAGGCTGGATGAACACAGTAGGCCAAGCAGCATCTCAGGAGCACAAAAGCTGACGTTTCGGGCCTAGACCCTTCATCAGAGAGGGGGATGGGGGGAGGGAACTGGAATAAATAGGGAGAGAGGGGGAGGCGGACCGAAGATGGAGAGTAAAGAAGATAGGTGGAGAGAGTGTAGGTGGGGAGGTAGGGAGGGGATAGGTCAGTCCAGGGAAGACGGACAAGTCAAGGAGGTGGGATGAGGTTAGTAGGTAGCGGGGGGTGCGGCTTGGGGTGGGAGGAAGGGATGGGTGAGAGGAAGAACCGGTTGGGGAGGCAGAGACCGGTTGGACTGGTTTTGGGATGCAGTGGGTGGGGGGGAAGAGCTGGGCTGGTTGTGTGGTGCAGTGGGGGGAGGGGACGAACTGGGCTGGTTGAGGGATGCAGTAGGGGAAGGGGAGATTTTGAAACTGGTGAAGTCCACATTGATACCATATGGCTGCAGGGTTCCCAGGCGGAATATGAGTTGCTGTTCCTGCAACCTTCGGGTGGCATCATTGTGGCAGTGCAGGAGGCCCATGATGGACATGTCATCAAGAGAATGGGAGGGGGAGTGGAAATGGTTTGCGACTGGGAGGTGCAGTTGTTTTTTGCGAACTGAGCGGAGGTGTTCTGCAAAGCGGTCCCCAAGCCTCCGCTTGGTTTCCCCAATGTAGAGGAAGCCGCACCGGGTACAGTGGATGCAGTATACCACATTGGTGGATGTGCAGGTGAACCTCTGCTTGATGCGGAGGTTCACCTGCACATCCACCAATGTGGTATACTGCATCCACTGTACCCGGTGCGGCTTCCTCTACATTGGGGAAACCAAGCGGAGGCTTGGGGACCGCTTTGCAGAACACCTCCGCTCAGTTCGCAAAAAACAACTGCACCTCCCAGTCGCAAACCATTTCCACTCCCCCTCCCATTCTCTTGATGACATGTCCATCATGGGCCTCCTGCACTGCCACAATGATGCCACCCGAAGGTTGCAGGAACAGCAACTCATATTCCGCCTGGGAACCCTGCAGCCATATGGTATCAATGTGGACTTCACCAGTTTCAAAATCTCCCCTTCCCCTACTGCATCCCTCAACCAGCCCAGTTCGTCCCCTCCCCCCACTGCACCACACAACCAGCCCAGCTCTTCCCCCCCACCCACTGCATCCCAAAACCAGTCCAACCGGTCTCTGCCTCCCCAACCGGTTCTTCCTCTCACCCATCCCTTCCTCCCACCCCAAGCCGCACCCCCCGCTACCTACTAACCTCATCCCACCTCCTTGACCTGTCCGTCTTCCCTGGACTGACCTATCCCCTCCCTACCTCCCCACCTACACTCTCTCCACCTATCTTCTTTACTCTCCATCTTCGGTCCGCCTCCCCCTCTCTCCCTATTTATTCCAGTTCCCTCCCCCCATCCCCCTCTCTGATGAAGGGTCTAGGCCCGAAACGTCAGCTTTTGTGCTCCTGAGATGCTGCTTGGCCGACTGTGTTCATCCAGCCTCACAACTTATTTTCCAAAGATCTGTATCCCTCTGCTCCCTGCCCATTCATGTATCTGTGCAGATACATCTTAAATGACGCTCTCATGCCAGCCTCTACCATCTCCGCTGGCAATGTGTTCCAGGCACCCACCACTCTGTGTAAAGAACTTTCCATGCATATCTCCCTTAAACTTATCCCCTCTCATCTTGAAATTGTGATCCCTAGTGACTGAATCCCACACTCTGGGAAAAAACTCATTGCTATCCACCTTGTTTATACCCCTCATGATTTTGTAGACCTCAATCAGGTCCCCCCTCAACCTCCATCTTTCTAATCTAAATAATCTTAATCTACTCAATTTCTCTTCATTTCTAATGCCCTCCATACCAGGCAACATCCTGGTGAATCTCCTCAGTACCCTCTCCAAAGCATCCATATCCTTTTGGTAATGTTGCGACCAGAAATGGATGCAGTATTCCAAAAGTGGTCAATCCAAAGTCAGATACAACTGCAACATGACCTGCCAGCTCTTGTACTCAATACCCTGTTTGATGAAGGAAAGCATGCTGTATGCCTTCTTGCCACTCTAGCCACCTGCGTTGCCACCTTCAGGGTACAATGGGCCTGAACATCCAGATCTCTCTGTGCATCAGTTTTCCCCAGGGCGTTTCCATTTACTGTATAGTTCACTCCTGAATTGGATCTTCCAAAATGCATCACCTCGTATTTGCCCGGATTGAACTCCATCTGCCATTTCTCCACCCAACTCTCCACTCTATCTATATTCTGCTGCATTCTCTGACAGTCCCCTTCACTGTCTGCTACTCCACCAATCTTCGTGTCATCTGCAAACTTACTAATCAGGCCATCTGTATCTTCCTCCAGATCATTTATGTATATCACAAACAACAGCTGTCCCAGCACAGATCCCTGTGGAACACCACTGGTCACAGTTCTCCATTTTGAGGAATTCCTTTCCAGTCCAACTCTCTGTTTCCTGTTGCCCAGTCAGTTCTTTATCCATCTGGCTAGTACACCCTGGACCCCACGTGGCTTCACTTTTTCCATCAGCCTATCATGGGAAACCTTATCAAATGCCTTACTGAAGTCCATGTAGATGACATCCACAGCCCTTCCCTCATCTATCAACTTTGTCATTTCCTCAAAGAATTCTACCAAGTTGGTAAGACATGAACTTCCCTGCACAAAACCATGCTGCCTATCACTAATAAGCCCATTATCTTCCAAATGTAAATAGATCCTATCCCTCAGTATCTTCTCCAGTAGCTTCCCCACCACTGACGTCAGGCTCACCGGTCGATAATTACTTGGATTATCCTTGCTACCCTTCTTAAACAAGGGGACAACATGAGTAATTCTCCAGTCCTCTGTGACCTCACCTGTGCTCAACGATGCTGCAAAGATATATGTTAAGGCCCAAGTTATTTCCTCTCTCACTTCCCTCAAAACCTGGGATAGATTCCATCCGGACCTGGGGACTTGTCCACCATGATGTCTTTTAGAATATCCAACAATACCCCCCTCCTTATGCTGACTTGACTTACAGTAATCAAACATCTATCCCTAACCTCAATATCCATCATGTCCCTCACTTCAGTGAATACGGACGCAAAGTAATCATTAAGAATCTCAATGATTTTTCTCTGACTCCTCACATAACTTCCCTCCTTTGTCCTTGACTGGGCCAACCCTTTCTCTAGTTACTCCCTTGCTCCTTATGTATGAATAAAGGGCTTTGGGATTTTCCTCAATCCTGTTTGCTAAAGATATTTCATGACCCCTTTCAGCTCTCTTAATTCCTCATTTCAGATTGGTCCTACTTTCCCAATATTCTTCCAAAGTTTTGTCTGTTTTCAGTTGCCTCGACCTTATGTATGCTTCCTTTTTCCTCTTTGCTCATCTCACAGTTTCACCTGTCATCCATGGTTCCCTAATCTGGCCCTTTCTATCCCTCATTTTCACAGGGACATGTCTGTCCTGCACTCTAATCTACTTCTGTTTAAAAGCCTCCCACATATCAAATGTGGATTTATCCTCAAAAGCTGCTCCCAATTCACATTCCCTAGCTCCTGTCGAATTTTTCTAGAGTTGGCCTTCCCACAATTCAGCACTCTTCCTTTAGGATCACTCTTGACTTTGTCCATGAGAGTTCTAAAACTTACAGAATTGTTATCACTATTTGCAAAGTAATCCCCTACTGAAACTTTAACCACCTGGCCGGGCTCATTCTCCAACACCAGGTCCAGTATGGCCCCTTCCCGAGTTGGGCTATTTACATAATGCTCTAGAAAACCCTCCTGGATGCTCCTTACGAATTCTGCTCAATCTTGACCCCTAACACTAAGTAAATCCCAGCCAATGTTGGGAAAATTAAAATCTCCCATCACCACCTCCCTGTTGCTCCAACACCTTTCTATAATCTGTCTACATATTTGTACTACTATCTCACGCTCACTGTTGGGAGGCCTGTAGTACAGCCCCAACATTGTTATTCCACCCTTCCTTTTTCCGAGTTCTGCCCATATTGCCTCACTGCTCGAGTCCTCTATAGTGCCCTCCGTCAGCACAGCTGTGATATCCTCTTTGACCAGTAATGCAACTCCTCCACCCCTTTTACCTCCCTCTCTATCCTGCCTGAAGCATCTATATCCTGAGATATTTAGTTGCCAATCATGCCCTTCCCTCAACCAAGTCTCAGTAATAGCAATAACATCATACTCCAAGGTACTAATCCAAGCCCTAAGTTCATCTACTTTACCTAATACACTTCTTGCATTAAAACAAATGCACCTCAGACCACCTGTCCCTCTGTGTTCATCATCTGCTTTCTGCCTACTCCTCCCCTTGGTCACACTGACTTCATTATCTAGTTTCTTACAGGCTTTAGTTACTACGCCCTTACTTTCCACTAACCTCCTCATTTGGGTCCCATCCCCCTGCCACATGAGTTTCATTGTAAATTATACCTTTTATAATATTTGCAGCACGTCAAAAGACCGTTCAATTCAACAGGCCCATGTATTTATGTCCCACATGAGCTTCCTCCCTCATTTAATCCTATTGGTACCTCCATCTAAATCTTTATCCCTCTTAGAACAGGTGGACATAATAACTAAGAGCCAGAGGAGGCCATTCAGCCCCTCAAGCCCGATCTACTAGTTAATCCAATCATGGCTGATGTCATCTTGGCCTCAATTTCACTTTCATGCCCTCTCTCCATATCCCTTCACCCCACCATTAATTAAATATCTGTCTATCTCCTCCTTAAATTTACTTAATGTCCCAGCATCCACTACACCTGGGGACATCAATTCCACAGATTCATGACTCTTTGAGGAAAGTAAATTAAAAAAGAAGCATTTCAAGCCCACTGACTCCCACAGCTACCTGGAATACACCTCCTCCCACCCACCTTCCTGCAAAAATGCCATCCCCTATTATCAATTCCTTCGCATTTGCCGCATCTGCTCCCGGGATGAGGCATTCCACTCCCCTACATCTCGGATGTCGTCTTGTTTCAAGGACTGCAACTTCCCCCCCTCAGTGGTCGAGAACGTCCTCGACCGTGTCTCCCGCCTCATACCCCCTCCCTGCAATAAAAACCAAAACAGAATCCCCTTCATCCTCATACATCAGCCCACCAACCTCCGGATTCAACGCATCATCCTCCGACAATTCCGCCATCTGCAATCCAACCCCACCACCAAAGATATGTTTCCCTCTCCACCCTATTTGCCTTCCGGAGGGACCACCCTCTCTGTGATTCCCTTGTCTGCTGCACACTGCCCTCCAGCCCCACCAAACCTGGCACTTTTCCCTGCAACTGCAGGAAGTGCTACGTTTACCCCCACGCCTCCCCTCTCACCCCCATCCCAGGCCTCAAGATGACTGTCCACATCAAGCAGATGTTCACCTGCACATCTGTTAATGTGGTATACAGCATCCACTGTTCACGTTGTGGCCTCCTCTACATTGGGGAAACCAAGCAGAGGCTTGGGGACCGCTTTGCAGAACACTTCTGCTTGGTTCGCACTAAACAACTGCACCACCCAATCGTGAACCACTTCAACTTGCCCTCCCATTCCGCAGATGACATGTCCAACCTGGGCCTCCTGCAGTGCCACAAATTTGCCACCCGAAGGTTGCAGGAACAGTAGCTCAGATGCTGCATGGGAACCCTGCAGCCCAATGGTATCAAATGTGGATTTCACAAGCTTCAAAATCTCCCCTCACACAAGTACATCCCAAAACCAGCCCAGCTCGTCCCCGACTCCCTAACCTGTCCTTCCCCCTACCTATCCCCTCCTCCTGACTCAAGCCCCACCCCCATCTCCTCCCTACCAACCACATCCCACCCCCTTTGATCTGTCTGTCCTCCCTGGACTGACCTATCTCCTCCCTGCTTCCTCACCTTTACTGGCTCCATCCACGCCTCTTTGACCAGTCTGTCTCCTCTCCACCTATCTTCTCCTCTATCCATCTTCTATCTGCCTCCCCCTCTCTCCATATTTATTTAAGAACCCCCTTCCCCTCCCCCATTTCTGAAGAATGACCTAGGCCCGAAAAGTCAGCCTTCCTGTTCCTATGTTGCTGCTTGGCCTGCTGTGTTCATCCAGCTCTACACATTGTTATCTTAATTTCTCCTCACCTCTGTTTTAAATCTGCCACCTATTATCCTAAAGCTCTGATCTCTCGTAGATTGGCTCACATGAGGAAAATCCTTTTTCTGCCTACTTTGTCATTCACCTTCAACAATTCATAGAAACAGCTTACGTACTTACAGAAGTTTTTGCAATTCATTTTTAATATTTTATAATAGTTATCTTTCCTAATTTACCTTTGGAGTTTTTATGATGCTTTCACAACCTTTTGTTGATCTTTACAGGTTTCCCAATCTCCCTACCTGCCACTCACCTTTGCAATATTGTATACGTTATTTTTATTCTTTATGTTATCTTTAACTTCCTTGCTTAGCCAAGTATGTTTCCATTCCTATCCCCATAACCCCACACACACTATTACAATCTTCTTTCCTCTCTGAAATACATTTCAGTTGGGAAGAATTGAATACTTTCTTAAACACCTGACATTGCTCATCAACTGTTCTACCTTTCAGTCTTCCCCCCTAAATCGGTCCTAATGCCTGCGAAGTTACTTCAGGACATGAGTGCTCGACTCCAATTTCTCACCCTCCAACTGAATATGAGCTTGAAGCATGCACTTCAACTTATCCAACTTTTCTTTAACTATTTTCATGTATTCATCTCAACTGCTCTTTGTACTTATATGTTTGAACCAGTTTCGAAATGAAATAACATTTGTACTAATTGCCTGTCGGATTTACTAGCAACAATCTGATATTTATAGATCATAGAATCCCCACAGCTTGGAAGCAGGCCAATCAGACCACCCTGACTCTCCAAACAGCATCCCAGCCAGACCTATGCACCTACTCTACACCTCTAACCATGCATTGCCCATGGCTAATCCACCTCAGCTGCACATCCCTGAAAATAATCGGCAATTTAATATGGCTAGTCCGCCTGGCCTGCACATCTTTAGACTGTGGGAGGAAACCAGAGCACCGGGAGAAAACCCATGCAGACACAGGGACAATACGCAAACTCCACACAGGCAGTGACCTGAGGATGGAATCGAACTCAGGTTTCCAGCTTCATGAGGCAACAGTGATAACTAATGAGCTGCTGTGCCGACCATGGGCCCTTAACCTGGCCTCCCCAGTAATAAACAAAACTTTCTGATTGGATAAAGCACTTCAATGATGCTTTAGTTGTAAAAACACATGAATGATATGTCAATGTGCTTGGCTTGACAGAAAGGCGAATGTATTGAGCGTACAGGCTGCTGATGGGAATTGACAACTGGTGCTGCATGGCACAAATTTACAGCATTATGGCCATGACTGATATCATTTAGCCACATATTTTGACGATGAATGGGAACTGTTTTCTTGCTGTAACGGGGAGTGCAATCAACACACTTCCTTTTTCAGTGTCCAATTAACACGATTGTGTGAAATCATCAGACTAAATGATCATCGCTAATTAGAATTGTAACAGTCTTCATCATATAGCTGCAATAATGGGATTCTTAATTGTGTGCATTTGCATAATGCTTTGATTACAGAAAAAAACTAGTTCCCCTCATTTTGTATTCCAAGCAACAACGTTTACTTAACGGTGGGAATGAGCATGGAAGATGGATGCTGGACCTGTGCAGGTCCATTCCAGGTTTGGCAAAGAATAGTACGGCGTAGAAGAAAGTCATTCAGGCCATAGCACTTGTTCTAGCTCTTTGAAGATAGCCCAGTTTATCACACTCCCCTCCACGTTACCCATATCCCTGCAATTGTTCCCTTCTCAAGTTTTATCAAACTTGTTTTTGAAAATTACTAATGAATCAGTTTCCAATGGCCACTCAGGCTGTGCTTTCTAAATCACTAGATTAACCTCGTTGCATAAAGTTTACTCTTCTCATCTGTCCTGTTATCAACTAGCCTTAAATCTGTGTTCTCTGGTTAATGGCAGTGGAAAGAGCATCTCGCAAGCTACTCTGTAAAAAATCCTTATAATTTTTGAACACCTCTAGAACATACAACATTACAGCACAGTACAGGCCCTTCAGCCCTCGATGTTGTGCCAACGTGTCATACCGATCTCAAGCCCATCTAACCTACACTATTCCATGTACGTCCATATGCTTATCCAATGACGAATTAAATGTACCTAAAGTTGGAGAGTCTACGACTGTTGCAGGCAAAGCGCTCCATTCCCTTACTACTCTCTGAGTAAAGAAACTATCTCTGACATCTGTCCTATATCTTTCACCCCTCAATTTAAAGCTATGCCCCCTCGTGCTCGCCATCACCATCCTAGGAAAAAGGCTCTCCCTATCCACCCTATCTAACCCTCTGATTATTTTGTATGTTTCAATTAAGCCACCTCTCAACCTTTTTCTCTCTAATGAAAACAGCCTCAAGTCCCTCAGCCTTTCCTCGTAAGACCTTCCCTCCATACCAGGCAACATCCTAGTAAATCTCCTCTGCACCCTTTCCAAAGCTTCCACATCCTTCTTATAATGCGGTGACCAGAACTGTACACAATACTCCAAGTGCGGCCGCACCAGAGTTTTGTACAATTTCACCATAACCTCTTGGTTCCGAAACTCGATCCCTCTATTAATAAAAGCTAAAACACTGTATGCCTTCTTAACAGCCCTGTCAACCTGGGTGGCAACTTTCAAGGGTCTGTGTATATGGACACCGAAATCTCTCGGCTCATCTACACTACTAAGAATTTTACCATTAACCCAGTACTTTGCCTTCTGGTTACTCCTCACACCTCAAAGTGTATCACCTCACACTTGTCTGCATTAAACTCCATTTGCCACCTCTCAGCCCAGCTCTGCAGCTTATCTATGTCTCTCTGTAACCTACCACATCCTTCATCACTATCCACAACTCCACCGACCTTAGTGTCGTCTGCAAATTTACTAACCCATCCTTCTACACACCCATCCAGGTCATTTATAAAAATGACAAACAGCAGTGGACTCAACACCGACCCTTGCGGTACACCACTAGTAACTCATCTCCAGGATGAACATTTCCCATCAACTACCACCCTCTGTCTTCTTTCAGCAAGCCAATTTCCCTTCCAAACTGCTATATCTCCCACAATTCCATTCCTCTGCATTTTGGACACTAGCCTACTGTGGGGAACCTTATCGTATGCCTTGCTGAAACCCATATACACCACATCAACTGGTTTACTCTCATCTACCTGTTTAGTCACCTTCTCAAAGAACTCAATAAGGTTCGTGAGGTGCGACCTTCCCTTAACAAAATCGTGCTGACTATCCCTAATCAATTTATTCTTTTCTCAATGATTATAAATCCTCTCCCTTATAACCTTTTCCAACACTTTACCAACAACTGAGGTAAGGCTCCCTGGTCTATAATTACCAGGGTTGTCTCTACTCCCCTTCTTGAACAGGGGAACCACATTTGCTATCCTCCAGTCATCTGGCACTATTCCTGTAGACAATGACGAGTTAAAGAGCAATGCCAAAGGCTCAGCAATCTCCTCCCTGGCTTCCCAGAGGATCCGAGGATAAATCCCATCCAGCCCAGGGGACTTATCTATCTTCACCTTCTGTAGGATTTCTAATACCTCTTCCTTGTCAACCTCAATCCCACCTAGTCTAGTAGCCTGTATCTCAGTATTCTCCTCGACAACATTGTCGTTTTCTAGAGTGAATACTGTTGAAAAATATTCATTTAGTGCTTCCCCTATCTCATCTGACTCCACACACAACTTACCACTACTATCCTTGATTGGGCCTAATCTTACTTTCGTCATTCTTTTATTCCTTAAATACCTGTAGAAAGCCTTAGGGTTTACCCTGATCCTATCGGCCAACAACTTCTTATGTCTCCTCCTGGCTCTTCTGAGCTCTCTCTTTGCAGATCTCCCTTTAACCTTCTGTCTAGCCTCTACCCATGGCTGACGTCCCTATTCTTATTCATGCACGAAAATCTCTAATGCATCTGAGAGTCATCATGTCACACAAACACAAGCACAACAAGCACCAAACTATACTGATCCCATTTACCCATGCTTGGTCCCGACAGTACTTGCCCGAGCATTTTCAGTGCTCATCCAAATGCTTCTTCAGTGTTGTGAAAGTTTCTGCGTCCACCACCCACTCAGGCAGCACATTCTACATTTCTACTACCCTCTGGGTGTATTACTTTTTGTGGGATCTCCTCTAAATCACTTGTTCCTCACCTTAAACTTGTGCCTTCTGGTTTTAGACATTTTCTCATGATCTATGCTGTCTGTGACTGTCATAATTTTGTGTACCTCTGTTACACCCGCATCAGCCTCTTCTGCTCCATGGAAAACAAACCCAGTCTATGCAGCCTCTCCTCACAATGAAGACTTTCCATCCAAGGCATCATCCTGGTGGATCGTCTCTGCAACCTCTTCAGTGCAAATACACCCTTCTGTTTGTGTGCTGACAAGAACTGCACACAGTATTCAGCCTATGGCCAAACTAAAATTTCATAAAATTATAACAAAACGTCCTTACTCCTCTATTCTATGCTCCAGCTAATGAAGGCAAAAATCCTGTGTGCCTTCTTCATCACCCTGTGCGGGCACCTCCTGGGATGTATGGGTCTGTACTCCAATGTCGTTCTGTTCCTCAGTACTCCCTGGAAGAGGAAACAATGCCATCTGAGGATTAATCAGTGATTGCGAATGGTCTAGTTTGATTGTTCTGTAGCAGAGGTCAGTTTCAGTTTGTACAATGACCAGAACATAGCAGAAAGAGATCCACAGTTCAGAGATCCCAACAACTTCTGGTAGGCAAATTCTAAATTTCAGTAGACTCCAAAATAATTGGAATTTTAAAGGGAGAGTCAAGAATTTGGGACAACTTGACCTGTTGGATAAAAGCTGATCGTTCTAAGATGAGAGTTCTTTATTATCTACTATGCAAAGAGAACTGTCGTTTGTCCAAACACTAGCTCCATTGGTATTGCCAGCTCTCAGCCACTGAGTATTTTTTTTTCTGCCAAAAATCAAACTACTTACTTATTTTCTAAACAGTGAGAAAATTTGTAAAGCAGAAGTACAAAGGGATCTGTGAGTGTTGGTTCAGGATTCTCTAAAAGTTAACTTGCAGGTAGAGTCCGTGATTAAGAAAGCGAATGTAATGTTGTCGTTTATCTCATGAGGGTTGGAATATAAAAGCAGCGATGTGCTTCTGAGGCTTTATAAAGCTCTAGTTAGGCCCCATTTAGAAAACTGTGTCCAATTTTGAGCCCCACACCTCAGGAAGGACATACTGGCGCTGGAGCGTGTCCAGCAGAGATTCACACGGATGATCCCTGGAATGATAGGTTTTTCGTACGATGAACGGCTAAGGATCCCGAGATTGTATTCATTAGCGTTTAGAAGGTTGAGGGGAGATCTAATAGAAACTTACAAGATAATGTATGGCTTAGAAAGGGTGGATACTGCGAAGTTGTTTCCATTAAGTGGGGAGACTAGGACCCGTGGGCACAGATTTAGAATTAGAGGGGGTAAATTTAAAACTGAAATGAGGAGACATTTCTTCAGCCAGAGAGTGGTGGGCTTGTGGAATTCATTGCCACGGAGTGCAGTGGAGGCCAGGACATTGGATGCCTTCAAGGCAGAGATCGATAAATTTTTGATCTCACAAGGAATCAAGGGCTACGGGGAGAGTGCAGGGAAGTGGATTTGAAATGCCCATCGGCCATGATAAATGGCGGGGTGGACTTGATGGGCCGAATGGCCTTGCTTCCACTCCTATGTCTTATGGTCTTACGGTCTTAATATTTTAGTTATTTGTGAATGATTTCTGCAATAAGGCAAATGAATGCTGGAAAACCATGAATAGTAGAGATTGCGGTACTAACAGTTGTATGCTATGTTCTGTTAAACAAATTATAGTTTGACTAATAGGAACTGGCAGGGAATGTGGACATTCCCTTACAATATTCTAAGTGCCTGGCAGCCTTTTAAAATGTTGGTATTCTGCGATGATCCTGGTTCAATTGGGGATCATCAAATGAATGCTGTTGACTTATTTTCCTTCAGCCAATTAATGCTATCTCCACTATCCTTTGTATGGTTTATTTGTTGCCTTGTGAATTCTGTGATGTGTCAGTTTGGGATTTTCTCTCCTGTGAGGATTGATTTCTGGCAAGAACAGTGATGTTGAATATTGAACCACTCGGCTCCAAGTTCATCGTCGCCATTAATTTAGCAGAGCTCTGTGCAATTAAAATGCTAATTTTTACAAGACTCTGATAGATCTGTCTGCAGCTGAAGGTCTTTGAGATAATTCCAGTCTAACGTACTGCACTGTGTTTCAAGAAGATGCACACACTGTTAACTTAAATTTACGTGCTTCACAAGCTGTTAATTTGGGTTTGTCTATTACTAATTTATCCCCAACTGTCAATGGAACTGATACTGTTCAGCACTTTGACAACTCCATTAATGCAGGAGTTTTGAAACAATTGTGATTGTGATTTTCAGCAGTGCAGAATGAGGTTGTCAATAACATTTTAAATGCATTTTCATCTCTTTGGAATATTGATTTCAGGATCTCTTTAGCATTATTGTGACTGATCCTTTTCCTCCCTCTTTGAAATGGATAGATTGATTTGATACGAAAACAGAAATTGCTGGAGAAAATCAGCATGCCTGGCAGTATCTGTAGACAGAGACAGCAGAACGGTATACTTCGGGTCGAGTGAGCCTTCTTCAGAATTTCTCAGCACAGCTTTGCTGATCGACTCCAACACTCGAACTAATGATGTCCTTTAGGTCAGCTTCATGTTGGGAACTATTCCAAACTGCAGGAAGGAGATCACCAATATGAATGGTTTCAAACCATTCTTCTGATCTGTGTTTGAATGCTCAGCATTGGAAATGCATTAAAAACATTGTGTTGCACACAAAAGCAAGCCTCCAAAAGGTAGGAAATCTCAGAAGTAGGAACAGGCTTACATTCAACCCTCCAATGTGGGCCACCATTCGACCAATGGTTAATCTTCTACATCAATTCCACTTCCTTGCTCCACCCATATTCCTTGATTCTCTTCATGAACAAACATTCACTGATCTTGGACTTGGCTGTACTTCACATAACTCTCTGGAATTCCGAAGGAAGAAACATTTCCTACTGGTCCATAAAATTTGTGCTTTCATGCACCTCCAACTTCTGCCTCTCCTCCGTCATGTCCCCAAACTCCACTCAGCCATCTGCTCCTCCACCATGTTGGCCTTTCGAAATATCATAGAGAAGTTCAAGTCTGCAGCTTGTTTGCAAATTGCCTCAAAGGAATTCTGCAAATCTCAACAGACATCCAAAGACAATGTTGCAACTTGGGATTCTGTGGTGGCCAAATAGAATGCAGAGGTAAAAGACAAGATTGTGAGAGGAAGGCAGAGGGAGAGAGAGAGAGAGAGAGAGTGAGCGAGAGAGATAGAGAGAGAGAAAAGAGGGGAAAAGATAGCAGACGAAGGAAAGAGAAATTAAAAGTAAGAAACATAGGGGCAAAACATGAAAGAGAAAATTGAAAAGTGGGATGAGATTGACAGAATATAAAATAGAGGAGAAAGAGACATGGAGTTGAAAAAGAATACATGCAGGAAACACATACAGTACCTATTACTTCTAGCATTATAGTGGATGCTTATATCGACACCCATATTTCATAGTCATTTGCAAATAATTTTGGAGTGAATTACAAACTTATCCCTCACAAAGTTTGTTTGGAGATACAGGGGCTGTTCTCCAATGGACAATAGAGATTGAGTGGAAATTTGATAGATATGTACAAATTATGACAGACTTTAAGACAAAACTGTTTCGGTTGACTGATGAAACAAGGATTCCTGAGGATACAGCAGGATATAGATAGGCTGGGGACTTGGGCAGAGAAATGGCAAATAGAGTTTAGTCTGGACAAATGTGAGGTGATGCATTTTCGAAGATCTAATGCAGTAGGGAAGTATACAGTAAATGGCAGAACCAATAGTGGCAACAACATACAGAGAGATCCACATGTACAGTCCACAATTTCCTGAAAATGGCAACACAAGTGGATAAGGTGGTCAAGAAGGCACATGACATACTTGCCTTCATCAATCAAGGCTTGGAGTACAAAAGTTGGCAGTCATGTTGCAGCTGTATAGAATTTTAGTGAGACTATGTCTGTAATATCATATTCAGTTGCAGTTGCCACACATTCAGACGGATGTGGAGACTTCGGAAAAGGTTCAGAAACTGTTTACCAGGATATTGCCCGGTTTGGAGGGTATTGGCTCTGAGGAGATAATTGAACAAACTTGATTTGTTTACACTTGAATATCGAAGTGTCAGGGATGGCCTATTTGAAGTTGACTAAATTATGAGATGCAGGATAAAATTGGATTATTGGAGTCTTTTTCCCAGGGCAGAAATGTCAATTACTTGGAGACTTGGTTTAAGGTTAGAGGGGAATGTTTAAAGAAGATGTGAGAGGGTGGTGAGTGACTGGAATGTGCTGCCAGCGGAGGTGGTGGAGATGATTACAATAACAATGTTTAAGAGGCACCTTGATAGATACATGAATATGTATAGCAGAGAGGGATATGGCCCTCTCGGAGGCAAAGGGTTTTTAGTTTAGAAAGGCATCTTGTGTTGACACTGTCGTGGTGGGCTCTCGGGCCTATTCCAGTGCTGTACTGTTCTTTGTTCTTCTTTGATAAGACAACATATGTTTGACGTTTTTGGAAATGATGCAGGCGGATTTGAGAAAGGCATTTTCTAAGCAGTGAACCATAATGGCATGGAACTTTAGACTAAAGAATGGTCAAATGCACTCTGTCCATAACTACCCCATGAATCTACTCTCAATCATCAGTAAAGTGATGGAAGGTGTCAGTAACAGGGCTATCATGCAGCACCTGCTCAGTAATAACCTACTCAGTGACGCCCAGTTTGGGTTCCGCCAGGACCGCCCAGCTCCTGATCTTATTACAGCCTTGGTTCAAACATGGACAAAAGAGCTGAATTCCAGAGGTGAGGGGAGAGTGACAGCCCTTGACATCAAGGCTACATTTGATCGAGTGTGGCATCAAGGAGCCCTAGCCAAACTCTCTGTTGTCATGCCTGGCACATAGGAATGTAGTTGCGGTTATTGGAGGTCAATCATCCCAGTTCCAGAACATCTCTACCAGAGTTCCTCAGGGTAGTGTCTAGGCTCAACCATTTTCACCTGCTTCGTCAATTACTTTCTCTCCATCATAAAGTCAGGAGTGTGGATTTTCACCAATCACTGAATAATGCTCAGCACCATTAAGGACTCCTCAGACACTGAAGAAGTCCATGTGAAAATGCATGATGCAAAATCTGAACAATATCCAAGCTTGGGCTGACAAATGGTAAGTGACATTTGCACCACACAATTACCAGGCTGTGACCAATACGAACAAGAGACAATTTAACCACCATCGCTTGACATTCAGTGGGGTTACCATCACTAAAACTCCCGATATCAATGTCCTTGAAGTTATTGTTGACCAGAAGCCCAAACAGACATGCTTCAGAAACATAGTAGCTACATAGGCAAGTCAGAGTTGAGGAATATTGCAGCAAGTAACTCACCTCCTGGCTCCTTAGAGACAGTCCATCATCTACAAGGCACAACTAAGGAGTACCCCCTACTTCCAGGATGGGTGCAGCTCTACCAGTACTCAAGAAGCATGATACCATCCAGGACAAAGCAGCCCACTTTATTGGCACTACATCCACAAACATCCACCACCGATGCTCAGTAGCAGCAGTAGGTACTGTCTACAAGATGCACTGCAGAAATTCACCAAAGATTCTCAGACAGCACCTTCCACACCCACCACCACTTCCATCTAGAAGGACAGGTCTAGCAGTTACATTGGAATGCTACCCCCTGCAAGTTCCCCTCCAAGCCACTCACCATCCTGATTTGGAAATGTATCACTGTCTCTTCAGTGCCGTTGGATCAAAATCCTGGAATTTCCTCCCTAAAAGCATTGTGGGTGAATTCACAGCACATGGACTGCAGTGGTTCAAGAAGGCAGATCACCACCAACCTTTCAAGGGCAAGTAGGGATGGGCAATAAATGTTGGCCCAGCCAATGAAGCCCACAGGTATATTAAAGAGAAACCTAATTTGCATTAGGGTGGTGGAAGCAAAGATTAGTAATAATTAGAAAAGGAAACTGAATGGGCACTTGAGGGGAATAAATTTGCATGTTGATGGGGATAATTTGGGAGAGTAGAACTGATATAAAGGGCCAAATATCCTCATTTTGTCCCAAATAAATATCATTCCTATCTCAGTGTTTAAATTTTTCCTTACTTGAGGCCTTAGTATCATTTTCTTGAACTGTAGACAAAAATTTACAATTCTTTTCAGAGTCTGATGAATGAACCTTTTATAATTCTGATGGCCTAAACATTCTCACTTCCAACAAATTGGAACATATCTGTCCTAAAGACCCCTGGCTTGGATCTCCACAGACTAGAAAACACTTCCACTGAAAGTGATTGGATTCCCTAAATTTGAGAAAAAAAGAAGCTCCTGCTCAAAAAAAGACTTTTTTTCCTTTTTGATTCAACTCTTGAATTATTTTGAACTGCGGTCAAAATAAAACTCATGACTTTGTTCTGTTTGCGAAGCTGGCCATAAACTCCAAAGTTTTTCTATTAACACGAAAGGAGCTTTCTAGCCTCTTGACTGTAGTCAGACGTCTTCTTGGAAATAATGTACTTAGGTCACTTTCCAATTGACTTTCTGAGCTGTTTGAAAAGAAAACTTCACAGAACTAGCCCACAAATATCTGTGATAATGGGAACTGCAGATGCTGGAGATTCCAAGATAATAAAATGTGAGGCTGGATGAACACAGCAGGCAAAGCAGCATCTCAGGAGCACAAAAGCTGACGTTTCGGGCCTAGACCCTTCATCAGAGAGGGGGATGGGGGGAGGGAACTGGAATAAATAGGGAGAGAGGGGGAGGCGGACCGAAGATGGAGAGTAAAGAAGATAGGTGGAGAGAGTGTAGGTGGGGAGGTAGGGAGGGGATAGGTCAGTCCAGGGAAGACGGACAGGTCAAGGAGGTGGGATGAGGTTAGTAGGTAGCGGGGGGTGCGGCTTGGGGTGGGAGGAAGGGATGGGTGAGAGGAAGAACCGGTTAGGGAGGCAGAGACAGGTTGGACTGGTTTTGGGATGCAGTGGGTGGGGGGGAAGAGCTGGGCTGGTTGTGTGGTGCAGTGGGGGGAGGGGACGAACTGGGCTGGTTGAGGGATGCAGTAGGGGAAGGGGAGATTTTGAAACTGGTGAAGTCCACATTGATACCATATGGCTGCAGGGTTCCCAGGCGGAATATGAGTTGCTGTTCCTGCAACCTTCGGGTGGCATCATTGTGGCACTGCAGGAGGCCCATGATGGACATGTCATCAAGAGAATGGGAGGGGGAGTGGAAATGGTTTGCGACTGGGAGGTGCAGTTGTTTTTTGCGAACTGAGCGGAGGTGTTCTGCAAAGCGGTCCCCAAGCCTCCGCTTGGTTTCCCCAATGTAGAGGAAGCCGCACCGGGTACAGTGGATGCAGTATACCACATTGGTAGATGTGCAGGTGAACCTCTGCTTGATGTGGAATGTCATTTTGGGGCCTGGGATGGGGGTGAGGGAGGAGGTGTGGGGACAAGTGTAGCATTTCCTGCGGTTGCAGGGGAAGGTGCCGGGTGTGGTGGGGTTGGAGGGCAGTGTGGAGCGAACAAGGGAGTCACGGAGAGAGTGGTCTCTCCGGAAAGCAGACAGGGGAGGGGATGGAAAAATGTCTTGGGTAGTGGGGTCGGATTGTAAATGGCGGAAGTGTCGGAGGATAATGCGTTGTATCCGGAGGTTGGTAGGGTGGTGTGTGAGAACGAGGGGGATCCTCTTGGGGCGGTTGTGGCGGGGGCGGGGTGTGAGGGATGTGTCGCGGGAAATGCGGGAGACGCGGTCAAGGGCGTTCTCGATGACCGTGGGGGGAAAGTTGCGGTCCTTAAAGAACTTGGACATCTGGGATGTGCGGGAGTGGAATGTCTTGTCGTGGGAGCAGATGCGGCGGAGGCGGAGGAATTGGGAATAGGGGATGGAATTTTTGCAGGAGGGTGGGTGGGAGGAGGTGTATTCTAGGTAGCTGTGGGAGTCGGTGGGCTTGAAGTGGACATCAGTTACAAGCTGGTTGCCTGAGATGGAGACTGAGAGGTCCAGGAAGGTGAGGGAAGTGCTGGAGATGGCCCAGGTGAACTGAAGGTTGGGGTGGAAGGTGTTGGTGAAGTGGATGAACTGTTCGAGCTCCTCTGGGGAGCAAGAGGCGGCGCCGATACAGTCATCGATGTACCGGAGGAAGAGGTGGGGTTTGGGGCCTGTGTAGGTGCGGAAGAGGGACTGTTCCACGTAACCTACAAAGAGGCAGGCATAGCTGGGGCCCATGCGGGTGCCCATGGCCACCCCCTTAGTCTGTAGGAAGTGGGAGGAGTCAAAAGAGAAGTTGTTGAGTGTGAGGACGAGTTCAGCTAGGCGGATGAGAGTGTCGGTGGAGGGGGACTGGTCGGGCCTGCGGGACAGGAAGAAGCGGAGGGCCTTGAGGCCATCTCCATGCGGAATGCAGGTGTACAGGGACTGGACGTCCATGGTGAATATGAGGTGTTGGGGGCCAGGGAATTGGAAGTCCTGGAGGAGGTGGAGGGCGTGGGTGGTGTCACGGACGTAGGTGGGGAGTTCCTGGACCAAAGGGGAGAAAATGGAGTCCAGATAGGTGGAGATGAGTTCGGTGGGGCAGGAGCAGGCTGAGACGATGGGTCGACCAGGGCAGGCAGGTTTGTGGATTTTGGGAAGGAGATAGAAACGGGCTGTGCGGGGTTGGGGAACAATGAGGTTGGAGGCTGTGGGTGGGAGGTCCCCTGAGGTGATGAGGTCGTGAATGGTGTTGGAGATGATGGTTTGGTGCTCGGGTGTGGGGTCATGATCGAGGAGGCGGTAGGAGGTGGTGTCGGAGAGTTGGCGTCTGGCCTCGGTGATGTAGAGGTCAGTGCGCCATACTACCACTGCGCCACCCTTGTCTGCGGGTTTGATGGTGAGGTTGGGGTTGGAGCGGAGGGAGCGGAGGGCTGCCCGTTCTGCGGGGGAGAGGTTGGAGTGGGTGAGAGGGGTGGAGAGGTTGAGGCGGTTGATGTCTCGACGGCAGTTGGAGATGAAGAGGTCGAGGGAGGGTAGGATCTACAAATATCTGTCTCTGTTTTGTAATCCCTTTCGATACTACTACTACAATATTCCCTCTTGATGCTGCTATTATAATAAAACATGCCTTGTTTTTTTTTAAAGATATTAACTCAGTAAGGCCGTCAAGAGTTATGGGGAAATAGCCGTGAGGAATGTCAGAACAGCCATGATCTTATTGAATGATGGGTCAGGTCTGGATGGCTAAAGATCCTACTCCTGTCTATATTCCTTATTGTCTTATTATCTTACTAACATAGTGATTATTCACTGAAAATTCAGCACACATGACAGTAGAGTTCTTTAACAAGCAGTTTATAAATCAAAGGGGGAAAATATGCAAAGGAAACTAAACTATCTAAATGTAGAACACCATTTGAAAGATCTTGAAACATGTAAAGCAATATCTAATTTATTCCTCAGCACTAGCACTTACAATTTTACATCTAGAGACTGTACCCTCTTGTTCATTCAACTCAATCTATCCTTCCGAGTTCTCTTCTGTGAATTTTGAAGTCTTCTTACATGAATGCTCACAATGCTGAGAGTTTAGATGTTCTCAGGTCTCAATAATCTTCATACTTGTAACCATACAGTCCTGGCCTGAAAGTTATGCAAATAAACTTTCCACTAAAGTGATTAATTTTTTGTTACACTCCTTTCCAAGACAGAAAAGATATTTTCTTTTTACTCCATTCTGTTGTCTTCCAAAATAGCTAAAAGAATACTTCTAATCTTTGGGTTTCCAAGCTAGCATCAAGCCTTGGTTATCCTAACCAAAAACAAGCTAATGGTTTTCAATGTTTTCAATTCCAGTTGTAACCTTTACAGTAAAAATATATCTCCCATTTTAGCCCAGGGGGTCCCTGCTCTCTGACACATACTAAATTAGATGATGGTTCTGGAGAAATTGATTGACATAGTTATTTTTTGCTGAACCCTTCACAAAAATAGCTGATACCCATATGCCACTATTTTGAAATACCTACTAAAAACAGATATTAGTATATATCAATCAGATACTCTTCTTTGAAGTCTGCATTCAAAATTCCGCTGTATATACAAGTTACACATTTCATCACAGTTGGCACTTACTGACGTGGGGATCCTTTTATTTGTGTTCCTGCAATATTACACAACCTCTCAGGCCTAAGGAATGAACAATTGAAATTGATGTATCTCATTTTTGCAGGTAGTAAATTACCCTTAGAGGTTTTAAGAAAGTAATGATTTATTTGTTTTTACACCCTGACTCTTATTCCTATTTCTCTTCAAATAATATATTCTCACTCAATCATGAAAAAAATTGACTAAAATTCCCTTTTCTGTCATTACTTCATTTATTTCACAATTGTTAAGAATTATTTCTTAGCACATAGAAAGAGGAGTTGGCTACTCAACCTCTTCAGCCTGCTGCATTTTTCAATGAGATCATGGCTGATCTGTTGCCTAACTCCATATACCTATCTTTGGCCAATATTCCTTAATACCATTGTTTAACCAAATAATTATCTGTCTTAGATTTAAAACTAATAACTGATTTAGTATCCATTGCCAAGTGTAGACAAGAATTTCAAACTTAATGGTGACAAGAGGAGTCAGCATTATTCACATTATACATTAACTATCTGGGCGAGGGAACTGAGGGCATTGTTCCTAAGTTTGTAGATGACACAAAGACAGGTGGAAGGACAGATAGTGCTGACAAAGGCTTGGTGGGTAGGCAAAGAGTGGCAGATGGAATACAATGTGGAAATATGTGAGGTCATGCACTTTGAAAGGAAGAATAGAGGTACAGACTATTTTACAAACAGGGAAAGACTTCACAAATCTGAAACACAAAGGGATTTAGGAGCCCTACTTCTGGATTGTCCGAGGCTTAACATGCAGGTTCAGTTGGCAGTTCAGAAGGCAAATGCAATGTTAGCTTTCACTTCAAGAGGTCTAGAATACAAGAGCAGAGATATGCTGCTGAGGATAGATAAGGCTATAGTCAGGCCATATTTGGAGCATTGTGAGCCGTTTTGGGCCTCCTGTCTAAGGAAGGATGTACTGGCATTGGACGAGCCCAGAGGACATTTGCAACAATAATCTTGGGGATGAAAGGCTGGTCATATATGGAGCTGTTGAGGACTCTAGGTCTGTACTCAATGGAGTTTAGAGGGGTATTGGGGATCTGGCTGAAACTTAGAGAATACTGAGATACCTGGATACAATGGATGTGAAGAAGATTTTTCCACTAGTAGGCAAGTCTAAGGCCTGAGGGCACAGCCTCAGAGTGGAGGGATGCCCTTTTAGAACTGAGTTGAGAAGAAAGTTCTTCAGTTAGAGGGTGGCTACCCTGTGGGCCTCACGGCAGTAGAGGCCAAGTCATTGGATGTATTCAAGACTGAGATAGATAGGTTCGTGCTTAAGAAGGGAATCATGGGAGAGAAGTCAAAGTAGTGGGGTTGAGAAATATATCAGACATGATCGAACGGCAGAGCAGACTCAATGGGCAAATGATCTAATTCTGTTTCTATGTCTTATGGTTTATACCACCCTTTGTGTGTCAAAATGCTTTGTAACATCCCTCCTGAATGGTCTTGGCTGAGAGGGTAAACTGTTGGTCCCGAATTTCATCAAATACAGATATAGCATTTTCATCAAATTACAGGGCACATTGTATTTGAACTAAAGAGTGTCGAAGAAAGACAAATTAATGAGGTGCGTCAAAAAATTCCTCACTCCTCTAAGATTTGCCCATATGCCTTTACTCTGGGCTTTTGTTCATCTTACCATCCACCTTGTGAAGCAAGGTATGTCAACACCAAAATGAATCACCCACTCTCAATGATGGAAATTTTACACCATCCAGAAAGACCAGAAGAATTAGAGAAAAAAGCCGAGTGTAAATACGAGGTGAAAAAAAATAAAACATACAATATGGAGGAGAAAACGTCATGGAGAGAAAATATGGGGAGAAAATCAGAATGTATATGAGAATGTGTGTGGCATCCTTCAGTCTCGAGAGACCATGGATCCGCGCCTGGAGAGTTTTGATTCAGCTGCTGGTGTTGGGCAGCATCTGTACATGCCAACATGGGAGTGACAGTCTCAGTTGGAGCATTGAGAATAATTGAGGGGAAAACAGTGATGGATATGAGAGTAAAGGATGAAACCTAGTGAGAGAGGTAGGTCAAAGAAACTAGAAGAGAAAGAACATATTAGAGATTAAAACAAAGGTATGCAATGACCGAAATAAAAACACAAAATGAAAATGGCATAAAAGTGTTGTTTTCTGTACATTTCTGGATCCACATGACTTCCGTGCTAAATTGCTGATGAGTTGTGAGTTAAACAATATTGACCGTCTCCCTGTTCTGACAGCTATTTATCACTTCCAGATCAGCTCGGAGTATTTAAAATCAATGATGCAGGGTTCCTTGGTGTGGGACCACTTGGCAAGACAAAATTGGCAAATGAAGAAAAGGAAGGGCTGCAATACAACTGGAAAGTTCTGCAAGTGGACTGTTTGGGATTAAAGGATTATGTAAAATTCCACTGGGCTTGTGTATTGATGTTAACGAGTTGGAGTGGTCCCAAGACGTTAATTCAGAAGAAAAATCTCACAAACCATGCAAATCGGCTTTGATTAGAAGTCACATACAGGTATTACTGCTCCATATGTTTTATTTCCTGGATTCATAGAACAGATCAGAATTGCAAACCATTGAGGAGAATGCAGTGGCATTTTTCTGCTGACTAAGGTTGAACGGATTTGAGCTTTAATGAAAATTTAACAGTTACTTCATCTGCCTGAATTGATACTTGTGGTAATGGTGCTTCCTTTCCCTGCAATGTCAGTGTGATGGATGGATTACACAAAATTCCTTCCCACTTTACCTAGAATTTACGGCATGGAAATCAACCATTCAGCTCAAATGGTCTTTGCTAATGTTTATCAACCTCTAGATGTTACTCTTACCCTACTTCATCTAACCCTATGAGCTAGGCCTTCACCAGAATTTCCATCACATATCTCATCAACAACACTCACCAAATTTGACAACATTCAGAACAAAGCAGCCGACTTGATTGGCATTATATCCACAAGTATTTACTCTCTGTGCCACTGACACTCAGTAGCAGCAGTATGTACCATCTACAAGATACATGGTAGAAATTCACCTAAGATCCTCAGACAGCACTTTCCAAACACACAACCACTTCCATCCGGACAGACAAGGGCAGCTGATACATGGGAACCCCACCATGTGCAAGTTCCCCTCCTAGCCACTCACCATCCCAACTTGGAAATATATCACCATTCCTTCAGTGTCATTGCATCAAAATCCTGAAATTCCCCTCCTAATGGCATTGTGAGTCTACCTACTGCACATGGAGAACAGCAGTTAAGGAAAACAATTTATACTACCTTCTCGAGGGCAAGTAGGGATGGGCAACTAATGTTGGTCCCATGAGTTAATTTTAAGAAAAGTTTTGAGTTTGGTGGAATACTCTGAACTTGCCTGGATTAGTTCAGATCCAACAAGACCAAGACATTCAATGGCATTCAAGACAAAGGAACCCACTCAAGCAACAGTTTACAACTCTTTTGAGTTTAGTGTCATCTGCAAACTTTGAAACTTTCCCCTCCGCACCAAACTCCTGATCATTGATATATGTCAGGAAAAGCTAAAGTCCCAATACTGACTCCTGGGTAATACAAAACTTTCTCCAGCCTAGAAAATATCCATTGACCATAACTATGTTCCCTATCACTCAGACAATTTTGTACTCATGTTGTTTTTATACCATCACCTATAACTTTCCTCATAAATCTGTTGTGTGGAGCTTTGTTCAACATCTCAGAGTATCTTTACCTAATGAACATTTATCTCAGTCCTGAAACCCCTTAGAAAAAAGAGACTTCAAAGTGTCAGTTGCATTTATGTAAAGTCAAATCTTTATTTTGTTTTCGAGTGGCTTAGCTCAATATATAAACTTATCTCCCCTTCCAGTGGATTGGCCCACCAGGAAAAATAAAATGTCACTTTCTAATCCCCTACTAGGGCACCACGACAGACAAGATGACCTCTAGGCAATTGGAAAATTCCTATTAGCTTATAATAAAGGCCTTATTTGGCTTCAAACAGACATGAATTGCCGATCTGCCTCTTGCTTGCAGATGGATTGGAGGTGGCAAATATGGGCCAACAGCACTATCCCATTCACATGTCCACCACCATTCTCACCCACCCCCCATACCATCACCAACCCCACCCCTCCACCCCAACAGCAAGGAGAAAATTCTACCTCCCCTTTTGATTTCTGTTGAATATTACAAAGGCACCCTCAGCTCAACAATCCAGTTACACCTGCTTCCCAAACAGAAGGTAATAAAGTGTGGAGCTGGATGAACACAGCAGGCCAAGCAGCATCTCAGGAGCACAAAAGCTGATATTTCAGGCTTAGACCCTTCATCAGAGAGGGGGATGGGGAGAGCGTTCTGAAATAAATGGGGAGAGAGGGGGAGGCGGATTGAAGATGGAGAGAAAAGAAGATAGGTAGAGAAGAGAGTATAGGTAAGGAGGTAGGGAGGGGATAGGTCAGTCCAGGGAAGATGGACAGGCCAAGGAGGTGGGATGAGGTGGTAGGTAGGAAATGGAGGTGCGGCTTGAGGTGGGAGGAAGGGATGGGTGAGAGGAAGAACAGGTTAGGGAAACAGAGATAGGCTGGACTGGATTTGGGATGCAGTGGGGGGAGGGGACAAACTGGGCTGGTTTTGGGATGCAGTGGGGGAAGGGGAGATTTTGAAGCTTGTGAAGTCCACATTGATACCATTGGGCTACAGGGTTCCCAAGTGGAATATGAGTTGCTGTTCTTGCAACCTTCGGGTGGCATCATTGTGGCACTGCAGAAGGCCCATGATGGACATGTCGTCTGAGGAACGGAAGGGGGAGTTAAAATGGTTCGCGACTGGGAGGTGCGAACTGAGCGGAGGTGTTCTGCAAAGCGGTCCCCAAGCCTCCGCTTGGTTTCCCCAATGGAGAGGAAGCCACACCGGGTACAGTGGATGCAGTATACCACATTGGCAGATGTGCAGGTGAACATCTGCTTGATATTGAAGGTCACCTTGGGGCCTGGGATAGGGGTGAGGGAGGAGGTGTGGGGGCAAGTGTAGCACTTCCTGCGGTTGCAGGGGAAGGTGCCGGATGTGGTGGGGTTGAAGGGGAGTATGGGGTGGACAAGAAAGTCGTGGAGAGAGTGGTCCCTCTGGAAGGCAGACAAGGGGGAGGATGGAAAAATGTCTTGGGTGGTGGGGTCAGATTGTAGATGGTGGAAGTGTTGGAGGATGATACGTTGTATCTGGAGGTTGGTGGGGTGGTATGTGAGAACGAGGGGAATCCTCTGGGGGTGGTTGTGGCAGGGGCAGGGTGTGAGAGATGTGTTGCGGGAAATGCAGGAGATGCGGTCAAGGGCGTTCTCGACCACTGCGGGGGGAAAGTTGCGGTCTTTGAAGTACTTGGGCATCTGGGATGTGTGGGAGTGGAATGCCTCATCGTGGGAGCAGATGCGGCGGAGGCGGAGGAATTGGGAATAGGGGATGGAATTTTTGCAGGAGGGTGGGTGGGAGGAGGTGTATTCTAGGTAGCTGTGGGAGTCAGTGGGCTTGAAATGGACATCAGTTACAAGCTGGTTGCCTGAGATGGAGACTGAGAGGTCCAGAAAGTTGAGGGATGTGTTGGAGATGGCCCAGGTGAACTTTAGGTTGGGGTGGAAGGTGTTGGTGAAGTGGATGAGCTGTTCGAGCTCCTCTGAAGAGCAAGAGGCGGCACCGATACTGTCATCAATGTACCGGAGGAAGAGGTGGGGTTTGGGGCCTGAGTAGGTGCGGAAGAGGGACTGTTCCACGTAACCTACAAAGAGTCAGGCATAGCTTGAGCCTATGCGGGTACCCGTGGTCAACCCCTTTGTCTGTAGGAAGTGGGAGGAATCGAAAGAGAAGTGGTTGAGGGTGAGGACAAGTTTGGCTAGTTGGATGAGGGTGTCGGTGGAGGGGGCTTGGTCAGGCCTGTGCGACAGGAAGAAGCGGAGGGCCTTGCGGCCATCTGCATGCGGAATACAGGTGTATAGGGACTGGACGTCCATGGTGAAGATGAGGTGTTGGGGGCCAGGGAATTGGAAGTTCTGGAGGAGGTGGAGGACGTGGGTGGTGTCATGGACGTAGATAGGGAGTTCCTGGACCAAAGGGGAGAAAATAGAGCCCAGATAGGTGGAGATGAGTTCGGTGGGGCAGGAACAGGCTGAGACAATGGGTCGACCAGGGCAGGCAGTTTGTGGGTTTTGGGAAGGAGATAGAAACGGGCCGTGCAGGGTTGGGGAACAATGAGGTTGGAGGCTGTGGGTGGGAGGTCCCTGTGGTGATGAGGTCTTGGATGGCGTTGGAGATGATGGTTTGGTGCTCAGGTGTGGGGTCATGTTCGAGGGGGCGGTAGGAGGTGGTGTCGGAGAGTTGGCATTTGGCCTCGGCGATGTAGAGGTCAGTGCACCATGCTACCACTGCGCCACTCTTGTCTGCAGGTTTGATGGTGAGGTTGGGGTTGGACCGGAGGGAGCAGAGGGCTGCCCATTCTGCAGGGGAGAGGTTGGAGTGGGTGAGAGGTGTGGAGAGTTTGAGGCGGTTGATGTCTCGACGGCAGAAAGACTGGCCTGCATTGGAAATTGGAACTACTGTGGATTTGGCTGTGTATTCATTCAAACCCTGTTCTCACTTGTCTCTGTTATTTCTAAACAATATTTTTAGGAAGCACTGGGGCAACAAGACAGCATACATCTTGCTCATGTCTGATGTTCTTTACTTGTTCCAGACAGGAGTCAGCCTTTCATTGCGGGAGCGATAATGAGAAGCCGAGGAACAAAGGCAAATTCATTTCATCTGTGAGGAATCAGCTATTTCTTGGTTTGTGTCTAATCTCTAGTCAGGTTGTTGGGAAACAATGTGAATACAATCTCTGCTGGTCTGCTGTATTGTGTACGATACTGTGATTTGTTGTGGATGAGTAGAATATCTATCTATAGCTTGATCCTTTGCAGTCTATATCAATCACAATTGCCTATGCTGCTTGGCCTGCTGTGTTCATCCAGCTCCACACTTTGTTATCTTGAATTCTCCAGCATCTCAGGCACTGATCTCAGGTCAGTTTTCATGGAATCTGGTAAAACCATGTTATGCCATCATCTGATCCTCATGTTTAGTTTTGTGACAAAAAACTCTCAATTCTGTTGCCTATTTAGTTCATTTTTAATGATGGATGTCTATGATTAAATGGATCCCTGAATATTAGTATTGACACGCAGGTATGAGGTAGAAACCTAGAATCATGCCATACAGGAAAGGTCCTTTGACCCATTGAGCCTGTCCCACCAAAGCTACTCTAATCTGTATTGGTCCCAGTTCACAGCACTTGGCCCATAGCCTTGAATGTTATGACACTTCTCATCCAAGTACTTTTTAACGGTTTTGAGTTTTCCTGTCTCGACTAACTTCCCAGGAAGTGCATTCCAGAGTCCCACCATTCTCTGGGTCAAGAATTCTTTCCCTAAATTTGCTGTAAACCACCTGTCTTTCACCTTGAAATGATGCCCTCTTGTTATTGACTGTCGATAAGAGAGAACATCTGCTTACAATTCAACCTCTTTATCTTGTCATAATCATACACACCTCAGCCTGGTCCCGCTCAGTCTTCTCTGCTCCAAAGAAAACAACCCAAACTTATCCAGCCTCACTTCATAGTGGAAAGATACTGAAAAGTGACCAGTGCCCACACTTAGCTCAGTGAAGGAGGTGAAGGAGGATAAAATAGAGTGGGGAGAGAAGAAAGAAAACAATGATTTCACTTGAAAGTATTGCTTAAAGAAGGAAGATGTGAATGGAGCTTATTGTCTTGCTCTCATCAGGAAAACATAAGGATGCTAAACTTCAAATGGTCACAACAGTTCAGATTTGGGAAAAAAAAGGAATCAGTTCATTGATTGGCCTGTACATTGCCATTGTTATATTCCCAGCTGATGGTAATCCTGCGCAAATTAGATCCCGGAATGTAATCTGGCTTGATAGGTCTTTTTTCAGTGGCTTTGGCAGTTGTTCGCTATTAAAAAAAAGGCATGAGGCTACAGATTTTCCTTAACATCAGAACAAAGGTTTATTACACAAAGGATAAAAACAAAAAAATAAGTTTATCCAGATACAGAGGACAGAAACAAAAACTCAAAACGTCCATCAAAGCAAAATTTCAATCTATTCCCAACATCATCATTTTGTAACAATTCAAATCCAGATAAATTATATCTCAATATCAAATCTTTAAATTCAATACAACTGATTCTCCTCATTTCTTTCCCATGAACTGTGAAGACCTTTGATTTGAGTATTCAGAAAACTGAGACTTTAGACTTTCTCAGTTTTACATAGCCTGCAGATTTCAAACTAAATGTTTCTCGTCTGGAAGTTGCACAAACTGAATACTTCTTCTACTGAGGTAACTGTGGTTTCCTTGAATTCTTTTCAAGGAGAAAAATAATCGCCTGGATATTCTGGGAACAGAATATCGCAATATGATTCCCAGTCTGCTCATTCTGTTTTGTTACAATAATGCTGAGATCCATATTTTTTGCCGAGAATTCCAATCCCAGATCCTTCGGAATTGTGCGCTGTAGTTGTGAGGAGAGGTTGAATCTCAGAATACAGTACTGTGTTCTAAGAATCAAAATGTCCAGCAGTATAGCTGATGATTTAGATACCTGTTAGGCAGGCGTAAGTACACAAGTTAAATGGAAGATTAGAGTGAGACCTGAGTAAGGTGTTAGGGTGCAAGCTAAGCAGACTACTGGATAGTAGCATCATTAGGGTGGCTTGGGGGATAGCAGTTGTGTTGGGGCCAGCAATGTTTTAGGGGGATGGCAGTATTGGTGATAAAGAGCAGGGCTTTTGTGGAGGAGATGTTTGGGAATTAATGTTGAGGAGATTAAGTGAGAAAAATGTCAGGACCAGTAGAGAGGGTCTCAAATGTTGGAACCCGGGATGTGGGGGTTTAGGCCAGTGGTAGTAGAGGTATATTTTTATTCATTCATGAGGCGTGGGTGTTGTTGGCTGACTGGCATTTATTGCCCATGCCTATCTGCCCCTTGAGAAGGTGGTGGTGAGCTGCCTTCTTGCTGCAGTCTATGTGCTATGGGTTGATTCACAATGCCCTTGGGGAGGGAATTTCAGGATTTTGACCCAGTGACAGTGAAATAATGGTGATACATTTCCAAGTCAGGAAGGTGAATGGCTTGGAGGGGAACTTGCTGGCGGTTTTCCAATATACCTGCTGCTGTAATCCTTCTAGGCAGAAGAGGTCATGGATTTGGAAGGTGGTGGCTGAGGATCTTTGGGGAATTTCTGCAGTACATCTTGTAGAGAGTACACACTGCTGCTACTGAGTGCCGATGGTGGGGGGAGTGGAATGTTTCTGGATATGGTGCCAAACAAGCGGCTGCTTTGTCCTGGATGGTGTCAAGCTTCTTGAGTGTTGTTGGGGCTGTACCCATCCAGGCAAGTGGGGAATATTCCATCACACTCCTGACTTGTGTCTTGTAGATGGTGGACAAGCTTTGGAGAGTCAGGAGTTAATTTACCTGCTCAGGGTTGGGCATGGCTGCCAGAGGGCCTGCAGGGGCTGAGAGGTTGAGGGAGAGCTGGTGATGGTGTTTGTGCTTGTGTATGGCAATTTGTGGGGTTAACTTAATTGTTAGACAGAGTTGAGACTAGTTTTTGACTTTCCCTGGGTAACCATTATCTGGACTAAAGCAAAACTCTTTGAATTCTCTGATGTTAAGGGTTCATCTCGTCTGGAGGCTTCAGATGCAGATTTCTTCAATTTCAAGAGCAATGCCGATGGGCTCTGCAGAGTTTGAGATTCCACAAGGTCCCAATATACAACTCTTGTCTGTGCTGCTCCAATGCTATCAAATCATCATTCCTTTGTTTCTGACCTCGGTCAGGTCACTTCTAAATTGGCCAGAAACTTTCAACTGCTGGACTTATTAAGCCAAATTCTAACTGTGATTTTTTTTTCCATTCTTGGAATGTGGGAATCACTGGCTGGCCAGCAATTGTTGCCTGTACTATTGGCCGTTGAGAAACTGATGGTGAGATGCTTTCTTAGCCTGCTGCAGCCTTTCTTGAACAAAAGCAAACTAACAGCCTTAAACGTTTGCGCTCTCTGTTGAAAATCAGAACAGTGCAAACAACCTTTCATGAACACTCCAGGGATCTTGGCTCTTCGACACATGTTTGACACGTGACACAGATTAATTCATATCTAGAAGGACGATTATATCTAATGTTTTTTTTGTTTTAAAAGCCCTTCATAAACGTAATTAGCCCCATATGCCACTATACTAAAATCCAAACTCTGGAAAGTCTGCAAGGCTTTCAAATATTCCTTTTATTTTCAGAGAAAAGGTCCTGCACATAAATTTATTTCTCTTTTACCAGGCTTAAGTTGACCACATTACAAGTTCAACTAATCATTTTAACTTTTATCCTTAACACCGCACTCCAAAAGAATTTTGAGTGCAAAGTACATAAGACCCTAACATTGTAGAAGGTATGGTCTAAAACCAGCTGCTTCCTCAAAACTAAACCCAAATCTTATGGGTATATTAATAAATTGAGGAACCTGTTCATCACTGTCAAAAGAAAGAACAATATTGAAACTCAGTTCCTTTAACAGAACTGGTCATAAAAAAATCAATAAATGTGAAACTGGAAAAGCACAGCCAGTCAGACAGCATCTGAGGACCAGAAAAGTCAATGTTTCGGGGCTGAAACCCTTTGGCATGCCTCAGCAGGAAAGTCGATGTTCTGGGCTGAAAGTCAATCGATTATCCGATTTAAGAAAATACTCTTCAGGTTATCGACATTTTAAGTTTTACTTTAAAGCTTTATCAATGTCTTACAATTTGAACTAGCTCGTTATTGGCTGGCTTGAAAGAAATGTCTTGCCTTATCAGCCAGAATCTTATTTGCACACCTCTGAAACAGTATAGCAGCCGCAAGCTTGCGAGAGTGAATGGTGGAATTGTGGGGAGAGGTGGGATATCTCCTGTCACTGATTACAAAAGAAGACCCCACTGGAACTGCTTTCACTGCTCCAAGGATTAGGCTTTGATTCTCTGAAACCCTGAGGTAGACCTTGTTCAAATGTAAGCAGTTTGAATATTGAATGTTCCAGTTTCTTGAAAAGGCCCTCATGACATTCCAACATTTCAATCCTTCTGACAAATTAACAGCAATTTTTTTTATCCTCCAACAGCACGTCAATCAGACAACTCAGAAAAAAGCTTTCTTTGATGCCAAAGGATATAGGTTAAATATTCCTGTGCTTAAAGTGCATGGTACCACCAGGACACACTAAGCGTGTGGACACACTCTGTCATGAGTTGATGCCACCGAAGCAACAGAAGGAAAGGATGTTGCCAAATGCTGCCAGAAATGTGAATAATGCCAATAAGCTCAATGAGGGCGAATCATGGGGTTCAGAGAGAGTTTGTAGAGGAAGCAGGCCCAGTCTCTAGATGCGGCCTCTTAACTCTACACCCCATCCCCACCAGGGATAGGCAATGAGACAGTGGCAGCTGGAAACTTGGATGCTCTCACTCCCAACCTTTCAGTTGCAATGCACTTGGCTTTTGACACAGTGAAATTAAACCTGTGAACATGCAAAGATTTTGCACCTCATTTTCTTAAACAACAACATGCTCCCATCAGAATCAACGCTTTACAAAGTACCAGCTGCTTTGGGCAAAAATATCTCTCAAATTCCAGGCAATGTGATGGGCTGCAGTAACATCACTCACCTTTTGGTCCTGGCTGCAGGCCAGGATCCAATCTTCTTCCTCAGGATGAAACAGCATGCTTTGAATCTGGAAGCTTTGCCGGTGCTTTTGGTAGGTTGCGCCTTCATCTGAGCTAATGAGGACACTGCTCTCAATCTCTGGATCACTCACAAGCATTATCTATTCAAGGCAGGAGAAAAGATAAAACAAATCAGGGGAAAAATTTAACGATGCAGACAGAAATGCAAAATAGAAAAATAAAATCTGTTGGTTTTGAGAATTTCATGATGGGACGCCAACAGGAAAAAGAGTTGAATGAATAGTGACATTACAAATTGGTTGCATTGGTTGAGTTATAATTAAAATGTCAGTGAAGAACGAATTCCCGTGAAAATGCAGTGGTTGGAATGACCCTAAACTGCCCTTACAACACATTTGTAGCCTGCTGTATATCAATGTTCATCTCGTACACAGTGTCGAGTGCTGCTATCACAAATGATTCTGCTCATTTCAGACTTGTGCTGGGAATGTCATCACCTAATTATTTGTTTTGCTTTACAAACTAAATCATGCAGTGAAAAGGTCACTGATGCAACGGTGACGAAATGGTGGATTGGTTCAGCCTGGCATTTGCTCTAGGCTTGCTGGCTTGTTTCGGTCCCTGTGGAAAGACTTCCTCACAAACCACGTGAAAGTGCAGAGGCAGTGGGCAGGCTTGCCAGGAAGGGATAAGGTGATCCATTGAGCCTACTCCTTGTTCATGATTCTCAGACTGAGCTCAGAACAAACCTGTCCACCCATTCTGCACCTGTGCAAGAAAAACAGAAAAATAACAAAAAGACCACCAAAGGAAAAGATATTCGGCAAATCCCTCTGACCCCCTCAGTGGACGTTTTAAACTCACACACAAAATCTAAGAACTAGGAGCAGGTGTAGGCCATTCAGCCCCTCGAGCCTGAACACCATTCAATATGACCATGGCTGATCTCACCTTGGCCACCTGCTTTCTATAAGCTTTCAATCTATTACCGATTAAAAACTTGTCTATCTTCTCTTCAAATTTACTCAATGTCCCACATCCACCACATACTGAGGGAGTGATTTTCACAGACTCAAGGCCCTTTGTGAGAAATAATTTGTCCTCATGTCTCTTTAAGGCCTGCTGTCCCTTGTCCTAAAGACATGACTTCTCATTCCAGATTCCCTCCGAGGGGAAATATCCACTCTACATCTACTTTGTTGGTCTTCTTTAACATCCTGCATGTCTCACTTAAATCTCCTCCATTAAATTCTTCTTAATGGTGCAAGTGTATTTCCAAAGATCTATTCTCCTTGAACATCATTATTTCAGATGGTCTTACATGAGGTTTAATGTTAAATGTATGACAAGAAGTACTATTAAAGTACTTATTGAGGAAATGCTAAATACACCTTAGTGTAAGGTATTCCTGAAGATTTGATCATGCAACAACTATCAATCAGCTTTGTCCTAGTTGATTTCAAAACATTTTGTGTTTCTCTTCTTCTTCCCCTTATACTTCTCCTTCTGTACATCTGTGAGTTTTCTTCTTTCCTCCCTCTTCTGTATTTAACTCTTTCACAGTTTGTGTTTCATTTTCTTTCTCTATCTCCCCCTTCCAGTTTGTGATTCATTCTCTCCCTGTCAGCCAGAGTGTGTTTTGTTCTCTCTCTCTTTCTGTTTCTCTCTCGCTCTCTCCCTTTCTCTCTTTCCAGTCCCTCCCTCTTTCCCTCCGCTTTTCTAAGTTTGTTTTAACCTCTGCCTTCCTGCTCAGTCATGGTACTTTTTTTTTCTCTTCCATCGCTCTACCATTTTGAACTTTCTCCCACTCTGGTGAACCATTTTGTGCTTCAGCCCCTCTCTCGTCTCTCTGTTTGTGCTTTCTCCTCCTCCGCCCTCTCTCTTCCAGTTTGTGTTGTTCTCTCATTCTTTCTTTCTTGCTGGTCTCTCAAATTTGGAATGATTTTTGCTGGACCCAGTGCTCCTATTGTCAAAAATGAAACAGTATGTTTCCACGTATTCAGAGGACCAAGGGAACCCATTGAGGTTTGGTTTGGTTTGATTCGATGTGATATATTGTCATGGCCACCAAAGTAAAGTGAAAAGCTTTGTGTGTGAGCAGTACAGGCAGATCATTGCAAGCGAGGATGTACAGATCATAAGGTGAAAAATAACTTCGCGGAATACAGGTTACATTGCACAAGGTGTGAGCTAGGCATGATCAACATTAACAAGATCCGTATGATTTATGAGTCCATTCATCATTCTGATAACGACCAGGGAGAAGTTGTTCCTGAACCTTTTTGGTGCATGTGTTCGAACTTCTGTATCTTCTCCCTGATGGAAGAGGTTTTTTGGGGTCATTACCAGGGTGGGATGGGCCTTTGATGATGCTGACCACTTTAGGCGGCAGCGAGCCGTGTGAATGGAGCCCATGGTTGGAAGGTTGGTTTCTGTAATGGTCTGTGCGCATCACCTTCTGTAGTTTCTTACGGTCCTAGTTAGATCAGTTGCTGTCACAGGCCATTATGTACCCGGACAGGTGCATCTGCAGAAGTTGGTGAGGGACCTTATGGAAATGGCAAATTTCCTGAGCTGCCTGAGGGAGAAGAGATGTGTTGTGCCTCCTTGACCGTCATACCTACATGGCCCGTCCAGGACAGCTTATCGGTTGTCATCTCTCCAAGGCACTTGATGCTCTCCACCCTCTCAACCTGAGTTCCACTGATGTAGATGGGTGCGTGTTCTCCTCCTTTCTTCCTGAGGTCAATGATCAGTTCTTTAGTTTTGTTGCTATCATTGCACCATGACACCAAACCTTCTATCTCCTTTCAGTGTTTTGACTCGTCAATGTTAGATATCCATCCTGCTACGGTGGTGTCATCAGCAAACTTGTAGGTGGTGTTCATTCGGAATTTGGCAACACAGTCACAGGTGTAAAGGGAGTACAGAAGGGGCTGAAGACACATCCTGGGGGTCTCTAGCATTGACCATTATTGTGGAGGAGGTGCAGCTACTGATCCTTACTGATTGGGGCTTGTGGGTCAGGAAGCTGAGGATCCAGTTGCAGAGGGAGGAGCCAATGATCAGGAGTCTGACATAAGTGCCCTTGTTGTGCAGATGTTTCAGGGATGAGCGCAGGAAAGGGATATAGTATCCACTGTGGACCTTTTACATTGGTAGGCAAATTGTAGGGGTTCGAGAAAGAATGGGGGGCTGGAGTTGATATGGACCATGACCAGTTTCTTGAAATACTTCATGATTATTCAGGTCAGAGCCACTGGGCAGTAGTCATTAAGGCATATTGCATGTGTTTTCTGAGGTACGGGGATGATCGTGGTCTTCTTGAAGCAGGTGGGGTCTTCAGCTTGTAGTAGGAAGAGATTGAAGATATCGGTGAATTCCTCTGCAAGTTGGCCCACACAAGATGTGAGTGCTTGACTGGTGACATGATCTGGGCCCATGGCTTTCCTTGGGTTGACTCGCAGGAATACCGATCCAACATCTGCAGTGGTGACTGTGGGCACAGGGTTTGGTTTGATAGAGATAACAGGAAGTGCAGATGCTGGAGAATCTGAGATAACAAGGTGTAAAGCTAGATGAACACAGCAGGCCAAGCAGCATCAGATGAGCAGGAAAGCTGACGTTTTGGGCCTGACGAAGGGTCTAGGCCCGAAACGTCAACTTTCCTGCTCCTAAGATGCTGCTTGGCCTGTTGTGTTCATCCAGCTCTGCACCTTGTTATAACAGGAGCACAAAAGCTGATTTTTGGGCCTAGACCCTACATCAGAGAGGGGGATGGGGTGAGGGTTTTGGAATAAATAGGGAGAGAGGGGGAGGTGGACCGAAGATGGAGAGAAAAGAAGATAGGTGGAGAGGAGAGTATAGGTGGGGAGGTATGGAGGGGATAGGTCAGTCCAGGGAAGACGGACAGGTCAAGGAGGTGGGATGAGGTTAGTAGGCAGGAGATGGAGGTGAGGCTTCGGGTGGGAGGAAGGGATGGGTGAGAGGAAGAATGGGTTAGAGAGGCAGAGAAAGGTTGGACTGGTTTTGGGAATCAGTGGGTGAAGGGGATGAACTGGGCTGGTTGTGTGGTGCAGTGGGGGGAGGGGACGAACTGGGCTGGTTTTGGGATGCGGTGGGGGAACAACCTGTCTCTGCCTCCCTAACCTGTTCTTCCTCTCACCCATCCCTTCCTCCCACCTCAAGCCGCACCTCCATTTCCTACCTACTAACCTCATCCCGCCTCCTTGACCTGTCCGTCTTCCCTGGATTGACCTATCCCCTCCCTACCTCCCCACCTATACTCTCCTCTCCACCTATCTTCTTTTCTCTTCATCTTCGGTCCGCCTCCCCCTCTCTCCCTATTTATTCCAGAACCCTCACCCCATCCCCCTCTCTGATGAAGGGTCTAGGCCCGAAATGTCAGCTTTTGTGCTCCTGAGATGTTGCTTGGCCTGCTGTGTTCATCCAGCCTCACATTTTATTATCTTGGATTCTCCAGGATCTGCAGTTCCCATTATCATTGTTATAACAGGGTTTGGTTTGGTTTGATCAAGTGCAGCGTACATGTTGTGTATTGAGAAAGACCACTTCTCCTAAGTCACGAGCAGCTAGAAACAAATTGGCCATTTTAGACTCCAGCACAGAAACAGGGGAATTGGTGAATCCATTGAAACGATGTTGCATTGCAATTTTTGATAAATGAAGATGAAGCCTCAATTAATTGTAGGTAGGATGTGTCTTTGAAATGCATTATGCATTTGACAAGTAATAAGACATAAATGTTGCAGTGAGAGTCAGTGCAAGTCACATATCATATCTCAGCATTGGAAGGCAGTTAAGTTCTATTGCTCTGACTGCATAGACTCTGGATTAAATGGAAGATGGTTGGACATGCACCAATTGTACTGTTGCTGTCACATATTGTTATTGGTTCTGATTTAATCCAATGCCATGGGCTGTTATCTCATTTAGCAGCATCCTGTGTGGCACCTTGTCAAAGGCCTTCTGAAAATCTAAATCATGCCAACTGGCTCTCCTTTGTCAAGTTTGCTGGTCTGTCCTCAAAGAATTCTAACAAATTTGTCAGGTATGACCTTATGTTGATGAAGCCGTGCTGACTCAGTCCTATTTTGCCTTGCACTTCCTAGTACTCTGCACTTCATCCATAGTAATGGAGTCTAAAAGCTTCCCAATGACCAAGATAAGGCTAACCGGCCTGCTGTTTCTGACTTGCTGCCTCCCTGCCTTCCTAACAATGAGTGCTACATTAGTCATTTTCTAGTCCTCTGTGAACCTCCCTGACTCTCGTAATTTTTGTGAGATCGCCAACAATGCCTCTACAATCTCCTCAGCTATCTCCTTCAGAACTCTGCATTAGACTGTGTGAGCTATAAGGAGAAGCTACAAAAACTCATGTTGTTTTCTCTGGAACAGTGGAGGCTGGGGAGAGACTAGATAGAATTCAGTAAGGTTGTGAGATGCTTAGATAGGGTTGACAGCCAGAATGTTTTCCTTGGAGTTGTAATGTCTTAAACAAGGGGGCATGCATTTAAAGTGAGAGGGGAAAAGTTCAAAGGAGATGTGAGGAACAAGGTTTTTTACACAGAGAGTGGTAGAACTCTGGAACACACTGCCAGTGGTAGTGGAGGAGGCAGACATGATAGGGATGTTTTAGAGGTTTTTTTAGATAAGCACATGGATATGCAAGGAATGGAGAGATATGGACTAAGGGCCAAAAGAGGGTGTTAGTTAAATTTGGCTTCATGTTCTGCACAACATTGTGAGCCAAAGAGCCCACTCCTGGGCTATACTGTTCTACGTTCTTTCTCTGAGTGTAGTCATTCTGGTGAATTATGCAACATTCAACTTGCCAACACTTTACCCTTAACGATAACCACTACACTCAACTCTGTCTCCCGGCTCTCTTAAAGTTCTGATATGTTGCTGCTGTCTTCCAATGTGAATATTGACACAAAGTATGTATTCAGTTCTTCTGACACTTCTTTGTCCCCACGACTACTTCTCCAGCTTCATTTTCCAGTGATCCAATGTCCACCCTTGCTTCTCTCTCACCTTTTAGATGTCAAAAAACACTCTTACAATCTTCTTTGATATTACTTGCTAGCTTACTCTCAAATTGTATCTTCCACTACTTTATCGCTTTTTTTTAGTTGTCCTCTGTTAGCATTAAAAGGCTTTCCAATCCTACAGCTTCACACTAATTTTCATCACATTGATGCATTTTCATTTGCTTTTATGCTGTCCCTGAGTTCCCTTGTTGGCCATCTTTGCCTCGTCCTCCCATCAGGATGCTTTTTCTTCCTTGAGGTGAATTTCTGCTGTACCTCCAAATTACCGCCAAAATGTCCTGTCATTCCTGTCCCATCATCTTCCCTGCTAGGCTCCCCTTCCAATCAGCTCTGGCCAGCTCTTCTCTCACGTCTGACACACCATGACATCTGATTCCAGCTTCTCCCACTCAAACTGCAGAGTGAGTTCTATCATTGCCCCCTAGAGGTTCCTTCACTTTGAGCTCTCTAATCGATTCTGTCTCATTACCCATCATTAAATCCAGAATCGCCTGTTCCCTAGTGGGGTCTACCACAAGCTGCTCCAAAAAAAGATACTCCGTGGACATTCCACAAATTCCTTTTCTTAGGATCTGTTACCAACCTGATTTTCTTAGGTCACCTACACATTGAAATCCCCCACAATTATTGTGATGGGGGCTTCCTTACATGTCTTTTCTATATCCTGATTTATTTTCTTCCCCACATCTAGACTACTGCTCGGAGGTTTGTACATAACTCCCATCAAGGTCCTTTTCCTTTTGCAATTCCTCAACCTTACCCACAGATTCTATGCCTTCTAACGGTGTATCACCTTTTGCAATTGATTTAATTTCCATTTCTTACCAATAAGACAATACTGCATCTCTGCCTCTCTGTCTGTCCTTTCAATAGGACACGTATCCTTGCGCATTTCTGTCCCAGTCATGTCTCTGTGATAGCCACTACGCCAACCCTACCAATTTCAATCTGCCCTACAAGCTCATTTACTTTGTTTCATATACTGTGTGCATTTAAGTACAACACTCCCAGCCCTTTCTTGACTGCCCCCCTTCTCAGAGTTATCCCTTATTCTGATGTGCCTGAAGTTAAATTCCTGACCTTTTCCATGTTCCCTATCCTAATAATTGTTCTGGAAAATTTAATAACCTCTCCTAACCGAGGGGGCGTAACTGCCTCCTGAAACCCAGAGCCCAGGTAAGGACGATAAACTGTGTTGTTTACATTGTTGATTTGGTTATTATTGACAATAATTACACCAGCCAACTGAGATTTTTGATGAGCCACTAAAAAAACAACTTGGTTATGAATTTCACTAGGAGTGAAAATGCAAAGTAAACTTGTTTGTCTCAAACTGTAGGACAAGACAAAATAGCACCTCGGCAATGGAAATTATGGATCATGTTGGATTTTCTTGTGTCAAGGAAAATACCTTGAAATTTAAAAAAAACAGGTTTTCTGGATTTGCAGCATCAACTCTGTTTGAATAAAAACTGAAAGAGCTGCGGATGCTGTAAATCAGGAAGGAAAACAAAGTTTCTTGAAAGGCTCAGCAGGTCTGGCAGCATCAGTGAAGGAAAAAAGCAGAGTTAACATTTTGGGTCCAATGACCCTGATTTCTCTGCACAGATGCTGCTGGACTTGCTGAATTTCTCCAGCAATTTCTGCTTCAGTGTGCTTGACATGTTGAGCTGCATTTGTAATGAGTGAATTCTGTCACATATTTTTGTGAATTCTAGCACTGCTTTTGCACCTTTAACATACTTGTTGTAAAAAGGCAGAAAGTTTGAATGGACACAAGAATATCAAACTGTCCTTGATAACCTGGAAGCTGAGTTAGCTATCACATCGGTTTTAGCACAACTAATGATGAGAAGCCATTCAAACTGGCTGTTAATGCCAGCAACATCAGCATGGAGGCTTGGGGACCGCTTTGCAGAACACCTCAGCTCAGTTCGCAATAAATAACTGCACCTCCCAGTCGCGAACCTTTTAACTCCCCCTCCCATTCCTTACACAACATGTCCATCCTGGGCCTCCTGCAGTGCTATAATGATGCCACCCGAAGGTTGCAGGAACAGCAACTCATATTCCGCTTGGGAACCCTGCAACACAATGGTATCAATGTGGGCTTCACCAGCTTCAAAATCTCCCCTTCCCCCACTGCATGCCAAAACCAGACGAGATCGTCCCCTCCCCTCACTGCATCCCGAAACCAGTCCAGCTCGTCCCCGCCTCCCTAACCTGTTCTTCCTCTCACCTATCCCCGCCTCCCAACTCAAGCCGCACCTCCATTTCCCACCTACTAACCTCATCCTGCCTCCGTGACCTGTCCGTCCTCCCTGGGCTGACCTATCCCCTCCCCACCTCTCCACCTATACTCGCCTCTCCACCTATCTTCTCTAAGCATCTTTGGTCCGCCTCCCCCTCTCTCCCTATTTATTCCAGAACCCTCACCCCATCCCCCTCTCTGATGAAGAGCCCAGGCCCGAAACATCAGCTTTTGTGCTCCTGAGATGCTGCTTGACCTGCTGTGTTCATCGGATTCTGCAGCATCTGCAGTTCTCATTATCTCTAACATCAGCATGGGGACTGTTTCACTATCAGATGATGAAATGGAGGTGGAATGGCCTATTTGTCACTTTTCATAAGAATTGACTGCACACCAACAAAAACGTTTTTCATTGTTAACTGAAATATTGGGTCTTTTGTTGGTTCTATGTCATTTTGAAATACAAATCAACACAACATGAAAGAAAACTGTCACTTGCAGCATCATAGACAATATTCAGGACAAAAACTAAGTTCATTAAAACTTATTTCTCCAACCATATAAGTTAAATACTATCCATTATCATGGACGTCTTGTCAAGCACACACTTGAAGGACACTAAGTGATGTGATGCCCACTAACTTTAAAATAAAAAGACTGCTTTTTCACTTATTGTGCATTTAATGTCAATATGTTGCTACCATTAGCGTCAAATAGCAAAAGTGTTAAGACAGCTTTGATGACAAATGAAAACATCTTTTAAAGGTACATTTACATTTCCCTTTTGGGGAGATGTGTGATATCTTTCACATGATTTTAAAAAATAGCTCACTTTTATTTCTATTAAAGTTTGGGTTTTTGGATATAAACTAATGGATCTGGTTTAATGGTTTAATGATTGACTTGAAAATATTTCTGGAGCCATGGTGATTTCTTTTAAAGCACAATGATAGAAAAGCTTCCTTGAAAATATTGGGCTTTGGTTTCTGTTGAGAGAATTTCATGACTGAACAAATTAAATTGATTCTTTTCTTTGGATCAGAGAAATATCAATCGCTTGTATAAAACAATTTTACAGGGTCTTGGCTAAAACTGAACGTGTAAAGCAGGCGCTCTGAGCAAACAGAAAAACATGTTTAGAAATGTTAAAAATAGGTTATCTTGGTGTAATGAGCGTAATAAAAGTTCCAGACCCAGAAATGTTTGGCTAAAACTCTGAATAGATTGTTTGAAGTTGAGAAAATTTAAGCTCAGATATGTGAAGGTTCCAGGAGAAGGCAATCAGATTCTCAACAGTTGAAATGGAGACCACAACTCAATCAAGCCCTATAGAGATGATAAAGAGAGGAATTATTCTGGTGTGAATACTATAACTTAATCTTGGGATTAATGAGAATATATTTCACTGTGTGTTTCAAAGTCTTTACATTTGTACTATATGTAAATAGCTTGGTTTATTCTATTTTATCTTTATTTCTTTTACATAATAAACTTTTGTATTATTGTTAAAAGTCTAATCTGCAGCATTGATATTTCTGCTTCAGTGAGAGACTATCTTGAAAAATTTCACAAGATCTATCAAGCCAGACTTCAGTGTGAAGCTTGACTAGCTCAGCATTAATGTTAAAACCATAAGACATAGGAGCAGAAGTTAGGCCATTCGGCCCACCAAGTCTGCTCTGCCATTCAATCGTGGCTGAAAAATTCCTCAACACCATTCTCCTGCTTTCTCCCCATAACCCTTGACCCCCTTGATAATCAAGAACCTATCTATCTCTGTCTTAAATGTACTCAATGACGTGGCCTCCACGGCCTTCTGTGGCAGTGAATTCCATAGATTCACCACTCTCTGGCTGAAGCAGTTTCTCCTTATCTCCGTTCCAAAAGATCTTCCCTTAACTCTCAGGCTGTGCACTCAGGTCCTAGACTCTGTTAACAATGGAAGCATCTTCTAAACATCCACCCAACATCTCTTAACTGGAATCATACTGATATTAAAATGCAAATGCTGACTCTGAAGTCACCATACTCCTAGCAGAGTGTAGGGCCGCTTATCCATTAGACAGAGAGAGAGAGGGAGACAGAGAGACAGAGACAGACAGACAGAGGACTAGAAAGTTTGTGTCACTAGGAGAGGCTGAATAGTCTGGCACTTTTTTCCGTGGAATGTTGGAGGCTGAGGGATGACCTTATGGAAATTTATAAAATAATGAGAGGCGTAGATTAGGTGAATGACCAAAGTCTTTTTCCAAGTGTAGGGAGATTCAAAACAGAGGGCATAGGTTTAAGGTGCAGGCAGAAAGGTTTAAAAAGGACCTGAGGGGCAAAGCTTTCACACAGAGAGTGGTACATGGGTGGAATGGAGACGGTGAGGAATGCAGATACTGGAAACAAGAGTCAATAAATGTGGAGCTGGAAAAGGACAACGGGCCAGACAGCATCTGAGGGGCAGGAATGTCAATGTTTTGGACTGAAACTCTTCATCAGGACAGGGGAGGGGGAGGGGAGTCCAGAAACAAATATCAGGAGGGGTGCGGGGCTGTCGGGAGGGTCGGTGAGATGGATATAGGTGGATGCTGGTAAGATAGTGATTGTGGTTGGTCAGTGGGAAGGCTGACACAAACAAGTGAATAGGAAGATGGGCAGGTGGGGTGTGGAGGGATTTTTGAAGCTGGTGAAGTCAATATTCAGGCCATTGGGCTGTAAGCTCCCAAGATGAAATATGAGGTGTTGTTCCTCCAGTTTATGATTGGCCTCACTCTGACAGTGGACGAGGCCAAGGATAGACATGTCACCAGGGGTGTGGGAGGGGGAGTTAAAGTGAGATTGTAGACATGCTTGCCAAGTCGGTGAGATTGGTTGCAAAGATTTAGTCACCCTGCTCGGTAACATCGTCAGTGTGCCTCCAGTGAAGTGCTGGCAGGTCCTGCTTGTTATTTATATGCCTTGGTTTGTTGGGGTAGTTGGTTTCAATCTGGTTCCATTTCTCAGTGATTTGCACATAGGGTCTAATTCAATGTGTTTTGTTCATGGAGTTCCAGTTGGAATAGCAGGCCTCCAGGAATCCCCTGGCATGTCTGTGTTTGGTTTGTGTGATTATGGATCTGTTCTCCCAGTCGAATCCCTGTCCCTTGTTGTCCATGTCTTTGGTGACAAGTGAGAATTGGTTGCGTTTCTTGGTGGCTAGTTGGTGTACGTGTATCCATATGATCAGATTTCTTCTGGTTTGGCCTATGTGTGCTTCTCACATCCTTGCATGATATTTTGTTTATTCCAGTTTTGCTGGTTTTGAGTATGGGGTCCTTTACCTTTGATAGTAGCTGTTGTAGGGCTGTTGTTGGTTTGTTGACTACCCTGACACCTCGGGGCCTGAGTAGTCTTATGGTCATCTCTGATATGTCCCTGATGTACAGTAGGGTGATTAGTGAGCCTGGTCATGTTGTGGTCTGTTTCGGAGGTAAGGGCTGATTGTGCTTTTCTGGTACCCATTCCTTTTTAAAGACTCTGTATAAGTGCTCCCGTTCTTCTTTGTGTGATGTCGGGTTGCTGCAATGTGTTATGGGTCATTTAAGTAGTGTCCTGATGCAGCTCTGTTTGTGGGTGTTGGGGTGGTTGCTAGTGTAATTGAGTATCTGGTCCATATGCAAGGTCTTTCTGTATGCACTAGCCTGGAGACCCCGTTGTTTTTGGGTTCCACTGTTACGTTCAGGAAGGGGAGTCTGTTGTTTTTTTTTGTGAATTTTATCCCAGTAAGGATGTTGTTTATGTGTTGGCGGGTTTCTTCCAGTTTTGTGCATTTGATAATCATGAAGGTGTTATCTACATCTTGGACACCACGTTTGGGTTGTATAGTGGGGAACACTATTGGGGATCCCGTTCGTGTTCTGTTGATTGGTATATGTCGTCATCGAGGGACAGATCTAGTAGTTTCATGGTGGTGTCCTTATTAACGCTGTTCGTGTCCTGGGGTGTCTGCCTATTTGATTCACCCAGAGTGTGGTATTTGTCTCTTTGGCTGGGCTGGTGTTTGTGGGTGTAAATAATGCTGTTACATTGAAGGATATCATCATCTCGTCCTCTTCTATCCTGGCGTCCTTGACGGTGTTGACGAATTCTTGGGAGGAGTACATGAAGTAGGTATTGTTGTCACCTAAGTATTTAAGTTTCTGTCCTGATTCTTTGGCAAGTCAATATGTTGGTGTGCCCAGTAGTGAGGCAATGGGTCTAAGGGGGATCCCCAGTTTGAGTACCTTGGGAGTCCATATAAGTGGGTGTGTTGGATCCCTCTGGCTTCGTTTTTGTTAGTCTATCTTGCTGGTATCTCCTGAGTTGTGAAATTTCTTCAAGGTCGTTTTGATTCGGTTCCCTAACTGTGGTGTCAGGTCTATTGCCATCTGTTGGTAGGTGTCAGTATCTGCTAGTTAAGTGAGTCAAAGTAGACGGCAACTGGAAGGTAAGGTTGGTTGGTGCGTGCAGAGGGAGTGGTAGGGGCTGGTACATTTACAATATTTAAAAGACATTTGGGCAGGTACATGGATGGGAAAGGTTAGAGCATTATGGGCCAAAAGGAAGCAAACGGGACCAGTTCAGTTTAGGAAACCTGGTCTGTTTCCAGGCTGAATGACTCTATGACTGGTGCCGGTCTAACCTGAGGTTCACTGTGCCTCAGGTACGGGGAAGGGATTGAAAAGGAGCTGACGTGGTGTAGGAATTGAACGTGCTGCCTGATATCACTCTTCATTGGGAAGAGTTCTGAGCAAGGGTCACCGGACCCAAAACGTTAACTTTGTTGTTCCTTCACCGATACTGCCAGATCTGCTGAGCTTTTCCAGCAACTTTGTTTCTGTCCAGTCTTCATTGGGAGCCAGTTGTTTGACCAACTGAGCTAACTGATACCCAAAAAGCTGATTATGAGTGCTTGAGAGGAAGAAACAGCAATTGGGATATACTCAGCAGAGTCCAAGATTGAAATGAAGCTGACTCTGGATTTTAGCAAATAATCTAAATGCTGGGAGCGACGAAAAATTATGGGCATGAAGAGAAGCTTCGAATTAGAAGGTACTTCTGATAGTTTTAGCTGGGCTGTTCCTTCTGTTTTTGGATAAAGCTCATATTCACAATTGTGCTTGAAACTGTGCTTATATTGATCCAAAAGAATAATTTGGATTTTGGTACAATAAAAGGAACAAGAAAAAGTGGCATCAATGAATCATATCATTCTTTATGTGCTTTATGGTCCACACCACACCCAAATTAAAGAAGGCCAATCAGGCCTGGTTTTCTGTGAAGAGTACTGAATTTTCCAAGCTGCAAAGATTGCTGACAGAACTTAAAACATAGAACAATACAGCCCTCGATGTTGCGCCGACCTGTGAACTAATCTAAGCCCCTTCCCCTACACTATCCCATCATTATCCATATGCTTATCCAAGGACTGTTTAAATGCCGCTAATGCAGCTGAGTTAACTACATTGGCAGGCAGGGTGTTCCACGCCCTTACCACTCTCAGACATCTGTCTTAAATCTATCACCCCTCAATTTGTAGCTATGCCCCCTTGTACAAGCTGACGTCATCATCCTTGGAAAAAGACTCTCACTGTCCACCCTATCTAATCTTCTGATCATCTTGTATGTCTCTATTTAATCCCCTCTTAGCCTCCTTCTCTCCAATGAGAACATACCCAAGTCCCTCGGCCTTTCCTCATAGGGGCCTGTGCTCCAGACCAGGCAACATCCTGGTAAATCTCCTCTACACCTTTTCCAATGCTTCCACATCCTTCCTGTAATGGGGCGACCAGAACTGAGTTGCAGCTTTCTGCAGTCTCTCTACAGTGAGATAATACTGTTCTTTGGTTCTCCTTCCAAAATGAACAACATCACATTTTTTCCACCTGATACTCCAGTTGTCAATTTTTTTACCTTAACCTATCAATATCTCTCTACAAACTGTGACACTCTCACAATCAACCTTTCCACCTATTATTGTGCCGACCGCAAATTTGGCTCCATTACATTTGCTGCCTAGAGATATGAAATAAATGCTAACCTAACCAGCATCCTGTGAATGAATAAAACAAAATTGATGAGCTCAGACATTGTCATCGTGGCTTTCCACAGACAGGGCTCATACATACAACAGTCTCAAACTTAGCACTTATCATATGCACCATCACATCCGGTAATTCAAACCTAAGAAAGGGAACTGACACATGCTAATATCCAAGATCCAGAGAGAAATGGCCAGTGCTGAAGAATTTGGTAAAAACAAGGCAGTGGAAATACACTGAAGTGGAATCTCAAAGTGCTTGGGAAGCCAATTGTGTATTTTTAAAAGTACCAGCTGTAATGCAAGAAATGTGATAGTGCAGACTCCATCTGTTCTCAATGGCATTCACAAGAATAAGAGATGATCCTATTGAAATAATGGAATCTGGCAGGGTGGATGCTGAAAGCATAATGTGGGGGTATCTAAAATCTGGAGAAAGGGCTTAAAACTTGATGCTTCCCTTTGAGACTGAGACAGGGAGTTTTATTTTCTTGTTCCATGTTAGCCTGTAGAATTGCCCCCAAGACCAGTGGAGCCTGAGTCATTGAATAAATTCAAAGTTGAGTAAGACAGGCATTTTATGGAAAAGAGGGGGAGGGTTCAGAAATTCATCGAGTACAGAAGAGGCCATTTGGCTCGTCATGGCTGCACTGTCATGTGGTACAGATAGGAAAAATGAGAGGTGAATCAGATGAATCATGATGTGTTCAAATGACAGAGCAGGCTCACGGACCCAATGGCTACTCTGGCTCTTATTTTTTGGCATTCACATTGACCACAGCAAGTTTCATCAAAGCAACAAAGTGACAATGACCAGACAGTGTGTTTTAGTGATTACAATTCAGAGCTACACATTGACCAGGTTGGCAGGGAGAACTCCCTCGCACTTACACAATCATAGAATCATGCAATGCTTTCAGTATGGAACAAGGACATTTGTGTCCCACTGTGTTGATGCTGACTCTCTGTAAATGTGGTTTGGCTGATCCCATTCCCTGGTTCTTATTCTACACCCTGCAACTTCTTTTCCTCAGGTTTTTATCCAATGTCCTGATGGTGATTGACGTGCTTTCATCACAGCCTGAGCCTGAGCATTCTAGCTCCTCAACACTCAATTCATACTAAAAATTCCCCATGTCATCATTGGCTCTTTTGTCATTCCCTTTGAGTCAATATCTGCTGCTTCTCAATTCTTCCGCAAATTGGGAAAAAAATCTTTCTGTCCAATCCATCAAGGCCTCTCCTGGCCATGCATATCTTTGTCAAATTTCCTTTCATCCTTCTTTGTTGATGGAGGAGAAAGCCCAAATCATCAATCTATCCATGTCACAGAAATTCATCAGCTGGGGAACCATTGTTGTAAACTTTTAATGCTCCCTCTGTCTTCCCATCTTTCCTGAAGTGTGGTGCCTAGAACTATTCACACCCCAGCTCAGTTTGAACCAAAGTTAGAAATTGTTCAGAACTGCCTGGCATTTGTACTCTATGTTTCTAGTTAAAAAGCCCACATTCTCATGAATCTTTTGAACCAATCTCTCAACGTGCCCTGCTGCCTTCAACAATTTGCATCCTTATAACTTTTCCCACACTCCATTTAGAATTTTATTCTTGTGTTTACATTGCTCATTTTTCCAGCAAAATCCCTGCATGTCATTTCATCTATACATATCCATTCATTCTGCAAACCTATCTGTGTCCTTTCAAAATCTATCACAAATCTATTCTTGTCGTTTTTATTCTTTCATTCACGTGTGTGGGTGTCGCCGGTCGGCCAGTATTTAATGCCCATCTATAATTGCTGGGTGTGAAAATGAGAGACAACCACATTGCTGTGGGTTTGAAACGTCATATGGGTCAGACCAGGTGAGGATATCAGATTTCTTTTCCTGAAGGAGATTAGCGAACCATATGGGTTTTGATGACAATTGACAACGGTTTTTGTAGAGATTGTAATGAGGTCAGCCAGGTGGGCCTCATAGAGTATGAGTTTCCTGATTGGGGCTATTGGCCTGGTCAAATCAGGGAGCCCTGACTGAAGGGTATAAACACGATGGTCAGAGGTTATGCTTACTCTAAAAGCTGGCTCTGAGAGAGCTGGATCAGTATCAAGGACTCTCCGTGTGTAAATAAATGGTGACTCAGTCATGGGATACCAGCCTCTAAGAAGTTATTTCAGTTTCATGTTCATCAATTAATTCTAAATTCCTGAATATTTTTCTGTATTAAATTCAAATTCCATCATCTGCTGTGGTGGGATTCAAACCTGGATCCCTAGAACATTAGCTGAGTTTCTGGATGAATAGTCTAGATCTATATTTAACAAACAACCAAATAAAATCAATGAATCTATCAACCAATATCTTACATTGGCTCTAATAACATGAGGCCATTACCTCCCCTGCTCACATATCACAATACTTATAAGTTTCATTCCATTTGAGAATTCTGAATTTGAGCCCAACTAGTCTAATCCTAAGTACGCAACATTGAAGCTGGTCCAGGGGAATTCCTCAGTGTACCTTCCTCCAATCTGAAAAAAACACAATCATTCACAGTTGCTCTCTGGGCTGGATTTTTGTTGTTGGGTCTTGAACCTGCTGTGAGGATGAATTATGTGTTAGGAACTCAGGAATGACAGCAACAGGATGCAGAAGAAGAACTGGAAGGAGGCAGGAAGCCTTATCCAATGAAGGGTGATTGGCTGCTACTTGATGTTAGTTGGCATTGTTGACCCAACCTCCACTGGGCTCTGGGTAATGAAATTCCACAGGCTTTCACAGTCGTAACTGGGAGGCATTAGGGCCTCTCTACAACAAAGTGTGAAACTGGATGAACACAGCAGGCCAAGCAGCATCTCAGGAGCACAAAAGCTGACGTTTCGGGCCTAGACCCTTCATTAGAGAGCATCTGATGAAGGGTCTAGGCCCGAAATGTCAGCTTTTGTGCGCCTGAGATGCTGCTTGGCCTGCTGTGTGCATCCAGCTTCACACTTTGTTATTTTGGATTCTCCAGCCTCTGCAGTTCCCATTAGCACTGATACAAGGGCCTCTCCATTCCTGGGCACTGGTTTCCAATTGAGAAGCTTTTATCATATTCATTCATGGGATATGGGCACAGTCTGTCAGGCCAGCATTGATTGCCCATCCCTACTTGCCCAAAGGGCAGTTAATATTTAACCAAGTAAGAGAGACAAAAGGATTAGAGTCGTTGGACATGAAAGTCCACAGCAGTAATTGATACCATTAAGTAGTTTGGAGAAAGGAAGAACTGCAGATGCTGGAGTCAGAGTTAATACAGTGTCGAACTGAAGGAACACAGCAGATCAGGCAGCATCAGAGGAGCAGGAAAGTCAATGTTTTGGGCCTAGACCCTTCTACAGTTCTGATGATGGGTCTAGGCCAAAAACATCGACTCTTCTACTCCTCTAATGCTGCCTGACCTGCTGCATTCCTCCAGCTCCTCACTGTTACGTCCCTCACATAGCCGTTGATTTTGAGAATGGCATCTTGCTCATGAATGGAGCCTCCGGTTCCTGTGTTTACCTGCCCTGCCACTGAATATGTTCACCATTTCAAGGATGGCCCCCTGACACGACTGGATCCTCCAGGGTTGGCTCATAATCAAATTGATATCAGGTGAATACTGCATTCAAGATACTTCATTAGTTCTTTAATTGGTTACCCATCGCAGCTGGGATGTTCGCCATCAATTGAATTCCTGGAGAGGCAGGAAGTTGTCATTCAGACAGCTAGCTGGCACTTCCCTCTTGTCTTCAACCTGCACCCTCCACCCACTTCCAAACCCAACCCCCACAACTTCCCAATTTCCCAAGCCATTGAAAATACAGACCTCTAATAAAGAAGGTAAAGTCACCGTAATCCCACACTGTCTCTCAGCCTTCATGCTGTCTCTAAAGGGCTCACACCCAGCTTGAAACATTAAAACGATGGAAGACAGTGGAACAGAATATAACCAGAATAGACTGGATCTTTGATTATGTCGGCTGCTTTCCCAAGGCAGTGGGAAGTATTGATGGAGTCAATGGATGTAAGGCTGGTTTTCATGATGGACTGGACTGTGTCACATGTCTCTGCAATTTCTTCTGCTCTTGTGCAAAGCAATTGTCATATCCAGCTGTGATGCATCGAGATAGGATACTTTCTACAGCGCATCTATTAAAATTGGTAAGTGTTGTTGAAAACATGATGAATTTCCTTTGCCTTCTGATGAAGTAGGGGCACTGATGTGCTTTCTTGACTGTAGCATCGATGTGGATACACCAAGATAGATTGTTGGTGTCATCTACTCCCAGAAACATGAAGCTCTCATAGAACATAGAACACAGAACATAGAAAATTACAGCACAGTACAGGCCCTTCAGCCCTCGATATTGTGCTGACCTGTCATACCGATCTGAAGCCCATCTAACCTACACTATTCCATGTACATCCATATGCTTATCCAATGACGACTTAAATGTACCTAAAGTTGGCGAATCTACTACCGTTGCAGGCAAAGCATTCCATTCCCTTACTACTCTCTGACTAAAGAAACTACCTCTGGCATCTGTCCTATATCTTTCACCCCTCAATTTAAAGCTATGCCCCCTCGTGCTCGCTGTCACCATCCTAGGAAAAAGGCTCTCCCTATCCACCCTATCTAACCCTCTGATTATTTTGTATGTTTCAATTAAGTCACCTCTCAACCTTCTTCTCTCTAATGAAAACAGCCTCAAGTCCCTCAGCCTTTCCTCGTAAGACCTTTCCTCCATACCAGGCAACATCCTAGTAAATCTCCTCTGCATCCTTTCCAAAGCTTCCACATCCTTCTTATAATGCGGTGACCAGAACTGTACGCAATGCTCCAAGTGCGGCCGCACCAGAGTTTTGTACAGCTTCACCATAACCTCTTGGTTCCGGAACTCGATTCCTCTATTAATAAAAGCTAAAATGACCAACTGTACTGTAGCACCATTGATGCAGACAGGGGTGTGTCCTCCATTCCACTTCCTGAACTTGATGACCAGCTCCTTTGTTTTGCTGACACTGAGGGAGAGACTGGTGTCTTTATGCGGATCCACTAGACTCTCTATCTCTATTATGTACTCTGTCTTGTTGATGTTTAAGATACTGATGAGGCGATGTCCTAATGGTATTATCTTTGGACTGATTATTTGGAGACCCAGGTAATGTTTTGTGGACTTTGGTTCGAATCCTGCCAATGCAGAGAGTAGAATTTGAATTCTGTAAAATACCTGGAATTAAGAATCTAATGACGACCGTGAATCCATTGTTGATTGTCAGGGAAAAATATCTGGTTCACTCATGCCCTTTAGGGACAGAAACTGCCACCCTTACCTAGTCTGGCCTACATGTGACTCCAAACCCACAGCAATGTGATTGGTTCCAAACTACCCTCTGGGCAATTAGGAATGGGCGATAAATGCTGCCTGGCCAGTGACACCCTCATCCAGTGAGTGACTAAAGGAAAAAGAAATCACTATGGGAGTGTCATCAGCAAACTTGTAAATTTAAAGTGCTCACCCGAGAGTTTTTTCAAAGATTGTGAGGTTTCCCTCCTCAACTACCCTCACAAGCAGTGTGTTACCTAACCTGGGATTTAAATCAAGAGGACCTATACAAAATAATCTCTGACACCTGATCCAGAGCCAATTTGTGTTATCAATTGGAAAGAAAACAGAGTTAACATTTCGGGTCCAGTGACCCTTCCTCAGAACTGTTCTGAGGAAGGGTCACCAGACCCGAAACGTTAACTCTGTTTCTTCCTTCACAGATGCTGTCAGACCTGCTGAGCTTTTCCAGCAACTTTGTTTTTGTTCCTGATTTACAGCATCCGCAGTTCTTTTGGTTCGTATTGTGTTATCAATTCCCATGACTGCAGGAGGGGTCTGTCCACATTTGGGTGGTTCTAAACAAATTCAGTGAGAATGGCACCATAATGTCATGAGTTACAACATTGCTCATTTCTATCTTTCTTGCCCATTGTCAATGAGTGTCAGAGGTTACTAGTAAAAGGGGGGAAGTACAATACAGACTTTTGATTATCAGAAAGTACTGACTCAACCTGGTAGATGAGAACATGTAACAATTTTATTGTATGTTATAATCATGTGTACAGATTTGAATATGATTGGATAACATAATCATGTGTGCTCACTTGAAATGTAGAGTAGAATGAATGCAATTGGATAGAGAAGAATGTGGAAAAGCATAAACATTTTTTTTATTGGATACCTGCTTTCTGTAAAAAAAAGTATAAAGCCATTGCTTTGTATAAAATCTCAAGGATTGTGCACCATCTTTGATAGGTACACTTCTCATGGACACATGGATAAATGCTCAGACAAAGAAACCACAGTCTCATTTGGTCATTCAGGGATCAAAGGAATAGAAGTATTCCCATCCATTAGGCACGAGGGTTGCTATTCCTCCAGGTTTAGCTTGAAGTGTTCTGAAATTGAGCACTAGAAGAAAATAGGAGATCATTGATCCTGAATAATAAGGTATGCTTTCAGTGAGGTAACAATCTCAGAATGTGAAATAACAACCATTTGAAAGACAGTCACCAATCATTCAATTGGATGATAAAAGCTCAGAATTTTACTGGTCTTGGTGGGGCTGTAGGGTAGGGACGTTGGTAAAATTACAGAGTGAAAAGGGGGCCAGCCCCGATCACTGGCCTACTACCGGGCTATTTCACCAGTAGCAAGACTGAATGTAAAGCAGAGATAACAAGGTGTAGAGCTGGATGAACACAGCAGGCTAAGCAGCATCAGAGGAGCAGGGAGGCTGATGTTTTGGGCTGAGACCTTTCTTCAGAAATGGGGGAGGGGAAAGGGTTCTGAAACAAATAGGGAGAGGGGGGCGGTGGATTAAAGATGGATAGAGGAGAAGGTAGGTGGAGAGGAGACAGACAAGTCAAAGAGGCAGGGATGGAGCCAGTGAAGGTGAGTGTAGGTGGGGAGGTAGGGAGGAGGTAGGTCAGTCCAGGGAGAACGGACAGGCCAAGGGGGCAGAATGAGGTTAGTATGTAGGAAATGGGGGTGCGGCTTGAGATGAGAGGAGGGGATAGGTGAGAGGAAGAACAGGTTAGGGAGGCGGGCATGGCCTAGGCTGTGTTTGGGATGCGGGTTCCCACAACTCATCCCTAACACCCCATCCCTGCAATAACAACCAATAAAGAAGCCTCCTCGTCCTCACATACCACCCCACCGACCTCCAGATACAACGCATCATCCTCCGACACTTCCGCCATCTACAATCCGACCCCACTACCAAAGACATTTTTCCATCCCCACCCTTGTCTGCTTTCCAGAGGGACCACTCTCTCTGTGACTCCCTTGTCCACTCCACACCGCCCTCCAGCCCCACCACACCCGGCATCTTCCCCTGCAACCGCAGGAAATGTTACCCTTGCCCCACACCTCATTCTGCACCCCCATCCCAGGCCTCAAGAAGACTTTCCACATCAAGCAGCTATTCACCTGCACATCTGCCAATGTGGTATACTGCATCCACTGTACATGGTGTGGCTTCCTCTACATTGGGGAAACCAAGCAGACGCTTGGCAACCGCTTTGCAGAACACCTCCGCTCGGTTTGCAACAAACAACTGCACCTCCCAGTCGCGAACCATTTCCCCCTCCCATTCCTTGGACAACATGTCCATCCTGGGCCTCCTGCAGTGCCACAATGATGCCACCCGAAGGTTGCAGGAACAGAAACTCATATTCTGCTTGGGAACCCTGCATCCCAATGGTATCAATGTGGATTACACCAGCTTCAAAATCTCTCCTCCACCTACTTCATCCAAAAACTAGCCCAGCTCATCCCCGCCTCTCTAGCCTGTTCTTCCTCTCACCCATCCCCTCCTCCCACTTAAAGTCGCACCCCCATTTTCTACCTACTAACCTCATCCCACCCTCTTGACCTGCCATCCTCCCTGGACTGACCTATCTCCTCCCTACCTCCCCACCTACACTCACCTTTACTGACTCCATCCCTGTCTTTTTGACTTGTCTGTCTCCTCTCCACCTATCTTCTCCTCTTTCCACCTTCGAACTGCCTCTCCCTCTCTCCCTATTTATTTTACAACTCTCTTTCCCTCCCCCATTTCCAATGAAGGGTCGAGGCCCGAAACATCAGCGTTCCTGCTCCTGAGATGCTGCTTGGCCTGCTGTGTTCATCCAGCTCTACACCTTGTTATCTCGGATTCTCCAGCATCTGCAGTTCCTACTAGCTCAGAATGTAAAGCAGATTGCCTGTCCTGAGCAGGTGATTAGCAGGTTTGCACAGGATCAATGGCGCTGGCCTCCCCGCTCTAACTCCTGGGACACAGCTGACTATCCAAAGAGGATCTGGGTATTGGAATCCCAAAGGTGTTGACCAGTAAATTTTCTCTCTAACTTTTAGCCCTCTGAATGCTTTTAATTGATTTTGCTGGGCCAGTACCCTGCAGGATCACTTCTCCTGGTTGTGTCACTGTGGCTGTAGTGCTGTAAGCTTTCGATTGGGTGAGCAGCATTAGGAGCCTTCCCATCACTCTTAGATGGAACATTTGAGGCCATCTTATTAATTTGCATTCCACTGCATGCTCTAAACCAGACTTTCTTCTCTATTTTGGATTTCAAGGCCCAAGGAGTGAAGGTCTCTGGAGTCCCAGTGGAGCATGAGGGTGTTCTCTTATTTGGGAGAGAGAGAGATAGAGTGTGTGTGTGAGTGAGAGAGAGAGAAAGACAGATAGGCAGACAGGCATGGTGTTGAGTTTAACCTGAGGGCCACCACAACTTCAATGAGGTCTCCATAGTGATCACAGTTGATACAGGAGCTCAATCTGCACTGTTGGCATCACTCTGCATCACAAACCAGCCCTCAAGTCAACTGAGCTAACCAGCCATGCTAAAGCTCACAGAGAGAGAAAATTCTATTCAAACTTCAACTGGATATTACTTACTGGCAGGATGACAAATCTGCTGACCAAAGATGGGATCAAGGGATAGAGGGTTGTGTGAATCACATGATCCAATCATAGTTGGCTAATCTACAAAACTGTCATGTGTAGGTGGAAGTATCTTTGAAAAGTTGCACAACAACATACAGAGCAACACTTAGAATCTTATGTTTGATTTATTTTGGGGGCCAGGATAGGTTTCTTGTTGGTGTTGGTGCCTACTTTTGTCATTTGCCATGGGGCTGCCTTCACCATGTGAAAATGCCACGATGGATTAATATCATTAATATCCATATCTCTGCCTTTGGGAAGAAGAGGTGGAGCCCAAACATTAGGATGCCAGGAACAAAAATAGAAGTTGCTGGAAAAGCTCAGCCGGTCGAGCAGCATCTGTGAAGTAAAAACAAAGTTAATGTTTCGGGTCCAATGACCCTTCCTCTGAGGAATTCTTTCTGTTTTTAGTTAGGATGTCAAGTTAGTGTTTGTCCCAAATATGCCACAAACAGCAGGACGGTGGTGTATCTAACGGCAAGTTAACCATATTTCCAGACTGGAGTTGCACTTTGCAATCAACTCAGTATCTTTACTTCGCCTTTATTAGTTTGAACACAACAAGGCTGATAGTTTATTGGTCTAAATGGGCTCATTAACACAACAAAACCACACCTACATTCGGGTTTCTAATTTGCAATGCAGAAATGTTTGTATGCGCTACAATAACTGGCTCGTCCTTTAAAACACTATCACCACCTTTAAGGCTCACTAGCCAGAGGACTGTTTAATGAGGTAAGAAATTATGTGCTGAAAATAATTTCAGAAAATTCGACAAAATGAGTCCATCAAGTCTGTTCCGCCAATCAATAACGCGACGGCTGATCTGATAATCCTCAAGTCCACCTTTCTGTTTTTCTCCCACAGCCCTTCATTCCCCAACCGATTAAAACTATATGTTTTGCAGCCTTGAATATACTTAATGACCCAGCCTTCATAACCCTCTGAGAGAAGAAGTTCCTCCTCATCTTATAAACGGGCAACACCTTAAACTGCGTTTATGCCCTTTGGTTGTAGACTCTCCCACAAGGGGAAACAGATCTTTCTGCATCTAACCTGTGAGCTTCCCTAAGAATCTTGTATGTTTCAATAAGTTTGACTCACATTCCTCTAATTTCCAAGAAGCACAGGCCAAACCTGGTGATCCTCTCTTCATAAGAAAGCCCCTCCAGACCTGGGACCAGCCCAGTGAACCTTCTCTGGACTACCTGCAACACCTATACTGTATATCTTTCCCTAATAAGGGGCCAAGACTGTTTACATTATTCCATATGTGGTCCAACCAGTGCCTTAAATACATGAAGTAAAACTTCCCTACTTTGTATTCTTTTCCCTTTGAAAGAAATATTCCATTTACCTTCTCTGTTACCCACTGAACTTGGCTGCTAGCTTTTAGTAATTCATGGACAAAGATTCTCAAATCCCTCCATTCTGGACCTTTCTGCAGTCTTTCTCCATTTAAATAATATTCAACTCCTCGACTCTTCCTGCTAAAGTGCACAACCTCACATTTTCCCACATTGTAGATCACCTGCCAAGTTTATGCCCAGTCACTTCACCTGGTCTATACCCTCCTGCAGGCTTTTTGTGTCATCTTCACCACTTGCATTTCTACATATTTTTGTGCTATCTGAAAACTTGGTGCTAAGACATTTATTTCCCTCATCCAAGTCATCAATATATATTGTATATAATTGTGCCTCTAGCACTGATTCCTGTGGCCCACAACGAGTGATGGGCTGTCGCTCTGAAATTTTCTCCTTATCTCATCTGTGCCATCCATTAATTAGTCAATCCTCTATCCATGCTGATATACTTCCTCCAACATCATGGACACTTATGCCATTAAGTGGCCTTACGTGTGGTAATTTATCAAATATCTTCTGAAAATCCAAATATATTATATTCTCTGCTTGTGCATTCTTTTCTATTCACTTGTGGGTATCACTGGCTGGGCCCAGCATTTATTGCCTGTCCCTCGTTGTCCCCTTGAGAAGGTGGTGGTGAGCTGTCTTCTTGAACCGCTGCAGCTCCCTTCTAATTGGCCCACTTGTCATTTCCTCAAAGAATTCAGATAAATTTGTCTGGTATGATTTCCCCTTTATGAAGTCCTGCTGCTTCTGATTGATCATATTAGATATTTCTAAAGGGCTTTGCTATTGTATCCTTTAGAATTGGCTCTAACTTTTTCCCAATAGCAGGCTTTAAGCGAACTGGTTTGTCTCTACCTCTTCATTGTCACCTTCCACTTCTTTAAATAAAGGTGATACAATGACAGTTTTCCATTCCGCTGGGACTTTCCAGAATCTAAGGATTCCTGGAAGATTACTAGCTGTGTGCCTACCATCTCTGTAGCAACTTCTTTCAATATCTTAGGATGTGTCCCATCAGGTTCGGGGGACATATTAGTCTTTAGCCCCATATGTTTTCCTAGCACTTTTTTCTCCATTGATATTATTGCAGTTATTTCCTTACCTCTTTTTGCCCCCTGGATTATTTTGTAATTTCCTAATGCGATTAGTGTCTTCAGCTGTGGAGACTGATGTAAAGTATTTCTTTACTAAACTGCTATTATCTACTTCTTCATTATTATATCTGCAAATCATTCTCTTAGGGGTCTACGTTGACTTTTTCAATTCCAATCCAATGTCCAAATTTTACTGATTGTGCTGATGGGGGCATACATCACCGTTTCTTCATTAGTATGGAACTGCACAATAATCGCCCCAGCACCACAGTGTGGTGATATATTAAGAGCAAGAGGTAACATGAACAGAGGATGAAAACAGAATCTTGGAAGTGCAGAAAGGATGCATAACAAATATGAGCCACATTTCAAAAATAGTTTTAAAAATTTGCTGCTGACAGCACTTACACCCAATGAGCCATGTTTGCTGCTTTGCTCCTGTACTTTGCTAACAAGCTTAATGAGACCAAGAGAAGACAGGGCTCAAAATGTCAATGCTCATTACAGCAGAATAAATTCCAAGCTTTATCTTTTATTCAGGACTTAAAATAAATGAAGTGTCAATCCTCTGCAATGAAACCGTATCGACTTCTACCTCTGATCCACAAATTATTTCCAAATTGTGTGTTCCCTACCAACGCTCCACACCCCCAGCTCTTCTTAAAGCTAACTGCTGGCTCGAAACTTCAGAAAATATCTGAGCAATATGTTTTACTCCCTTTGTGACATTGAGTACAACAAGCATTTATGGAAATTAGTTGCTTGTCAACATGTAAGAAGAGCCATTACCTTTTAAACCAAATAAAAATCAAAAGAACCGCAGATGCAGGAAATCAGTAACAAAAACTGAAATTGCTGGAAAAGCTCAGTGGAACAACTCTGATATTTCTCCACAGATGTTGCCAGACCTGCTGAGCTTTTCCAGTGGTTTGAGCCTTTGTCTCTTTTAAACAAGTTTGAAGGGAAGGTGCAAACTCTTTATTTCAATGATCGAGGGAAGTAAGAGAAGTGCAACATGGACGCAAAAGATATCAAGTGAGCACATTCAGTCACCAGATCTTCACCAATACAAAGATGTGACCAAGTACCTTGCTTTATTTATGATTCCCTGCCCTGAAAAATGAGGAAATAGGGATCCATACATGAGTGAAAAGCACATGTGGCATTCCAAGAACATCTGCCCAATAGACCTGCTCAGATGTTGATGTGTTTCTGTGCATTTCCATTGGGCTGAATGGGCCTGTCTTGTCAAAGACACCAATGACAGCATTTGCTGATGTTCCTTCATTGGTAATTTCACACTTAATGAAAATTAGCTTCTTCCAATGCTCACAGGATTTACATATGGTACCTGTCTGACGCACAATTACCTGGAATGTAAGAATGTTAAATGGCAATGCATAATGCATATCCTTCTCAAAGAAATCCAATTTTAATTGTGTATTTAATTGTAGGTTTCTGGGGATTTTAACTGGGGACTCACTTGTGCTCCAATAATTAATAATAGGGGGGGCCTAATGGTGTCATGGCAGTGTGCTCACCTTTGGCCCAGAAGGTCTGGGTGAAAATTTCATCTGCCCCAGAGCTACCAGACAGATGTATCTTTGTTTCTATAAATAGGAACAGACTACAATTATCGTGGCGAGGTTATGAGATGCAAGTTTGCAGTTGCTATCTCTGCGAATGAACACTAATTAAAGTGTATATAGATTGATTTTTGGGAAGAAATCATAGCACCAGAGGGCAGCTGCCTAAAAGTAAAGATTTCAAAAGAAGAATACATGAAGACTGATAGCAAAAATGGCAGAAAGAAGTGTAAATTGATTACCTGCTGATATTCATGAGAAAAACAATGAAAAACAAGGATAGTAGGAACTGCAAGATAACAAAGTGTGAAGCTGGATGAATACAGCAGGCCAAACAGCATCTCAGGAGCACAAAACCTGATGTTTCAGGCCTAGAGTCTTCATCAGAGGATAGTAGGAACTGCAGATGCTGGAGAATCTGATATAACAAGGTGTATAGCAGCATCAGAGGATATTTGGGTCTGGGCCCTTCTTCAGAAAGTTGTACAAGAGTCTAGACCTGAAATGTCAGCCTTCCTGCTCCTCTGATGCTGCTTGGCCTGCTGTGCTCATCTAGCTCCACACCTTGTTATATGAGAAACAAGGTTTACCAAAGGGAGATCGTCTCAACTTTGGAATCGGGAAAAAAAAACACTAAACTCACTTTCCATCTCTTATCTATCTCCATCAGTTGTGTGTGTGTGTCTGTGTGTGCGCGCGCATGCATGCACGAGTGTGTGTGTGTGTGTGTGTGTGTGTGTGTGCGTGTGTGTGGGTAAAGGGGGAGCTTATAAGGGGTTGAAAACTTTAATTAGAAATAATAGAAATTGCAGATGTCAGAGAATCCGAGATAACAAAGTCTAGAGCTGGATGAACACGGTAGGCCAAACAGCATCATAGGAGCAGGAAGGCTGACGTTTCGGACCTAGACCGTTCTTAAGAAATGGGGCCTAGGCCTGAAACATCAGCTTTCCTGCTCCTATGATGCTACTTAGCCTGCTGTGTTCATCCAGGTCTCCACCTGGAAAATTTTAGTTACCTGTGTTATATGCCAATGATTTATATCTGTTCACCTGTGGGCATAGTCCCAGGTATAATAATAAATCTGATCATATATAACAAATAATATTTAATAAATGTTATAATAAAAAATCATTTTCTTTTAACACAGAAACCTGGTCCATGCTTTCTCTTAACCTTGATTTGAAAATCAGGGATATTTGGGGTACTGTGCAAGCTTTAAACAAAATTAGCATCTGGTACAACTCCAGGAAGAGTGAAGATTAATTTGCAGCATGCTAAGGTAGTGACTTTTAATGATGCTTGGGGGCTGGTGCTCAGGTATTTGAATTGGATTAAATTGGATTTGTTTGGGTTGTTGACTGACACAACGAGGATTTGAATGTAGTTCGGCAGATAATACAAGTGAAGAAAAATTAGGTTCTGAAATGCAATGAAATCATGGCATGGGAAAAAGTAAGGGATTTCATGCAGGTAGCAGAGTTGTCGCTGGCAGCTCAAAATGAACTTTCAAAACCAAAATTGATTGACTTGGCAGGTAAACTGGAACCTGACAAGGCAAAACAGCCAGAAATAATTGAGGTGTTAGCACTGCTCTTCAAGGAGATGCAAAACGGACTGCGCACTTCAGGGAGTAAAATGTTAGAATTCAGCGTTCTGCATTTGCAGTTGAAGTAGCTGAAGCTTGTAGAGAGAATGAGGTGACCTGAAAAGGCAAAAATAAAAGGAAAGGCCAGAAAAATTGAAGAAAAAGGAGAGAAAATTAAGAAAACTTGAAATAGTCCAGTAAAGAAATGTTTAAGTTTGCAAAGGTTCTATCAAAATTTGAGGGGAAAGATGTAAACACATTCCTCATGTAATTTGAGAAAATGGCAAGGCAAACTGAAATGGGCAAAATAGGAACTAGATTTCATTCTTGCGAACGAAGTTGACAGGTAAAGCACAGGAAATTTATGCTTCACTGTCAGAGGTGGATTCTCAGCATAAGGAAGCAGTGAAGAAAACTGATGGCTCTATGGGTAAGTGCCTGAGGCAAATCGGCAAAGCTTCTAGAACTTAGGGAAGTGGCCTGAACATATCTATTTTGAGATAACAAAGTGTGAAGCTGAATGACCACAACAGGCCAAGCAGTATCTTAGGGGCACAAAAGCTGACGTTTCGGGCCTAGACCCTTCAGGAGTGGGTTCTGAAATAAATAGGGAGAGAGGGGGAGGCGAATCAAAGATGGACAGAGGAGAAGATAGGTGGAGAGGAGACAGACAAGTTAAAGGGGTGGGGATGGAGCTGGTAGAGGTGAGTATAGGTGGGGAGGTGGGGAGGGGATAGGTCAGACCGGAGAGGACGGACAGGTCAAGGGGGCGGCATGAGGTTAGTAAGTAGGAAATGAGTGTGCGGCTTGAGGTGGGAGGAGGGGTCAGGTGAGAGGAAGAACAGGTTAGGGAGGCAGGGATGAGCTGGGCTGGTTTTGGGATGCAGTAGGGGAAGGGGAAATTTTGAAACTTGAGAAACCCATATTGATACCATTGGGCTGCAGGGTTCCCAAGCGGAATATGAGTTGCTGTTCCTGCAACCTTCAGGTGGCATTGTTGTGGCACTGCAGGAGGCCCAGGATAGACATGTTGTCTCAGGAATGGGAGGGGCAGTTGAAATGTTTCGCGCCTGGGAGGTGCAATTGTTTATTGCGAACTGAGCGAAGGCATTCTGCAAAGTGATCTCCAAGCCTCCGCTTGGTTTCTACGCTGTAGAAGAGACCACAGCGGGTACAGCGGATGCAGGATACCACATTGGCAGATGTGCAGGTGAACATCTGCTTGATGTGGAAAGTCTTCTTGGGGCATACTTCTCCCGCCTCCAACACAAGTCCTCCTCCTGGACACTAGCCCAAGGCTTCCTACCCTCCCTCGACCTCTTCATCTCCAACTGCCATCGAAGCTTCAATTGCCTCATCCTCTCCACATCTCTCACCCACTCCAATCTCTCCCCCAGAGAACACACAGCCCTCTGCTCCCTGCGCTCCAATCCCAACCTCACCATAAAACCCGCAAACAAGGGAGGCGGAGGTGTAGTATGGCGCACTGACCTCTAAATTGCTGATGCCACATGCAAACTCTCTGACACCTCCTCCTACCACTCCCTGGATCATGAGCCCTCCCCCGAGCACCAAACTATCATCTCCCAAACCATCCACAACCTCATCACCTCAGGTGACCTCCCACCCACAGCCTCCAACCTCATTGTTCCCCAACCCTGCACGGCCCGCTTCTATCTCCTTCCCAAAATCCACAAACCCGCCTGCCCTGGTCGACGCATTGTCTCTGCCTGCTCCTGCCCCACTGAACTCATCTCCAACTATATGGACTCCATCTTCTCCCCCTTAGTCCAGGAACTCCCTACTTACGTCCGTGACACCACCCACGCCCTCCACCTCCTCCAGAACTTCCAATTCCCTGGCCCTCAACACCTCATTTTCACCATGGATGTCCAGTTCCCATACACTTGCATTCGTCATGCAGATGGCCTCCAGGCCCTCCGCTTCTTCCTGTCCCACAGGCCCGACCAGTCCCCCTCCACCGACACCCTCATCCGCCTCGCCGAACTCGTCCTCACCCTCAACAACTTCTCTTTCAATTCCTCCCACTTCCTGCAGACAAAGGGGGTAGCCGTGGGTACCTGCATGGGCCCAACCTACGCCTGCCTCTTTGTAGGTTACGTGGAACAATCCCTCTTCTGTATCTACACTGGCCCCAAACCCCACCTCTTCCTCCGTTACATTGATGACTATATCGGCGCGGCCTCGTGCTCCCATGAGGAGCTCGAACAGTTCATCCACTTCACCAACACCTTCCACCCCAACCTCAGGTTCACCTGGACCATCTCCAACACATCCCTCACCTTCCTAGACCTCTCTCTGTCTCCATTTCAGGCAGCCACCTAGAAACCGATATCCATTTCAAGCCCACCGACTCCCACAGCTACCTAGAATACACCTCCTCCCACCCACCCCCTCTGCAAAAATACCATCCCCTATTCCCAATTCCTCCGCTGCATCTGCTCCCAGGATGGGGCATTCCACTCCGATACATCTCAGATGTCCTCGTTTTTCAAGGAACACAACCTCCCCCCTGCAGTGGTCGAGAACGCCCATGACCATGTCTCCCGTATTTCCCGCAACACATCCTTCACACTCTGTCCCTGCAATAACCATCCAATGAAAATCCCCCTTGTCCTCACATACCACCTCACCAACCTCCGGATACAACACATCATCCTCCGACACTTCTGCCATCTACAAGCTGATCCCATCGCCAAAGATATTTTTCCATCCCCAGCCTTGTCTGCTTTCCGGAGAGACCACTCTCTCCGTGAATCCGTTGTCCGCTCCACACTCCCCTCCAACCCCACCACGTCCGCCACTTTTCCCTGCAACCGCAGGAAATGCTACACCTGCCCCTACACCTCCCACCTCACCCCCATCCCAGGCCTCAAGAAGACTTTCCACATCAAGCAGATGTTCACGTGCACATCTGCTAATGTGATATACTGTATCCGCTGTACCCGGTGTGGCCTCATCTATAACGGGGAAACCAAGCGGAGGCATGGGGGCCATTTTGCAGTAGACCTATGCTCAGTTCGCAATAAACAACTCCGTTGCAGGGTTCCCAAGCGGAATATGAGTTGCTGTTCCTGCAACCTTCGAGTGGCATCATTGTGGCACTGCAGGAGGCCCATGATGGACATGTCATCTAAAGAATGGGAGGGGGAGTGGAAATGGTTTGCGACTGGGAGGTGCAGTTGTTTGTTGCGAACCGAGCGGAGGTGTTCTGCAAAGCAGTCCCCAAGCCTCCGCTTGGTTTCCCCAAAGTAGAGGAAGCCGCAAGGGGTACAGTGGGTACAGTATACTGCATTCCCTGCAGCCCAATGGTATCAATGTGGACTTCACAAGCTTCAAAATCTCCCCTCCCCCACCGCATCCCAAAACCAGCCCAGCTCATCCCCACCTCCCTAACCTGTTCTTCCTCTCACCTATCCCTTCCTCCCACCTCAAGCCGCACCTCCATTTCCCACCTACCAACCTCATTCCGCCTCCTTGGCCTGTCCATCCTCCCCGGACTGACCTATCCCCTCCCCATCTCCCCACCTATCTTCTCCTCTACCCATCTTTGGTCCGCCTCCCCCTCGCTCCCTATTTATTCCAGAACCCTCTCCCCATCTCCCTCTCTGATGAAGGGCCTAGGCCCGAAACGTCAGCTTTTGTGCTCCTGAGATGCTGCTTGGCCTGCTGTGTTCGTCCAGCTTCACACTTTGTTCTCTTAGAGAGGTTGTTCCTTCAGAGGAATTTAAACCGTCACTACCTTCAGCCATAAGAACTTTCTTTGACAGCCAAAGAGTTGCTTTGAATTAGAAAGCATGAGTTAGAAAGGAGGAAAAATGGGCTAGTCAGGCAGTCAAAAATCACTCAAAGATAAGATTTCCATTTGGCAGAAGAAAGCTGTAAATCATCAGGATGGACATTTCAGTAAAAAAAAAATCAAGCAGCTGGAGGCAGCAGGTTATGGTTTCAAGGAATATGTCTGAGCAGTTCGCAATCTTTTTCCTTTAACCTACCCTCATGAACATGTCAAATTATCCCAAGAGAGAAAAGGGGAGAGTTGGAATGTGAAGAACTCAGCTGTCATGATAACAAATTGATTGAAGACAATTTGTGGAGAATAGATCACGCTCGTTCCTCATTCTTCTGGAAATCCTCATTTAGTATTCTGATTGCTTTTCATTCTTCGGCACCATTGGTTCTTTCATGTTGTTCAAAGCTCTAACTTCTTCTCTAACTGATTTCTTTGCTGTTTTGATACTGAAAGAATGTTTCATTACTGTACCCAGTTCTGTTAGTTCCTATCACAAAGGCTCCTTTCATGCTTAAAATATATTTTCATCTTTCAAGTTATTTTATTTCTGTACTCCTTCCAAAGTTCACTCTCCACAGCAATTTTATATAATTGGCTTTCATTTAATTCACATGTTAATTGCCCCCATATTCACTTTAGGGAAAGCTTAGTTATTTGGTATTTATTTCTGTAAGTACACATAAACGTATCCTGCATGGCCTGAGCATAAATCTCATTCTGGAGTTTTTGATACAGTCACTGGGTGCCAAATTAAAATGTTCAATACTCATAAAAGTGCATTTATATCCATAGGTCCTTTCATAGCCTCAAGAACATATCAAAGCACCTTAAATCCAATGAGGTATCGTCACTTTTGTGAAATGTGACAGCCATTCTGTGCATAGCCAGCTCCCATAAGCAGCTTTAATTTGATTTATTATTGTCACATGTACCGAGGTACGTGAAAAGTTTTGCTTTGCATGCAGTAGACAGATCATACCTTACAAAGTGCAGTAGGGCAATAGAACTGAAAAACATACATAACGTTACAGTTGCGAGGAAAAGTCACAAAGAGCAAAATCAACAGTAAAAACTGAAAGAACTGCAGATGCTATAAATCAGGAACGAAAACAAAGTTGCTGGAAATATTCAGCAAGTCTGGCAGCATCTGCGGAGGACAAAATAGAGTTAACGTTTCAGGTCCAGTGACCTTTCCTCAGAGCTCAGTTCTGTGGAAGGGTCACCGGACCCAAAGGATCAACATTAAATTTGAAATTCGAGATTTCCATTCAGAAGTCTAATAAAAGCAGGGAAAAAAAAACTGTTCTTCAATCTGTTGGTACATGTGTTCCAGCCTTCATATCGTCTGCCTGATGGAAGAGTTTAGAAGAGATTATAACTGGGGTGGGAGGGGTCTTTTATATTGGCTGCCTTCCTGAGGCGGCGAGAAGTATAGAAGTAATGGGGTTCAAATGAATTCCTGGATAACTATAAAGAGTGTACGATCACAGTCAAGAGGGAAATCAGAAGAGCAAAGGGGATACAAGATAGATCTAGGAAATAAGGTTAAAGATAGCCGCAATAAGTTCTACAGCTATATTAAAAGTAAAAGGGTGGACAGGAAGAAGATAGATCCCCTTAAAGATCAGCATGGCTGCCTATGTGTGGGGCCACAGGAGATGAGGGAGATTTTTAATGAATATTTCTCCTCAGTGTTTACTGAGGAGAGACTCATGGATGCTAGGGAAGTAAGGGAAACTAGTGGGGCTGTTTTGGACTGCATACATATTACCAGAGAGGAGGTGTTTGCAGCCTTAAAGCACATTAAGTTGGGGTAAATCAGCTGGGCATGATCAAGCCCAACCTCGGATGTTGTGGGAGGCTAGGGAAGAAATTACAGAGGCCCTTTCAGAGATTTTTGCTTCATCTTTAGCCACTGGTGAAGTTCTGGAAGACTGGAGGGTGGCTAATGTTGTTCCATTGTTTAAGAAAGGTAGCAAAAACTAGGCAGGGAACTACAGACCAGTGAGCCTGATGTCAGTGGTAGGTAAGTTATTGGAGAGGGTACTGAGGGACAGGAACAACCAATATTTAGATAGTCAAGGTCTGATTAGAGATAGTCAGCATGGATTTGTGTACGGGAAGTCATGTCTGACAAACCTTTTAGACTTTTTCGAAGAAGTAACCAAGAGGCTAGATGAGGGTAGGGCAGTGGATGTTGTCTATATGGACTTTAGTAAGGCCTTTGACAAGGTTCTGCATGGCAGGTTAGTCATGAAGGTTAGGTCACATGGGATCCAGGGAGATCTAGCTAATCAGATTCAAAATTGGCTCAATGGCAGGAAGTAGAGGGTGATGGTTGAAGGCTGTTTCTCAGACTGGAGGCCTGTGACTAGGGGTGTGCCACAAATGCTGGCACTGGGACCTTTGTTATTTGTTATTTATATCAGTAATTTGGATGTGAATGGTCAAGGCATGATTAATAAGTTTATGGATGATACAAAATTAGGAAGTATCGTTGATAGCAATGAAGGTTATCAAAAATTACACAGGGATCTTGATTAGATGGGGAAGTGGGCTGAGGATTAGCAAATGCAAGTAAATACAGATAAGTGTGAGGTGTTGTATTTTGGAAAGTCAAACCAACATAGGACTTATACAGTAAATGGTAAGGCCCTGAGGAGTATTGTGGAACAGAAGGACATAGGAGTACAAGTACACAGCAGCATCATAGATAGACAGGGTGGTGAAGAACGCATTTAACATGCTGGCCTTCATCAGTCAAGGCATTTAGTATAGGAGTTGGGACGTTATGTTACAGTTATATAAGTTATATAAGTGAGGTCACACTGGAGTTTTGTGTACAATTTTGGTCCCTCTGTTACAGGAAAGACATAGTTAAACTAGAAAGTGTGCAAAGAACAGTTACGAGGATGTTCCCAGAACTAATAGACCTGAGTTATAGGGAAAGGTTGGCCAGGATAGGACTGTATTCCCTGGAACATAGGAAAATGAGGACTCACCTACACTCCTCATTTAGGTATATAATTTTTATTGAGGTGAAAGAATCATGAGGACCATAGGCAGGATGAATGCATATAGTTTTTTTTTCCCCAAGGATGGGGAATTGAAAACCAGAGGACTTAGGTTTAAGGTGAGAGGGGAGAGAGTAAGAAAGACCTGAGGGGAAACTTCATCTTGCAGAGATTGGTGTGTTTATGGAATGGGCTGCCAGAGAAAGTGGTTGAGGCAGGTACAATAGCAACATTTAAAAAACATTTGGATAGCTACTTCAATGGAAGAGTTGAGAGGGATATAGACCAAATGCGGGCAATTGGAATTAGCTGAGTGGGCACCATTGTCAGCACGGACCAGTTTCAACCAAAGGGCCTGTTTCCATGCTGTATTACTCTCTGACTCTATATGATTCTGTGAGTCATTTTATTGTGACAATGAATTGACAGTCTGCCTTAATGGTGTGGGTTGTGGGAAAAAGTTTGGCCAAAACACCAGAGAGCACTTCCCTGCTGTTTTGTTTCCCAAACAATATTTTGGGATCCTTACATCCACAAAGGCAAAGGGGATCTCATTGTAACGTCTCATCTGCAAGTCCCCCATCCCCTCAGCACTGCAGTACAGTAACAGCCAAGGCACTGAGTTCAAGTGTCCTAAATGGGACTTGAACTCACTACCTTTTGACACAGATTTCAACACACTGAGGCACATCTAACACCCAAGCTATGATGAGCGCACATGAAAAAAAAACAGCCAAGCTGAAATAAAGTTGTACAGGGAGCTTTAAAAGGTTTCGAAAAACCTTTCAGAGGCTGCATGGAGTGACAGAATCTGCAGCTACAATGTTCAGAACTCAACAATTCATTGTGATCATTTCCTGAAAAGCTGGTATTCCACTAACAATGAGGGAAGAAATTGCCAGGAAAGTCTGCAGCTTCTAACCTTTTAGATTGCCCGATTGGGGAATTTTGGAATTCTCTCCCTATAAAAGCAGTTGAGGCTAGGTCAATTGAAAATGTCAAAATTGAAATTGATGGACTTATCTTAGGCAAGGGCACGAAGGGTTGCCGAACCACAGTGGGCAAATAGATTAAAGATAGAGATCAGCCCTAATCTAATTGAATGGCAGAACGGGCTCGAGGGGCTGAATGAGACTATGTTTCTATATTTGATTGGTTTTGACAGCTGCCCAAAGTCTTCCAGATGATCTAATTCTGATTTCTTTTCACACTGGGCTTGAAGGCTCTTGATAGAGGCAAAGCTGACTTCCTTTGTGAACTGCTGATGAGGTGACATTGATTGAAAAGGTTTAGTTGGCTTTTGAAAGGAGCCAGCCTGCACATGTGACAATTGGTCATTAGCCCTGGCTTAGAATGCAGGTAGAACCTTGAGGTCTTGAGTACCATGAAGACTGCTCTTCGGATCAGTGCGAGTCTGAGACACAGCGGAACATATGCAGCGTAACAGGAATGGGAATATGAGGAGTAGGTTCTGCAGTGAATATTGCTATCACTTTTTTGTCCTTCATTCATTCACAGGATGAGGACATCGCTGGCGAGGCAGCATTTATTGCTCATCCCTAATTGCCCAGAGGGCAGTGCAGGGTCAACTATATTGCTGTGGGTTGGAATCACATGTAGGCCAGACCAGGTAAGGATGGCAGTTTCCTTCCCTAAAGGACACTACTGAGCCAGATGGGTTTCCCCCCTAACAATCAATTCATGGTCATTGTTAGATTCTTAATTCCAGAAATTTATTGATTTCAAATTCCACCAACTGCCATGCTGGGATTTGAACCTGGGTCCCCAGAATGTTATCTGGGTCTCTAGATTAACAGTCCGGTGATAATATCACTAGCCCATCACCTTCCCCTGTCATGCTGGTGAAAATGAAGAATCTCACTGAGGGGGAGTTAGTGTGTGGAAGGGGCTACTTAATCAAGTGTAACTTTCTAAAAACTAGGAAGTTATACTTATTTTAGGTGGATCTTGGCACATACCCATGCTTAGTGTCTATACTGAATAACTGCTCTGAGTCGTTCCTAGCAGCCTATGCAGTGGTCCCTCATGCATATAAAGAAGTGCATTTTTCAATAAAAGACGAAATCCATGTATTTGATTCCATGATCTGTTCAACCACCAAGAGACGGCACTCAATCTCTGACTTAATCAGCAGCTTAAACTCTTGGTTGCCTCAATACTGAACTAGCCCAGCAACAGAAAGGCTACAAACCACATAATCACATTTTTATACCTTGTATTTAATATTGAACGAGATAAAATTGGGATTATTAAATTTCCAAATTATTTGCATTCAGTGAAGTACATTTAAATAATTTCAGAGACATTAGGAACTGCAGATGCTGGAAAATCTGAGATAACAAGCTGTAGATTATTTATGCAGTATTATTTAAATGTAGGATAACAAGGTGTAGATCTGGATGAACACAGCAGGCCAAGCAGCTTCAAAGGAGCAGGAAGGCTGACGTTTCTGAAGAAGGGTCTAGGCCCAAAACATCAGCCTTCCTGTTCCTCTGATGCTACTTGGCCTGCTGTGTTCATCCAGCTCTACACCTTGTTATCCTACATTTAAACAATACTGCATTTTTAAGCTCTTTCTGACAAGCCATGTCTATGTACAGTAATTCCAAGTTACTTCTTACAAAAGCAATAAATACAAAGTGTAATTCCAACCAGTACCAATACGCAGAAATCCTGCAATGGGCCAAGTCACAGTTGCAATTAACATATACATTATTATCAGTTTAAAAATTGTTAATTTTTACAGATATATATAGGTGAATGTTGTGAAGGATTTGTTTTAAACAATATCAGAAAGTATTTTGACAGTGACCTAGGTATGTCATATGTAAGATGGATGTGACTGCAGTCAGCTCCCTCGCAGATCCCTGATGAACGGATGAAAGGTTTACACTGTTGAGCTTATGACAGGCAGTGCAAACAGATTGTGGCACAGTTTTGTTTTGACTTCGGAGCAGAAGAATGATTTTAGTTTCAGGGAATCAGCCCTCTCAGCAGAAGTGGTTTCTTGTGTGTGGATTCTGGACGGAAGTTTGGACAGGAATTTTTAAATCGGTGAAGCTGAGAAAGTTTATGCCACCAGAATGGTGAAAAGTTCATGCCATCAGACGCAGAAAGGAGTAAGAAACGGGAAAAATCCCAACAGTCCAACGGAAAGAAACTGGAAAAAAGCATTTAAGTAACGACATTAAAAATTTGAAATAGGTGTGATATTTTTCTGGGATTAAGTCACTGTAATGTATATTGTTGAGAAACAGGCTAAAACTTTGTTTTGACGTGTACGTCTTAAGATGTTTCTGTCTCCTACATATACATATGTTTTAATTGTCTGTTGTTTTCTTTTGTGCAATAAATTTATCTGTTGTTGCTAAAGAACATCCACACCCTTGTGTGAATATGTTTCAGCAACTAACCATCATATTAGCCAATGGCTAAAAAGTAAACATATGATCTATCAAGACAGTTTCATTCTGGGACATGAATTGTTCAACAATTTCATCACCTGGGATCAAAATACACCAATATATTTGAATTTGTCTTAATGGACAAAAATAAAACAGAAGTGCCTGAGGAATGCTTAAAAGTTTTTCAATTAATCCCTCCATTTAAAGAAAAAATGGTGAGTAATCTTTCTCACTTGAAACCAATGAATGCCTGCTTTATTGCTTCCCTTTCCAGATCCCTGAAGATGCACAGTTTCCAGTCCAAGCCACCTTCACAAATCTCACTGAAGCAGGCATTCTAATCCTCCAACACAAAAGAAGGCCATTTGGCCTGTTGTGCCTATGCTAGCTCTCTGAAAGAGCCGTCCAATTTAGGCTTGGAAGTTTTATTCCAGATAATTAGGCAGTGGCAAACACAGCTGGAATCTAATATTGAAAGAAACTTTTTGGCATTTAATTAGAGGGACCCACAGGATAACCCAGAACCACCCGACAAACAACCACATTCCCTGTTAATATATTTTTATAATCAACCTGACTCGGTGTTATGACAAAGTTCCATAGCCATCCTGATGTGTTACTTGTCTCTGTCCCAGAGACAGGGCCACTACACTGTTGAAGACCCTTTACTCTCCTATTTATCGAAGCACAAGAGATACCTCGATTAATGCCCTCTGTCTGAATTCAACTAAACAATTAATATCCAACTTTGCTCCCCTCAGCCCTCCAATTTAGTCTTCTTCAGCTATGATGCTAAGCAGGTGAAATGGCAAAAATCCCATTCCTTGTTCTTGCCCCATAGCTTTAATAATTCAGTACCCATGGGGTTACATATCACAAACAGCAGCTGACGAGTGTCATTCCGCAAAGGGCACACGCAAAGTTGAAACAAAGAGAACTCCAGATCTCATGTGGTTTTCTCTCTTCCTGCCAGGAATCATTTAGTTGATCATACACTCCCTTCCAAGTCAGGATGCAGTAGAGTTATGTTCCATTCCAAGAAATAGGTGCAGAAAACTAGGCGGCCAAGGATGCATTCTCATCCCCCTACTGCAGCTCCCTGTATACTCATGACGGTGTTGCCAAATCCTGAGCAAACACTATCTACAAGTTTGCTGATGACACCACCACTATAGGACGGCTATCAAACAACAATGAGTCAAAATATCAAAAGGAGATAGAGGGCTTGGTGTCATGGTGCAATGAGAACAACCTCTGTCTCGATGTCAGAAAAACTAAAGAACTGATCATTGACTCCAGAAAGAAAGGAGGAGAACACACCCCCACCTACATCAATGGAGCTAAGGTTGAGAGGGTGAAGAGCAGCAAGTTCCTCGGAGTGACGGTAATTGATTACCTGACCCTAATGGCCCACGTAGATGCGACAGTCAAGAAGGCACAACAATGTCTCCACCTACTCAGGCGGCTTAGGAAATTCGGCATGCCCATAAGGAGCCTTACCAACTCTTTTAGGTCCACCATACAAAGCACACTGTCCGGGTGTATAACAGCCTGGTACAGCAACTGCTCTGCCCAGGACCGTAAGAAACTACAGAATGTAGTGTGTACAGCCCAGGCCATCGTGGAAGCCGATCTCCCATCCACGGGCTTCACTTAAACTTTTTGTTGCCGTGGAAAGGCTGCCAACATCATCAAAGATCCATTGCACCCCGGTAATGATCTCCTGCAACCTCTTCCATCAGGCAGAAGGTAGAGAAGCTTGAACGCACGCACCAGCAGGTTCAAGAGCGGCTCCCTCCCTGCCATTATTAGATTGCTGAATAGATTCTCTAATTTCAAACAATGTTAGTCTTGTTCCTGTTGATCTTCATTCATGCATCTCGTGTGCAGCGTAACCTGTATGCCTCACTCTGCCTAATTCCCTATGATCTGTATGTCCTTGTTTATTATGATCTGCCTGGAAGGCTCACACACTTTTCACTTTATTTAGATACATGTGACTACAATAAATCAAAGCAAATCAATGTGGCTGGGAGGAAGTGCTATACTGTTTTTTTTAGATGAGATGTTAAACTGCAGCCCAGTCTACCCTCTCAAGTGGATGTCACGTTGTCCATGGAATCCTTACAGTGAAGAAACAGGCCATTTGGCCCAACTTGTCCATGCCACCCAGTTTTCATAATTACTCTCATCCCATTTACCTGTGTTTGATCCGTATCCCTGTGCAACTATTCCATTCATGGACCTGTCTCTTAAATGACAAAATTGTACTCACCTCCACTGCTACTTCTGGCAGCCTGTTCCAGACACTCTCCACTCTCTGTAAAACAATTAACCCTTGTGGACCCTTTTACATCTCCCCCCCCTTCATATTAAACCTATGCCGTTTCATTTTAGACTTCCCTACCCTGAGGAAAAGCTGTTGGCTACTACCTTATATACACCTCTCATGACTTTATAGACCTCAAAAGATCACCCTTTAGTCTCCTATGCTCCAAGGAAAAAAAAGTCCGAGCCTATCCTTATAAATGCAAACTTTCCAGTCCAGGTAGGGTCCTAATAATCTTTTCTGCCCTCTTTCTAGTTTAATTCTATCCTTTCCATAGTAGGGCAACCAGAACTGCACACAGTTCTCTAAGTGTCTTGTACAGCTGTACGAGACGTCCCAATTCCTATACTCTGTGCTCTGACACAATAAAAGTAAACACACCAGAAGCCTTCTTCATCACATAAATGGCCATGTCGGTAGTTTCAAGAAGAGTAGGGGAGTTCACTAAAACAGATTATCGGGTGATTATTGTACTGCCATTAAATGATTGAATCCTAGATGAAAAAGCAATAAAACTTGTATGAGGCATACACTGGCCCAATTCATCTTGGATACCTCAAAATGGAGCTTTGGTACAAGCAACATGTCTTTGCTACATGTCACTGCTGTATTTTTATAAATGATTTTCCCTCTGAGATGCTGTGAGCTAATTAGCTATCATATTTGTTACATGCAACTCTGACAAGGCAGCATGGTGGCTCAGTGCAGCAGCAGGGACACAAGTTCAATTCCACCCTCGGGCAACTGTCTGTGTGGGGTTTACATTTTCTCCCCATGTCTGTGTGGGTTTCCTTCGGGTGCTCCGGTTTCCTCCCACAGTCCAGGGATATGCAGGTTAGGTGAATTGGCTGTGCTAGATTCCCCATAGTGTCCAGAAATGTGTAGGTTAGGTGTGTTAGCCACGGGAAATGTAGGGAGATGGGTCTGGGTGGGATAATTTTTCAGAGGGTTGGTGTGGCCTTGTTGGGCTGAATGGCCTGCTTCTACACTATATGGATACATTGGGGGGAAAAGGTCAACTACATCAAAAAGAGTTGATAAAACAGCACTTTGGGAAGTCTTGATACTGCGAGGTACTTTATAAATGTTTGTTTCTTCCTTATTGTTCTTTCAGCCTGGAAATTTACAAGCCACTCAATGAAGAATCTCAACTTGTTCATTCTTCAATCATTCAACTACTTCTGGTCTTACTGCCCAACGTGTTATGCCCAAGTGCTGTTTTATCAACTCTTTTTGATGTAGTTGACCTTTTCCCCCCAATGTATCCATATAGTGTAGAAGCCGGCCATTCAGCCCAACAAGGCCACACCAACCCTCTGAAAAATTATCCCACCCAGACCCATCTCCCTAACTTTCCGTTTCTCCTCTTTGGCAGAGATAGGACACCGAAGTGCATTGACCTGGATGTCTGTCATTCTTGGTTCAACTCATTTCCCAGACCATGAACATCTAACTCAGGCATATCCTTTGACCTGAAGACATAGAACATAGAACATAGAACATAGAACATTATAGCACAGTACAGGCCCTTCAGCCCTTGACGTTGTGCCGACCTGTCATACCGATCTGAAGCCCATCTAACCTACACTATTCCAGGTACGTCCATATGCTCATCCAATGACAATTTAAATGTACCTAAAGTTGGCGAATCTACAACCGTTGCTGCAGGCTCCAGGGGCTTTTAAAAAAAAAATTAATTGTGGGATGTGGGAATTGTTAGATGGCTCAGCATTTCTTGCCCATCTCTATTTGCCCTTGTGAAGGTGGTAGCGAGCTGCCTTTTTGAATCACTGCAGTCCACGAGCCATAGGTAAAGGCACAGTGCCCTTCAGAAGGGAATTCTCGGATTTTGACCCAGTGACACTGAAGGAACAGGGATATATCCAAGTGGTATGCAAGTCAGGGTGATTTGCAGCTTAGAGGAGAACTTGTGGGTGGTAATGTTCCCATGTATCTGTTGCCGTTATCCTTCTGATGGAAGTGGTCATGGGTTTGAAAGGTGCTGTTTGAGGATCTTTGGTGAATTTCTGCAGTGCACCTTGTAGATAGTACACACTGCTGTTACTGAGCATCGGTGGTGGAGGGAGTAGATGTTTGCGGATATGGTGCCAATCAAGCAGGGTCTGCTTTGTCCTGGATGGTGTTAACCATCCAGGCAGGTGGGGAGTATTCCATCACACTACATATTTATACCTTATAGATGATGGACAGGCTTTGGTGAGTCAAGAGGTGAGCTACTTGCTGTAGTATTCCTGGCCTCTGACCTACTTTTGTAGCCACTATGTTCATGTGATGAGTGCGGTTGAGTTTCTGGTCAATGGTAATCCCCAGGATCTGATAGTGGGAGAATCAGTGACTGAATGTCAATTCCCAAATTGGTGATGGTTATCGCTTGGCGTAATGAATGTTACTTGCATCATTACCAGCATTATTGGAAATGGTTACAGGCTTCAAAGTCTCGTCAAGAGTTATCCAAAACCCAGAATGGTCAGAGCCATTCGGGTGAGAAGATATGAAGGGAAGTTAAAAGCAAATATACCTTTGAGACATTCGGTACAGTCTGAGGGAAATCAGGCTCAGCATCTTCAGGGACTTTGAGTGAACATGGAGGAGCTGTGGGTGGGTGACCTGACAACCTCCCTCGAGGGCTCCTTCCTTCACAAGTGCTTCAGCAGCATCAGAAAACTGGGGTCAACACAACTAGTTGTGAATCCTCCATTCCAATCCTTTGCCTCTTTCTTCTCTCTGCTCTGCCTGCTAAACAAACTACTGCAAACACCTACTTGAGAAGAAAATGGAACCAAACCCCTTTCAAATTTGAAATCATTCATTTCAAAGTTACAGCTAATTAAAGGCTCACCTAATCTATTTCTGGGGTTCTCAACACAATCAATTTTTTTGCAATCTCTTCATCTATTCCGTTCAACATTTCATAAACTTGTTTCAATTCTGCTGTCGAAATGACTGCTGTAGATAGCAATGGGCAAACACTTTGTATAGTGTTTGTGTAGCAGCTATCATAATATTGGTCTTGACCATTATTTTAATGGGTTATGCTTCATTTAAATAGCAGACAAGCGAATATCATATTGACACAATTTTCTGTTGGTTTCACACACATTAATTACAATACTGAAAAATGACAACGATAATCTGAGTTATAAGCAGTAACACATTAGCCTTACTCATAATAATATTATTGCAGTACTATAGTCAGAAATGTTCACACATCATGTCTGTAGCTAGGATTTCCTATTTATCTCAGGAAGCTGAGAAATTGCAGACTATTACCTTAAATTTATAACAAACGGATTGATAAACTATCTGTTCATATTCATCAGTGAATAACAGAGGTTTGACTTTCTCCTTGATATCCAATTCATCTATGATCTTATCACTCCGTATCCCTGTACCTTTCCTGAGACCCCCATTTTTCTCTAATTCTGTCAGGACTTCAAATCTGGGGATCAGGAAGCTCAGCCAGCTGGATGATAAAGTGGAATAATGAATAAAGCCAATGCCATGGGTTCACTTTCTGCACAATGAGAGACATGGGAGTCAATCACAGGGTCAGTATTTGCTGTCTATTAACCACAAATGGAATCATTTTGGAGTCACTCACATTGTAGTTGGTCTGGAGTCACATATGAGCCAGGCTGGGTAATGATGGTAGACTTCCTTACTTAAAGGGCAATAGTGAACCAGCTGGGTTTTCATGACAATCGATTAACATTATGTCACCACCAATAGGCTTGGCTTTTGATTCCAGGTTTTTATTGCATTCAGTTGGCACCATTGTCATGGTGAGATTTGAATCTATGTCCCCATGAGATTGCCAAGGGCACTGGGTTATCAGTCTAGTCACAGTATCACTACTGTCCCAAGGCTCCATCAGGCTTGCCTGACAATGTGCAGAGATACCACTCGAAGTATGCAACAATTGTTTTGTTTGGAAAGAGATGTCCGCAGTCCTTTGTGCATGAGAGCTAATTGTGTATTACTTTCTTACTTCATGGGAATAGCTGTACATTCAGCCAGCTGCCCATATCACACTGGAATTTCTTCCAAAAACCTCTCCTTCTTCATGACACTGTTTGAAAGCTGGGAAGAAATGAATTGTATTAGTATTATTAGACTATTAATCCAGAGACCAAATAATGTTCTGAGGGCCCAGGTTCAAGTCCCATCACAGCAGATGGAGGAATTTGAATTCAAGAGAAAAAAAAATGACCTGGAATTAAGAGTCTGATGATAATTATGAATCCATTGTAGATTGTTGGAAAAACCCATCTGGTTCTCAAATGTCCTTTAGGAAGGCTGGCCTTACTTGGTCTGGCCTACAGGTGACTGCAGACCGCAGCCCTCTGGGCAATGAATGTTGGCTTAGTCTTCTACACCCATATCCTGTGAGTGAATAAAAGAAGACTTTCTGTTTGCAGTGTTGTCATTGTAGAACGTGACGTCAGAAGTGAAGCTGAGACTGAGTGCTAGAGAGCACATGAAAAAGCGTGCATGTTAACAGAGAAACATAACAATATTCAGAGCTGTGAAAGCTGCTGTAACAACAGTGAAAAACAATGAAGAAACAGGTTAAAGTTGCAAACTGGTTAAGATATTGATGGCTGAGAAGGGTCCAGACTCCAAACGTCAGCATTCCCGCTCCTCTGATGCTGCTTGGCCTGCTGTGTTCATCCAACTCCACACCTTGGTATCTAAGATATGATGGCGGCAACTTTTCTACTTCCAGATCTCATCAAAATGAGAGGTGATATGCTGCAGAACTGGCAGTTTTTCCAGGTACAATTACAAACGTATGAAATAATCGTAGATGTGCCAGGAAACTCAAGGCAGCTAAGCTTATCTACACTCCTATCGCTTTTAAACAGTGTGTTTATCCTCCATTCCACTGGAACTGTTCCAGAGTCTATAGAACCCTGAAAGATGACCATTAATCAGTCCACTATTTCCAGGGCCAATCCTTTAAATATTTTGGGATGTAGATTAACTGAGTCTGGATATTTATTGGTTTTTTTCTCACATCAAATTGCCCAACACCTTTTCTATACTAATATTGATTTCCTTAAGTCTTTCCATCTCACTGGACTCCTTGTTCCCCAACATTTTGAGACATTACATGTGCCTTATTTTGAGAATACAGAACTAAAGGATGCTTTTAATTGGTCTACTCTCTCTTTGTTTTCCATTAGAACTTCTCCTGTTTCTGACTGTAAGGGACCCACATTTGCCTTCACTTATATTTTTTTTCTCTTCATGCGCCTATAGAAGTATTTACAATCATGGTGAAATCAAGCTCACTAAATCATAGATAACAAGGTGCTGAGCTGGATGAACACAGCAGGCCAAGCAGCATCAGAGGAGCAGGAAAACTGATGTTTCAGGTCCAGGCCCTTCTTCAGAAAACCCTTCTTCCTACTATCACTAGTTGATGCAGACATGATGGGCTGAATAGCCTCCTCCTATACCATAACAAGCTCATGGTTCTGAGAGTTTCACAGATGCTCTGTACAAATTTGTTCCATATAAAGCGGTAAATGGTAGGAAAGGCAAACAAGTGGAGTATATTTTGCTAATGCGCTTCTTAAACCCCATGGTGATCAGCTGTGTCCAGCAATACTGCTGCAGAGAAATTTAAGGCGAAAAATATAAGACATCATATGATACTGCCACTCAGAAATAGTACATTGCAGCCACCACTTATTTACCTCATGGCCAATGTGACTCCAATTATCCAAGATAACAAAGTGTTAGGCTGGATGAGCACAGCAGGTCAAGCAGCATCTCAGGAGCACAAAAGCTGACGTTTCGGGCCTAGACCTTATCTCTGACTCCAATTATCACTGTTTAAACAAACTCTAATTTGTAAAATGATTGCTAAACATCTTACAGCAACTATTAAAACCTAAGGTTCTGCTGTGTTTCGTAAACTGAAACCAGTGTACAAGAAATATCTTGATTCACTGACAGCAGTGTTACACACTGCCAACCATCCATTTCCATATATATCTCAATATTAAGGGTGACCTACACAGTGCATTTGTAACTTGGCTGCTCTTGAGTTATGAGGCTGTCCTCTTCAATGAAATGCAATAGGGATTTTGTATTCACTTGTTTCACGTACAGTCAATTCATATCATGATAAATAGAATGCATAAATTGAAATATAGGCATTAATCATCGAGTGAAGATAGGCTAAGAGACATGACAGGACAAAGCAGGCACCTGTGGAGACATCAAATCTCATATAGAACTGCAAAGACAAGGAACAAGCTCAGTTGCAAATTTACCAAACAAACTTGTAGAACTAACAGCACCAGATGCGTAATAAAATAAAGTGGACCAGTACAAGGACAAACAGCATCAAATTTTTCAAACATAAACTGAGGAACCAGAAGGATGGATGCATTTGTGAGATTAGCAAGAGTAGGCTCAAAAATAATGATCCAAACACAAGGAACGGGAAGGTACATTAGGAAGAAAAATGAGCTTCACGGAATTTTCCAAGGTAGGGGGATGGCGTCCATTGGGAACATTGCAGTAAACATCAAAAATATATCAAAGGGCGGGTTAGAAGGATCAGACGGTAAAGGTGATTCAAAAGTATATTCCAAACCTGCAGCCTCTACAACTTACAAAGACAAGGACAACAGATGCAAGATCCTATCCAAATCATTACCATTCTGATTCACAAATATATCTCTGTTCCTTTAAGGTTGCTGAAACAAAAGTCCTGGAATTTCTTCGGCAGCGATTCAGGGAAGTGACTTACCATTTCAAGCTGCACTTTGCAAGGACATTGGCCCAACATAAAGCTGCTATGCCATCAAATAGCAGATAACAGTTTTAGAGAAGATTCTGAGGGATAGGATGTACTCACATTTAAATAAAAGGACTTATTAGCAATAGGCAGCATGGTTTTGTGTGGGGAAAGTTGTGTCTCATAAACTTGATTGGGTTTTTTGAGGAAGTGACAAAGATGATTGATAAGGGCGGGGTGCTAGATGCTGATCATAAGGCCTTGAGGAAGGTTTTTGACAAGGTCCCTTATTGGCAGGCTGATACAAAAGGTGAAGTCACGTGGGATTTACAATGATCTGATAAGCTGGATACAGAATTGGCCTAGTCAGAGAACAGTGGTGGAAAAGTATTTTTCTGATGGAGATCTGTGACTAGTGGTGTTCCACCGGTAGCAATGCTGGGACCACTATTTTTGTAATATATATAAATGATTTGGAGGAGAATGTATGAGGCCTGATTAGTGAGTTTGCAGTCAAAAGAAGATTGGGGGAGGTTTGGATATTGAGGAAGATTGCTAGAGGATACAGCAGGATGTAGATAGGCTAGAGTCATGGGCGGAGAAATGGCAGATGGAGTGTAATCTGGACAAGTGCAAGGTGATGCATTTTGAAAGATCTTACACAGGAGGGCTATATACAGTGAATGGCAGAAGTCTTACTGGCATCAACATACAGAAGGATCTGGGTGTACTGGTTCATAGTGCCCTGAAAGTGGCAACATAAATGGATAAGGTGAACAAGAAGGTGTACGGCATGCTTGCCTTCTTCGTTCGGGGCATAGAGTATAAAAATGGTTGTCATGTTGCAGCTTCATAGAACTTTAATGAGGTGATGTTTGGAATGTCATGTACAGTTCTGCTTCGCCACACTACAAGAAGGATTTAGAGGTTTTGGAGAGAGTACAGAAATGGTTTCCTAGGATGTTTCCTGGTTTGGAGTGTATTAGCTATGAGGCGAGATTGGACAAACTTGGTTTGTTTTCACAAGAACCTTGTAGGATGAGTGATAAAACCTGATAAAATTTTACAAAATTATGAAGTTAGAGTCTTTTTCCCAGAGTAGAAATATCAATTGCCAGGAGACATAGGTTTAAGGTAGAAGGGGGTATGTTTAAAGGAGATGTGTGGGGCAAGTTTTTACCCAGAGGGTGGTAAGTGCCTGAAATGTGCAGTCAGAGGAGATGATGGAGCTAGATATAACAGCAACATTTAAGAGGCATATTGGCAGATACATGAATAGTCAAGGGCTAGCGGGATAGTGACTGCAGAGAGGCAAGAGGTTTTTAGTTTAGGAAGGAATCATGTATTGGCACAGTTTTGGGCGCCAAAGGGCCTGTTTCTGTGCTCTACTCTTCTTTGCCTTTAAAGAGAAGAGTAAAAGATAATTAGAAAGCTGAAGTATGATCAGAATTGAGCTTTGATCCCTGTCCTACCTTGCATGGTAAGAGGGATGGCTCAGTGTCATGGAGCACTGGCTCATCTAGGGGCTACAGGGACGTGATCTCGTACCGGGAATTGAGAACAAAGGCTCTCAAGGGTGAGAGTGGTTGAGCATCTGAGCAGTCAGGGAGGAGGGAGCTCAGGGTGAGAAATTGCTGGAGAAACTCAGCGGGTCTGTCAGTATCTGTGGAGAGAGAAACTGAGTTGATGTTTTTGATTCTCACCACAAGATGCCCCAGACGTGGTGAGCTTTTCCAGCAATTTGTTTTGATTTTAAATTTCTAGCATCTGCAGTTCCTTGTTTTATTTCAGGGTGAGGGCAGTCAAGGATGACACAGTTGAGAACACGGGCAGTCAGAGTTATGGATTACCGAGGATGATCCACTGTTTGTTTGAAATGTGTTTTGGATTCTTCTCAGTGTGTAAAGAGAGCTATAGCTTGAAGCTTTTGGTGATAACTACTTTGAATACTCAAGGTCCAGAACTTCATAACATAAATTTTTGACACTGACAGGCAAATTTAGTAACTCTGATCTGAACTATACCTTTAAAAAGGGGAACTATAGAATCCCTACTCTGCACAAAGAAGCCATTCTGCCCATCGGGTCTGCAGTGACCCTCTGAAGAGCATCCCACCCAGATGCATTCCCTTCAGCACGATTTTTACGATGAATGGCTAACCCACCAAGCATACACATCCTGGACACTACAGAAACAATACTGCTGCCTCACAGTGCCAGGGACTTGGTTCGATTCCACCCTTGGGCGACAGTGTGTGTGGAGTTTACACAATCTCCCTGTGTCTGTGTGGGTTTCCTCTGGGTGATCTGGTTTTCCCCCACACTCCAAAGATATGCAGGCTAGGTGGAATGGCCATGCTAAATTGCCTGTGGTGTTCAGGGAGGTGTAGGCTAGGTGGAATGGCTGTGGGAAAATTGAGGTTATGGTGATACTGTTGGGAGTGGATCTGAACAGCATGCTCTTCAGAGGGCCTATACAGTCTTGATGGGTCACATAGCCTCTACCTGCACTGTAGGGATTCAATGATTCTATGATAATTGACTACTGTGGGCTCAAATCAGAGGAGTTTGACTTTGATGTTACACATCATCTGCACACACCAACATCTTCCAGTACAGATAACTGCCCAGAATTAGGAAAGAAATCCCCTTGCAGGCCCAATGATAATGAGAAGGTCTTTCCCAGGTTTTAATGCTCTCCAGCTGAGATTCACTGAATCATCAAATTTTATTATTCAATAAAACATCAATGAGCCCATTTATTCCCCACGGGAGCAACAAGCTTTGTAATCAAATTTACTTCTGGGCAAAATGACCTTTCCATTCATTAATTGATATTGCAAGTGGATATGCAACAACAGCCATGAGGAATTGATATTTATGTTGGCATTCTATCCTGGTTTTCAAATTTAATATCTGAGTACTGACTCCATAATCTGTTATTATCTCCTCCTCCCTTCCAGTTCCACACTACATTTTTTATTCTTGTGTAATAAACAGCTGTAAACTTTCAGGCACAAGCTTCCACAGCAGAAGAAATTAATACAGTAGAAGAATGGGGTAGTGCATTGGTAGTCAAAGTGACACTTGGAATCAGCAAGAAGGTTACCATGATGGACCCTCTTTCCCAACCTCTCCCATCGTCTAAAACATGCTGACTCTCAGGACAAACCACTACTGGTTTGTAGTTCTGAGGAAGGGTCAACGGACCTGGAATGTTAACTCTGATTTTTTCTTCACAGATGCTGCCAGACCTGCTGAGCTTTTCCAGCAAATTCTGTTTTGCTCTCTCTCTCGCTCCCTGATGAAAAAAAAGGGTCTATGGTCTGGTAAGGCAGTGGCGACTTCACTTATTTTGTACTAATTCCATGGAACACCCCATTCCCGGGCTGAGGGTGGATATTGGTGAAGAGCTCGAGTCGTCTCTGAACTGTGCTCCCTTGCATATGGACTCTGATGGGAATGCAGGAGCAGTATAGCTGCCCTGCTACCTATTTTCACTTCATGGTGCAAATTCCCTCCCAATTTTTTTTTCTTCACTCCTGCCATCTGTGAATCTAAGGCGCAGATCCCCAGGTTTAATATAGATGAAGAGATGAGTAATTTCATTGAAACATAAAAAAGGATTTGATCGGATAGGTGCATGGATCTTGCCATTGCTGCCACTCCTGAGCTCACTGATGTAGAACGTAGAACGTAGAACATTACAGCACAGTACAGGCCCTTCGGCCCTCGATGTTGTGCCGACCTGTCATACCAATCTGAAGCCCATCTAACCTACACTATTCCATGTACGTCCATATGCTTATCCAATGATGACTTAAATGTACTTAAAATTGGCGAATCTACTACCGTTGCAGGCAAAGCATTCTATACCCTTACTACTCTCTGAGTAAAGAAACTACTCTGACATCTGTCCTATATCTTTCACCCCTCAATTTAACGCTATGCCCCCTCGTTCTCGCCGTCACCATCCTGATTGGTTTTTTTCACCTATGTCATATATATTTTAATGATCGACATTGATTACCTGCTGAGAAATGCCTTGATTTAAAACACTATATTTGAAATCTCACCAGCTTCACTCCTTCACTACCATTTATAACCTTCTCCACTCTCACAAACGTCAGAGATCTCTGTGTTCCTATACTTGAGTTGATTTTGTTTTGAAGAGGTGACCAAGAAGATACATGAAGGCAGAATATTAGACGTTGTCTACATGGACTTTAGCAAGGCTTTCAACAAGGTTTTGCATGGTAACCCAGCTAGCAAGGTCAAATCCCACAAGATCCAGGGAGACCTAGCCAATTGGATACAAAATTGGCTTGACAGTAGGAGACAGACGGTGCTGGTGAAGGGTGTGCCACAATGCTCAGTGGTGGGTCCACTGTTGTTCATCATTTATATAAACGATTTGGATGAGAATATAGGAGGCGTGTTCAGTAAGTTTACTGATGACACCAAAATTGGTGGTATCTTGGATGGTGAAGAAGATTATCTAAGAGTACAATGGGATCTTGGTCAACTGGGCCAGTGGCCAAGGAAGGGCAGATGGACTTTAATTTAGGTAAATGCAAGGTTTTGCATTTTTGTAAAACAAACCAGGGCAGGACTTACATAGTTAATGGTAGGACCCTAGGAACTGTTGTTGAACAGAGAGACCTAGGGATGTAGGTACAGTTCCTTGAAAGTAGCATCAAGGTAGACAGGATGGTGAAGAAGGCATTTGACACACTTGACTTCATTACTCAGAGCACTGGTACAGGAATTGGGATGTACAAGACATTGGTTAGGCCAGATTTGGAGGCCTGCATACAGTTCTGTGCACCTTGCTACAGGAAGGATGTTACTGAGCTGGAAAGGGGGTGCCAAAAAGGCTTACAAGCATGTTACAGAGGCTGGACGGTTTGAGTTATAAGGAGAAGTTGGATAGGCTGGAACATATTTCCCTGGAGTGTTGGAGGCTGAGGGTTATAGAGGTTTATAAAATCATGAGGGGCATGGACAGGGTGAAGATCTTTTAGGATAGGGAAGCTAGAGGCATAGTTTAAGGCCAGCAGGGAAAGATTTAACAGGGACCTGAGGAGTAACATTTTCACTCAGAGGGAGTATATGGAATGAGCTGCCTGAGGAAATTGTAGAGGGGTGTACGATGACATTTTTAAAAGACATTTAAACAGGTACAGGGATAGGAAAGATTTGTAGGTATGGGCCAAATGCAGTAAATGGGATTAGTTCATTTCAGGAAATCTGGTTGGGATGAAGGATCTGTTTCCATGCCGTACGACTTTCTAATAGCAACCTGTTGAGCATCCCTGATTTTAACTCATGCAAGCATTCATTAGCATACCTTCAGGTCCCTCCAGCCTAAGCTCTAGATCCCTGTCCCTCCAATTCTCTCCCTCACTTTCCTCCCTTGAGACATTCCTACCTTGTTCATCTGACATAAAATAAGAATATAAGAACTAGGAGCATAAATTGGGATTTTAACCATTAAGCCCCTCCTTATGTGGCTGCATGGTGTTTCTATAATGCTCCAGTGAGGTACATTAGTTTGATTTGTTACTTTAAAGGCACTACAGAACTGTATTGGCTGTTGTTGTTTCAGTTATTGTTGTGTTGTGGGCATCATGGACGAGTGGATTAGAGCCAGGCTGCTCAGGACCGAAAACAGGATGCACTTTTTCACACAAACTGTCACAGAATTTGACATTATCACCCAAAAGATTGTGGATGTCACAGCAATTTGAGCTTTGAAGAATGAGATTATCAGAATTTTTTGGGTAAATGATCACAATGCGATCACAATTACTCTGTACCAACTCAAAATAACTTCAGTGATTTTCAAATACTGGGGTTATCATTAAAGTTGTGCCCTGCTGCATTGGTGTGCAGGGACTGTCCTATGAGCAAAGGGTGGTCAGGTTAGCACCCTACTCACTGGAGTTTAGAAGAATGAAAGATAATCTCATTGAAACATAAAGGATTCTTAAGGGGCTTGACAGGATCAATGCTGAGAAGTATCCCACCTCCCCTCCCACAACAACATAGGTGAGTCTAAGATAATGGGATATAGTCTCAGAATAAATGGGAGTCAATTTAACACTGAGAGGAGGAGGAATTTCTTCTCTCAGAGGGATGTAAATCTTTGGAACTCCTTGCCACAGAGAGCTATGGGGAAGAGACCTTGTGTATATTTAAGACTGAGGTAGGTACACAGTAGAGGAATCAAGGATTATGAGGAAAGGGCAGGAAAGTAGACATGAAAATTGTCGTTAACAATCCTATAGAATGGTCCAGTATGTTCGAGGGGCTGAATGGCCTATTCCTGATCCTATTTCTAACAATTTTATTGCTGATACCATTAAGGATGAAAACATATTCTGTCCAATGGAATTTCTCAAATCCAACTTTAACTTCTTCAGCAATTTGTCCCAAGCGACATGCTGGAGATAATATACCCATACCTCCCCTGCTACTCCCTTACTTTCCTCACCTTAATTCTACCTTGATTCGTTCATGCTTACAGCTGGCCTGGCAGAGTAGGTGGAGCCTGAATGCAGGAGGATGAACAGAGTTGAGGAGGAAGAGGCACCATCATTCAATTTGATACATCCAACTGGCAGGCCAGACTCTGGCACAACATGAGACATGAAATGTACAATTAAGGTGAAGTGCTGAGCAGTGAATCATTGGGCACAAGTGGATTTGTGGAAAGGATTTAGTGGGTGCTAATTCCGTGGAGAGTAAGCTCTTCTGTATGAAGTTCAGATGAAAACTTTGATGGGATCGGTTATTGAACAATGAAATTCCAAGTGTAGAACATAGAACATAGGACATAGAACAATACAACACATTACAGGCCCTTCGGCCCACAATGTTGTGCCAAGATTTTACACTAATCATAAGGTATTTCTAACCTCCGCCGCTACCTTATACTATCATCCATGTGCCTATCTAATAGTGGCTTAAATGACCTTGATGAGGCCAACTCCACTACACTATCCGGCATTGCATCCCATGCCCCTACCACTCTCTGAGTAAAGAACCCACCTCTGATGTCTCACCTATATCTATGTCCATTCATTTTAAAACTAAGCCCCTTCGTAATAGCTACCTCCACCCTAGGAAAAAGTCTCTGGCTATCTACTCTATCTATACCTCTGATCATTTTGTACACATTGTACTGGCAGGGCAGGTAGAAATCTTGCTGTCATTGTTGAGAAGCATGGAGGCGTCCACACCTACAACATGGGGCACAGGGTTTTGTGCAGAAGGTAGGCCCCCACCCCACCCCCATCTTTTCCATCTCCATGAGAACATTTGTGGACCTCAGAGTAATGTGGAGCCATCTAGGAAGAAAACAACGAACTCCAGCCTCACTGGCTAGCAGGGCCTCTGAGATGCCTCAGATGCAGTGATGGATAACAAACTGTAAGTTGTTCGCTATATTACTTGTTCCAATCTAGAAAGATTCACTGGTTAAAAAAAAAACTTTTCAGGGTCACCCTTAGGCAACTTGGGTCAGGTTCCAACCCGACCACTCCTGACTCAGAGGCGGGGAGGCGAAGTAATCCTGGAAGATCTTGGTTGAGTTGAGAGTACTCCGAATCCTCCTCCTGTGGTCAGCATATCTCCTTTACCAGCTCTGCTCCATCTGCCTCTACATTAGCTCCCGTGACTGGGAGTAAGTGATATATTCAAAACTTTGCAGCAACAATTAACACCTTCCAATATCCAACACCTCTGCAAGTTTAACTATCTCTTTTCATCCAATCACCCAATTCTTGATCTATATTTTACAGAAGAACAGACAATTTCAATAGATAGGAATGAGCCACTGAGCTGCCAATCGGATGACGATACCTAGTTATCACACTGATGTATCTAGTAGGTCTTTATATCTCTGAACACATGTTCAAGAAAAAAAAAATCAGGTTCAGCTATTACATTAGGCCCAGCCGCTGCCCGGCCAGCACCTGCACTCAAACTGTTCAGGTAAAGCATAGATCCCACCTATCTCCAGAACCATCTTCCCTAACATCTTACTATTATTATCTGGGAAACTTTATTTTATATTCAGTTGTGTGATTGAGCCAGTATTTATTACCTGCTCCTAGTTGACCCTTGAGAAGATGGTGGTGAGCTGTCTTCTTGAACCGCTGCAGTTGATATGCTGTAGGTTGACCCATGATGACTTTATGACCCAGCAATATTGAAGAAACAATGATACATTTCCAAGTCAGGATGGTCAATGGCTTGGAGGGGAACTTGCTGCTCTTGTCCTTCTAGATGAAAGTGTTTGTGGGCTTGGATGGTGCTGTCTGTACATCGTCATAGTCAACATTTTGATTATCTTAACCATCTATCTCCCGCAGAAGTGTCCTGAAGCATTGTGCTTAATTCCCGGAAGCCAAACTGCCATTATAGCTTGCAAAAGACCATGATGCATTCAGCACTTTGCAATATTCATTGAAACCTATGACAATGAGTTTTATTTTGCATGTGATGTTAAACTGAAGCTGTATCTGCTCACTCAGGTGTATGTAACAGATACCGCAGAGTCATCTCCCAAAGGAGCAGGGCAGTTACTTCCTCTGGACAATGATTAACCGCAAAAGAAAATCTCCAAAATCATAGATAACAAGGTGTAGAGCTGTATGAACACAGCAAGCCTACCAGCATCAGGGGAGCAGGAAAGCTGACGTTTTGGGACTAGACCCTTCTTCAGAAGAGGAGTCTAGGCCTGAAACGTCAGCTTTCTTGCACCTCCGATGCTGCTTGGCCTGCTGTGTTCATACAGCTTCACAGCTTGTTATCTCAGATTCTCCAGCATCTGCAGTTCCTACGATCTCCAAAATCATAGATTGTTTATTTCTGACGAGGGATCACTTGACCTGAAATGTTAACTCTACTGTCTCTCCATAGATGCTGCCAGCCCTGAAATAATTACATGAGAGCTGATATCGCATCACCAAGTCACCCTTTATTTATACATCATAGTGCATGATACGGACACAGCTAGCTCAGACCCAGCTCCGAGAGTGAGCAGGACCCCTGACACTCCTGTTTATATCTGTCACCCAGGTCTCCCTGATTGTAGCAGGCTGGCAGCTCCATTAGGGAACTCATATTCTATGAGATCCATCCAGCTGACCTTGTTTCAATCACTATAAAACCTGTTGAATTTCTCCAGCAATTTCTGTTTTAGTTTCAGTTTCCTAGCCTCTGTAGTGTTTGGTTTTATGACAGGTTGTCGAGTGATTATTTGCAGAATGCTTCGGTTTGGAAACTGGCAGACACATTGTGGCAGTGACGGCACTTCTACAGTACTTTATTGGCTGTAAAACGCTTAGGCATGCCCTGAAGCTCTGAAACGTTCCATATAAATGCAAATTTTTCTCCTTACTTTATTAATATCATCACTTTGATAGTTTGCATGCAAGTGGGAAAAATATTCAGCTTGCCTTCCTGGAGGCAACTCCCTACCTGTTTGTTCTTTAAAGCAGATCAGGAGCACAATTAGCAAACTTCAAAAGGGTGTTCCAAGTTTCCTGTAGGCCAAGACGCACAGAAAGACCCACAAATGGCCCACAGAACCCATGGCCAGTGACGCAGAATTTCATTGCTGGGTAATCATACTCATCAGTGAGTGATTGACAACAATGATTCAGACAGTCTGCAATGGAGTCAGACAGTCTATGATGGGGTCAGACAGTCTGTGATGGACTCAGTCTGTGATGGGTTCAGACAGTCTGTGATGGACTCAGACAGTCTGTGATGGGTTCAGGCAGCCTGTGATGGGTTCAGACAGTCTGTGATGGGATCAGACGGTCTATGATGGGTCACGAGTAATTGTGGAAAATACTTAACTCTTTACCTGATGCATATACAGCTGTCAATGAGATGTTCTTTCAAGGGATACCATCTCTACTCAACATATCTCACCTCCAGCTTCTCATTGGAAAGTGTTCATTGCCCAGGTACACACACAAGTATCCAATTAGTCAATTTCAGCAGTGGTTTGAAAAAAGAATAAAAATAACAAGTTAATTGAACTACAAGTCCATTAAAACTAATCCTCTCTTCAAAGCAATTAGTCTGCAGATGCTAATGTTTGGACTAAGCCCCAGCGGTTAAAGGGTCTTTTAAAGATTTGCTTGGAAAATCCGTCTCTGTCATAACATTGTCTGTCAACAATTCTGTTTCCCTGCTACAAAATCTAATCGGATCAAATGAAAGTCTGTCAAAGTAATGAGAGCACAAACAGAGTAAACATGTTGGATTTGTTCAAAGGAGATTCAGTTCTCTGTGAGTAGTCGAATTATGTGAGTCTTGGATGGCCACAGGGATTCCACAAAGGGCTGGCATTCTCAACCTCTCTCTTCACCTGAGGCAAGAGAACCCTCAGGTTAAATCAGCAACAATTGAGCATCTCTATCTAATGAGAGAACAGCCTTCTGGGTGTATGGCAATGTTTACCCTTATGTTCAATTAGGTGGCCACACCATAATTTTTGACAAGCTCTGAGCATCTGACTGTTAACCCCAAAATGCTACACCTTCCCCTATAATTAATGTAATAATAAACATTACATCATAGGCTATTTTCATCCTAATCTCATTTCCTTTTGCCAAGTGCATCAATTTCCAAAAATGTACTTAGCTTATGTGGAGGATATGTGAGCTGTATGTGCTTTATTAGCTTCTCCTTGCAAGAAAAACACCTTGGCAGCGTTGGATGCCAGCTGGAGCTTCAGCTGTGGCACTGAGGCTGACGTGAATATAAAGGCAGCAGAGAGCACAGGAGACAACAACATGAAGTTTTCCTTCCCTTCCCCATCCTTGTACGCTGGGGACAGGATAAAGAGCTGACTTGTAAAAATGCATCGCTTTGAACCCCCGTAAACAGCTCCATTACTTTTAGCGAATTCCAGATCCTCGCCATCCTTTTAACTTCACTCTGAACCTTCTGCTCATTACCTTGTTCTCACAAGATGGTGGCCAGAAGGACTCCTAAACGGAACTTGTCCACTCTGACCACTTTTCTTTCTTCTTTGTTCTTCTTTTCCACTTCTTTCTTTCACTTAGTTCTTTATGTTTTCTCTTTCTTTAGTTTTTTTTGGAGAGAGCTCGGTCATGGAAGCAGCAGCGGTGACAGTGGCAGCTGGGGGTCTTTGATGGTTGGCCACGAGGAGCCTGGCATTCGCGGGTAGATCTCGGCAGCATCGCAGCTTCACCGATGTCTGGAGCAATTGTAGAGCAGGATTCTGCAGTGAGGTGACTAACGCTGCAATGGAGCAGCTGGGGACCAAGGTGAGCCAAGATGGTGGCATCTCGAGGCTGTACTGAAGGTGGCTGGCATCCTCAGGTGGGTCTTAGCCCAGCGTGGGTGAAAGCCTGGCAGTGCAAGGGAGAGTGAGCGCTCTGGGGGAAAGCCCAGCTTGGTGCATCTGCACATTCATGGCTTAAGAAAGGACTGTCATATTTGACTTTTTAACTTTATTTCTTTATTTTTCTACTTCTGTACCTAGGTATTTTGTACCTAAGATAAGGCAGTGTGTAGCGACATAGTATACTTCACTGTACTCTTGTACACCTCACTTGAGTGTACATGACAATAAAACCTAAATCTAAATCTAAAAGTTTAAATCTGAACTGTATTATGTACTGCTTGAAAGACAACAAAAGAACCATTCAACATCACATCAAGAACAAATAGGCAATTGAAGAGAAGAACAAAGAAAATTCTGAAAACAAAGTGATAACTTCTCTATTGCTACTCTAAGAATTTCTTTTCCTGAAGATAGAGGCAGTAACCTTACACTACCTTCATTGTGAGCCTGTTTCACTCCAAAAAATGACATGTTGAATACTACAACTGAAGTAAGATTTATTGTCTTCACCAATAGAAAAGTCTTGAAGATTTGATGAAAATGAGGCCCTCTTAGACACCGACATCAGGTTTCTGATTTATCAGAAGCTCCTTAGCAGCACGGACCTGCAGAATCGCCGAAAAACTCATGAAATTTAATACACCATCATTAGGCATCTTCTCTACAACAGGTGTATCGACAATAGGAAGGATGTCTAGATTTTGGGACATAAATGAGTTTGTGCATCAGATGGCTTCACTTGTTTTGTTATTGTGCCTAGTTGGGCTACCGAGTGAGGTCAGAGGCTGTCCACTATCTGTTGGAACACTGGTAACAATTGCTCAGTGCAAAGCTTGATCAAGACCCTCTACATGGTCTGAGAGCTCAGGATAATGTAACTCTTGTCCATCATTCTCAGTTCTTCCTGGTGTCAAATGTGGTAGTGGTGGGCTGCTTCAATAATTTCCGTAGGTGTTTTCCCGAAGGTCACTGTGTCATTTTCCCACATTTACAACGAGTTACTAGGTACCCTTCATGAATGTCTGGTAGGCTGTACCACACCAATAAAGCCATGTGTAAACTATCAAGGGGCCAGTTCTGGAATTCTAAGATAGGTGATGCTCGGGTAACTATTAATATTAATTAACTCTCAACTCTGCCTCAAGCGACATGGCCCAGCAAGGCTTCACTCAAGCTTTCTTTACTCAGGCCCAGTCACATGTGAACTAATAGTATCTGACATCACTGATTGTGTATCTGTTAGTATATGGCACTTAATGCAAAGTAATACAGCTCTGACCAAGAAAAGAAAGCTTCACTTCGGTAAAACGTTGACATTGTCTTGTACCAAATCAATAACCAAGGGTCCTTCATCAGCCATTTTTGACCTCTATCAGCTAGAAGGACAAAGGCAGCAGATACATGGGAACACCATCCCCTGCAAGTTCCCCTCCAAGCCACTCACCATCCTGACTCAGAACATACCATCTTAACTTCACTGTTGCTCGATCAAAATCCTAGAATTTCCTCCCATAAACAGTACAATGGCTATCCGTACACGACATGAACTCCAAAGGTTCAAGAAGGCAGCTCACCACCGCCTTCTTGAGGGCAGCTCGGGATGGGGCAAGAAATGCTGGGCCCAGCCAGTGACACCAATGTCCCATAATTGACTTTAAATGAACATTTCCAGAATAGTGGTATAAAAGGAATAAAACTCTGCCTTGATATGAAAATAACAAATGCTGGAAAAACAAAACAGGGCAGGCATTATCTTTAGAGAGAGAAGCAGAATTAATATCTCAGGCATGTGACTTTTGAATATAGACAAACAGGAAGTTGGAAAAATATTGCAAGCAAGGCAGCATTGGGGGAGGAGAAGGCAACCTTTTGGGTATTACCCTTCTTCAGGGCTGAATGTGGGGGTAGGGGGATCTACAGCGAAAGCCGGGGGTCGGTGGTAGAGGAATAGTGGTATAATGTGGCAGTGAGAAAGACACTCACTGGGTTCATGTCTGAAGGAGGCAGGGCACATCTTCAAAGTGGGCATCATGTGAAATTCTTTCCAGAGATGCCACGTGCTGGGGAAACGGGAAGTTGTTACGGAGTTCAGGAAGATAATGCATGCAGTTCAATCGCTCTGGGAAATGCAGCCGTTGGCCTTTGGTCATGTGACATGACACGTGTTTACTGAGGGTCAGCAGTTTAACAGAAACTGATTACCTGCTCAATGCTTCATTGCTGCTTGCGGGATCTTGCTGTACACAATTTGGCATCCATGTTTTCTGCAGTGCCACCAAGCCTAGACCTCAAAACCAAACAATGTCGGCAAAGTGATAATGGGAACTGCAGATGCTGGAGAATCCAAGATAATAAAATGTGAGGCTGGATGAACACAGCAGGCCCAGCAGCATCTCAGGAGCACAAAAGCTAACGTTTCGGGTCTAGACCCTTCATCAGAGAGGGGGATGGGGTGAGGGTTCTGGAATAAATAGGGAGAGGGGGGAGGCGGACCGAAGATGGAGAGAAAAGAAGATAGGCGGAGAGGAGAGGAGAGGTGGGGAGGTAGGGAGGGGATAGGTCAGTCCAGGGAAGACGGACAGTTCAAGGAGGTGGGATGAGGTTAGTAGGTAGGAGATGGAGGTGCAGCTTGGGGTGGTAGGAAGGGATGGGTGAGTGAGAGGAAGAACAGGTTAGGGAGGCAGAGACAGGTTGGACTGGTTTTGGGATGCAGTGGGTGGAGGGGAAGACCTGGGCTGGTTGTGTGGTGCAGTGGGGGGAGGGGATGAACTGGGCTGGTTTTGGGATGCGGTGGGGGAAGGGAAGATTTTGAAGCTGGTGAAGTCCACATTGATACCATTGGTCTGCAGGGTTCCCAAGCGGAATATGAGTTGCTGTTCCTGCAACCTTCGCGTGGTTTCATTGTGGCATTGCAGGAGGCCCACAATGGACATGTCATTTAAAGAATGGGAGGGGGAGTGGAAATGGTTCGCGACTGGGAGGTGCAGTTGTTTATTGCGAACCGAGCGGAGGTGTTCTGCAAAGCGGTTCCTAAGCCTCCGCTTGGTTTCCCCAATATAGAGGATGCCACACTGGGTACAGTGGATGCAGTATACCACATTGGCAGATGTGCAGGTGAACCTCTGCTTAATATGGAAAGTCATCTTGTGGCCTGGGATGGGGTGAGGGAGGAGGTGTGGGGGCAAGTGTAACATTTCTTGCGGTTGCAGGGGAAGGTGCTGGGTGTGGTGGGTTTGGAGGGCAGTGTGGAGCGAACAAGGGAGTCACGGAGAGAGTGGTCTCTCCGGAAAGCAGACAAGGGTGGGGATGGAAAAATGTCTTGGGTGGTGGGGTTGGATTGTAGATGGCGGAAGTGTTGGAGGATGATGCGTTGGTGGGGTGGTGTGTGCGAACGAGGGGGATCCTCTTTGGGCGGTTGTGGCGGGGGCGGGGTGTGAGGGATGTGTTGCGGGAAATGCGGGAGACGCGGTCAAGGGTGTTCTCGACCACTGTGGGGGGAAAGTTGCGGTCCTTGAAGAACTTGGACATCTGGGATGTGCGGGAATAGAATGCCTCATCGTGGGAGCAGATGCGGCGGAGGCGGAGGAATTGGGAATAGAGGATGGAATTTTTGCAGGAGGGTGGGTGGGAGGTGGTGTATTCTAGGTAGCTGTGGGAGTCAGTGAGCTTGAAATGGACAGCAGTTCCAAGCTGGTTGCCTGAGATGGAGTGAGAGGTCCAGGAAGGTAAGGGATGTGCTGGAGATGGCCCAGATGAACTGAAGGTTGGGGTGGAAGGTGTTGGTGAAGTGGATGAACTGTTTGAGCTCCTCTGGGGAGCAAGAGGCAGCGCCGATACTGTCATCAATGTAACGGAGGAAGAGGTGGGGTTTGGGGCCTGTGTAGGTGCGGAAGAGGGACTGTTCCACGTAACCTACAAAGAGGCAGGCATGTCTGCAATGTGTTATCAAGTGGCTGAGGCTGAGAAAGGGGCTATAACAAACGCAAGCTCTTTTTGTCATTCCGTACAAGAAGACTGCTTAAGCACTCTATTTGAAGTCAAGGATATGAACAGTATTTTCACAGAGCTGAATGAAAAGCACAGGATTTGATATTAAAATGACAATCTTGATTTTGAAGAGGCATAAGTGAATGGTAACGTTTTGCTTTTGCCCACTCAATCACAAACAAAGTATTTTAAAACACTTCCAGTTTATTTCTTTTGCTGCAGGTCATTTACTCATTGATTATCACTTGAGATCGTTCACCCACTTGCAACAATCTTGTGATAAAGGAATGAGTGAAAAGACAGGCAATGGCCGTAATATCTCTGGACTGTTAATCCAGAGACCCAGGTAATGTTCTGGGTAACCAGGTTCAAATCCTGCCACAGCAGTTGGTGAAATTTGAATTCAAACAAAAACCTTGTATTAAGGATCTACTGATGACCATGAATCCATTGTCGCCTGTTGGAGGAAAAACCCATCTGGTTCACTGATGCTCTTAAGGGAAGGAAACTGCCATCCTTACCTGGTCTGGCCTACATGTGACTCCAGACCACAGCAATTTGGTTGACTCTGAACTGCCCTCTGGGCAATTAGGGATGGGCAACAAATGCTGCCTCACTGGTGATGTCCTCATCCCACGAATGAATTTTTAGAAATGGAGGATTGGGGGCAGCAAGCAGAGAGACAAAGGGGGCAGAGAATGAAATGGAGAACAGGGGAAAATGAAGAAAGCAGATGTAGATAACCGGTAAAGGAAGCAGTAAGTGAAGTGGTGGAAGGGTCAACAAGCAGTGCAGGGGGCAATAAGCAAAAGGGATGAAAGAGAAAACTGGCAAAAGGGGTGAGGAGTGCTCATTCAGCAGAGTGGACACCATTAATGTCAGTGGCACCACCCATTCTCCTATGGGCAGAGTGGGCACTAAGGTGCACATCCACAAGGTCAGTGACATTACCAGCCTGGTCTTGTGTGGTGGCAGGAGATACAGTGTGTTCAATCATTTCATCATAAAAATTGTCAGATCTGCATTACTATGGCCCTCATCTCTCTTCTGCAAACAACATCGCCAGAATAAATTGTCTGTCATTGTCATATTGCCACTAATAATCTTGCTGTCCATACTTTTTTCCACTTCATTTCCACTTTAGCAAAGTGACTGTACTTCAAAGCTACTGCGGTGATTGAAAAAATGCTTTGGTAGATCTTGAAGCATGAAAGGTGTTATGCAAATACACAGCTCCTATTTTACGAAGACTTCGAGGTAAAGAAATAATGAAAGTGACAACTACATTGCAACACACATTCCTTCCATACCTGCTCAGAATGCTTTATAGATTTGTTTTGCATTTAACAATGCTGCTCTGTGATTCACAAGCATCTTTGCTCAGCAAAGGGGTATCCTGCAAGATCATAACTCACAACAGCTGCTGCTCTGCTGATCGCAAACTGCCCTTGCTTACTTTAGCTAAAACAGATCAATCACTATAATTATTTGTTTCCCAGGCACCGTTCACAATGCAACCTCTCTGGCTACCATTGGTATTTAAGAATATATTCATCAAGCTACTATCAGTGGTGAGGAGATGAGATGAATTGCCACTCAGCAACAGTGGATTCAGTAGTTTCACGAAGTGCCATAAAAAGCCATTAAGCTTCATATTGTCAAGTGTTTAGAGATCACAAGCTTAATTCAATGTTTTCACACATCACAAATCCTTATTTATAATGCACATCTCTCATTCTTTTAGAGCATGATTGTGCCACGAAAATATTTGCTGGGTGACTCATCTTTTATTAATTTGTAACATCGTTCTCCAAGTCCTTTGCTGGTTTATTTCAGTGGGAGCTGTGATTGATATAATTGAGATTAACCATCGTCTAAGGATGTCGGGGTAGGACTGAGAAATGTCCTTGCTCAGAAAGTAGCGAACCTGTGGAATTCTCTGCCACAGAAAGCGGCTGAGGCCAAAGCATTGAATGTTTTCAAGAAGGAAATAAATATAGTTCTTGGGGTCAAAAGGATCAAAGGGAATGGGGAGAAAGCAGGAACAAGTTATCGAGTTGGATGATCAGGCAAGATCATATTGTAATGGCGAAGCAGGTTTGAAGGGCTCACCTTCCTACACCTCTTCTTATTTTCTATGCTTCTGTGATTCCTGTCTCCAGCTCTTATTCCTTCATTCAGATTTTGGGAGCTTCAGACAATGATCTCACTGGACAGGGGTGGATCCAAGTCATCACCCCAGCATCAGAATTCCAGGAATGCAGTAACCACTCCTTGTATTTAGTACCCCACCAGAGTAAGATTTGTTATCAGTTCTGGAAAATAAAATGGTTATGCTGTAGGCACTCCCAGATCAATCGTTCTGCAGTGCCCTCAGCAATATTATCTCAGTACAATCCTGGATTGCATTCACCCTTTGCTGATATTTTTTGATTTGCTTCACCAACCACCCTGTGCTAACTCCAGCAAGCTCCCTAATGAGTGATAAAAATAGAGGTGGTTTTATCTTGTGGTGCCCACTATGAACTGGATTGAAACTTTCCAAACTTATATGGGACTTGTTTGCAACTACCAGCTAAAAAAGCAGAGACATCAAATTAGCTGAGCCTTATCTTTGAAGACAGGTCCCAGAGCGAAAGCTCAGTGCCTAACCTACTATGTTATCAACCTCACACACAGCTCTCTGATTAAAACGAAGGTGTTGCCTAGCAACAGGTCTTTGGTTGGTTTGACTGCTGATGGTTTTCTTTTACATCATGGATTAATGTCCAGTTTCCTGGCTCCTGGGATGTAATGACAGATAGTAGTCTGTTTTTCCTTCAGTAAGATCAAGGAAATGTCACTGATTTTGTTGAAGGGCTAGTGAAAATGAGTTGAAATATAAGACAAAAACAGAAATTGCTGGAAAACCTCACCAGGTCCAGTTGCCTGCCACTTTAACACACCATTCTGCTCCCTGGCCAACATCTCTGTCTCTGGCTTGCTGCTGTGTTCTGGCAAAGTTCAGTACAAGCTGGAAGAACAACACCTCATTTTCTGTTTGGAGACCTTGCAGCCCTCTGGACTCAATAATGATTGACTACTTTATTGTCACTTATACTGATGTACAGTGAAAAGCTTTATTTACAAGCAGTACAGGCAGCTCATAGTAAGCAAGAATGTACAAATCAGAGGTTTTAAAAAGGCTTAGACAAAGATACAGGTTACATTGCACAGGTGTGCACTAAGCAAGATCAACATTAGCAAGATCAATCATTATTTGAGGCTAAAGAATCCATTCAACAGCCTAATACTGATTAGGAAGAAGCTGTTCTTGAACCTGCTGGTGCGTGTGTTCAAGCTTCTGTACCTTCTGCCTGATGGAAGAGGTTGCAGGAGATCATTACCGGGGTGTGATGGGTCTTTGATGATGTTGGCAGCTTTTCTGAAGCAGTGAGCCATGTATATGAAGTCCATGGATGGAAAGTTGGCTTCCATGATGGTCTGGCTGTGCACACCACCTTCTGTAGTTTCTCATAGTCCTGGGCAGAGCAGTTGCCATACCAGGCTGTTATGCACCAGGACAGTATGCTTTCAATGTTGCATCTGTAGAAGTTGGTGAGGGACCTTATGTACATGACAAATTATCTGTGCCACCTGAGGAAGAAGAGGCATTGTTGTACCTTCTTGGCTGTCGCATCTACATGGGAGGTCCAGAATAAGTTGTCGGTTACTGTCACTCTGAGGAACTTGGCACTCTCCACCCTCTTAACCTCAGTTCCATTGGTGTAGATAGAGGCGTGTTCTCCTCCTTTCTTATTGAAGTCCATGATCCAGTGTTTTTGTTTTGCCAATGTTGAGAGAGAGGTTGATTTCATTGCACCATGTCACCAAGCCCACTATCTCCCTTCTGTATTTTGACACATCATTGTTAGATATCGTCCTACTATGGTGGCGTCATCAGCAAACTTGTATCTGGCATTCATTTGGAATAACTTTACAGCCTTAACAGTTTTTCTCTATGTCCTTCACCCATTCTCACATTGTTATCACACGGGCTGCTTTCATTACATTTTTCACTCTGTATTGGTTCCCATTAGCAGTTTTTCTTTGTCCCTGGCCCACCATTATCCAGTCCTTTGTCTGGCCAATTGTTATCCTCTAACTCTGCGCTCCACCTCCACCTTTCTTCCTTCTCCTTTCTTCTCCCCCTCCCATCCCACCCCTGGTCTTCAGCATAATACCACCTTTCCCCAGCTACACTCAATTCTAAAGAGGGGTCACCGGACCCAAAATATTGACACTGATTTCTTTAAATGGATGCTGCTAGACCTGCTGAGGTTCTCTGGCAATTACCGTTTTTGTTTCTGAAAGATTAAAAAATTGAGACTTCTCCCTGAATTCTGGGCCAGACTGTGCATTGGTCAAAGAATATTTTATTTTTGTCTGTCTCTGATAGCTACTGAATGACAAACACAAAATAAAAATGAAAGTGATCTGTTTTTTTTCCTTCAAAGTCATAAGGTACTAAAGTCCCTTCAGGACATTAACTAAGGAACTCAAGTGAATCCACACCTTTTTCACTAGACAATTTGCTTGACCGACCCTAATTTACCCAGACTTCAGCAAAAATTTCTAATTTTTGAATTAATTACAAACAGATATGACCATTTTGCCTTGGGATTTTACTTTATGTGGAATAAATTATTCTCAATTGTAATGTGCATTTATGGTAACCCAAGTTTATTTTTCTTAATTCATTCATGGGATGCGGATGTTGTTGGCTGGGCTCAGCAGTTATTGCCCATCCCTAGTTGCTCTCTTGAAGGTTGTGGTGAGCTGCCACTGCAGTTTGCCATCAAACCATTATTTAATTAATCACACACTCCAAATATAATAATTAGTGACTATATGGTTTGATAATAGTCCAGGCTGAGAAAGGATGAACACTTAAATGCATACCACTGCATGTGGGCTGAATAGCATTGATACCTTCAAGGGACAAATGGGAGAAAACTATGGAAGAGTATAGTAGCAGGGTTAATGGAAGTCAACTAGCATGGAAGAATTGGACTGAATAGCCTGTTCCTGTGCTGATATCATGGGAATAAAATTTCTCAGTGAAATAACTCAACAAGGGCTGGTATCCCGTGACCGAGTTACCCTTCATTTAAACTAGAACAGTCCTTGACATGCTAACCACCTCATTCAGAGGCAGGCACCACAGTGTCAGTCTCTGACACTCACCCTGTTTATGTCTGTCAGGCAGGACTCCCTGATTAGGGAACTCATAATCAATAATGTCTACCTGGCTGACCTCGTTGCAATCACAAGACTTGGGATCTTCATGTACCTCTAACACTAATAGATGAATGGCTCTCAAACAGTATTTGATCTAAGGTTGCAACTTCTAACTACACCTTCTCCCTCAAAGCGTCAGATGGAGTCATTTAAGCTAACATCTACATTAAAATTCTGTTGATCACATCTTCACCATCTGTGAATTTGCTTATTCATGTGAAACATTCTGTGCCTCACCATACCCATTACAATGTCAATGTTTGCTTTTTCACAACAGTCATCTCAGGAATAAATGGTTGATCTTTTATAGTGAGGCTGCACCACAATCCCATTCTATACTTGCCTTTGGAATGATGTACGTGGGCATGGTGTATAAAAAAGAGAAGAACTATTCCAATTTCCAATGATGCACATTCCTGGCCTTGGCAAATACAAAATTAATCCAAGATTAACGAAACAAACTGCTTGTCAAAAAAAAATCATCTAACTGTTCTGGGCTGCCCCTTGGAAGTTGCTTGAAATTATTTTGAAGGATAAATAAAGAAACGCAGCCTTTGAAATAATTGGGAGAGGACATGAAAGCCCAGCATTCATGCTCCTTCCAGCCCACTAAGTAAACATGCATCTGCACTACTTTCTCTGAAGGCTTTGCCTCATAAACAAACCAATAGCACCTATTATTAGAACACCAGGAATTAGGAGTCTTTAAGAACAAGAAAAAGAACATCATTAGTCCAAACAAGTCCATTAGTAAGTTATTGCAAGCCTAATAAACTTAACTAGATGTCAAAATACAATTACAATATCAACACAACACATCAATCAAACTAGTATCAGAGATAATGGGAACTGCAGATGCTGGAGAATTCCAAGATAATAAAATGTGAGGCTGGATGAACACAGCAGGCCAAGCAGCATCTCAGGAGCACAAAAGCTGACGTTTTGGGCCTAGACCCTTCATCAGAGCTCTCTGATGAAGGGTCTAGGCCCGAAACGTCAGCTTTTGTGCTCCTGAGATGCTGCTTGGCCTGCTGTGTTCATCCAGCCTCACATTTTATTACATCAATCAAACTTATTAATGAGAAGAAGATAATTGTCCCTATCTCTGTGCTTGACAAATGTGCCTGACATTGTGGTTATTGAGTTGGCTAAGTGATGTGAAACAGAGAATAGTGGTGAAAAGCCGTTCTGCAGAATGGAGAACAGTGTGCAATGAGGTTCCCGGTGTCAGTACGAGAAACATTGCTTTTCACAGAAGTGCAGAATCACACATTTGTTACAACCTTTCAGCCAACCACATCTGTACCAGCCCTCTGAATGAGCATTTGGACTTAATGTTATTCATCTACCTTTTCCATTGCATTTCACTGAGGAGAACAGCCTCACAACTTGAGTGGCCAAATTACAAATACACTGTGTAGATCACCCACAATATGAAGATTTATTTGGGCATAGATGGCTGGCAGTGTGTAACACAGCTTGCAGTGAATCAAGATAACCCTTGTGCATTGGCTGTGTACTTTACAAAATGTGGCAATGCCTTGGGATTTAATTGGTCCTACAAGCTTTGTGGTGTTTATTTTACATATTAGGATTGCTTAAACTATAATAATTGCAGTGGGAGTGGTCAAGAGGTAGATAAGTGGTGACTGCAATGCAAGATTCATGAATAGCAGTATCACGCGATTTTTTTAATATTATGAGCTTTAAGTTCCACTGAAGTGGTGTTGCTGTAAGCAGCCCATCTCTCTGAGGGTTATGAAGCCTGTTTGTAAACTTTATTCCACTTATGTACTGTAGCTACCATTAATCAACATTTACAAAACAACAATTCGTATTCTGAGATAATAAAATGTGAGGCTGGATGAACACAGCAGGCCCAGCACCATCTCAGGAGCACAAAAGCTGACGTTTTGGGCCTAGACCCTTCATCAGAACATATTGCCTGGACATGTGATGAAAGCTCTCTGATGAAGGGTCTAGGCCTGAAACGTCAGCTTTTGTGCTCCTGAGATGCTGCTGGGTCTGCTGTATTCATCCAGCCTCACATTTTATTATCTTGGATTCTCCAGCATCTGCAGTTCCCATTATCACTTCGTATTCTGAAACTGTCAATTTCACACAATCACAAAATTGTTATTGCACAGGAGGAGACTATTCAACCAGTTGTGTCTTCACACTATTTCTGCTCAAATAATCATTTGATGCCATCTTGAAATCTTCAACTGAATCTGCTTCCACCACAATTCCAGACAGTGCATTCCAGGCCAGAATTACCTTTTGGAGGAAAAACTGGTGTACTGCATCACTTTTATTTCTTTTGAAAATAAGTTTAAATCTGCTGCCTCACATTCCTGATCCTTTTCCCAGTTGGAAAGGTTTCCCCCCATCTGTTCAGACCCCTCATGATTTTGTAAATCTTCCTCTCTCTGAGAAAACGGCCCAACTTCTCCAATCCATTTTCACAAATGAATTTTCTCATTCTTGGAATAGCTCTTGTAAACCTCCTCCACAGTCTTTCAATCTTCCCTAGAATATGACATCCACGACTGTACAAAATACTCCAGCAAAATGTAATAAATTTCCTAGACAAATTCCACAACACCCCCTTTCTCTCCCACTCTATGTCCTATAAAATAAAGTGTAAATACTGTATAAAAACCAAAAGAACTGCAGATGCTGTAAATCAGGAACAAAAACAAAGTTGTTGGATAAGCTCAGCAAGTCTGGCATCAACTGTGAAGGAGAAAATGGAGTAAACATTTCGGGTCTGGAGACCTAGTTCTGAGGAAGGGTCACTGGACCCAAAACATTATCTCTGTTTTCTCCTTCACAGATACTGCCAGACCTGCTGAGCATTTCCAGCAACTTTGTTTTTGTTCTAAATACTGTATGTTTTATTAAGTGCATCCTTCATGTCTCCTGACACTTTTAGTGATTTATGTACACCCTTTGGTTTAGGAACATTTATTTCATTCTGTCTTTCAATGTCCTTCTAGCCAAAGTGGAAGGACATTTCACTCACACTTCTCTCCATCGAACCTCATCTGCCACCTAACTGCCCACTCTACCTACAATGTCCTTTTGGAGATCCACACTATCCTCCTCAGGGTTTACAATTTTCCCAAGTTTTATATCATTTGCAAACTTTGAAGCTATCCCTTGCACACTAAGTTCCAGATCACCAATATATAGCAACAACAGCAAATGTCCCAAGACTCAACTCCATAGAACAAACCTTCCTCCAGCCCAAAAAACATCTTATGATCATCACTGTGTGCTTTCTATCACTCAGCTAATTTTATATTCATGCTGATTCTGACCCTTTTACTCCATGACCTATAACATTCTTCACAATGTGTAATGTTGTATCAAGCTCCTTCTTAAAGTCCATGTGTACCACATCGACAGTGTTACCCTTATTGAGCCTTTCTGTTGTCCCTTCAAAAGATTCCAGCAAGCTGGTTTACACAATTTCCTTTTAGAAATCCATACTGACACTTCCTAATCAACCTACCTTTCTCCATGTTCTTTTTTTTAGATATTCTATTCTAAATAACTATTTCTAGAAATTTCCCAGAAATTTAAATTTAACTCACTGGTCTGTATTTACTGGGCTTATCTTTACAACATTTCTTGAACAAGGATATAACAATTTGTTTTGGAAACATGGAACTATAATGAACTACAAGCAGGACAGTGATAGAATTCCAGTGTGCACAGACAGGAATATGAAACATAGACATTGAAATTAAATGTGGTGCAGTGTGAGGTGGTCTAGTTTGATAACAAGAGTGAAAAAAGGCAATGTAAAATAAGGGGAATATTTCTAAAAGTAATGCAGAAACAGCGAAACCTGGGACATTTGTGCAGAAATCAATGAAGGTGAACAGGAAGTTGAGAAAGCGTTTAAAAAAGGACACCTGTTCAATTTTGGACACCATAGATGTGAAAGCATGAGAGCAGATGCAGCTATAGTTTGTGAGAACATTTGGAGGGGTGAGATTTTTAGTGATGTGGGGAGATTAATGAAGCTGGGGCTTTTCACCCTGAAGAAGGTATAAACAGATTAGATTAGATTCCCTACCGTGTGGAAACAGGCCCTTCGGCCCAACAAGTCCACACCACCACTTACAGCATCCCACCCAGACCCATCTCCCTATAGCTCACACACCCCTGGACACTACAGGCAATTTAGCATGGCCAATCCACCTAGTCTGCACATCTTTGGACTGTGGGAGGAAGCTGGAGAGCCCGGAGGAAACCCACGCAGACACAGGGAGAATGTGAAAACTCTGCACAGACAGTTACCCGAGGCTGGAATCGAACTTAGGTCCTTGGCGCTGTGAAGCTGCAGTGCCAACCACTGAGCGACCGTGCCGCCAGATGTAATAGCAGTGTTCAACACCACAAGGAGAAGCTGCAGAGTAGATAGAAACTGTTCTCATTGTCTGAGCCGGTGGACAGAGATTTAAGGAAATTGGCAAATGAACCAAAGACAACATGAGGAAAAACCTTTCCTTGCAGCAAAAGGCTAGGAACAAGGGTGCACAACCTGAGAGTGTATGGAGGCAGATTTGATCATGGCTTTCAAGAGGAAATTGAATAATCACCTGAAGGGGAATAATTTGCAGGGCTACAGAGAAAGGGCAAGGGAGTGGATCTACTTAGGCTACTCTTGAAGAGAACTGCAACAGATATGACAAACTGAATGGCCTCATTTTGTGCTGTAACCATTGTTTGATTCTGTGGGCTGAATTTACATTTCAAGGTCAGGACCCTGAAGTAGAGATAGTGATTGTATCAAAGCACACCAATGCCTCAACTTCCTCAGAAGGCCAAAGAAATTCAGCATGTCCACAATAACTCTGACCAATATTTATAGATGCACCATAGAAATCATCCCACCCGGATACATCACAGCTTGGTGTGGTAACTGCTCTGCTCAAGCCAGCAAGAATTGCAGAGTTGTGGGCACGGCCCAGTCCATCACGAAAACCAGCCTTCGTTCCATTTTCTGAAGAAGGGTCTAGTCCCAAAACATCACCCTTCCTGCTCCTCTGACACTGCTTGGCCTGCTGTGTTCATCCAGCTCTACACCTAGTTATCTCTTCATTCCATTGACTCCATTTACACTTCCTGCTGCCTCAGGAAGGCAGCCAACATAATCAAAGAACCCTCCCACCCCACCTATAGACTCTTCCACCCTTTTCCTTCAGGCAGAAGACACAGAAGTTTGCAAACACATTATTATCTAGGTCCATCTGTGTTTGATCATGGACTACCTAAGTACCTGAGGAATTGTGGATGATGTTGAATATATTTGAGGACAACTTTTCTCCTGCTGTCACCAGGCTTTTTAAGGGACCTTTCATATATTTAGAGTTGTTCTTTCTCTGCGCCTTCTCTGTAGCTGAGACACTTTATTCTGTTCTATTACCCCGATTTACTTATGTAAGGTATCATTAGCGCACAAAACAATACTTTCCACTATATCTCAGTACACATGACAATAATAAATCAAATCAAATCAAATCAGATAGCCAAGAGAAAATTAGTAAAGATAATATAATAACAGAAAAAATGTGGTTATAATTCCTAGTATTATAAGAAATCTGTCTAACATTGATTATTACCTTATATCACGGAACAGAGCCAGGCCACAAAAGGTAATGGTTAAATGTGAACTGGGTGTTGTGATAGAAGAAGAAAGTGTCCAGTTCATGGCTAAACTAGGAATATAACATCAAAAAGGGAACCATTTTTGCTAACATATACAAAGCCAAGTTATTCTTGTCAGACAAGTAAGAAATTAAAAGATAGTACAGAGAGTGAGAAAACAACCTGAAAACGAGAATTACATTTTTTGGGTGTGATTCCCAGCAAAATGAAGAGTCAGTCTGAAGGTGAGAGATAAAGTTGAGTGTAGGGTTATGTTAAGGAACTTCACAAAACCTAACAAGAGATGGAATGAGTTTGATGGGTGGTATATTCTGGTCACAACATTAACCTTTTTCACATTTTAGCTTGATCGCCCAGAGGGAATCTGGAGCTCAGTGCCCGTTAGGTTGGTAGAGGCAGAAAGCTTCAGAACATTGAAGAAGTATTTAGACGTGCACTTACAATGCTAAGACATAGAAGGCAACTGACTAAGTATTGGAAAATGGAATTGGGATAGTTAGGGAGCTATTTTTGAATGGCATGGGTGTGATGGACAGTCGGGCCTCTTGCTGCATGTTATGTCTCTTGCTTTGTGACTCTTGTTGAAGAAGAAAATGTGAATTTTGTATACGAATGTAAAGACAAACAATAAAACACGAAATTTATTGATCACATAGTGTATTAAAGCATTATAGCAAATGAAGCTTTTTGAAGTGTTGCAAGACATAAGAGAGGAAGGAACGGCATGTGGTTGATGTTCTATTAATCATAAACCATGGAATGAAAATTCTAGTCATAGTTTATGATACAGATCTGAGCAGTTAGATTGAATGAAGAAAAGTTATGCTTGATTTGGGAAGATGTGATATCCTAACTATCGTGCTGGCACATTGAGAAAATGAACAAGTCAATCAGTGAGAATAAAGTCACCATAGCCCTGCTCTGTCTTTAGAGAGAGAGAGAGAGAGAGAAAGAGAGAGTGTCTAGTGGTGGTTTAACCTGACAGTTACCACACCTCAGGCAAAAGGACAGCCCTTTATGGTAACACAGTGCAGAGCTGGATGAACACAGCAGGCCAGGCAGCATCAGAGGAGCAGGAAGGCTTTCCTACATCAGCTTTCCTGCTCCTCTGATACTGCCTGGCCTGCTGTATTCATTCAGCTCTACACTGTGGTATCTCTGACTCCAGCATTAGCAGTTCTTCCCAGCTTTCATGGTAACTTCTGCTGGTGCAAGAATTGAAACCACACTGATAGCATTGCTCTACAGCCCAAAGCAGGTGGCCAACCAACTGAGCTAACCACCCCCTTTTAAGTGTGAGCATGTTTTAACTTTAAAACCAAAGGAAAAAGTTCATCTGGAAGAAATCATGCAGGAAGTGACACGATGACTCACATGTCGAAATGTTCAGCACACTTGTTGTAATTTAAAGTTGCTATTAAGTTCTTTTTGACAAAGACTCATCCAAGTTGGGCACATTTAATCATCCTTTCAACTGATAAACTACAATGTCCTATGGGATCACCTCATTCTCAGAAATGTTCCATATGTACAGGTCACAGCAGCTGGGTGGCAGTGAAGGAGTAGAAATTTTGTGAGTCCTGATTCAAAGGTGGAATGAACAAAAGCCGGACCCAAAGGTAAAATGTGTACCGAGTAAGAGAAAAGAAATATGAATCAAAATAAACTAAGAGCAATTTGCAAATGCCGGAAGTCTGAAATCGAAACAAGTAATGATCCAGAAGTATGTTACTTAGAGAGAGAAAAAAGAGGTATTTCAGTTATAGTCTCTTCCTTCGAGTTATTTCAAGTTTTGCCAGATTTTCTTAACACATGGAAAGTTGATTTATCTTTTTTCTATATGCCATAATGTTTACAAGATAGAAGGAGGTTATTCATTCCATTGTTCCCTGCACCAATCAACAAAGGTCGAATGACAATGATCCCATTTTCCAGCTCTTAGCCCATTCTCTGGAGACTGTGACAACATAAGCGAATATTTAACTATTGCTTAAATGTTACAAGAGTCTCTGACTCTACCATTCCTTTAGGCAGTGACTTCCAGCTACCCACAACTCTCTGGTGAAAGAACTTTTCCTCAATTCACTTCTTAGCTGTTGCCATAAATCTATCTTCCATGGTTATTATAGACAATAGACAATAGGTGCTGGAGTAGGCCATTCGGCCCTTTGAGCCAGCACCACCATTCATTATGATCATGGCTGATCATCCACAATCAGTGTCCTGTTCCTGCCTTATCCCCATAACCCTTGATTCCACTATCTTTAAGAGCTCTATCCATCTCTTTCTTGAAATTATCCAGAGAGTTGGCCTCCACTGCCTTCTGGGGCAGAGCATTCCATATGTCCACCAGTCTCTGGGTGAAGAAGTTTCTCCTCAACTCTGTTCTAAATGGCCTACCCCTTATTTTTAAACTGTGTCCTCTGGTCCTGGACTCACCCATCAGTGGAAACATGCTTCCTGCCTCCAGAGTGTTCAGTCCCTCAATAATCTTATACATCTCAATCAGATCCCCTCTCATCCTCCTAAACTCAAGTTTATACAAGCCCAGTCGTTCCAATCTTTCAACATATATAGTCCCGCCATTCTGGGAATTGACCTCGTGAACCTATGCTGCACTCCCTCAATGGCAAGAATGTCCTTCCTCAAATTTGGAGACCAAAACTGTACACAGTACTCCAGGTTTGGTCTCACCAGGGCCCTGTACAGCTGCAGAAGGACCTCTTTGCTCCTATACTCAATTCCTCTTGTTATGAAGGCCAGCATGCCATTAGCTTTCTTCACTGCCTGCTGTACCTGCATGCTTGCTTTCATTGACTGATGTATAAGAACACCTAGATCTTGTTGTACTTCCTCTTTACCGAACTTGACTCCATTGAGATCATAATCTGCCTTCCTGTTCTTGCCACCAAAGTGTATAGCCACACATTTATCCACAATAATGTGCATCTGCCATGCATCCATCCACTCACCTAGCCTGTCCAAGTCACCCCGTATTCTCATAACATCCTCCTCACATTTCACACTGCCACCCAACTTTGCATCATCAGCAAATTTGTTAATATTACTTTTAATGCGTTCGTCTATATCATTAATGTATATCGTAAACAGCTGCGGTCCCAGCACCGAACCTTGTGGAATGTCAGTGGTCACCGCCTGCCATTCCGAAAGGGACCTGTTTATCACTACTCTTCGCTTCCTGTCAGCCAGCCAATTTTCAATCCAACTCAGTATTTTGCCACCAATACCATATGCCCTAATTTTGTTCACCAATCTCCTATGCAGGACCCTTCTACTAGTGGGAAAAAGGTGTTTTCTTACCCAGAGCTCTGATAAAGAGTCATCTAGTCTTGAAATGTTAGTTTGCTTTCTCTCCATAAATGCTGCCTGACCCTTTGTGATCACCAGCGTTTGTTTTCAGTACAGATTCCACCGTGTGCAGTAATTTGCTCCTACAACTTTGCAGGGTAATTGGAAAAAGGCAGGATCTTGGCACCAAGACAAAATAGTCAAGAGAACCAGTATGGACACAATAGGAGAAATGACCTCCTTTCGTATTACAACAATTCTCTAATTCTGTGACAACAATCATCTCTTCTTCTATCACCCTCCTGCACACTATATTTCAGTCACTACTACCATGTTGATTATAATGGCCCAATCATCAATTATTCATCACCAATTAATAAATTCTACCCATTAGGATATTTGAAACAGTAAATACTTCACAAGTCATGAAGCAGACATTAATGCAAACCAAAATGCCACAAGAGCTGTTAAGATGTTCTCTTGCAAACACCCTGCTGTTCTTGCCTAAACTTTACATATAGAGTCATGCATTCAGAAAGACCTGCAGCACAGAAGAAAAGGTCATTTGATGCCTCATGTCAATGCTGGACAAAAACAGCCACCTGACTATTCTAAGATAATGGGAACTGCAGATGCTGGAGATTCCAAGATAATAAAATGTGAGGCTGGATGAACACAGCAGGCCAAGCAGCATCTCAGGAGCACAAAAGCTGACGTTTCGGGCCTAGACCCTTCATCAGAGAGCTCTCTGATGAAGGGTCTAGGCCCGAAACGTCAGCTTTTGTGCTCCTGAGATGCTGCTTGGCCTGCTGTGTTCATCCAGCCTCACATTTTATTAACCTGACTATTCTAATCCCATTTTCCAGCACTTGGCCCATTGCCTAATATTCCTTGGCATCACAAATGCACTTCTTGAATGTTATGAGGATTTCTGCCCCTACAGATTACCCTTGCAGATAGCGAGTTCCAAATTTTCACCACCCTCTGAGTGAAAAAGCTTTCCTCACATTGTTTCTAAACCTCCAGCCTCTTAGCTTAAACTTATGCCCTTGTTTACCCTATCTACATCTCCCACACATCTGTACGCCAGCATGTGTCTGCATTCAGTGATCCAATTTGTATTCCTGCATCGAGTTGATATAAGTGTTGATGTAGAGTTTGCTATCATCATTTTGTTCCGATCCTAAACTGAAAAGATTCTTATTAATCTGGAAAGGACATGGTGATGGATCCCAGGTCTTCATTAACCTCACTAGATGGTGATGCCTGTTGAAAAGTCCTCTTGAGCACTTTGATCCAATGATACGCAACATCTATTTTCAATTAACTTTTTGTATTTCTAACGTATGAGCCAGGATTTGGGCAACTAAGTCATTGTGATGGGATCACTGTTGGATTTTTTGGTGTGTTGTCCGTCTATGTGTTTAATTGCTTGTAACATTTTTCCCCATTAGTCTAAATCCTCTGCTATAGGCAAGTCTCCTATTTGACTCTTTTGAACTTAGTACCTTTTTATGTTCGATTTCACATTGAAGTTAACAGCAAAGAAAATGTCTTAAATCTAAAACTAACAATTATCATAAACATAAAATGGCCACAAACTAATCCAAAAGGAATCCACAAAAGAACCATCTTTGCCCTTTAATTCTCTGTAAATAATTAGCCAATGCCCTGTTGAATGCCTCTTTTGAACCTTCCAGCATCACACTTCGAGACAGTACATTGCACACCTGAACAACACAATATGTGAAAAAACTTTTTCTCACCTTGCATCTTAAACTGTGCCCTCTGGTTCTCGATTCATTTGCAAGTGGGAATAGTTTCTGCTAGGCTACTCTGTCCAGACCCTTCATGATTTTGCAAACTCCCATCAAACCTCCACTCAGCCTTCTCGCTGAGGAAAATAATCCCTGCATAGAGTCATACAGTGCTGAAACAGACCCCTTGGCCCAATTTGTTGATGCTGATCAGGTTTCCTAAATTGACCTTGTCCCATTCACCTGCCCTTGGGCCATTACAACCCTTTCCTATTCATGTACCTGTCCAAATGTCTTTAAATGTTGTAATTTTACCCACATCTACCACCTCAATATAGCAGTTCGTTCCACGTACACACTGTCCTCTGTGTGAAAAGGTATTGCTCAAGTCCCCTTTAAATCATTCCCTTCTTGCCTTAAATCTATGCCCTCTAGGTTTGAACTTCCCTGTCTTAGGAAAAAGTTTTTTGCTAGTCACCTTATCTATGTCACTCATGATTTTATAAACCTCTATAAGGTCACCCCTTAGCTGCTTACACTTCAGTGAAAATAATCCTAGCCTTTCCATGTTCTCCATGCAAAAATGTCATTTCCTCATTCCTATCATGTTTCATCACTGGAACCATTCTCGTAAACTTTTCCTGAACTGTCTCCAGTCTATTCACATCCTGCCATAAAGCGGGGCCCAAAACTCCACACAATACTCCAGTTTCAAAAGGAAATGAGATGACACTCGAAGGAAGTAAGCTTGCTGGGGTCAGGGGACAAAGTGGGAGAATAGAACTGATTGAGTTTCTTGGCAGAAAGCTGACACAAACCCATTGATCTGAATGGTCTCCTTCTGTGTCCTAATGATGATGAGTGTAACTCTCGTAGTATTCTTCCTTATGGGATATATGTCGTCTTTCATTTTAACCCCGGGAAAAAATTTGTTGTAAGCTGCAGTATCAGATAGCGATTACAAAGACTTGCATTTATTATGGATGGAATATGATATAATTTGTTTTGCAAAGCTTCTCTATTCTAGGTCAGCCATTGTTTGTATTAAGAAAGGTCCAGTCATTACCTGTCATCACATAATCAGTAAAGATGTAATTAAATCCGTCATTGAGGTTACCTCGCACGACATTTCGCAATCACTGTTGGTTGTGCTATAGGACACCAGCAGAGGACACCAGTGATTCTTGTAGGAGATAACTAGGAGATAACAAGAGCTATCGATACTGGAGTCAGAGATAACACAATGCGGAGCTGGAGGAACGCAGCAGGCCAGGCAGCATCAGAGGAGTCGGAAAGTTGGCATTTCGGGTCGGGACCCATCTTCAGAAAATTTTAAAATATCCCTACCCCCTCCCCATTTCTGAAGAAGGGTCCCGATCCGAAATGTCAGCCTTCCTGCTCCTCTGATGCTCTCTGGCCTGCTGTGTTCCTCCAGCTCCACGCTGTGTGCAACTAAACTTTCCTTGGATTTTCGTGACTGAAAGATTTTAACATTAAATCTAAAATAAGGTTAAAATCAGTGAATGCTGCCTTCATATTGAAAATACAATGGTTAGAGTGCCAAAACATTGTTTATCACTGAAATAAAATAAAGAACTGCAGATGCTGGAAATCTGAAACAAAACCTAAGAAATTGCTGGAGAAACTCAACATAACTGGCAGCATCTGTGGAGAGAAAAAGTTAATTTTTTCGAGTCTAGTGAACCTCGCTCAGATCAGTTCTGATCAAAAGTCATTGGATCTGAAACAATAACTCTGAATTCTCTCCACAGATGCTGCCAGACGTGCTGAGTTTCTCTGGAAATTTCTGGTTTTGTTTCTAAATTGTTTATTACCTCTGTTACAGACCATTGTCCTGAGCAGTTTAGCAGCTGAATGAGAGATAGTAGGAACTGCAAATGCTGGAGAATCCAAGACAACAAGGTCTAGAGCTGGATGAACACAGCAGGCCAAGACACATTTTAGGAGCAGGAAAGCTAATGGAAACGTCGGCCTTCCTGCTCCTCTGATGCTGCTTGGCCTGCTGCATTCATCCAGCTCTACACCTTCTTGTCGCAGCTGAATGCCTGAATGTTTGTGCAACATTAACGGTGTAAGAGGGAGAGAGAGAGAGCATGATCGGGCCCCAAGCCCAAATTATGACACTATCTCCTGCAGCTTTACTACATTAAATAATTGCTATATGAATGCAAATAGTTGTTGTTACAGCCAATTAGGTTGCAATGTTACAATCTGACAACTCAAAGTGAAGGATATGGCTGCAGCAGCTGTATTATCATCAGCTGTGCTCCCAAAAAAATCCATTTGTCTTTTTAAAGAAAAGAAATATCCACAGCCCCATCAAGCAAGTGTGCAAAAAAAAATAGGTTTTGCAGTTAGTTCAGATTAACTTGTTGGTCTCCCATTTCCATTTTTGACTTGGTCAGTTTAATTTTGTGCGGGACACTAACAGGTGCCTTCTGGTCTTTTCTGATCATGTGACTCCAACAGGTGAAGTTTTGTTGCCTTTCTTTGAAAATTTAATCATTTAATCCTTCGATCATTTTTACTCACAACTGGAAAATTAACAACCATGAGTAAGCAGAAATAAAGGAAAGAATCAGCACTTCTAACATTTTGCCTGCTGCATCTAATTAAAAGCTTAGGTTCTAGCAAATATTTATTGCTCACTCCATCAACTCATTGCATAGTCTATTTCCCAAACTCATTTCCACACGATCTCCGCAAGGAGCCATACACTTGAGTAATGAGAAAGGCGGAATGATGGACTGGGCAGACTGGATGGAAGACTGTATGACATTTTAAAATGTCAGCTGGTGTGGTTTGATTGGGATTAAGAGCTAAACTTGTGTAAGAATTCAAGCAGCAATAGCCGCCCATTAAAGTGTGTTGTGAAACTGGGGTTACGAGCATAGGAACAGGGGTAGGCCATTCAGCCCCTTGAGCCTGTTCTACCATTCAGTGTGATCATGGCTGATCTGTGATCTAACTTGCTTTACCAGCCTTAAGCCCATATACATTAACATCTGTGCTTAACAAAATACTATTGATCCCAGATTTTAAATTACCAACTGATCCCACACCTGCCATTTGAGGAAGAGAGTTCCAAACCTCTCCCACACTTTGTGTGTAGAAGTGTTTCCTAGCATCTTTCCTGAATGCTCTGGCCCTAATTCTCAGACCATGCCCCTAGTTCTAGAATCCCCAACTAGTGGAAATAGTTTATCTCTATCTAACCTATCTTTTCCTGTTAATATCTTGAAGACTTTGATTGAACACCCACTAACCTCTCAATTCTAAAGAAAACAGGCCTAATTTGTGTAATAATTCCTTCTAACTTACCCAGAGGCCCAAATGTTATCCAGGATAAGTCTTTTTTTTAATTAATTCATGAGATATAGGTATTGCTGGCTGGGCATTTATTGCTCATCCCTAATTACCCAGTAGGCAGTTGAAAATCAACTACATTGCTGTGGGTCTGGAGTCACACATAGGCCAGACCAGGTAAGAATAGCAGTTTCCTTCCCTAAAGGACATTATTGAACCAGATTGCATTTTCCAACAATCGATTTATGGTCATAATTTGACTCTTAATTCCAAATTCTTATTAAGCTCTGCCAGCAGGATTCAAACGCAGGCCTCCAGAACAATAACTGGATCGCTGGATGAATAGTCCAGTGATAATACAAGCAGGCCATCACCTCTATGTCGGCTGTTCCATTTGAAGAAAGAAAACTTGGTTAGATTATTTTGGATTGACTTGTTATCCCTAATCCTTCGCCATTGTACTGCGTATTATTTTTCGGTCACAAAAGCAGATACTTCTCCATGTGATTTTTCTGGCTTGTTTGACCTTTCAGTAAAGGGATCATTCTGTCCCAATAGGTCACTGATACAGGGTACTTGGAAAAAGTCTACTTGGGGGAGGTATTGGCCTTAATGACATTATTGCTGGACTGTTGATCCAGAGACCAAGGTAATTGATCCAGAGACCAAGGTAATGTTCTGGTGACCCAGATTTGAATTCTGCTAAGGTAGATGGTAGAATTTGAATTCAATAAAAAGCTGGAATTAAGACTCTAATGATGACCACAAATCTAATATTGATTGTTGGGAAAACCCATCTGGTTCACTAATGTCCTTTGGGGAGAGAAACTTCCATCCTTACCTGGCCTGGTTTGCATGTGACTCAGCTTTCCTGCTCCTCTGATGCTGCTTGGCCTGCTGTGTTCATCCAACTCCACACCTTGTTGTACCAGCTGAATGCCTGAATGTTAATGCAACATTAACAGTGTGTGTGTGTGTGAGAGAGAGAGAGAGAGAGCAGCAATGTGGTTGATGCTCAAATACATTCTGGGCAATTAGGGATGGGCAATAAATGCTGGTCTGGGCAGCAACATCCATATCCCGTGATTGAATAAAGAAAAAGAATGGCGTGCTGAATCTAGTAGACTCCACTTTCTCTCCACAGATGCTGTCTGACCTGCTGAATTTCTCCAGCAGTTGCTGTTTTTGTTTTAGATCTCCAGCATTCTCAGCTCCTTGTTTTATGTTATGCTGGAATGAGCCTTAATGAGGTTCCTCTAATGAGCTAGTGGACTAGCATTTCACCCAACGTGATACTACGCCATATAGGCCAGAAAATTCCTCTTGATGTTTGATGTGTCTGTGCTTATATTTCAACCACAGCTACATTGGTCGCATTTGGCCTCAGACAGAAAAGTTCAGGTTGTACCCCATGATTTTTGAGAACAAAACCAAGCACTCCAGAGAGGGCCTGTTCGTTAGAGAACACACTATCTTTCACATAAATTGTTAAACCTTGCCTTTTCAGCTTTCAAGAATGTCAGGAAGGACAGGGGAGTTGTTATGGTGTCCTGGCCAGTGTTATTATCAAGGCATTTTTATATCGTTATTTTCTGTCATGCATCAAACATTGTGTTTTCTACAATATCAAAAAGTACTGAATTCTTCAGAATACACCCTGATGTGATGTCTTGGGTTAAACATCTGCCAGTGTGATGTCAGCTGAGTGGTTCAAGAGATCAAAAGCGAATACAACACAGGAACAGGACCTTTGGACTTCCAAGCCTGTGCCGATCATCATGCCCTAGGTAAACTAAAAAACAAATGTTCTGCCCTTATTCGGTCCGAATCCCTTAATTGCCTTCCTACTCATGTACTTGTCCAGATGTCTCTTAAATGTCACAAACACGCCTGTTTCCACCACCTCCTCTGCAGTGCGTTTCAGACACCTACCACTCTCTGCGTGAAAAACTTCCCTCGCACAGATCTCTTAACTTTTCCTCTCTCCCCTTGAACATGTGCCTCCTTGTAATTGAAACCTCAACCTGGGAAAAAGCCTCTGACTATCCATCCTACCTATGCCTCTGTCAGGTCTCCTGTCAGCCACCGTCTTTCCAGTGAAAACAATCCTAGTCTTTTTAAGATAATAAAGTGTGAAGCTGGATGAACACAGCAGGCCAAGCAGCATCTCAGGAGCACAAAAGCTGACGTTTCGGGCCTAGACCCTTCATCAGAGCTTTTTATTTTGGGGTGAGGGTTCTGGAATAAATAGGGAGAGAGGCAGAGGCGGACCTCTGATGAAGGGTCTAGGCCCGAAACGTCAGCTTTTGTGCTCCTGAGATGCTGCTTGGCCTGCTGTGTTCATCCAGCTTCACACTTTATTATCTCTGCTAATGCCCTAGTTATTTCTTCCCTTGCATCTTGAGTTACCAGAGCTAGATCCCATTTGGTCCTGGGGACTTATCTACCTTAATACAATTTAGCAAACCCACAACTTTCTCCTTCAATATATTGACCTTCTCTAGAGTATTCACTCATCCCTGACCTCAATAGTCATGTCCTTCCCCTCAATGAATACTGATACAAAGTACTCATTAAAAATCTGTCACTTCCTGTGGCTCCATGTATAATTTCCTTCTTTTGTCCTTGCTTAGGTCTACCCTCTTTCCCTTGCTACCCTCTTTCTTCTAACATAAGCGTAAAAAAGCCTTGGGGCTCTTATTGACCTTGTTGACTAAAGACATTTCTGGGCCCCTTTTAGACTTCCTGATTCCATGTTTAATTTCCTTCCTCATTTATTTTTCTTCCCCCTTTACTAATTCATGGGATGAGGGCATCACTGACCGGGCAACATTTACTGCCCATCCCTAATTGCCCAGAGGACCGTTAAGAGTCAACCACATTGCTGCAGGTCTGGAGTCACGTGTAGGCCAGACCAGGTGAGGATGGCAGTTTCCTTCCCTGAAGGACAATAGCGAACCAGATGAATTTTTCCTGACAATTGGCAATGGATTCAATGTCATTATTAGGCTTAATTGCAGATATTTATTGAGTTCAAATTCCGCTGCCTGCACAGCGGGATTCGAACCTGGGTCCCCAGAACATTACCTGAGTGCCTCAATTAACAGTCTGGCAATATTACCACTAGGCTATTGCCTCCTCCTATACACCTTCTCCATACTCCTCAAGCTTTTTGACCTATTGTATGCTTCCTTTTTCCTTTTGGCCAAGCTTACAATTTCCTTTGCCATCCATGGTTATCGAACCCTGCCATTCTTATCCTTCAGTTTTGCATCTCCTCTAAAACTCCTGCCACAAACCTTAAATCAAAGCCCCCACCCCTGTCATCGATCCCTACATGAAGGGGAAATGTCTCAGTTAAATAACTCACCGAAATTCAGTGGTTCAGCTCGCATGCATGTGAAAGGCCACTCAAAGAGGGCATCTTGGCTGGTTCTCACCATGCCCAATGTTAACTAGAAAAGAGCAGGACCTTTTTTTGGGATGGTAGTTTTTCCTGCTAACTCAAGGAGTCAGTGGCAAAATGCATTCTGTTGTTTTTGGCCACCTAGCAACAATTTGACATTCAGGAAGCGATTAGTCAAGTAAGGGAAAGATTTCTGCCCCCACCTGGAGATGTACTGCTATCTTAAACAGTTGCCATTCCACCAAACAGCTGCTAGCACTATAGGTCCAGAGGTCCCAGTGGGGAATGGTGGCCATCTTTCCATCTACAGCCAGTCCCTGAAGAAGAGGTGATAACAGAGGTAATGGGAACTGCAGATGCTGGAGAATCCAAGATAATAAAATGTGAGGCTGGATGAACACAGCAGGCCAAGCAGCATCTCAGGAGCACAAAAACTGACGTTTCAGGCCTAGACCCTTCATCAGAGGGTGATAACAGAGGTGCCAGGCTGAAGCTGACTCCAATGATCAACAGAGATAGCCTCTAGGGTGGGGAAGTTGCAGTGGGCTGTGATGTTTAGGGAGAGACTTGAAGAGTTGTGCAGCAATGAGTGGATGGCATCCCTGATTGGTAGATTTGACCCCCAGGGCACCACCTAACCACCCTACCCTTTCCCATGAACCCCTCACCTGCTTGGTCTGGGGGCCTCAGTAAGAAAGGTGGCCCAGCTCCCCGAAAGTGTGATACAGATCAGGGAGCCAGGGGCATTGGTGGAGGCCACAAGTTCTCCATTTCACAACAACAGCCCCCACCCCAACCAATTGCCCTCAAACCAGTCCAGGGTCTGCTCCATGTGATTGTGGGAAATGCTGACAGCTTGATGAAAGTGGAGCCACAATTTTGATGCACATCCTATCCTTAAGAACGGAGAACGCGGTCATAATATTTCGCACTGCACTTCAGAATTGAGAAGGCGATCATACATCAGCAACAGCATTAGCACCAGTTTGCAAGATAATAGGTTGAATCTGAGACTTTTATTTTTCAGCAATTTCCTTCCATTCTTGTGTGAAAGGAGTTCTGTAAGATGATGGTGACATTCTGTAAAATGAGACGGCATGTGAAATGCTAATTGCTGATTTGCTTTTCCAACGCTCAAGGAGATTAACACTTGGGGAATGATGCCAGGAAAAGGCTAATATGTTTCAGCGCCCATTCCCATTGTGAATGGAAGATAACGTATCCGTCATCAGGGGGTAAGCAATGCAAGCTTTTGGAGTCCAACTGTATGACTAATTAATGGCATTTAATGTGAAATTAGGACTGCAGTATCCAGGGACGTGACCAGAAACTGGAGAAGCTTGTCCAACATTACATTCCTCGTTGGCCAAAAATGAATGTCAACCGCTGTTATTGTCCCCTTAAATCTGGTGTGTTTGGCCTTTGAGATTAAAACCTGAGCACACACACAATATACTTCGACACTTGCACTGACAGTATTAGAAACTGGTTGAAAACAGAACAAAATCAGACAGAAATTAACATCCCACTGCAATCAATTTCTGATCAGACTGAAGATAAGCTGGAATTCCCACCCGAACCTCCGCGTCTTTCCACCTCTCTCTTTAAAACACTCTTTAAAACTGATCTCTTTCACCAGGCTTTTGATCATCTCCCAAACTAAGTATCTCCCAAAATAGCTTGGTGGTGAATTTTGTTTGACAACAGTCCTGAGAAGCAACTTCAGATAGTTTACAAACAATTACTGCTAAACAAATGCAGGCTGTCGTTGTTGTACTCACCTCAAAGAATTCCCGAGTATTATTTCAGAAAAGGAGTGGCCAAGCAAATTTGGAATTTGTCTTTATAAAATTTGGTTACAAGGATGTGGGACTAATCGGATGGAACTTTCTAAGAATCACCATGAGCACAATGTGTTGATAGTCTGTGCCCTGGTGTACTGTGCTTGTAATTTGATAATTTGTGATTTTATGATGGGTTCTTCAAAACAACAATAGAAAGGCTCTCGAGGTGCAGTTTTAGTGTCCCTACTTTTGAACCAGGAGGCCCAGATTCAAGCATGACGTGCTCCAGGTTTGTGTGATAACATCTCTGAACAGGTTGATGAAAAATACCCAAAGAATTAAAAAAAAGCTAGTCTATCTGCCGAGGGCAGGCAATGTCTGTGCACCAGAAGACCATACAGAATAGGAACAGAAGAAGGCCCTTCAGCTCCTCAGGCCTGCTCCACCCTTCAACAGGATCCTGGCTGATCCAATATTCATTGTTTCTGCTTTTCTGCTCTCTCCCCGTGGCCCTTGATTCCTGATTGATCAAGAATCTATCTCAACCTTGAACATGCACTCTGTCACCAGAGCTCTCTGTGCAAAGAGTTCCAAAGGCTCAAAACACTCCAAGAGAAAAAAGCTCCTTAATTTGGTGCCTCTTTATTCTGAGACTATGCCCTCTGGTCCTCGGTTATCCTATGACAGGAAACATCTTTTCAGTATTTACCAGGTGAAACGCCTTATGAATCCCATATTTCACTGAGACCACCTCTCATTCATGTGCAGTCACAACGCTCACCAGTTTTCTCATTAGGCAATCCTTCCATACCTGAGATCATCTTAGTGAGCCTTCTCTGAAGTGCCTCCAATGAAATGTTACCTTTCCTTAAATAAGGGGGCCCACCCTGCTCACAGATACCAGGTGTGGTCTCACCAGCATCTGATGCAGTTACGTGGAGACTTCTCTATTCTTAAATCCATTAGCCTTCCAGTGCCTGTGTACTGGTGTTCTTTATTTCATGAACTTGGGGAGTTTAGTGATGGGTTTATTTGATATAGTTTAAAAGTAGGCTGAAAGGCCTCTTTCTGTGTTGGATCACTCTATCATTCCTTGGATAAATGGCCGGATACCTCAGTGGCCTTTTGTGTCGCTTTTCAGAACAACACGAATAACTCAAGCACCTGAATATTGCCAAGGACCCAATCATCAGCCTTTTACCCCATGAATGAAAGAGAAACCCCAATAAACAAGTCATATCTGCTATTTATTATCTTGTGACGGGGTGCTGATGCCAGTCATAGATTCCCTACTGTGTTGAAACAAGCCATTCAGCCCATTTAGTTCACAATTACCCCCGAAGACCATCCAGATCTATCGCACTGCTCTATCCCTGCATTTCCCATGGATTACCCATCTAGCCTACACAACTCTAAGCACTATGGGCAATTTAGTATGTGCAATCCACCTAACATGCACATCTTTGGACTGTGGGAAGAAAACAGAACAACTGGGGGAAGTCCAGGCAGACATTGGGAGAATGTGCAAACTCCATACAGACAGTCACCCAAGGCTGGAATCAGACCTGCATCCCTGAGACACCGTGCTGCCCTGAATGATTGCCCTCTCAATTCCAAGGCCCAGTATAAAACATCATGCTCTCATAAGAGGGCGATACACAAGTAGAATGAACTGCTAGAGGAAGTGGTAGAGGTGATACACTTACAACATTTAAAAGACATTTGGACAGGTATCTGGATAGGAAAGGCTTAGAGGGATATGGGCAAAATGCCGACAAAAGGGACTAGTTCAGTTTGGGAAACTTGGTCAGCATGGTGTGTTGGACCGAAGGGTCTGTTTCTGTGCAATACAGCTCTATGTTCTATCATAGAAATGAAAACTTGAATGTCCAAAAACATGATCACACTCACATTAAGTTTGAGAATCTCTAATGATTTAAAGCCAGTGGAGGGAAATAGGGAGGAACAAGTGAACAAGAGAAGGATATTCAGGAGCCTCCTGATTTGACAAAAACTGGCGACATTTAAATCAATATATCTTAAGGAGGAATATAAATGGATTATGGATAACTCACAAGACAATTTCCAGGCCCATTTATTCTCGCAAATAAAACTCACATGTAGCTCCGGGATATTTATCACGAGCAGTTTTGTAGAAGGGTGAGCACATTGCAAGAACGTCTGACAGGTAATTCCAGAAACTGTAGATACTGGAGCTGAGAAGTAATTATTTCACTCACCAGGGAATCAATTTGATTCTAAGAAACATTTCCAGCTCTGTGCTTGCACCTGTTTGCAAAAGTTTGACCTTCATCTTACAAATGACTGCAATGTGTGATCTCGTCAGTGTGGTGGCCTGAAATTAACAAGGTGGATCAGCTAATTGCCCACAGTCATCACCTTGGATGCTATCTAAGTAACAATTTCAATTTATTCAGCGAAACAGTTTACCACTGTCTAATCAAGGATAAGAGATTTTACTTCCATTTGGGCTATTTCAGGCATGCCTGCCCCCGATTAAGCTGAAGGCAAATGACAGGCTATCTGTGGTTGTGAAATCATTGTAATGATATAATGATCGCCCAGCAAGAAAACAGAGTTGGGGTGATAATACAATTGGCCATGATCTAGTTGAACAGTGGAGTAGGCACAGGGGCTGAGTCGCCTCCTACTGCTCTGCGTTTTTGTGTTTATATAGGTGTGATCCAGTGAGAGCTCTGCTTGTTCTGAGGAAGGGTCACTGGACCTGAAATGTTAATTCTGATTTTTCCTTCACAGGTGCTGCCAGACCTGCTGAGCTTTTTCTGCAACTTTGTTTTTGTTGTTGAGAGCTCTGCTTGGTTGGGATTGCATGGCTCAATTGATTTGAGTTCAGCCTTGTCTCAGTTTCATTTAGTTCATGCAGATACCTTGGAAGTGTTAGGAGTTAAACTTACGAATCCCACAGCTAACCCCACTTCATACCATGACCCCTCATATCCTGTAATGCAACAGCCAAGTGACTGCCTTAAATTTATCACCATTTAAGAAAACAAGAATGTTTCACAGGTCAAGAAAATACATTAAAATCAAGTCAATATCTCGCCCTTTCATTGATCATTTCTTCATCTCAACATATAATCCAGTTGCTCCCCAGAAATGTATTGTCTCCTGAACCTGGAATTCCCATCTTGAGAATTTTTTTTGGTTTGGGTTGAAGATTGGTATTTTCCAACTAGTCATTGAACTATCCATCAAATCTTGGAGGCTGAGAGTCCCAGGTTCAAGTCCCACCTACTCCACAGGTTTGTCATAACATCCCTGAACAAAATAATTAGATGCTTTGGAGAGGGTTCAGAGGAGGTTTACCAGGATGCTGCCTGGACTGGAGGGCTTATCTTATGAAGAGAGGTTGACTGAGCTCGGTCTCTTTTCATTGGAGAAAAGGAGGAGGAGAGGGGACCTAATTGAGGTATACAAGATAATGAGAGGCATAGATAGAGTTGATAGCCAGAGACTATTTCCCAGGGCAGAAATGGCTAGCACGAGGGGTCATAGTTTTAAGCTGGTTGGTGGAAAGTATAGAGGGGATGTCAGAGGCAGGTTCTTTACGCAGAGAGTTGTGAGAGCATGGAATGCGTTGCCAGCAGCAGTTGTGGAAGCAAGGTCATTGGGGTCATTTAAGAGACTGCTGGACATGTATATGGTCTCAGAAATTTGAGGGTGCATACATGAGGATCAATGGTCGGCACAACATTGTGGGCTGAAGGGCCTGTTCTGTGCTGTACTGTTCTATGTTCTATGTTCTATGTTCTAAAACATCTGCAGCACTGGGAGGGTAAGGCAATGGGTGGATGATGGGGACAGATATTCAGTATCAAGGAAATACTACCTGAGAAATATTCTGAATCTTATTTTACCATTAATCACATCACTATTTAGAAAGAACAATGCAATGGTTTAGTTCATCTGAATAGGAACAATTTAGCAGCCAAATTCAGATCTAACATGAGCACACTTTGAGTCAGAAACCTATAGATTGAAGTCTCGCTCCAGGCATTGAGAGCTGGAACTCCAGGAAGAGCTGCAGTGTTGGAGGTGCGTTCCTTTGATTGAAAAATTAAACTGAGGCCTTGTTTGCTCTCGAGGGTGAATGTTGAAGATCCCGAGGCACTAAGAAGATTTATTCCTCATGTCCTGTCTAACATATGCCCTTCAATCAACATCACAGGAAGTGATTATCTGGTCGCTATCACATTGCTGCTTATGGATGCTAGCTGTGCACCGTTTGGCTCCCACATGGCCGTATTTCAAAAGGAAAGTCATTGGCCACAAAACACTTTTGGACATCCGATAATCTTGAAAGGCAACATAAATGCAAGCCTTTCTTGTCTCATAGCTTTCTTTTACTTTTGGTTTTGCTATCAAGAGGGAAGTTTTGGCTAAACAAGGTAAACTTCTTAAAGATTGGATTTTATTTTTAAGAAGTCCTGGTCAAAATGCTGCAGTTGTGAGAGACATTGCTGCACAACAAAAGCAATTCAGTGTTGACAGTGGAGAGCTTGCCAGCAAACCATCCCGCCATTAATAGAAAATGAAGCAATATCAAGTTAGCTACAAACAGAACACCAGCTGGTTAAGAAATGAGAGCAGGCGTGGGTTGCGATAGAAACCAACTCCAGCTACAGAATCAAGCTGACATTGATGGTCATGTAGGGTGTTTCAAACATATATCTAATGAATGACTCCACAATGCAGCATGTTGAAGATCTACCGACAGTGGTTAACTAACAGGAAACTATGTCTTCTTTATGAAATCTCCAATTTCTGAGTAAAGTGATTAACATGATGGGCAGATCAAGTTGTTGGTGTGATATCTCCAGTTGACTTCCCTCTGTTCTGTCTCAGTTGCTGTTGCAGAAGCTACCAACTTCAGAGGGATCAAGACAATTAATAATCGTTTCAGACCCAGCTCCTACGTCTGGCATAAACTGGCTGGACCACTGCACACACATGCTTCATTTATCCTTAAGAGTCTACATTGTACTAACCAGCTGCTCTTCAAGGCATGACACAGAGGCCATCACCCAAAAGAGAAGTTGAATTTTATTTTAGCTATGTTTCTATGCAACAAAGATTGGCTCTGTGTGGTTGCCTAGCAGTTGTCTGGTTTGTTGATAGCCCAGAAAGCCCTCCTCTCCATCTGGGTTATCTCTCTCCCCCCAAGTTTTGAAATCAAATTGAAGACCAACCACACAGCCAGTTGACTTTTTCGTATTTTTCACTTGGCATTTTTCAGAAGACCCGAGATCCAATTTATGGTGAAATGTGAACTAGCATTTTTTGTGCTGACATCATTGTTATGCACATTTCAAATGATATCAATTTCTTTTTTCTTAATTCACTCACAGGATGTGGGCATTTCTGTCTAAACCAGCATTTATTGCCCATCTTTAATTGCCCAGAGGCCAGTCAAGAGTCAACCACAGATCAGGTAAGGATGGAAGATTTCCTTTGATAAAGGACATTAATGAACCAGATGGGCTTTTTCGACAATCAGCAATGGCTTCATTGTCATCATTAAATCCTTAATTCCAGATTCTTTATTAAATTCAAATTCCACTATTTGCCATGGTAGAATTTCAATCTTAGTCCCTGGAACATTAGCTGAGCTTCTGGATTGATAGTCTATCAATAATACCAATAGGCTATTGCCTCCCCATGTTTAAATGCTTCAGAGGGAAGTGTGGTGAGCTGGTTATGGTATGCTATGTGTGGATTTGGCAGGCTGCATTGGGAGAGGCCGATTATCTGATATTTGGGGTTGGAAAATACACTTCAATTCAATCTATGTATCAATAAATGGAAACCCAATAGATGTCTCTGCAGTGTCATAGAGTTAGACAGCACAGAAACAGACCCTTCAGCCCAACTCACCCTGCTGACCAGGTTTTCTAAACTGAACTAGTCCCACCTGCCTGAATTTGGTCCATATCCCTCCAAATTTTCCTACACATGTGCCTGTCCAAACGTCCTTTAAATGTTGTAATTGTCCCACCCTCCACCCCTTCCTCTGGGACTTCATTCCATACACATAATACCTTTTGTGTGAAAAAGTTGCCCTTCAAGTTCCTCTTAAAACTTTCCCTTCTTATCTTAAGCCCATGACTTCTAGCTTTGGACTCCCTCACCCTAGAGAAAAGAAGGCCGACCGTCAGCTTTCTACACTCCAGGAAAAAAAGTCTCTGCAAAAATCTAGTATTAGAACATTTTTGGCCCATAATATCAGGTAAAATCTGAACTAAATACAGTTATTTATATATGGAAGTTACTACCTACCTGATCTCCCATCCTTGTTCCTGTGGTTGGACCTCCATGGGATTGGTCATTGCTAGTGGGAAAAGCCATGCAGTGATTTCTCATTGCCTTTGGAAAGGTGACTGACTGGGAAACTGTCCGACTCACACAGTCTGTCATCAGGTGTACTACAAGGATCTACAAACTAACAAACAACTTATAGCTATGAAACTAACTTGCCCTCCATGGCTGACAAGACATAGGGTCAGACTTGAACCTGGATTACTTGACCAGAGACCAGGATTAGACTTCCAATGATAATACCGTAAGAAACAAGTCCCCAGCTACTATCCAGGCAGAAGACAGTTGTGTGATATCACCAGCTATGATGGCAGGCAAAAGCTGTATCATTAGAGAGATCCCTGGTCATTGAGGTTTCCTTGCCACTCGAACTGGATTTGCATTCTGTCAAAGACTTTGTGTCTGCTGATGTGTAACAACATTCCCATGGTCAAAGATGTGCAGGTTAGATGGTTTGGCCATGTTAAATTTCTGATTCAGGGATGTTTAAGTTAGCCATGGTAAATGCATGCTTATGGGAATAGGGAAGTAAGGCTGGGTTTGTATGGGATGGTCTTTGGAGGGCTGGTACAGACTCAAAGGGCCTAATGGCTTGCTTCTGCACTGTAGGGCTTTCATGATTATACAGTGTCCCACACAAGGCTACAGGATATGGCCAGGAACACAGAATTTCCTAAATACATAGTCATACCTGTTAACAAGAGGTTGTCAATGATGAGACTATAAACTACTTAAAAACCCTATACAAGTTCCTCTTATTTGTTTTAATTCAGTGTTCGTTTTAAGTGGAGTATTGGCCTTATTATAATGAGTAGATTAGTCTGTGTCCTTTAAATATTTTGTGACAACTTCATTGATAATAATGTTGCCTAATAATTTAGCTCAGATATTTAAAATGTTCAATAAGTATGTTCAATTAATGTTTGGACAACATAATCCAAGAGTAAGTTTAATGCTGTCACGCATGGCAGAACCCAATCATAGTCCATTCTCCTTTGTAATAAATGTTCAGAAACATTTAACAACTTTGGGAAAACTATCCATTACAGTCTGACAAGTAGACTGACCCGTGATATAGTAATATTGCAACAGAATTCAGTAAAGATAATTTATTACACAGTGGGTCTACTGTCTTTGCTGTGCTGTTCAATCTTGATGTTGTAGCCCATCAAACTCACAGAGCATCTTGACTCCTATTAAATACAAGCAAACACCCAACCAAGCCATTGTATACCATAGTGCATGATGGCACCAAGCTTTGCATCCATTGGTATTTGAACTGCCATCCATTGTCCCAGAATATCATGTCATCACAGTCTCATCACCTTCCCGTAAAGCTTATAAGGAATAGCGACAGTTTCCTTTTAAAAGGCAGCATGGAATCTACCTGAAAATGGAGTGCAAAGAGACAGGCCACTTACTACATGCCTTCGCACAGTCAGTGAGTAAATTTGTATCTGCGCGTTTCTAAAACAGGCAATGGATGAAATTCTATTGGAGATACTTAAGTGAACAATGTTTGGATTTGCAGGTCCGGATATCCATATGCATATAGCTATTTACAGCAGGAATGCTACTGAGTTACCAACTTCATCCATTATGTGTCAAATTACTGACAGCCATTAATTTGTAGTGTGCATAATAGAAACATTAGGTTGAATTGTACATTTGCTTTGGGTGAGTCCGAGTTGTGTAGCACTTTTTGGAGGGTTTTATTTCACTATGAAGTTTGAAGGGTTCTCTCGCCCTTTCTTACCAAACATGCCTCATTAATTACCTACCACACTCTTATGGTATTTCTTACATTTGGTCCCTTCCTCATCTTTCTTGCTGGAATTCTAGAATGAGTCATCACTCAGTGATTTTCAGCAAAACAGCCACATTGCTTGTCCCATCTATAAAAACTCACTGTGCATCTGAAGAAGTACCATCAGTCCAGAGCTGCACCGTGCAGTTGTTGATGTTTGTCCAGAACATTGCATACTGGGGGAAATTAGTGTCCCGCATGGCAGACAGTGTTTTGGCAGAGCTGCCATACAGGGAGGTGCTGACATGGGCTTCCACTTCCCCCAGGGCCAGCGGCAAAGGCCAGTACACCAAACCTTGCCCAGCCTGGTATTTAGTTGTCACCAGAGTTAGAGCTGTTTCAGCCATCTGAAGGAAAGCCCAGCTCTTACTGGTATAGTGCTACCACCTTCTTTCTGTTACCTCAACTTACTCTCTCTGCTGCTGTAGTCACGTCACAACAAGGCTCCAGGTTCAGCCAATCTGCAACATCTTCCCCACTCTCTCTCACACTCTCCGAACCCCACACCACCAATCCAGCATGTCCTCTGCAAGATAACAAAGTGCAGGGCTGGGTGAACGCAGCAGGCCAAGCAGCATCTTAGGAGCACAAAAGCTGACGTTTCGGGCCTAGACCCTTCATCTTCACACTTTGTTATCTCGGATTCTCCAGCATCTGCAGCTCCCATTATCTCTGTCCTCTGCATGACCTACTCACTCACTCAACACGCCCCCCCATCTGCACCAACAGTGCCACCCACTTTCGTCTTCCATAGTAAAAACTGAAAGAACTGCAGATGCTGTAAATGGGAACAAAAACAAAGTTGCTGGAGAAGTTCAGCAGGTCTGGCAGCATCTGTGAAGAAGAAAGCAGAGTTAATGTTTTGGGTCTGGTGACCCTTCCTCAGAACTGATGGTGGCTGGAAAACGTCAGTTTAGATGCAGAAAATAGGGAGGTGGATGGGGTAGGGAGTAAGCGATAGGATAGAGCCCAAAGAGAGAGAGAGACAGTTGGACAAACAAAGGAGTTGATGATGATCAGGCTGGGAGGGTGAATAGTTGTTAATGGGAACTGTTAGTGACTAACAACTTTAACAGCTATTCACCTTCCCAGCATCTTGTAATCCTTTGCATTGCGAGTGCACGTCAAAATGCTTCTTAAATGTGATGAGAGTTTCTCCTCCTCCCACGCTTACAGGCGGTGAGTTCCAGATTCTCACCACTTTCTGGTGAAAGAAAACATCCTCACATCCTGTCTAAGCCTCCTGCCCCTTACCTTAAATGTATGCCCTCTGACACACACCCCTCCCTCAAGAGGAAAGTTTCTTCCTGTCTACCCTATTATTGTCCCCTATAATTTTATGCATTTTGCTCATGTCTCCCTTCAATCTTCTTTGCTCTAGGGAAAACAATCCCAGTCTGTCCAATCTCTCTTCATCACTGAAATTCTCCAGCCCAGGCAACATCCCAGTAAATCTCCTCTGTGCCTTCTCCAGCGCAAGCACATCTCTCGTGCAATGTGAATTCCAAAACTGCACACTATGCATTAGCTGTGACCTAACCAATGTGTTATAAAGTTCCAGAAAAGTACCAGCCCGACAAGTTCTTGGTTTCCAAACCAACAATTCAGGGAGCCATTTTGTGTAACATAATCACATAGGTGCCATGGTGGCTCCGTGGTTCGCACTGCTGCCTCCCAGCACCAGGGACCGGGGTTTGGTTCCACCCTTGGGCAGTTGCTTGTGTGGAATTTGCACATTCTCCTCATATCTGCATGTGTTCCCTCCGGATGTCTCAGTTTCCTCCTACTGTCCAAAGATGCTCAGCTAAATTGTCCATCGTGTCCAGGGATGTGCTGGCTAGGTGGGAAATGCAGGGTTACAGGGATGGAATTGTATCAGCGATAATGGGAACTGCAGATGCTGGACAATCCAAGATAACAAAGTGTGAAGCTGGATGAACACAACAGGCCAAGCAGCATCTTAGGAGCACAAAAGCTGACATTTCGGGCCTAGACCCTTCATCAGAGAGGGGGATGGAGAAAGGGAACTGGAATAAATAGGGAGAGAGGGGGAGGTGGACCGAAGATGGAGAGAAAAGAAGATAGGTGGAAAGGACAGTATAGGTGGGGAGGTAGGGAGGGGATAGGTCAGTCTAGGGAAGACGGACAGGTCAAGGAGGCGGGATGAGGTGGTAGGTAGGAAATGGAGGTGCGACTTGAGTTGGGAGGAAGGGATGGGTGAGAGGAAGAACAGGTTAGGGAAGCAGAGACAGGCTGGGCTGGTTTTGGGATGCAGTCGGGGGAGTGGAAGAACTGAGCTGGTTTTGGGATGCAGTAGGGGAAGGGGCGATTTGGAAGCTTGTGAAGTCCACGTTGATCACATTGGGCTGCTAGGTTCCCAAGCGGAATATGAGTTGCTATTCCTGCAACCTTCGGTTGGCATCATTGTGGCACTGCAGGAGGCCCATGATGGACATGTCGTCTGAGGAATGGGAGGGGGAGTTGAAATGATTCGCGACTGGGAGGTGCAGTTGTTTGTTACGAACTGAGCGGAGGTGTTCTGCAAAGCGGTCCCCGAGCCTCCGCTTGGTTTCACCAATGTAGAGGAAGCCACACTGGGTGCAATCTCCCCTTCCCCTACTGCATCCCAAAACCAGCCCAGTTCATCCCCTCCCCCCGCTGCATCCCAAAACCAGTCCAGCCTGTCTCTGTTTCCCTAACCTGTTCTTCCTCTCACCCATCGCTTCCTCCCACCTCAAGCCGCACGTCCATTTCCTACCTACCACCTCATCCCACCTCCTTGACCTGTCCGTCTTCCCTGGACTGACCTATCCCCTCCCTACCTCCCCACCTATATTCTCCTCTCTACCTATCTTCTTTTCTCTCCATCTTCGGTCCGCCTCCCCCTTTTCCCTATTTATTCCGGTTCCCTCTCCCCATCCCCCTCTCTGATGAAGAGTCTAGGCCCGAAACGTCAGCTTTTGTGCTCCTGAGATGCTGCTGGGCCTGCTGTGTTCATCCAGCTTCACACTTAGTTACAGGGATGGGGTGGGTCTGGGTAGGATGCTCTTCAGAGGGTCTGTGTGGACTCGATGGGCCGAATGACCTACTTCCACACTGCAGGGATTCTATGATTTGCCTTTGTGGCTTGCCTTTTACCATGCATGTAATTCAGTGTTTCCACCTTTGACTCCAACCTGTGACCTTCAAAGTACATTGAAATCTACAGTAATGCTGCAAAGATGGGGTCCTCGAGTTCATTTATCTGAGTACAAAGCATATCTTCAGTTTGGACCTCTTGGCCATTTTCCCCATCCATTTGCTCACCATTGCGTTGCTAAGACTTCAATGATCTCGGATTTAAGCTCTGAAATTCTCTCAAAAATTCTACATTCCTCCCAACCTCTCCCTCCCTTTAAGATGTTTGTTGAAGTCTGCTGTTTTTAGTAAGTTTTTGGTGACTCACTGTAATGTGAAGGCTCTCAATTATTTGTCTGATTACTATCCTGTATGGTGCAAATCAACTGGCTTTTGTTGTTTCTGATATAGTGAGGAGCTCGCTGTGCAATTTCTCTTTCCACCAAGAATCTGCATCCTCCACGCTTCCCCATGTTGCTTCCCCTAGTTCCCCTGCCATGCTCTTTGCCCCCCATCATCACTGCTCCTTTATTGCTCGTCATCCTGCAGTTCTCAATGTCTTCTCAATTTGGTGAACAGCTCCCTGCCTCATACCCTTTGTGATCTCTGTAACAGTGCACGATTTAACTTAGTTTGAGAAAAACAAAATGAATAAAAATGCTTCTTTCCCCTCTGCCTCCATCCAGGATTAATTTCTATTTGCCCACTCTAGCTTTCCTGTCTTCTCTTTGAATTTCTTCCAGATTTAGACCATCACATTGCTCCCGACTGTCATCCCACCTCACACTTTACCCACTATGCTGCCAGCTCTCCAGGCATTTGTTTCAAAAGTCACGACAATTCATGAATGTTTCAATGAGACACTTAAGCCAATATCTGTAATGTGGGATTATTACACAGAAAAAGGAAAAAATATTCAGTGAAAGAAGAGCTTAGTGTGTACTGTCTTCAACTAATCCATAGTGAGGTTGTTATCCTTTAAAGCTCAATGATTTCAAGAATTTTGTGGAAGAAATGATATTCAACTTTCATTGGAAAATTTTAACTTGCAAAAACAGTCAGGTTAATTAAAAATATGTAGGCCGAATCTTAAGCCAGTGTTCAAACAGAAATATCCAATTCAACCTCCTACTGTGCAGACTGTCAGTAAATGTTGAGAGCTCAATATTACTTATTTTTCTGTAGTGGCATTTGCATTTTCTTTTGAGACTGGTGCTTCTGCAGACAGCAAGCTTCAGTGACTAAGTTCATTTACAAACAAGGCATCTTCTGGAAAAAGCAAGGACACACCTCACACAATTAGTGTCAAGTTGTCCACAACGAGCTCAAAAGCTGATTTCTGCAGCTGACCGACATTAGTTTTATGGATTCACAGGATGGGGATGTCAGGGACAAAGCCATAATTTACTGCAAGGTCCTAAATGCCCTGAAGAAGGTGTTGGAGATCCTCCTTGAACTGCTGCAATCCATGTGTTGTCATAAAGAACAACAGGAGATAGTGAAAGATAATCAAAACAAAAATGTCTCGGTCAATGTGTGGGTGGCATGGTGGCTCAGTGGTTAGCACTGCAGCCTCACAGTGCCAGGGACCTGGGTTCAATTCCAACCTTGGGTAACTGTCCGTGTGGAGTTTGCACGTTTCTCCCCGTGTCTGCGTGGGTTTCCTCCCACAGTCCAAAGATGTGCAGGCTAGGTGGACCAGCCATGCTAAATTGCCCGTAGTGTTCAGGGGTGTGTGGGTGATGGGGGATGGGTCTGGGTGGGATGCTCCAAGGGGTGGTGTGGACTTGTTGGGTCAAGGGGCCTGTTTCCACACTGTAGGGAATCTAATCAATGCTGCGACTCTTTCAGCTTGCTCTTTTATCAGTGGGAAACTAGATGTGTTTCATTTCCCATCACTCTCTCTGTATTCTCCATGTGACTTGACTTGCCTATGACTCCTCCAAGCTTTGTTCTCCTTTGCCTCTTTTTACGGTCTCTGTCCTGCCACTCATAAAATCTCCTCTAATCGTTATAGAGCTCTGTGTGCCCTCCCCTCTTTTTGGTGGCATCCACTATTTATCTCTGGGTTGCTGCTTCATTAAGAATGAAGGTATTAATAGAGCCAACTCCTCCAGTGAGTTGTTTAATAGTCAACCATCGGTCGGCACTGGGTATGACAGGACTGTAGAAGATAGACCTGATCCATTACGTAGCTCCGTCTATCGCATGCCAATTCTGCTGTTGGTATGCAAGTAGCCTTGTGTTGTAGCTTTGCTAGATTGTCATCCGATTTTTGAGTGCTGCCCCTGGTAAGCCTCCCTGGCTTCAGTGGTCACTCGTACCAATACTGTCATGGTCAGATTAACCTGTGACAGGTATGTTAGGAAGGATAAAGTCACGTATGTATTTTCCTTTGGTAAGTTCCCTCACCACCTGGTGTAGATGTTGTCCAGCTATAATATTCTTAAAGACCCAGCTAGTTCGGCCAGTATTAGTGCTGCATTGTAACACACCACTTCATCCAAGTGGTGTTACTCATTGAGGCATACTCATTCAATAGCTGGCAGTGGATCTCTTTGATAGTCAGCTGGAGGTTCCTTACCAATGTTTGACCTCATGTCATTAGGCTTCAAAGGGCCTTGAGTCAATGTTGATGATCTGCAGGGCAACACCCCTCCTGATTGAATACAACCCTGTCACTGCCTTTGGTGCATCTGATCTACAGGTGCGTGATGACGGTAGTATCTGGGACAGTATCATACTCACAGAATCATACATTGCAGGCACTGGCAGGCTATTTCATTGTGAGACAACTCTCCCAATTTTGGCACAAGCCCCCAGACATAAGTAAGGATAAATTTTGCAGCTTTAGCAGGGCTTAACTTGCCATTATGCTGTCCATGGCTTATGTGGTCCTCTGGTATTGCTCATTTTATAAAACATTGTCACAGCACATGGGTACAACTGGGTGGCTTGCTGGGGCACAGGAGTGTTAAGAGTCAACTACATTTCTGTGGGTCAGACCAGGTAAGGAAGACAGATGTTCATTCCATAAAAGACATTAATGGCCCAGATAATGAAATGTGAGGCTGGATGAACACAGCAGGCCCAGCAGCATCTCAGGAGCACAAAAGCTGACGTTTCGAGCCTGGACCCTTCATCAGAGAGGGGGATGGGGTAAGGGTTCTGGAATAAGTAGGGAGAGAGGGGGAAGCGGACCGAAGATGGAGAGAAAACAAGATAGGTGGAGAGGAGAGTATAGGTGGGGAGGTAGGGAGGGGATAGGTCAGTCCAGGGAAGACGGACAGGTCAAGGAGGTGGGATGAGGTTAGTAGGTAGGAGATGGAGGTGAGGCTTGGGGTGGGAGGAAGGGATGGGTGAGAGGAAGAACAGGTTAGGGAGGCAGAGACAGGTTGGACTGGTTTTCGGATGCAGTGGGTAGAGGGGAAGAGCTGGACTGGTTGTGTGGTGCAGTGGGGGGAGGGGGCGAACTGGGCTGGTTTTGGGATACGGTGGGGGAAGGGGAGATTTTGAAACTGGTGAAGTCCACATTGATACCATTAGGCTGCAGGGTTCCCAGGCGGAATATGAGTTGCTGATCCTGCAACCTTCGGGTGGCATCATTGTGGCACTGCAGGACGCCCATGATGGACATGTCATCTAAAGAATGGGAGGGGGAATGGAAATGGTTTGCGACTGGGAGGTGTAGTTGTTTATTGCGAACTGAGCGGAGGTGTTCTGCACAGCGGTCCCCAAGCCTCTGCTTGGTTTCCCCAATGGAGAGGAAGCCACACCGGGTACAATGGATGCAGTGTACCACATTGGCAGATGTGCAGGTTAACATCTGCTTAATATGGAAAGTCATCTTGGGGCCTGGGATAGGGGTGAGGGAGTAGGTGTGGGGGCAAGTGTAGCACTTCCTGCGGTTGCAGGGGAAGGTGCCGGGTGTGGTGGGGTTGGAGGGGAGTGTGGAGCGAACAAGGGAGTCATGGAGAGAGTGGTCTCTCCAGAAAGGAGGTGGTGTCAGAGAGTTGGCATTTGGCCTCGGCGATGTAGAGGTCAGTGCGCCATACTACCACGCCGCCGCCCTTGTCTGCGGGTTTGATGGTGAGGTTGGGGTTGGAGCGGAGGGAGCGGACGGCTGCCCGTTCTGCGGGGGAGAAGTTGGAGTGGGTGAGAGGGGTGGAGAGGTTGAGGCGGTTAATGTCTCGACGACAGTTAGAGATGAAGGGGTCGAGGGAAGGTAGGAGGCCTGGGATGGTGTCCAGGCGGAGGACTTGTGTTGGAAGCGGGAGAAGGGGTCAGTGGAGGGAGGGTTAGTCTCCCGGTTGAAGAAGTAGGCGTGGAGGCGGAAAAACTTTTCTACATCCACACCACCTCCTACCGCCCCCTCGATCATGACCCCACACCCGAGCGCCAAACCATCATCTCCAACACCATTCATGACCTCATCAGCTCAGGGGACCTCCCACCCACAGCCTCTAACTTCATTGTTCCCCAACCCCGCACGGCCCGTTTCTATCTCCTTCCTAAATTCCACAAACCTGCCTGCCCTGGTCGACCCATTGTCTCAGCCTGTTCCTGCCCCATCGAACTCATCTCCACCTATCTGGGCTCCATTTTTTTCCCCTTTGGTCCAGGAACTCCCTACCTATGTCCGTGACACAACCCACACCCTCCACCTCCTCCAGGACTTCCAATTCCCTGGCCCCCAACACCTCATTTTCACCATGGACGTCCAGTCCCTCCACACCTGCATTCCGCATGCAGATGGCCTCAAGGCCCTCCGCTTCTTCTTGTCCTGCAGGCCCGACCAGTCCCTCTCCACCTCATCTGCCTAGCCGAACTCGTCCTCACCCTCAACAACTTCTCTTTCGATTCCTCCCACTTCCTACAGACAAAGGGGGTGGCCATGGGCACCCGCATGGGCCCCAGCTATGCCTGCCTCTTTGTAGGTTACGTGGAACAGTCCCTCTTCTGCACCTACACAGGCCCCAAGACCCACCTCTTCCTCCGTTACATTGATGACCGTATCGGCGCCGCCTCTTGCTCCCCAGAGGGGCTCGAACAGTTCATCCACTTCACCAACAAATTCCACCCCGACCTCCAGTTCACCTGGGCCATCTCCAGCACATCCTTCACCTTCCTGGATCTCTCAGTCTCCATCTCAGGCAACCATCTTGTAACTGATATCCATTTCAAGCCCATCAACTCCCACAGCTACCTAGAATACACCTCCTCCAACCCACCCTCCTGCAAAAATTCCATCCCTTATTTCCGATTCCTCTGCCTCCGCCGCATCTGCTCCCACGATGAGGCATTCCATTCCTGCACATCCCAGAAGTCCAAGTTCTTCAAAGACCGCAACTTTTCCCCCACAGTGGTCGATAATGCCCTTGACCGCGTCTCCCGCATTTCCCGCAACACATCCCTCACACTCCGCCCCCGCCACAACCGCCCAAAGAGGATCCCCCTCGTTCTCACACACCACCCCACCAACCTCCGGATACAACGCATCATCCTCCGACACTTCCACCATCTACAATCCGACCCCACCGCCCAAGACATTTTTCCATCCCCACCCTTGTCTGCTTTCCGGAGAGACCACTCTCTCCGTGACTCCCTTGTTCGCTCCACACTCCCCTCCAACCCCACCGCACCCGGCACCTTCCCCTGCAACCGCAGGAAATGCTACACTTGCCTCCACACCTCCTCCCTCACCCCTATCCCAGGCGCCAAGATGACTTTCCATGTTAAGCAGAGGTTCACCTGCACATCTGCCAATGTGGTACACTGCGTCCATTGTACCCGGTGTGGCTTCCTCTACATTGGGGAAACCAAGCAGAGGCTTGGGGACCGCTTTGCAGAACACCTCCGCTTGGTTTGCAATAAACAACACACCTCCCAGTCGCAAACCATTTCCACTCCCCCTCCCATTCTTTAGACGACATGTCCATCATGGGCCTCCTGCAGTGCCACAATGATGCCAACCGAAGGTTGCAGGAGCAGAAACTCATATTCCGCTTGGGAACCCTGCAGCCCAATGGTATCAATGTGGACTTCACCAGCTTCAAAATCTCCCCTTCCCCCACCGCATCCCAAAACCAGCCCAGTTCGTCCCCTCCCCCCACTGCATCCCAAAACCAGCCCATCCTGTCTCTACCTCCCTAACCGGCTCTTCCTCTTACCCATCCCTTCCTCCCACACCAAGCCGCACCTTCATCTCCTACCTACTAACCTCATCCCACCTCCTTGACCTGTCCGTCTTCCCTGGACTGACCTATCCCCTCCCTACCTCCCCACCTATACTCTCCTCTCTACCTATCTTGTTTTCTCTCCATCTTCGGTCCGCCTCCCCCTCTCTCCCTATTTATTCCAGTTCCCCCTCCCCATCCCCCTCTCTGATGAAGGGTCTAGGCCCGAAATGTCAGCTTTTGTGCTCCTGAGATGCTGCTGGGCCTGCTGTGTTCATCCAGCCTCACATTTTATTACCTTGGATTCTCCAGCATCTGCAGTTCCCATTATCATTAATGTCCCAGATAGAAGTTTAGGGACGATAGTTGTTATTAGGATAGTTTTTACTTTCTGATTTTTTTTTATTGACTTGAAATTTCACCATATGCCTTGGTGGGATTTGAACTCATGTTCCCTGAACATTAACCCAGCGTCCCTATTACCAGCCTAGTGAAGATACTGCCGCACCACTGCCTCCCAACATCTTATTGTCACAGTCAGATTTCTGCCGTCTCACCCATACAATATTGTTGGTGAAAGAGTCTGTAATGCCACGAAAAGGAAATGAAGAAGAATTTAGATGGCCATTGCCTGGTTCTTGCTTAATGAATGCTATTTGGCACTTATTATACAGGTCTTTCTGCAATGGCTGGCTCAATATTTGTGCAGTTGCAAATTGTACTGAACATTGCAGTTAGTAGCCCCCACTTTGGCCCTAATGCTGCCAGGAAAGTCATTAATGAAGCAACTGCATGCAATAGGCTTAGTATACTCCCCTGAGGAAATCCTTCACCAATGTTTTGGGACTGAGATGATTAGCTCCAACAACCTCAACTATCTTGCTTTGTGCCTAATGTGAATCTAACCAGCAGAACGCTTGCCCCTTGAACCCTGCTGACTTCAGTTTCACTTGAGCTCTTTGAAGCTGCACTCATTCAGATGCTGCTTTGATGTCCAGTGAGTCTCTTTCACCTCACTGCTTTTGTGTGGCTTGCCATGCCATGATCAGAATAAAACACTATGACAGAAAACGCAAATGGGGATCCATAGTAAGCTGGATAACTCTGACATTTACCTGCATCTGGTCACAACTGTGTTGAACTGTTGGGCACTATACCTTCCCTTCCCCTATCAGGAAGGGTCCATTAGCAGGAAACTAAAGAATTTACGTTTGATGTGATCTTGCATGACTGTTAGAACATTCATGACGCTATTCACAGGCATGATGTTCTGTCTGAAGCGTAATAAATGCTGGAATGTAATCAGTTGGCACTAACTCAGGTCCCACAGTCAGAAAATGGAATAAATGACCAGTTTAAAACATCCAAAAGATCTGTAGATGCTGTAAATCAGGAACAAAAACATAAGTTACTGGAAAAGCTCAGCAGGTCTGGTGGCATTTTTGAATGAAAAAATGTTCCAGAGTTAATGTTTCGGATCCAGTGACCCGAAGTGCAGGTGGAGTTCTGAGGAAGGGTCACTGGACACAAAACATTTGCTCTGGTTTTTCTTTCACAGATGCTGCCAGACCTGCTAAGCTTTTCCAGCAACTTAGCTGCAAGTGACCAGTTAACTGTTTTGCTGATGAAGGAATATTGATCGAAATCTCAGTAGAAATCTTGACAGTTCTTCTAGCCTTCAAGCTTTAGCACACAGTGGAAACATTGAGACCAGCAAACAAGGTCTCGGGTAAATGCACTGGAGCAGAGTCGGCTGCTCATAATGCCTCTGTCTGCAGAGGAGCTGAAAATGAGAGTTGACAAGGAAAGCAGGACATCTAGAATCAAAGTGGGGAGGGTAAGCTAAAGGATATCTCCTCTTGCATTAACAATTGGAAAATGAACATCAGCAGACACCTGGGCAGCGCAATGGCTCAGTGGTTAGCACTGTTGCCTCACAGCGCAAGGGACCCCGGTTTGATTCCGGACTTGGGTGACTGTCTGTGTGGAGTTTGCACATCGTCGCCCTAATCAACACAGTTTTCTTCCAGATACGGAGATAGTAGGAACTGCAGATGCTGGAGAATCTGAGATAACAGGGTGTGGAGCTGGATGAACACAGCAAGCCAAGCAGCATCAGAGGAGCAGGAAAGCTGATGTTTTGGGTCTGGACCCTTCCACAGAAATGGGGGAGGGGAAGGAGATTCTGAAATAAATAGGGAGAGAGGGGGAGGTGGAAAGAAGATGGATAAAGGAGAAGATAGGTAGAGAGGAGACAGACAGGTCAAAGAGGCAAGGATGGAGCCAGTAAAGGTGAGTGTAGATGGGGAGTTAGGGAGGAGATAGGTCAGTCCAGGGAGGGTGGACAGATCAAGGGGGCAGGATGAAGTTAGTAGGTAGCAGATGGGGGTGCGGCTTGAGGTGGGAAGAGGGGATACGTGGGAGGAAGGACAGGTCAGGGAGGTGGGGACGAACTGGGCTGGTTTTGGGATACAGTGGGGGAAGGGGAGATTTTGAAGCTGGTGAAGTCCACATTGATACCATTGGGCTGCAGGGTTCCCAAGCGGAATATGAGTTGCTGTTCCTCCAACCTTCGGGGAGCATCATTGTGGCACTGCAGGAGGCCCAGGATGGGCATGTCATCTAAGGAATGGGAGGGGGAGTTGAAATGGTTTGCAACTGAGAGGTGCAGTTGTTTATTGTGAACTGTGCGAACGTGGAAAGTCTTCTTGGGGTCTACAGATCTTGGGGTGTGGAGTCCCAGGAGCCAGAAAGACTTTCCACATCAAGTAGATGTTCACCTGCACATCTGCTAATGTGGTATACTGCATCCACTGTTCCCGTTGTGGCCTCCTCTACATCAGGGAAACCAAGTGGAGTCTTGGGGATCACTTTATAGAGCACCTACACTCGGTTCGCACTAAACAACTGCACCTCCCAGTCGCGAACCACTTCAACTCTCCCTCCCATTCCACAGACGACTTGTCCATCCTGGGCCTCCTGCAGTGCCACAATGATGCCACCCGAAGGTTGCAGGAACAGCACCTCATATTCTGCTTGGGAACCCTGCAGCCCAATGGTATCAATGTGGATTTCACAAATTTCAATATCTCCCCTCCCTCTACCACATCCCAAAAACCAGCCCTGCTCTTCCCCACCTCCTTAACCTGTCTTTCCTCCCACTTCCCCCCCTTCCCACCTCAAGCGCCACCCCCATCTCCTAACCTCATCCTACCCCCTTGACCTGTCCACCCTCCCTGGACTGACCTATCTCCTCCCTACCTCCCCACCTACATTCACTATTACTGGCTCTATCCCTGCCTCTTTGACCTGTCTATCTCATCTTCACCTATCTTCTCCTCTATCCATCTTCTATCTGCCTCCCCCTCTCTCCTTATTTATTTCAGAAAACCCTTCCCCTCCCCCATTTCTGAAGAAGGGTCTAGGCCTGAAACATCAGCCTTCCTGCTCCTCTGATGTTGCTTGGCCTGCTGTGTTCATCCAGCTCCACACCCTGTTATCTTGGATTCTCCAGTATCTGCAGTTCGTACTATCTCTGAAACAGATAAGAAAAGTAAGATTAAAAGTTTACATCTTTAAAAGTTCCCTGCAAAGTTCAAAATATGAAAGAATAAAACTTTACACTCATGACTGTTAAGCTCCATGTCAAGGAATCTGAATGGCACTAAGTAACAATTAGTGTATTATTATAAAAGGTCCTTAAACAATTTAGTTACTTGACCTAAATATTTGCATCAATTCAGTTTGTATGCCTTACGCAAATATAGCAACTTCATGATAGTCTCTGCATATTAACGATGAGGCACACAGCACCGCTTCCTTTCTGCCCAAGTAACAGGGAAGCTGTACAATTGAAATAACAACTCAACAACAAACTTCAACCCACCTGATGTTGCTCTGTCATTTACTCATAATTTATGGCGGGCACCATTAACATCTCAGCTTCTCTGAAACTGTGGCATTTACTCGCCATTGGACTGAGGTACTGACTAAGAACATGTTCTTGGGCTCTGAAATTTCATGAAACACTTCTGTTAAAACATATGTTGCATCAGCTTTCTCTGCTGAGAACGAAGTACAGAAGCCAGGTTTTCAGGGTGAAATCCAAAGATGTGCAGGCTAGGTGGATTGGCCATGCTAAATTGCCTGTAGCGTTCAGGGCTGCGTGGATTATAGGGGGATGGGTCTGGGTGGGATGCTTCAAGGGGTGGTGTGGGCTTGTTGGGCCGAAGGGCCTGTTTCCACACTGCAGGGAATCTAATCCAAAAAAACTACACGGTGACATAACACTGCTTTTGAAGAAGTCTTCCCCTTAAAACAGCGTAAAACATAAATAGCAGAAAGAAAAAAGTAATCAGATAAGCTGAGCTAGCATAATACGTGGTGATCCTACCTGCAAAGCAGAATTCAGAAACAAAGCAATAAATTGAAGTAAAAATAGCAGATGTTGGAAAAGGCCAACAGGTCTGGCAGCATCTCTGTGAGAGAAACAGAGTCCATGTTTCTCCTAAAGAAGAGTTATATCCAAACCATAAAATTTACTCTGTTTTTTCTCCACAGAAGCTGCTGAGCTTCTCCAGCACTTCCTATGTTTTTCTTTCAGGCTTACGGCATTCACAGTATTCTGCTTTTATTCGAGTGTTATTAAACTTGTATAGAATCTTGATTATGCCAACTGATGGATTAAGGTCCAAAATAAAACAAACAGCTGTGGATGATGGCAATCCGAAACAAACAATACATAAATAGCTGGAAAAATTCAGCAGGTCTACAGTGAAAAAGGAGAGTTAATGCTCCGAGTCCAGGTTCTGAAGAAGGGCCACTCGACCTCCAATATTCACACTGTCTCTCCACAGATGCTGCCAGACGTGCTGAGTTTCTCCAGCATTTTCTGTTTTGTTTGGTGGAATGTGCTGTTTGATTCAGTCAGCCACTGAGACATATTGCCTACATATCTGACATCCCAGGATAAAGGACACATTGCAAGACAACTTTTACCAGAATAATGCAAGAGAACATAGAACATAGAACAGTACAGCACAGTACAGGCCCTTCATCCCACTATGCTGTGCTGAACTTTTACCCTAATCCTAAGGTCTATCTAACCTCCACCCCTACCTCATACCATCATCCATATGCCTATCTAAGAGCAGCTTAAATGCCCCTAATGAGGCCAACTCCATTACCCTCACCAGCTGTGCATTCCACGCCCCTACCACACTCTGAATAAAGAACCAACTTCTGACGTCTTCCCCTATATACACCTCCACTCACTTTAAAACTTTGCCCCCTCGTAATAGTTACGTCCACCCTAGGAAAAGGTCTCTGGCTGTCCACTCTATCTATACCTCTGATCATTTTGTACACCTCTATCAAGTCACCTCTCATCCTTCGTCATTCTAAAGAGAAAAGCCCTAGCTCTCTCAACCTTTTCTCGTAAGACCTTCCCTCCATTCCAGTCAACATCCTGGTAAATCTCCTCTGCATCTTTTCCAACACTTCAATATCTTTCCTGTAATGATGTGACCAGAACTGAACACAATACTCCAAATGTGGCTGAACCAGGCTTTTGTACAGTTGGAGCATAACTTCGCGGCTCTTGAACTCAACCCATCTATTAATGAAATCTAACACTAAAAATGAGAGCTGAAAGATTATAACCCTCAGGAAAATTTGAACGGGGTGGATTTTTTTCTTCTGGAAACGAGAAGTCTGAGGAGTGACTAATGGAGATCTTTGAAAACCATGAAGGAGTTCACTCAGAGAGATATGGAGAAAATGCTTGTACTTGTTGGGAGGTCCAAAGCTTGGAGGGATAAACATCGATAGTCACTGAGAAACCCAATAAGCAAGTCAGGAACAATTCCTTTACCCAGAGGTTAGTTAGAATTTGGAATTTGTTACCAGTGGAGTTAAATAGCAAAGGTTCGTTTAAGCAGGAGCTGGATAGCACATGTTAGAGAAAGATCCAGGAAAATATGCTGATAAGATTGATGAGGGAAGGAGAGATGGAGCCTGTGTAGAGAAAAGATGGTGGTTGATTGGTGTAGCATTCACTATCTGTTCTGTAAATTATGCTGATGCAGAGCTTCAGTTTAAGGACAAGCATGCTATCATCTAATTATTAGGTCCTACATTTCTACTAGCATTGTGGTTTGCTACAAAACCTTTTTATCTTTGACTATGTTTGTCAAGCCAAAGTTTGATAATTCCAGATATTTATTGAATTCAGATTCCACTGTTGGCCATCAGGGGACTTGAACCCAGGTCCCCAGAACATTATCTAGGTTTCCAGATTTATAGTCCAGCGATAATACCAATCAGCCATTGTATTCCCTTCATTGTGGCCCTTTAAACTTCTTTAAAGGTACACAATAACTGAATATTTATTCCACAGAAAGCTGTACGATTCCAAAGCATTGACCATTTCAAGGTGAATAATTAACACATTCTGAATAATGGAGGTATAGTTATTACTTTCACCACATTCAAAAGTCAGAAAGCCAAACAAGGTAAAACACCACATTGAACCTGTTACTACACCATATTAAAATGTGGTTTGACACATTATAAGAGTTACCATCAAATCAAAATGGAAGTTATAACTGCTTCATTTTAGTCATGTTAAACAAATGTATAATTACTATTTTACAGATTGCTACAATAAAGTTCATTTTCTTTTAAAGAACAATTACCTAAGAATTACTCTGCATGATATTAGTGGGCACATTCTCCAGCAACTTGCATGAAATTAATTCGTCTGCTATTTTAACTAAATTAACCTAGTTATTTTAAGATGCCTTAATGACTCCATCAAAAATAATAATAAAGGGTTCTGTAAGTTGTATGTTAAAATGCTGAAGCTTCCATTGTTGAGCCTCACTTGAGGGGAACATGTATTCAAAATTGCTGCATCCTTCTTGCTCAGCTCCTGATTTTCTTATCTACTTGACATGAAAAATTGGAGCCCTGTAAATCAGACAGACTAAACTTCAAAGTAAGTCCCACGCTGTATACCAAACCCAGTGATACTACATGCCAGTCATGGGTGTCTTAAGAGTTGTTAGAAATGCAGTAATTTCAATATTAATTTACAGAACAATAAAACAAAGTGTCACTTAATAATGATCTGAGGAAAGTCTGAGCTAATCAATGCAAGATAATACCACTCGACCATTACTTACTCATGGTGGAGGCAATTGATGGGGAAAAACTTCATCTGATTCATTACTGTCCTTTAGGGAAGGGAACTGCCATCCATACCTGGTCTGGCCTACATGTAGCCCCAGACCCACAGCAATGTGGTTGGCTCTGAACTGCTCCCTGGGTAATTAGGGATGAGAAATAAATGCTGCCTGGCCAGCAATGCCCTCATCCCATGAATGAACAAGGAAAAAAAACTGTTATATTCCAAAATGGAGATGCAGTTCATTTACACATTAGTAAATGAGGTCTGTTTTGTCTGCTGGAGTATGTGACATGGGGTTCTAAACAAAAAGCTAAGTATTAAATGACAGGAACAAACATAATGCTCACAGCTTCTAAATTTTCTTCATTCTTTTGCCCCTCTTCTGCAAGTTTGACTTTTCGAAGGACATGATTCCAAAGATACTGGCCCTTTGGGCTTCATAAAAGTGATTATTTTCAGTAGAAGAGCCTGGATTAAATTGTTCATTGAAGATGTTATGGATGTTAAGGGACTTCTCTGAGGAAGGGACCTGACCTGAAACGTCAACTTTCCTGCTCCTCTTATGCTGCTTGACCTGCTGTGTTCCTCAAGCTCCACATTGTATTGTCTCTGACTCCAGCATCTGCTGTTCTTGCTATCTCTGTTAAGGGACAATTGTTTTTACAAAAAGATTGTTTTGGTTGGAATGCCCCTAGTTTGATTTCTGGGTAAAAAGTATGAAATGCCAGGGCTGGGATGATTGGCAACATTACATTCTTTACGCAGAGAGTTGTGAGAGCATGGAATGCGTTGCCAGCAGCAGTTGTGGAAGCAAGGTCATTGGGGTCATTTAAGAGACTGCTGGACATGCATATGGTCACAGAAATTTGAGGGTGCATCCATGAGGATCAATGGTCGGCACAACATTGTGGGCTGAAGGGCCTGTTCTGTGCTGTACTGTTCTATGTTCTATGTTCTATGTTCTATTACATCAATATGTGGAAATATGTGACAAATGATTCAGTACTCTGCATTTGCTGCTCATGCTATGCAGATTTTAAATGCAAACTTGGTGGCCACTTATGTAGACTTAGACCCATAGGGTCATAGAGATGTACTTACATTAGAAACACGGAGGTTGAGGGGTGGCCTGATTGAGGTCTACATCATGAGAGGTATAGACAGGGTGGAAAGTAAGAAGCTTTATTCCCAGAGTGAGGGATTCAATTACTAGGGGTCATAATTTCAAGGTGAGAGGGGAAAAGTTTAAGGGAAATATGTGTGGAAAGTTCTTTATGCAGGTGGGTGGTGGATGCCTGGAACACGTTTCCAGTGGAGGTGGCAGAGGGGGGCACGATAGTGTCATTTAAGATGTATCTAGATAGATACATGAATGGGCAGGGAGCAGAGGGATACAGATCCTTGGGAAATAGGCAACAGGTTGAGATAGAGAATCTGGATCAGCACAGACCTGTAGGGCCAAAGGGCTTGTTCATGCACTGTAATTTTCTTTGATCTTCTTCTTTGTTCTTATGTATAGCATGGAAACAGACATTTCTTTCCAACTCATCCATGCCAGCGAGATATCTTAGATAAATCTGATCCCACTTGCCAGTGTTTGCCCATATCCCCCTAAACCCTTCCTATTCATGAACCCACCCAGGTGCCTTTTAAATGTTGTAATTGTACCAGCCTCCACCACTTCCTCTGGCAGCTTATTCCAAATATGCACCACCCACTGCGAGAAAAAGTTGCCCCTTTGGTCCCTTTTAAAACTTTCCCCTCTCACCTTAAACCCACACCCTCTAGTTTTTGACTCCCCCACCCCAGGAAAAGACCTTGGCTATTTAACCCATCCATTGTGGACTAAGCCCCCTGTCAGTTATCGTTTCAATTCCTCACCTTGCACATGTGCTGACTTTACTGTCCTTGCTCTGCTAGTGTTCCAAAGAAGCTCAACTCAAGTTCAATGAACAGTGCTTCATCTTTTGACTGGGCGTGTTACAACCTTACACACTGGACCATAAGTTCAATGATTCTCGAAAATGCCCTCTCCACACTGTGATGCAGATATGTAAGATGATACACATGGATGTGCGTGCACTGGACACATAGTCACATATGAGCCTACCATGCACGTTCGCGTTCATAGGCACACATATATGTATGCTGTCACAACATCTATTTGGAAAAAAAATGATAATGTTTTGGTAATACCGCTAGACCAGCAGTCCATTGGCATGGGATAACACTCTGGTGACATGAGTTCAACTATCAAGGTAGCTAGGAAAATATAAATTCAATTAATAAATCTGGAATTGAAAGGTCATCTCAATAATGGCAAACATGAAATTATCATTGACTGTTGTCAAAATCTGTTCAGTTCACTAACATTCTTTAGGAGTGGAAATCTGCTGATCTACAAGCATCTCCATGCACTCAGTAACATAGTAAATTTTTTTAAAATAGCTGTCTGCAAAGCCACTTGTATTGTACAGGCTCCTGAGTGGCTGAGGTGCACTGATGACACCAGGCCTTGTTTCTAAAAAATTATTTTTAATTAATTTGGACAAGTTATGACACACCTCCAGGGCCTGTGGAATGTGAACCGAAACATTCTGGCCCAAAGGTATGGACAGTACAGCAGCACCACAAGTCCTTCATAATTCTTAATAAAAACCAAAAGAACTGCAGATGCTGTAAATCAGGAACAAAAACAGAAGTTGCTGGAAAAGCTCAGCGGATCTGGCAGCATCTGTGAAGAAAAAAATCAGAGTCTGTTTCGGGCCTGGAACTTCGTTCTGAGGAAGGGTTACTGGACCTGAAACTTTAACTCTGTTTTTCTCCTCCCAGGCCTGTTGCCAGACCTTCTGAGCTTTGTCCAGCAACTTCTACTTTTTTTCTCTATATCCATTCTTGGGATGAGGGATGTCACTGTCTAGGCAGCATTTATTTCCCATCCCTAATTTCCCAGAGGGCAGTTAAGAGTCAATCACATTGCTGTGGGTCTGGAGTCACATGCAGGCCAGACCAGGTAAGGATGGCAGTTTCCTTCCCTGAAGAACATTTGTCCCTTCATAATCCTTATTTCAGTCCTTATTATTAATTTAACAATAATCATTTAGTCAGCTCTAATGGGGCATTGCAATGAAAAAGCAAGAGGTGAATTGAAACATACAAAGTGAACTTTTCAACATATCAACACTAGGGGTGATGATGCACCCTAGCAATCCTCATCCCTAGGAATTCTCACATCATCATGTGTAGAGATGGTATTATACACACACCTACAGCAGGATAGGATTTAGAATCTGGATCCTCTGACCCAGGGGTAGGCACATTACTTTTCCACACCAATAGCACTTAATTCTTCTGTTTAATTGTCTGTGATAAAGGATAGGTCACTGTGTACCTAGGATCAGTGAAAATTTTGGTTTAGCACGCAATGCAGGCAGATCATAACGTGCAAAGATCATAAGGTGATTGAACAGAGCGAGGAATACAAAGTTACAAAGAAGGAGCACAAAGAGCAAGATCAACATTGGACTTGAAATTTGGAAGGCCCATTCAGAAATCTAATAACTGCGAGGAAGCAACTGTTCTTGAACCTGTTGGTCTCTATGTTTAAGGTTTCGTATCTTTTGCCTGACGGAAGAATTTGGAAGAGATTATAACTGGGGTGGGAGGGTTTTTTGATGACGTTGGCAGTCTTTTATGAGGCATTGAGAAGGGTAGATGGAGTTAATGGATGGAAGGTTGGCTCCTATGATGGACTGGGATGTGTTTGCAACTCTCTGTAGTTTCTTACGGTGCTGGGCAGAGCGGATGCTGTACCAAGTTGCGATGCACCCAGACAGGATTCTTTCTATGGTGCAACTCTCAGTCGAAACATCTAGACCAAATCATGTGACAACAAAACGTGACAAAGCTGTAGTCCCCTCCTGCCAAATATAAGTTGAGACATTTTCAACAGACACATCGCACTGGGTGGCATCTCACATTCTGAGTTGTAGTGTACACACATGTCTCGCTGACATGAAGCACAAAGTGAAAGCTGCTGGGTCCTGAGCAGAAGCAGCACTGCTGCTCACACTGGGAATGCTTAACCCAATCAACCAGCATTTACTGCTTGTTAACATCAATAAGACAGTGTAACACTCAGCTTACAATCCAATTTACAGGCTCCAATATTTAATTTTCTTTTTCCTTCTGCACATGACTCTCTCAAAGATTGGATGAGAAAGCCACACATTTAAATTAGCGAGGAATTAAGGCTGAAAAATCCAATGAAATATGGAACCTGAAGAGCAGTGTGAGCTAATGAAGTCAGCAGCTTTTTGGCACTTGCAAGCTCTAAGGACCCCGGAGATCCCTCTAAGCCATCAATCACAACTTATAGTGTTATTTGTCTTCATGGTGTTCTGCAAAAGAAAATGTGATGTGTGAGGATATCTTATCCAAACCATAACCAGTGCTTTTTATGGTAAGGGATGCAGCGACTACAGGGAGCCACTGAAACTCTAACCCTGCTAACTCTAACTAACAGCTGCGCCCAGCTCTGTGACTGACTGAGTAGAAAGTTTTGCAACTCCCTCCACCAGCTCCTATGCTGCTGGTAACACAAAGAGCAAGTCATCAGCAAGCCAGTCAACAGATTAGCCTCCTTCCAGGGCATCGGCTCAAACTCGGTTGGTGGTACCATCTTCACTGAATCATTAGGATCTGGTTCCAGTCGTATGCTGGATCTTCAGCACAAAATTAAGCCCGAGCCTCTAGTGCAACACCAAGGGACTACATAACTGGGTGCACTCATTCACATTATATCAGCTGGGCTGTTGAACGGATCGCAGGAGACTGCCAAGTACATGCTTGTTGTTGTGTTTCATTTATTACAGCTGTGACTACACTTTAAAAATAATTAATTGACTGTAATTAGCGATATTGCACACAGTGGTTGTGAATAGCACAAAATACAAGCCTTTTCTTTATTTCTTATTGTGAGTTCAGAATTTCACCATCTGTCTAGCAATTGCATTTTATCTTGACACACTCTTCATCTATCAAGATACCAGGCAATATAATACGGTGCAAAAAGCAGATAGACTCACCACAATATTTTCAATTAATGGCTACTGGTTTTGCTCATATTTCTTTCTGAGGTTGACCTTATGTTTGGTAGACAGGCATCATTGCCAATGAGCAAAATGATGCTTTCTAAACTGCCACAGTTTTACCAGACTATAGGGCGACTTTCTCCTATTCGGGAGACAGACGACTAGTTTAACCTGGTCACCAGGCTTTTAGCGAGGGGAGAGATTGAGAAAGAGAATCCGCCGTGGTAATGTCAGCCAATGCAAGGATGTCTGAGTCAAAAGTTTTATTAAGAAGCTCCTTTATGTGATGTACTAAAGTCGACAACCCTTTCAAACTTTGGATATTGAGCAGATTTTGGAAACAACTTGGAAAAGTGCTTGACATTGGAGTTCAATATGCGAAGCTGCACACCTCAGTACGGCCTCGACACACGAGCCAGCAACCAAGCTGTCAGAGCCCAGTTCTTGACAAGTTTTGGGTTCCACTCCTGTCCTGCAATCGTCTTACTATTTGTGAAAACATCTAACTAGGCTTAGAGGTGTTTAAGAACGCAGAACATAGAACAGGATAGCACAGTATAGGCCCTTCGGCCAACAATATTGTGCCAACCTATTATTCAACTAAGACCAATCTACCCTGCATACCTTACGTTTTACTATCCTCCATGTGTCTATCCAAAGTCGGTTAAATGTCCCTCATGTATCTGACTTCACTCCCACTGCCGGCAGCGCATTCCACACGCCCACCACTTTCTGTGTGAAGAACCTACCTCTGACATCTCCCTATACCTTCCTCCAATCACTTTAAAATTATGCCCCTGGGAAAATTTCCACCCAGGGAAAAAGTTTCTGACTATCCACTCTATCTATGCCTCTCATCATCTTGTACACCTCTATCAAGTCACCTCTCATCTTTCTTTGCTCCAATGAAAATAGCACTAGCTACTCCAACCTTTCCTCATAGGACATGCCCCCCAGTCCAGGCAGCATCCTGGTAAATCTCCTTTGCACCCTCTCTAAAGCTTCCACATCCTTCCTATAATGAGGTGACCAGAACTGAACACAATATTCCAAGCGTGGTCTAACCAGTGATTTATAGACCTGCAGCATAACCTCACGGCTCTTAAACTCAATTCCCCTGCCAATGAAAGCCAACACACCATATGCCTTCTTTACAACCGTTTCAACTTGAGTAGTAACTTTGAGGGATCTATGGATGTGGATCCCAAGATCCCTCTGTTCCTCCACACTGCTGAGAATCCGACCATTAACCCTGTATTTCACTCAAATTCAATCTTCCAAAATGAATCATGTCACACTTTTCCGGGTTGAATTCCATCTGCCAAGGTTTTCTTCCATTTGTTCATTCAAAGGTTGAGGGCATTACTGGTTAGCTAGCATTTATTGCCCATCCCTGATTGCTCAGAGGGCAGTCAAGAGTCAACCACATTGCTGTGGCTCTGGAGTCACATGTAGACCAGTCTAGGTAAGGATGGCAGATTCCTTCCCGAAAGGACATTCGTGAAACAAATGAGCATTTCCCCCCCACAATCGACAATGGGCGTCATTAGATCCTTAATTTTAGACTTTTACTAAATCCAAATTCTACCATGGCAAGATTTGAACCCAGGTCCCCAGAATGTTGTCTGTGTCTCTGGGCGAACAGTCCAGTGATAATACTACAAGGCCATTGCCTCCCCGACCTAGTCTAGGCTAGAGTTCAACACCTACTTGGTATCTTCAAGGTGAAAGTTTGATGAATGCTCGTGCACTGCTTTCAAATTTCTCACATAAGAACACAAAACCTAGAAGCAGCAGTAGATAGTTCAGCTCCTTGAGTCTGCTCCACCATTTGATACAACCAAGGCTGATCTCATCTCAGCCTCAACTTATTAAAAATCTGTCTATCTCCTCCTTAAATTTCCCCAATGCCCTTGCATCCACGGCACTGTGGGGTAGTGAATTTCACAGTTCACAACCCTTCGAGTGAAGTAATTTATCTTAATAAAAAAACAAAGGAACTGTGTATGCTGGAAATCAGAAACAAAAACAGAAATTAGTGGAAAAATTCAACAGGTCTGTAAACATTTTTGGAGAGAAATCAGAGATAACATTGCAGTGACCCCTTTTTCAGAACTCCTCATCTCTGTTTCAAATTTGCTACTCCATGTTCTGAAACAGTGACCACACTTGGAATATTGTGTCCAGTTCTGGTCGCCCTATTATAGGAAAGATGTGGGGGCTTTGGAGAGGGGGCAAAGGAGGTTTACCAGGATTCTGCCTGGACTGGAGGGCTTGTCTTACGAGGAGAGGTTGACTGAGCTCGGATTTTTCTCTCTGGAGAGAAGGAAGAAGAGAGGTGACCTGATCGAGGTGTACAAGGTAATGAGAGGCATGGATAGAGTTGATGGCCAGAGACTTTTCCCCAGGGCAGGATTGACTGCCACGAGGGGTCATAGTTTTAAGGTATTAGGAGGAAGGTATAGAGGAGATGTCAGAGGGAGGTTCTTCACCCAGAGAGTTGTGAGCACGTGAAACAGTTCACCAGTGGGAGTCGTGGAAGCAGAGTCATTAGTGACATTTAAGTGACTGCTGGACATGCATATGGACAGCAGTGAATTGAGGGGAATGTAGGTTAAGTTATTTTGTTTTTGGATTAGGATTATTCCACGGCACAACATCGTGGGTCGAAGGGCCTGTACTGTGCTGTACTTTTCTATGTTCTATGTTCTATGTTCATTCTAGATTGCCCCACATGAGGAAACATCATCTCTATGCCTGCTTTAGCATCTTATATACCTCAATTAGATTTCTTCTCAATCTTCTAAACACTGGAGAGTATCAGCCTAAACTGCTCAATCCCTCTTCATAAGACAAACCTCTCATCTCTGGAATCAATCTCGTGAACTGCCTCTGAACTACCTCTCATGCAAAGATAATTCCTCCTTAGGTAAGGGGACCACAAAGTCAATGAAAAGATTTTTACTTGGTGGTGAAAGTTATGGAATAATTTGGGACTCTATATGCCAGGATGTGTTCAGTTCTTTGGTTCGCCCTGATCATCCTGAGTCTCCGTAATTGATTTTCCTGGCCTTCTGCAGGGTTGTCTACACCGTTTGGCCTCAGTACAGCTGCATCTGCCTTGTGCTCTGATGCTTGACATGTACTCCCCCACCAGTTGGAGGTGCTCAAGTTGAGCTCATGTCTAGCCTCATTAGAGGTTTGCAGTAAAAGAAGGATCACAGTTGAGGCACAGAATCGGGGCTCAGAAAGTCTCTCAGAGTTGGAATCCTGACTCTTTTTGAAAGAGATAACAAAGTGTGGAGCTGGATGAACACAGCAGGCCAAGCAGTATCTAAGATGCTGCTTGACCTGCTGTGTTCATCCAGCTCCACACTTTGTTATCTTGGATTCTCCAGCATCGGCAGTTCCCATTATCTCTGTTTTGAAAGAAATCCCTGAGGAATGTTGAGCCATTCGTTGGAGATGAACAAGTTCATTGTTCCCTCCCTGCTGCCAGTGTTTTGAAAGTTTCAAGCAGCTTGAAAGTTTTGTGATTCTGAGTTTTCAAATCAGGCCCACATTGGTTTCAACCAGCATTTTAAAATCTGGACCAAAAACAAAGTTGCTGGAAAAGCTCAGCCCTTCCTCCGAACACAGTGGATCCGAAACGTTAACTCTGTTTTTTTCCTTCACAGATGCTGCCAGACCTGCTGAGCTTTTCCAGCAACTTTGTTTTTGCTCCTGATTTACAGCATCCGCAGTTGTTTCGGCTTTTAAAATCTGGACGTTGGCTTAGAAAATGTAGCAGCTAGCATGTTTTGTGATCATTCCTCCAATAGGGAAGATATGACTGAAGTCGCGGCTGAGGCCCAATGTATGTAGAGTGTGGATATTGACTGATTGTTCCATTCAGACAAGTGCTTGACAAATGTATCATTCAAATCTGACAAGATCCTTACACCTCATCACAGGAGTCAAAGCTTGGGCCCTTAAGTCCCAAGGAAGAAATCTAAATTTCAAGTTCAACGAAGTCCATACTCTGAAATTTCTTATGAGCTGATACAAAGATAGAAAAGGAATTGATTTATTATGCAGGTCCAGAAAGTTGTCCCTACTATTTTCTGATGCTGGGTTATTTGCAGAAGTCCTTTTGTGACAGCCACTCAGATAATTTGCATTATTTCAACTGTACTTGTCGCAGCTGAGAACATTGCTGTCAGCCTGACATATTGTACTTTTATCGACAGATAACGTTGATGTTTCGGGTTGGGACCCTTCTTCAGAAAAGAATGGCCCTGACCCAAACAATCAACTTTTCCAGCTCTCCTGATGCTGCCTGGCCTGTTGTGCTCCTTCAGCTCCACACTGTGTTATCTCTGACTCCAGCATCTGCAGTCCTTGCTATCCCTTTGTGCTTTTATCTGTCTTCTTTTCTATGAGAATGCCTAAAGGCTTTTATGCATTAGTGTGCCAGCTTATATATGTGTTGAAGCTTTAGAGAAGGTATTTCTCCCGACCTTATTTCAAATTAGCTTGTTTCTTTGCAATAAATTAAAGATTAGTAAATTACCTGTTCAGCCCAGGGGCAGCTTTGTCAAGAATCTAAACCATTTTGGTTTCTCTAGTGGTAATTCCTTTGAGGAAAATTCTGCTACATTTTTCTTAAAATCAATACTTTTTAAAAGTAAAGACTCATCCTAATGAAGCAGCATTCTGAAGATTAAATGCTGTGAGAATGTGATTGCCTGTGTGACCTTATTTTGGAGAAAATGGGTACCTTTGAGGATACATTCACTGGCTCCGATTTCATGCAATGTGGGAATACTATGGTATGATTTTCTGAACTCTGCCTTTTTTTCCTCTGGAGTACATTTGCCTGTTGGTGAACAGTTTGATTAACTCAGCCCTTAGGCGGAGATGAGGGTTTGAGCAATGGCATTGAGATTTTAGTGACAATGTAATCATTACCTAACACAATATTTTGTCCCAAAGAAAACTGCAAATAGGATTTATTCCCCGAGCATTGATGAAAAATGATCAACTTTAAAACAGCAATACCTGAAGGGATGTGCTTTGTGGAAAAAAATACAAACATTTGCATGGGGTTCAAATCCAATGCGACTGGTAGAATGGATATTGCAGTGCAATGGAAATCATCCACACGTGTTAATGCAAGAAACCCATAAAAATTAGTTTAGAAGTCAATGGCTTTAAGTTATCACCAGTTCTACGTTAGTTGAGAATTTTACAGAGATCAGGTTTGTGAAATAGTGTGAAAATCAAAATGGTGTAAGGTGAGTGAAGACAGTCACATTCCTCTGAGCTTGGCACTGAAAGACATTGTTGTTTAGGGGTTGAGTGTTTGACAGTGTCACATGTGTAGTCATGGGAAGTTTGATACAGTTTCTGCCCTCGGTGTTAATGCACAACTTAACAACCAAAGGCCAGCATTTTGTTCAGCGCGTCATCCACTGGCAGCAGCAGGGAAGCCCTATCAAAGCCTAATGGAGCCATATGGCCTTCAGACACTGAGCTGGCCACCACCAGGCCTTTCCCATGATCGAACAGCCCAGCAGTGGAAGTCCCACCTGTTGGAAGTTGTTGGTCAATGAAGGGCTAGCAGCTTTTCAATTTCCACCAGAGCCAATAGGAACAGCAACATTTCGTGACAGCGCAATCGATCCATCGGTTTGAGCTTGCTTAGTCTTGTCTATCTCATGCTGTTTCCACTGTTGCACAGTGTCAATCATTCTTCATTGTCACTTCAGCAGGTTGGCACCTCTCTGACCCCAGGATGGATAGCAGAGTGGGGGATGCGCCAGGCATTGGGGTTACAGGTTATGGTTGAATACAATTCTGTTGCTGCTCAGCTCTTGTTGATGCCCAGCTGTTTTAAGGTCAATCTATTTGAAATCTATCCCATTTAGCATGGTGGTATTCCACAAAAGACTGTGGAAGATATTCTCAGAAAGAAGTGGAACTCCTTCTGAACTAGGCCGTGATCCCCCATACCAATACCGTACAGAATGGATGCATCTGTGGCAGGCAAGAGGAGGAGATCAAGCATGTTATCCCCACTTCTTGGTTCAATCACCACCTGCTGCAAACCCAGTCCAGCAGGGATAATGGGAACTGCAGGTGCTGGAGAATCCAAGATAACAAAGTGTGGAGCTGGATGAATACAGCAGGCCAAGCAGTGTCTCAGGAGCACAAAAGCTGCTTGGCCTGCTGTGTTCATCCAGCTTCATACATTGTAATCCAGTCAAGCAGGCATCTGTTTTAGGACTCAGTCAGTTCAGTCAGGTGCTATTCAGCTTGTATTGGTGATGGGCATGGACACTGAAGTCCCCCACCCAGAGTACATTCTCTGCCCCTGTCACTGTCAGTGTTTCCTCCAATTGGTGTTCAACTTAAACAAGTACTGGCACATCAACTGAGGGGTTGTGGCATGAGATGGAAACTTGCAAGATGGGTCCTTGCCCATCTTTGACCTGCTGGCATGAGCCTTTAGGGCATCCAGAGTCAATGTGGAGGACTTCAAGCGCAAATCCCTCCCTCCTGTACACGAATGTATACACCAGCTTGTAGATGCGTTTGTACAACCATCAGCAATGGTTACACAAACACCAACAGACTAGCTTTTGATTCCTAATTATTTTTCACTGGGTGTCAAATGTCACTAATTGCTGGAATGACATTCTAATCCATGCCCGGCAGGTTGGCTAGCTTTCATGTTTTGAGCATGACGCTAATCACGCTGAGTTCTTGGTTTCAATCCTCAAAGCTGGCTAAAGTTACTAGCTTCTAACCGAGGCTTTATTATAAAGTGTTCTTCAGGGTTTGAGTGAAAATATGTAGCTTGGGTTCTGGTTGTAGATGTTGGTGTGTTCAACAAGCTGGGAGGTTTGATAGCAGACATTTCGTCCTGTTACTAGGTGACATCCTCACTGCTGCGGAGCCTCCTGTGAAATGCTGTTGTCTTGTGCCAGTTCAAAGAACAAAGAACAAAGAAAATTACAGCACAGGAACAGGCCCTTTGGCCCTCCAAGCCTGAGCTGATCGAGATCCTCTGTCTAAACCTGTCATCTATTTTCTAAGGGTCTGTATCCCTTTGCTCCCTGCCCATCCATGTACCTGTCCAAATATATCTTAAAAGACACTATCGTGTCTGCGTCTACCACCTCCACTGACAATGTGTTCCAGGCACCCACCACCCTCTGTGTAAAGAACATTCCACGCATATCTCCCATAAACTTTCCTCCTCTCACTTTGAACTCATGACCCCTAGTAATTGAGTCCCCCACTCTGGGAAAAAGCTTCTTGCTATCCACCCTGTCTATACCCCTCATGATTTTGAGACTTCAATCAGGTCCACCCTCAATCTCTGTCTATCTAATGAAAATAATCCTAATCTACTCAACCTTTCTTCATAGCTAGCACCCTTCATACCAGGCAACATCCTGGTGAACCTCCTCTGCACCGTCTCCAAAGCATCCACATCCTTTTGGTAATGTGGCGACCAGTACTGGACACAGTACTCTAAATGTGGCCGAACCAAAGTCTTATACAACTGCAACATGACCTGCCAACTCTTGTACTCAATACCCCGCCCAATGAAGGAAAGCATGCCGTATGCCTTCTTGACCACTCTATTGACCTGCATTGTCACCTTCAGGGAACAATGGACCTGAACCCCCAGATCTCTCTGAACATCAATTTTCCCCAGGACTTTTCCATTTACTGTATAGTTCGCTCTTGAATTAGATCTTCCAAAATGCATCACCTCACATTTGCCTGGTTGGACTCCATCTGCCATTTATCTGCCCAATTCTCCAGTCTATCTATATTCTGCTGTAATCTCTGACAGTCCCCTTCACTATCTGCTACTCCACCAATCTTCATGTCATCTGCAAACTTGCTAACCAGTTCAAATTAATATAGTCCGGTTTTTGCTGCTTCTGGCCAAAGAGAGGATAGCCAGGGAATTCTTCAATGCTTGACATTCATCTGCAGACTCCATCAACAAGCACATTGAATTAGACTCAGTATACCGGCCATTACAATGCACAACCAGAACAGGCACCTATCGGAAGCAGCAAAACCCAGACCATTTAAATTTGAACTGGCACAAGATAACAACACTTTATAGGAGGCACCACAGCACTGAGGATGTCACTGAGTAAGGGGAAAAAACATCTTTTATCAAACCTCCCATTAAGGGTTCTTGCAGTACAGTGATTGTATCCTCACCTCTAAGCCAGGAGGCCTGGTTTCAAATCCCACATGCTCCAGAAGTGTGCAATAACATCTCTGAGTAGGTCGATTAGAAAATTGTTCTTAACCCATGTCTGCAGAACATCAGCCTGGCATTCTGGATTATTACTACACTGTGACATTACCAGCATGCCATGTTAACATTGGATTAACACTAGATGTTTAAAAATGCCCTCCACGAATTCACCCACTCACATTGGCGTCCACTAAAGGACAGAGGACACAATCTGAAGAAGAGCAGTGAGCTGTCCAGGCCAATATCCTTCTTAGAAGCAACTTTACTCAAAAAGAAAAATCTGGCTTTTTGCCACCTCACTTTGTGGAAGGTGGCGGAGTTTTTTAAAAAATTTTTTGCAACATTTATTGCTCACCTCTTGAGAAAGTGGTGAATATCTGCAGTCCAGTTACAAATGCCGATGTAACAGAAATTCAGAGAAAGCAATTTTCTTCTGAGATCTACCAAGGAAAGATTGCAAATTGATACAGAATGGAATCCTTATGCTTTTAGAGATAACACGGTGCATAGCTGGATGAACACAGCAGGCCAAGCAGCATCAGAGGAGCAGGCTTGGCTTGTTGTGTTCATCCAGCTCTACACCTTGTTATCTCAGATTCTCCGGCATTGGCAGTTCCTACTATCTCCTTCTGCTTTTATATTCCTTTGATAAAGCAAGGCTTTACTCGCATTGTTAGAGAATCCATTTACTGCTTTGAATACTGTTTCAGACACAAGTAAGCTCAGCTGAAGTGTAAGTGAGCTGTTTAAGTGGAGTTTCTTACACATTATTGTTCAATTGCAATAGATGAACAAATAGTCATGGTAACCGTACTTGCACTATTGATTGCATGAACAATTGTCTAATAGTCACGCTACTATAAGAGGAATATCCAATCATTTCGGCAGTGTTAAACTTCAGGCAAAACATTAAAACTATAAAAAGGTATATTCATCATTACTATATGAAAGTGAAGAAGTGGTTTTAACAGCATTTGCATTTTACACTTTATATTTGAAAACGAAACTACACTTTCAACAAAAGTTCTGAAAGAAAAGCATGCGAGGACGTTAATTGTTATAAATACTTGGGATCTTGGATTAAGAAAACAGTAAAGTATATCAACATATGAGGCTCAGTCAGCACAGAAGTGACAAGTTTGGAGGAGCTGCAAGCTGGATTGGAGAAGAAAAACGAATATATTTAGAATTCTGGCACTAAATCCTTTGTGAAGAATATCTAGAAGATGAGTTAGATGATTGTGGGTTCAAGATGCACTCCAGAGAAAATCCAGGGTAACACTCCGAGTGCAAACAATGAAAAAAATGATCCATTGTTGCAGGTACCAAGGTGTGGAGCTGGATTAACACAGCAGGTCTAGGCCCGAAACGTCAGCTTTCCTGCTCCTAAGATGCTGCTTGGCCTGCTGTGTTCATTCAGCTCCACACCTTGTTATCTCAGATTCTGCAGCATCTGCAGTTACTACTATCATTGTTGCAGGTCCCACCTTTTGGATGAATCACTGAAGTACTGCCCTCTCTGTCTTCTCAGGAGGAAATTAAAGAACTCAAGGCACTATGTTGAATAAGATCTGGAGCTGTGTCTGGAGTTCTGCTCAAAACATGTCCCTCAATTAACAACAGCTTTCTCCCTAATATCATACCTAATATTGCAGATTGCAGTCTTCAGCAAATTTGATCCTCTACAGGTGATATCAATAGAACAAACATAGAACATAGAACATAGAACAGTACAGCACAGAACAGGCCCTTCAGCCCACAATGTTGTGCCGACCACTGATCCTCATGTATGCACCCTCAAATTTCTGTGACCATATACATGTCCAGCAGTCTCTTAAATGACCCCAATGACCTTGCTTCCACAACTGCTGCTGGCAACGCATTCCATGCTCTCACAACTCTCTGCGTAAAGAACCTGCCTCTGACATCCCCTCTATACTTTCCACCAACCAGCTTAAAACTATCAGAGATAATGGGAACTGCAGATGCTGGAAATTCCAAGATAATAAAATGTGAGGCTGGATGAACACAGCAGGCCAAGCAGCATCTCAGGAGCACAAAAGCTGACATTTCGGGCCTAGACCCTTCATCAGAGAACCCTCTCTGATGAAGGGTCTAGGCCCGAAACGTCAGCTTTTGTGCTCCTGAGATGCTGCTTGGCCTGCTGTGTTCATCCAGCCTCACATTTTATTAGCTTAAAACTATGACCCCTCGTGCTAGCCATTTCTGCCCTGGGAAATAGTCTCTGGCTATCAACTCAATCTATGCCTCTCATTATCTTGTATACCTCAATTAGGTCCCCTCTCCTCCTCCTTTTCTCCAATGAAAAGAGACCGAGCTCAGTCAACCTCTCTTCATAAGATAAGCCCTCCAGTCCAGGCAGCATCCTGGTAAACCTCCTCTGAACCCTCTCCAAAGCATCCACATCTTTCCTATAATAGGGCGCCCAGAACTGGACGCAGTATTCCAAGTGCGGTCTAACCAAAGTTTTATAGAGCTGCAACAAGATCTCACAACTCTTAAACTCAATCCCCCTGTTAATGAAAGCCAAAACACCATATGCTTTCTTAACAACCCTGTCCACTTGGGTGGCCATTTTAAGGGATCTATGTATCTGCACACCAAGATCCCTCTGTTCCTCCACGCTGCCAAGAATCCTATCCTTAATCCTCAGCTTTCAAATTCGACCTTCCAAAATGCATCACCTCGCATTTATCCAGGTTGAACTCCATCTGCCACCTCTCAGCCCATCTCTGCATCCTGTCAATGTCCCGCTGCAGCCTACAACAGCCCTCTACACTGTCAACGACACCTCCGACCTTTGTGTCGTCTGCAAACTTGCTGACCCATCCTTCAATCCCCTCATCCAAGTCATTAATAAAAATTACAAACAGTAGAGGCCCAAGGACAGAGCCCTGTGGAACTCCACTCACCACTGACTTCCAGGCAGAATATTTTCCTTCTACTACCACTCGCTGTCTTCTGTTGGCCAGCCAATTCTGTATCCAAGCAGCTAAGTTCCCCTGTATCCCATTCCTCCTGACCTTCTGAATGAGCCTACCATGGGGAACCTTATCAAATGCCTTACTGAAGTCCATATACACCACATCCACAGCTCGACTCTCATCAACTTTTCTAGTCACATCCTCAAAAAACTCGATAAGGTTTGTAAGGCATGACCTACCCCTCATCAAGATAAACAACAACAACAAAAACAGAAGCTCAGCAGGTCTAGCAGCATCTGTGAAGGAAAACACAGAGTTAATGCTTCGGGTCCAGTGAGCCTTCCTCAGAACTGATGGTGGCTGGGAAAATGTCAGCTTAGAGGCAGAAAATAGGGAGGTGGCTGGCATAGGGAGTAACTGATAGGATAGAGCTCAAAGAGAGAGAACAGCAGTTGGACAGACAGAGGAGTTGAGAATGACTCGGCTGGGAGGGTGAATAATTGTTAATGGGGACTACTAGTGATTAGCAACAGTGGATGTATGATGGTAGACTATATAATAACAAGGCCTGGTGTGTGGGGCAAGGGGCTGGGACATGGGAAAGTTTAGGCCTTAAAAGTAATGAACTTGAACTCACTGGAACGACGGAGGTTGAGGGTTGACCTGATAGAAGTCTACAAGATTATGAAGGGAATGGCCAGAGTGGACAGTCAGAAGCTTTTTTCCCCAGGGTGGAAGAGTCAGTTACCAGGGGCCATGGGTTTAAGGTGTGAGGGGCAAGGTTTAAAGGTGAGGCATGAGGCTAGGTTTTTAAAGAGAGGTGGTTGGTGCCTGGAACTTGCTGCTGGGGGAGGTAATGGAAGCAGATACTACGGTGACTTTTAAAGGCCCTCTTGACAAATACCTGAACAGGATGGGAATGGAGGTTACAGAAGGGTAGGGGGTTTTAGTTGTGACGGGCGGCATGTCAGTACAGGTTTGGAGGGCCAAAGGGCCTGTTCCAGTGCTATAATTTTCTTTGTTTGTTGTTCTTTGATAGTCCAAAGGACTGCAGGGTCTCCAAGCCAAAAAATGAGCTATTGTTCTTCCAGCTTGTGCTGAGCTTTGCTGGAACACTGCAGCAAGCGAGAGACAGAGATGTTGGCCAGGGAGCAGGGTGGTTGCTGGCAACTGGAAGCTCAGGGTCTTTTTTGCAAGCAGAACGTAGATGTCCTGTGAAGCAGTCACCTGGTCTACGCTTTATTTCCCGAATGTAGGGGAGGCCACATTGTTAGCAGTAAATGCAGTAGACTAGATTCTGGGAAGATAATAAAGTGTGAAGCTGGATGAACACAGCAGGCCAAGCAGCATCTCAGGAGCACAAATGCTTCTTGGCCTGCTGTGTTCATCCAGCTTCACACTTTATTATCTTGGATTCTCCAGCATCTGCAGTTCCCATTATCTTAGATTCTGGGAAGTGTTGCTTCACCTGGAAGGTATGTTTGGGCCTTTGGATACTGAGGAGGTAAATGGACAGGTGTTGCACCTTTGCCGGCGACAGGGAAAGGTGTCAAGTAGCTGTTGGGGGGTGGGTGGGTTTGGCGATGAAGGAAGTGTGGACCAGGGTGTCCCAGAGGGAATGGTCCCTACGGAAGGTGAACAAGGGAGGGAAGGGGAATATGTGTCTGGTGCTGGCATCTCACTGGAGGTGGGGGAAATGGCATCTGATGATCTTCTGGATGTGGACGCTGGTGGGATGGTAGGTAAGGACAAGGGGAACCCTATCGCTGTTGCGGGAGGGAAGAGAAGGGGTGAGGGCTGAAGTGTGAGAGATGGGCCAGACCCAGTTGAGGGCCCTGTCGAAAAGAGAACTGGGGATTCCTTGGTTGAGGAAGAAGGTGGACATTTCGGATGTTCCCTTGTTGAAGTTGGCCTCATCTGAACAGATACAACAGAGACGGTGTAACTGAGAGAATGGGATTGAGTTCTTACAGGAATCAGAGTGTGAGGATGTATAGTCCAGGTAGCAGTGGGAGCCAGTGGATTTGTCGTGGGAATTAGTGGGTTTATAGTGGGTTTTCCACATAGATGTTCAGCCAACTGGTCTGTAATTCTCTGGTTTTCCTCTTTTACTCTTCTTAGAAAGCAGAATGATGTGAAGTTTTCAAAACCAGAGGGACAATTCCTTTATCGAGGCAATTGTGAAAAATTATAGTTAGGAATTTGTCACTTTTTAATTCTATTAATTTCATTACTATTGATGCTTTAATTTATGCAAATTTTATTCAGTCCCTGTTCCCAATCCACTGTTAACTCCCTCAGGACCATCCAGCAAGCTACCCTCCATTTCTGCTGTCAATACTGAGGCAAAGTAATTATTCGACATGGCTGCAACTTCGCCAGAGTCATTGTCAATATCAGAGATAATGGGAACTGCAGATGCTGGAGAATCCAAGATAATAAAATGTGAGGCTGGATGAACACAGCAGGCCAAGCAGCATCTCAGGAGCACAAAAGCTGACGTTTCGGGCCTAGACCCTTCATCAGAGAGGGGGATGGGGTGAGGGTTCTGGAATAAATAGGGAGAGAGGGGGAGGCAGACCGAAGACGGAGAGAAAAGAAGATAGGTGGAGACAGTATAGGTGGGGAGGTAGGGTGGGGATAGGTCAGTACAGGGAAGACGGACAGGTCACGGAGGTGGGATGAGGTTAATAGGTAGATGGGGGTGCGGCTTGGGGTGGGAGGAAGGGATGGGTGAGAGGAAGAACAGGTTAGGGAGGCAGAGACAGGTTGGACTGGTTTTGGGATGCAGTGGGTGGAGCGGAAGCGCTGGGCTGGTTGTGTGGTGCAGTGGGGGGAGGGGACAAACTGGGCTGGTTTTGGGATGCGGTGGGGGAAGGGGAGATTTTGAAGCTGGTGAAGTCCACATTGATACCATTAGGCTGCAGGGCTCCCAAGCGGAATATGAGTTGCTGTTCCTGCAACCTTCGGGTGGCATCATTGTGGCACTGCAGGAGGCCCATGATGGACATGTCATCTAAAGAATGGGAGGGGGAGTGGAAATGGTTTGTGACTGGGAGGTGCAGTTGTTTGTTGCGAACTGAGCGGAGGTGTTCTGCAAAGCGGTCCCCAAGCCTCCACTTGGTTTCCCCAATGTAGAGGAAGCCACACCGGGTACAGTGGATGCAGTATACCACATTGGCAGACGTGCAGGTGAACCTCTGCTTAATGCGGAATGTCATCTTGGGGCCTGGGATAGGGGTGAGGGAGGAGGTGTGGGGGCAAGTGTAGCATTTCCTGCGGTTGCAGGGGAAGGTGCCGGGTGTGGTGGGGTTGGAGGGCAGTGTGGAGCGAACAAGGGTGTCGCGGTCAGAGTGGTCTCTCCGGAAAGCAGACAGGGGTGGGGATGGAAAAATGTCTTGGGTGGTGGGGTCGGATTGTAGATGGCGGAAGTGTCGGAGGATGATGCGTTGTATCCGGAGGTTGGTGGGATAGTGTGTGAGAACAAAGGGGATCCTCTTTGGGCGGTTGTGGCAGGGGCGGGGTGTGAGGGATGTTTTGCGGGAAATGCGGGAGACGCGGTCAAGGGCCGGATACAACGCATCATCCTCCGACCCCACCACCCAAGACATTTTTCCATCCCCACCCCTGTCTGCTTTCCGGAGAGACCATTCTCTCCGCGACTCCCTTGTTCGCTCCACACTGCCCTCCAACCCCACCACACCCGGCACCTTCCCCTGCAACCGCAGGAAATGCTACACTTGCCCCCACACCTCCTCCCTCACCCCTATCCCAGGCCCCAAGATGACATTCCACATTAAGCAGAGGTTCACCTGCACATCTGCCAATGTGGTATACTGCATCCACTGTACCCGGTGTGGCTTCGTCTACATTGGGGAAACCAAGCGGAGGCTTGGAGATCGCTTTGCAGAACACCTCCGCTCAGTTCGCAACAAACAACTGCACCTCCCAGTCGCAAACCATTTCCACTCCCCCTCCCATTCTTTAGATGACATGTCCAACATGGGCCTCCTGCAGTGGCACAATGATGCCACCCGAAGGTTGCAGGAACAGCAACTCATATTCCGCTTGGTAACCCTGCAGCCTAATGGTATCAATGTGCACTTCACCAGTTTCAAAATCTCCCCTTCCCCCACCGCATCCCTAAACCAGCCCAGTTTGTCCCCTCCCCCCACTGCACCACACAACCAGCCCAGCTCTTCCCCTCCACCCACTGCGTCCCAAAACCAGTCCAACCTGTCTCTGCCTCCCTAACCTTTTCTTCCTCTCACCCATCCCTTCCTCCCACCCTAAGCCGCACCCCCATCTACCTACTAACCTCATCCCACCTCCTTGACCTGTCCGTCTTCCCTGTACTGACCTATCCCCACCCTACCTCCCCACCTATACTGTCTCCACCTATCTTCTTTTCTCTCCATCTTCGGTCTGCCTCCCCCTCTCTCCCTATTTATTCCAGAACCCTCTCCCAATCCCCCTCTCTGATGAAGGGTCTAGGCCCGAAACGTCAGCTTTTGTGCTCCTGAGATGCTGCTTGGCCTGCTGTGTTCATCCAGCCTCACATTTTATTGTCATTGTCAATATCCCCACTTTCAGCACTGAAAACAAAAAAAGTGCTCGAAATCACAGCGTATCGGTCAGATTCCAGCATGTGCAGTAATTTGCTCCTACATTGTCCCCTTTTTAAGCCTTTTGTGGGCCAACAATGCTCCTGGCCACCCATATTACCTTTCCGTAACTGGAACATTACATTTTATTGATTTTGATGTCCCGGGCAAGTTTCCTTTCATAATCCCTTTTTATTAGCTCTTATAAACTCTTTCTAATAAACTGATCTTTGTATCTTTTCCATTCAGCAGGATCTGTGCATTTTATTTGTATTTTTGGAAGACCTTTCCTTTACTTTTATTCTTGTCCTTATTTCTTTAGTTGCCCATAACTCGTTTTACTGTGATGTGAACCTTTTCCCTCTCAGGGATATAAATAGGATTTGTACAGTGTTAAATGTTTATTTAAACATCCTCCACTATTCTTTGGTTGCTTTAGCCATTAGCAGATTTTCTCAGTTTACTGTGGACAGTCTCTGCCTCACATTGTTAAAGTCAGCCTTACCTATAACTTACCACATTCTGTGCATTCAGAGACTGAGGCATCTTTGATAGGGGAAAGCAGCAGATTCCCCAAAAAATCAAACAATTCCCATATCATTCTTTTTTCGATGTAAATTGCTGACTTCAATGCTTTAAAATCATCTTGATAGAGATTAAAGGTAATTACATGAGCAACTGAGAGTTGAAATGATGAATCTGATTCAGGTAGGTTTGATTCCAGCAGCCATTAACCATGTTAATAATTAGCTTAATGTTTTTAGATTTACATTGGTACATTACACTAGCTTAGTTTTATACACACAAATTAGACAAAGAAACAAAAAATATTCTGGAGCAGAAATTGAGAGTCCCGCTCCTCTTGAAAGAGGATAAAAAATAGGAACAGTTTTAGGCTATTCAGCCCCTTGAACCTGCCCCACCATCCAATAAGATCGTGGCAGATCTAGCATTCTGTGTGTCCACTTTCCTGGCCTTTCCCTGACTGATCAGGGATTTCTCTATCTCCTCCTTAAACATACACAAGAACTCTGCCCCTGCAGCTGAGGGACCATTTTAGGATGTAAAACATCATAATATGACAATATTTTAATAGTAAAGGCTTTGTTGCATCTGCATCATGCATCAGCATTATAAGCTCCCAGACATCTGTTTTCTGCTAATTGTGTCCTTGTAACTCATCCACTGGAAACCATCCTGTTCCTCAGATGTATGTGCTTCAGCATTCCTATCTGAAAGAACACAGCACAGAAAAGATCATTTACCCCAACATACTATTCCAATTCTTCGAAAGTCTGTGATTCTCCTCCCTTATTCCTGCCCCATACCACTGCAAATCTTTCCTTTTCAATTGTACATTAAATTCTCTTTTGAAAATAATTCAAATTCTTCTGTCAACCTTTGAAGTCATGCATTCATTCCAACTCTCTGCTCTCATTACCTCTTCAGCTCTACTGCAAATTTTCTGACACGTTGATTCACCTATTGACTCCCCAAAGACAGTCACAAGGCACAAGCTATGATGGAATACTCCCCGCTTATCTGGATGGGTGCAGCTCCAATGACACAAGAAATTTGACATTATCTCGAATAAAGCATCCCACTTGGTTGGCTCTACATCCACAAGTATCAACACCCTCCACCATTGATGCTCAGTAGCAGCAATATGTACTATTTAGAAGAAACACTGTAGAAACTCACCAAAGATCCTTAGGTATCACCTTCCAAACCCACAACCATTTCTATCTAGAGGGTAAGGGCAGCAGATATATGGGAGCACCACTCCATGCTTGTTCCCCTCCATTCACCATCTTGATTTGGAAATATATCATTGTCTCCTCAAGGTCCTGGGACAAAATACAGGAATTACCTCCCTTAAGACATTGTGGATCAATCTACAATGCATGGATGACAATGGTTTGAAAGGCAGCTCACTGTCACCTTCTCAAGGGATAGACGGGTAGAAAATGTTGGCCCAGCCCATGACATCCAAGTCCCATGAGCGAGGAAAAGAAACACAATGCTGTCTGGTTACTAAAACTCCTGTCAGTGGAGTTTTGTTTTCTTCAGCAAACGGCCTCAATACTTTGTGTAAATTTACAAAACATTGCCTCAGTATTCTCTGTATGAAGGAGGACAAGCTTCGCTGATCTCACCTCAGCAGTATATCTCCCTGTGGTGAAATTGTCTAATTAGTGCTGTGTTATCAGCAGTTTTGCACTTCTGACTTTCTCAGTGACGACTGGCCATTCATTTAACACGGGAATGCAAACATGTCAGAAGGAATTTTTCACTGACTGGTCTCAGCGGAGTTTGAACACAAACTCCTGAGGTCAAAAACCATGTACGTTTCAGCAAAATCTCTGAAATAACTCCGGTGAGGCTGGTATCTCATCTCAAAATCACACTTTATTTACACTTGAAAAGTCCTTGACTGTAGCACTATCTCTTCAGAATCAGTCCACAAAGTCCACTCTCTTTTTAGCCTGTCAGCCAATGCTCCCAAATTCGATCGCATTAACATCACCAAACTGGGAACTCATAGTCTATGAGGTCTAGCTGGCTGACCTCATTCCAATCATTACATGCTGCACCCCCCACCCCCACTCTGAAACCACTGACATAGATTGGTCCTTTATCTTGGAGGGCCTCCTGCAGTGTTTTAGTAATGGGTCAGGTTCCACAAACTCAGGGTCCAATACGAGTGGCCTGGAACGCATGTTAGCTCACCTCTTGTGCTAGGAGCACCCTGGTAGAAATTCACTCTCTTCTTCGGGCAGCAAAAGCGTCGAGGCAGCTATGTCTGTCATGTCCATACTCAGAGGACTTGTCAATGCTTGATTGAGAGTGGAAATCCATGGGTTCAGGCAGTCTGATCAACTGTTCCAAGGAGCAGAGCACACTTTGCTCCCACGCTACTCATCAGTCAGTAGCTTTCATATTGTCCATGTGCTTGTTCAGGACCATCGCACCAACCCAAACTTTATATGCCGTTGGACCAGGCCCTACATCGACAATGCCTTTTATCCACGCAGGGCCATTTCCGTGGCATTTACATTCCTGACACCATAACACCTCCCCCCCGCCAAGGTCCACAAAGATCAGATTTAACCTGGTGCAGAGTCTTCTTCCCATTAGCAACTCTGCTGGAGCTGTCCCTGCAGTTGCATGAGGGGTTGTACAATAATCACTGAGGAACCGAGACAGTCTGGTATCTGGTGAAGCTACAGGCTGTTTCTTTAAGCCTGCCTTTAAAGCTCGGTACACTCTTTCTGCCACATCATGGATGATGGATGGTGTGGAGCTGTCCTTACATGTCAATCTCATTCCTTCCAAATTCCCTGCTGGTAAACAATGGCCCGTAACCTGTGACCAACACATCTTTAGCCACGGGTGAAGTTCCAGAAGACTAGAGGGTGGTTAATGTTGTTCCATTGTTTAAGAAAGGTAGCAAAGACTACGCAGGGAACTACAGGCAAGTGTGCCTGACATCAATGGTAGGCGAGTTATTGGAGAGGATGCTGAGGGACAGGATCAACCAACATTTGGATAGTCAAAGTCTGGTTAGGGATAGTCAGCATGGATTTGTGTGCAGGAAGTCATGCCTGACAAATCTTAGAGTTTTTTGAAAAGGTAACCAAGAAGCTAGATGAGGGAAGGGCAGTGGATGTTGTCTGTATGGGCTTTGAAAAGGTCCTGCAAGGCAGGCTAGTCATGAAGGTTAGGTCGCACGGGATCCAGTGAAAGCTAGCTAATCGGATTCAACACCGGCTCAATGGTAAGAAGCAGAAGCTGTTGTTTCAAAGTTCTCTCTCAGGCTGGAGGCCTGTGGCTAGCAGTGTGCCACAAGGATCAGTGCTGGGGCCTTTGTTATTTGTTACTTACATAAATGATCTGGATGTGAATGTACTTGGCATGATTAGTAAGTTTGCAGATGATGCAACATTAGGAGTTGTTGTTGATAATGAGGAAGGTTGTCAAAAATTACAGAAGGATCTTGATCAGATGGGGAAATGGGTTGAGGATTGGTAAATGCAATTCAGCACAGATAAGTGAGAGGTGTTGCACTTTGAAAAGCCAAACCAAGGTAGGACTTATACAGTAAAGGTCCTGAGGTCCTGAGGTGTGTTACGGAACAGAGGGACCTAGGAGTACAAGCACATAGTTAGTTGAAAGCAGCATCACAGGTGGATAGGGTGGTGAAGAAGGCATTTAGCATGCTGGCCTTCATTGGCTGAGGCACTGAACATAGTTGGGATTTTATGTTACAGTTGTATAAGTAATTGGTGAGGCCACATTTGGAGCATTGTGTACAGTTTTGGTCCCCCTGTTACAGGAAAGCCATAGTTAAACTGGAAAGTGTGTAAAGAAGATTTATGAGGATGTTGCCAGGACTAGTAGGCCTGATACAGGGAGAAGTTGGCCAGGATAGGACCTAATTCCTTGGAACAGAGAAGAATGAAGGGTGGCCTTATTGAGGTGTATAAAATCATGAGGGGTATAGACAGGATGAATGTGTGTAGTCTCTTTTCCCCCCAGGGATGGGGAATTGAAAACTAGAGGGCACAGGTTTAAGGTGAGAGGGAAAATATTTGAGAAGGACTTGAGGGGCAACGTCGTCACGTAGACTGTGGGGCGTATATGGAACGGGCTGCCAGAGGAAGTAGTTAAGGCAGATACAGTAGCAGCATTTAAAAAAAAACATTTGGAAAGGTACACGGATTGGAAGGGTTTAGAGGGATAGGGACCAAATGCAGGCAACTGGAACGAGCTAAGTTCCATTATCAGCATGAACTGGAACAAAAACAAAGTTGCTGGAAAAGCTGAGCAGGTCTGGCAGCATTTGCGAAGAAAAATCAGAATTTGTGTTTCGGGTCCGATGTCCCTTCCTCAGAACTGGGCCAGAAATGTTAACATTTTATTTGCAGATGCTGTTGACTTGCTGAGCTTTTCCAGCAAATTCTGTTTTTCTTCCTTGGGCCATACAGTGAATAAAGTTTTACTGAGGTCTGTCCATTGTATTTTGAGATACACAGATCATAAATAAATTGACAAAGACATGACCTCTGCTCACTTAAGTAAGTGAGCGCTTTGGAGACTCCTTCTTAGCTTGGTCAGTGAGAGTGAGTAACTTTCTCGAATGCTTTTGAAATATTATTTTTCTTATTTCAGGCGTTTTTGCTTGGACCTTTCCAAACCTTCAAGCTTCAAGCAGGTTTGTAGGAGCTGTGAGCTGACTAAAGACAAAAATACGTCTTGTTCACCTTATTCCACCCTTGTAGTCAAGTACTTCAATAAGAATGAAATTGTTAACTAGTCATAACTTTTCTCAATGCGCCCACAACAGCAATTTTGAGTTTGCTTATGTTTCCCGTACGGAAGCCCTTGGCTTTAGACCAGTGATGACAGGGTGACCTAAAAGACACCTGCCACAAACCTTCAAAGCAAGGTGTAGTGGTGTCTATCAGATTGAGAAGAAGTTGAGTGAGGTGAGTTATCAGGTAAAGATGCCAGATACAAGGAAGCTTTACTGGGTATGTTATGGTAAATATATTGAAACCCTACTATGACAGGTATCGGGAACCAGAGAAACAAGTATTAGGTATTGACCCTCAGAGTGAGGAATCAGAATTTAAGTCATTTGATTTTGATGTACCTTAAAGTCAGTTAAATAACAAGGAAGTTCTTAGAGATTGGGATAGCATAATGAGCTATCTATCTCAGGAACAGGGGACTGAATTAAAAAATAAAACTAGTTGCAAAAAAATGAGAACATTTGTGGGAATAGAATGGTGAGGTCTAGCACTATAATGCATGAGTTTGAATTAGGGAATGCTGTTCCAATAAAACAACATCCCTACAGGTGTAATTCTCTTAAAGCTGCTCAGGTACAGAGGGAAGTGGAAGTGATCCTGCAAGAACACAACGTGGAGCAAAGTCAAACTTAATGGAGCTTGCTGATCATGACAATTCTGAAGTCTGGTGGTATTCAATGGTTCTGTGTGGATTGTCAGAAGGTTAACGCCATAACTAAATCAGGCTCATACCCAATTCCAAGGCTGGTGGACCATGTGGAAAAAGTGGACAAGCCATGTATATTACCAAGTCAGACTTACTCTATGGTGACTGGCAATACCTTTGTCAGGGAGAGCGCAAAAGAAATTTCTGTTTGTAACCTCATTTGGGCTGTATCAATTTAAAGTAATGCCCTTTGGTATGAAGCACACACCAGCCACATTTCAAAGACTTATGGACAGAGTTGTAGCAGGATTAACTAATTGTGTTGTATTTATGGATGATATTGTGATCTTTAGCCATTCATGGGAAGATCACATGGTGTGTTTGGCAGCCCTCTTTGAAAATCTATGAGAGGCAAAACCAGTGATAAACTTATCAAAAATTGAATTTGCAAAGGCAGAAGTGACGTTCTTGGGACATAACATTGGACATGGAAGGATGGCCCCAAGGAACATAAGGGTGAAAGCCATTAAGGAATTTCCAAGGCCCATCCTCAAAGAAAGAGGTACTTTGATTTTTTGGACTGAACGGATTCTACTGGAAGTTTGTGCTGAACTTTAGTTGTATGGTGTCACTGCTGTTGGGTTTGCTAAAGAAGAATGCAAAAATTTTACATACATAACAATTCCAGGACGTATTTGAGAATTTAAAAGCAGTATTAACAACTGGACCAGTTTTAGCTACCCCAAATTTCTCGAAACCCTTTAAAGTCACCATTGATGCCAGCGATATAGGGGTTGGAGATGTGTTGATGCAGAGGGACAATAGCGGAATTGAAAGGCCAAGTGCATATTTTTCAAGGATACTCAAAATTCATCACAGAAAATACTCCACTGTTGAAAAAGAATTATTGGCTTTGGTATTGGTCTTATAACATTTTAAGTTTTATGTTACAAACAATATTTTGGAGACCGTTGTCCATAAAGACCACAACACTCTCACATTTTAGGAAAAACTTGAGGACAAAAATATCAGACTGTTTCTTTAGAGTCAAAATTCAAGGTTTTAACTTACAAATCGTACATGTTGTGGGACAGAAAATTGTTGTTGCAGATGCATTATTGTACATTTAAAGAAAGTGTGCAGATGAGATAGAACTGGCATGGTCCAATGTGATATATGTTTGAATTAGTAAGAAAATTATATCTTTAGAGGACCAAATGATCTTTTTTGTGGTAGTAGTGTTAAGATTTAGAAAGAAATGAAACCATCTTTTCATAATGATAGTATTTTTTTCTTAGGGGTTGGGTGTTACGAAGTTGGGTAGAGTAGGAGAAGCTAAAATGTATGGTTCCTTTCAGAGATTTGTGCTTTGCCAGTACTTAGAAATTTTTTTTAAAAATGTACGTTTGTGACTAACAGCTGAAGTTGCCAGTACAGACAGCCCCAAAAAGTGACACAAGTGTACCAGAAATGTCTTAGAGATGGCAAGCAAAGCAGCAGTCTTGTTTTTGATGTTGTGGCGAGTTTGAATTTGGCCAATTAATTTAAAGCCAAACTCAGCAATTCAAAGCCAATTGAATTTAAATCCTATGGTGTTGACAACCTGAAACCAATCGTATTAAAGGAATTTGATCATGTGATTACAAATTTAAAAGACGAGAGCATTTGGAAAATCGAGGATATCCAGCTGCCATCTGCCAGAGTTAGCGCTGTTCAGCTCTCAGAGGAAGCCCATTTAATTAATCAAAGCTACCATAGTATTTTAGCTTAAAGTCCTCACTGAAGAAATTATAGAGACAAAATATTCCTGACATCAGAATTAACGAAGAAAGACATTTGTGAAGAGAGTGGAGACGACAGAATATTCTAGAAGACAGTCTGTGTGAACTTGAAGAGATTACATTATAATTTATTGCTTCTTATTAATTGGGTTTATATTAGTGGGACTTGTTTTATTTAAACAGCATTGTGGTAGAATTTAGGCCAATTTTGGAGTAGTTAGGAGTCTAAGAGGGAATTGTCAGTTTTTCAATAATTTTGTTAATTTTTTTTCATTGATGGGTTAAATAAATAAATTGTTTCTTGTTACTTGTAAAGTGGAGATCAGGAATCTTCTTTATTTTAACCATTCTTTTAATAGGTTACAAGGGGAAAGATAAGCTTCTCTAGGTGTTTTGGAGGTAATTATTGCAACTATATTACTTCCTCTTTTTAGGATAACACGGTGTGGAGCTGGATGAACACAGCGGGCCAAGCAGCATCAAAGGAGCAGGAAAGCTTGACGTTTCGGGTCGGGACCCTTCTTCAGAAAATGACTTCCTCTTTTTGTTTGCCAATAAAAGGACTGTCCTTTAAAATAGCTTTGTAGATAAGGCAACATTTCAGAACATGATGTTTGATGAAAAACGTTATTGCAGAGGTAAATGATAAAAAGTCCTTTGGTAACCTAAAAAACAAAGTAAGCCTCTGAAATGCGTTAGGATGAACCTACCCACCTGCCTCCTGTTTAGAGAGACACTGAGACAGAATGCCTCCTGCTTGTTTCACTCAATGCAGTTGTAATTCAGATCCATCAATATTTGAATCGGGACACTGCGTCCCTTTTTAGAGCAGTATATGCCAGTCAGGATGCCCGTGTATTCTTACTTTTTTAATCTCTTACTGGGTGATTGCTTTGTTCACCTTCCACAATTGTGCATTCGTGACACATACCTAGCATCGCAATGACAGCAGGAGCATTGGCTCCTCCAGAAGATTTGAAAGCTTAATGGTTTCTCATTGTTTAGTCAGAAGGACCGAAGCCTGACACTGGCCTAGAGGGAGTGGGAGGTTCTAATTGGACAACACATCAATTTCCCATTAGACCACAACTCTGTATCCCTGTGAGTTGTCCCACCGTACAGCCTGTCTCAAAGACTGACAAGAGTTTCATTACATATGTAGTTAGCAGATTCAAATGTCAGCTGGGCACCAACAAAATTGACAGTGATTGATTTGTTAGTGTCAGCCAGCACTGACACTTGAAAGAACAATCCTGGCAAAGTGGAACCAGTATCAAAAGCACAGTACTCTGAAACAAAGCAAGATCCAACATTCCTACATGAGGGAGACTATTTGCACTCTTGGGGCCCAATTTACAGCAATTCAATATTGAGAGAGTCAACCCTTTTATTTCTAAATTGGTGCCATAATGATATTTCGCCCTCAGGTGTCTTTAGGCTGATTTATAAATATGAAATGATACAACTCTCACTAATAGTCAAGTGACATTGAATGACAGAATATCAATAGCTCAGCAACTCCTTATTATTCAAGAGACAAGCAGCCAGGTTCTCAGAGAATCTGGATCCTTTCTACTGAGTACATTTGAAAGGCTTCCTGCCTGTCCAATGGATAGCTCGGAAAATTATTGGATTTTTTTTACACTACATCATCTAGAGCCTGTTCTTGTTGCAACATCTGCGGAGGTTCTGCAGGCTCCAGTAAGCTCATGGGACTTTGGACGCCTGATGCCTACAGGTCTGAATTAAAATTGGGCAGAGCAGGTGGAACGTTCGCATATCTTTCTCCTACCCTTCCAAACCGAAAAGCAAACAGCACATTTGAGCTAGAATGTTGCGGAACGTGGGCAAAGCAAAGTAAGTTAAAAAAAAATGCAGGCATCCTAAACAAGGTATATGATAAAAGCAAATTGTGATGCACCATTCTGAATGCTGATGGGACAGAATTGCAAAATTTCAGACTTACATTTGTTTCAGATAACTTCACTGTACCAAAACATCACATTTTGGAAAATCGTTAAAGACAATAAGGGAGAATTTCCACGATTTCTCAATCTCCTGGCAGAGCTTGATGAAAGATCATGAGACATACATCTGAAACCAAACCTTATGGTTAGAGAAACCAGGAGTGTTAGAAGGAAAACCAATTGCTGAGGGAGTTGAATCAAACCAGGCAATAAGGGCAGGTTCCTTCCCTGAACGACATCTGTAATCTCATTTTGTCTCATATTACAATCTGAGAAAATTGTCTTTGTTCATTTTTTTAAGAACTGGATTAAAATATTCAAACTATCGTGGTGGTTTTTAGACTCACCTTCACTGGGTTATTTGTTCAGTGCAGCTTTCTGTTCCGAGGTATCGTTATATTCTGATTAAAAACTCAATAGTTGAACAGCTAATTTGGGAATCATTTAAAGTACACAGTGAAGACATTTGATTTCTTTTTGTTAAATTAAGTAAAGTTTCAATGTCCGAAGCCCAGTCAAATAGTGGGGCTGAGAGGTCCACTGACGTATTTTGCCTCCATTAGTGTGTCTTACCTGACATGGTAATGTTATACCCATCATAACAAAGGAAGACAGGGTTGGATACTGGAGAAATCGGCAAACCTTTACCACAACCAAGGCTGATGTACAAGTATTATATTCATGGACACATAAATGTCTGGACCAACAATGAGCTACTAGATAACGATGGCACAGCACACTTTCAGTTGCATGCCATGCTTTAAGTGATTTCCTTCAGGATGGAATTAGAAATCTTTATTATCTCAAGTCACATTCAGTGATGATTTCATTATTGTGCCTCTTCAAGGTATATAGATATATTGGGTGACATGGTGGCTCAGTTGTTTGAACTGCTGCCTCACAGGGACCTGGGTTTGATTCTAGCCTTGGGCAACTGTACATTGGAGGTTGCATGTTCTTCCCCATGTCTTTTGAGCTTCCTCCAGGTACTTTGGCTTCCTCCCATAGTCCAAAGATATTCAGTTTAAGTGGATTGGTCATGCTAAATTGCCTTGTAGAGCCCAGGGATATGCAGGATTAGCCATGGGAAATGTGGGGTTACCGGGATTGAGTGGAAGTCCAGGTGGGATGCTGTTCAGAAAGTTGGAATGAAATCAGTGGCCTCTTTCTGCATTGTAGTGATTTTATGACACAGTGGCTGGTAAGCAGGAATAACATTAGACATGGCTCAATGAAGGGTAATCCCACCATTTGTTTCAACAAGTGGTTTTAAGTCCCCTCCAGACATTTGAACAGCTGACCTAGGCAGCTCTGTAATGTACAATATCTCAGGATGTATTTGTCTTCTAAGCTGAATACTGAAGATCTTGCACTAGTGTTTGAAAAAGGAGGAGAAGATGACTTTCTTTCCTCTTGCAATTGTCCATAAAGGGCCAATTGGCTGGACAGTGGTTTCTAATGCAGAGTGATCCCAAAAATGTGGGTTCAGCTCCAACACCGACCACGATAGCCATGGAGGGCTCTCCTTCTCAAGCTCTCCCGTCACCTGAGGTGTGGTGACCCTCAGATTAAACACTCACCAGTCATCCCTCTGTACTGAGAATCCAGCAGTACTACAGTGACTTTATGTTATTTACATATATCCATCAATCAATATGACGATAACAGATTATCTGGTCACAGTCCAATTGCTCCTGGTGGGACCTTGCTACATGCAACTTGGCTGCTTCTTTACAACAGCAACAATTTTGGATGTAAAGCACTCTGGGTTAAGAAAGGTGCTATAGAAATGAAATGTTTTTGTTCTCGAGATTTTTAGGAAGGCATTTGGAAGGACAGCTTGCTGGTGCTCCAAAGTGATAAGTTGAAATCTCAGATGTGTATTCCCAATTTGTTCTCACAGAAAGGCCCTTTAAGACACAACTACGTTTTCAAGAAAGGAAACCGGTCTCACTAACCAACCAAGCTACTTAGATCTGAATTGCTTTTTCTTTATTCATTCATGGGATGAGGGCATTGCTGGCCACACAGCATTTAATGCCGATCCCTAATCGTCCAGAGGGCAGTTCACAGTCAACCATGTCGCTGTGGGTCTGGAGTCACATGTAGGCCAGACCAAGTAAGGATGGCAGTTTCCTCTCTGAAAGGTCATTAGTGAACCAGATCCATTTTTCTAACAATCAACAATGGATTCATGATCATCGTTAGACCCTTAGTTCCATATATTTATTGAATTCAAATTTCACCCTCTGCCATGGCAGGATTTGAACCCAGGTCCCCATAACATTATCTGGGTCGCTAGATTATCAGTCCAGCGATAATACCACCAGGCTATCGCCTCCCCATAAACCTTGAGGATTGGTGCTCTCAGTTTTATTCAAACTTATTGTTGTAGCTAGACTTAGCTTTTTTTCATCTGTAATGTTATGAGGTGCCAAATAAAGTAGGGAGATGTCCAGCTGATCAAACAATTATGGATAGCAACCTTATTTAAAATGGGAGCCGTATGGAACACATGAATTTGTATGAGACATTGTTTCACCTTGCAACTTTCAAATTCAAAACCTTGAATTCACTTAGAATGATTAAGTTGATCAAATAGAACATGGAACAGCAGAAAAGTAATTGCTTTTCGCATTTTATAACTTTTACTTGAATATAATCAATCGGCAGCAGGTTCAGTACACATATATTGGTGTCTGTAATATTTGGATTTCTGTAACCCAGTTCCATTAAGTTTCACAGTGGATTTCTCTATGTAAAACCATGAGATCTTTTGCTACATCTCAGCAAACTGGCCTCATTCACTCCCTACCCTACCCCTATGGCGTCCTTCTCATTTGACTCTAGCCCTGTCTTACCACACGTTATACATAGGCATCTCCCCACAGCTGGGGTATCCCAGAGCTGATGAGATTACTGGCACTGACACCATCTTCCAAAGGCTGTTGTGTACCAGGACAAAACCTGTTAGTTATGCACTGCCCTGCACAGGTCCTGGCACTATCCCAAGACATGGCAGAGAAGGGAAAATCGGTGCTTTGCCTTGGAGATGGTGACTAGGAGGTCCTGGATGGATTGTGGCTGACTAATTGCAGCAGGTTGTCCCTGACATCAAAGCTCCTCTTCTCTCATGGCCCACAGAGAACACCATGACACTGGACCACCCCAACCTGGTCTGGGGTTGCCACTGGATCAATGCAGCCTCAGCGTCTGGAGAAATACCCAAATGTGTAGGAAGAGCTCAACGACCTACAATCTGTGATGTAAATGTAACCATCTTCTGTTTGATACCTTCACCTTCACTCCATTACTGATCGAGTCGGCTGTGATCCTTTTGAATGGCAGAGCAGGCTCGAGGGGCTGAATGGCCTATTTGTGTTCCTATTTCTTAAGGTCTCCTGCACCCACCTCCTGCCAAAGTCTGTGCGCTACCACCCTCATACTCAGCTTGCGAGAGAAGCGTCTGACTCTCACTGCCAGAAGCAGATAGCTGATGCTGCTGACTGCCACCTGTTTCAGTGTTTGCACTAAGTGGCTTGGCACTGCAGCTGGAAGGCGAGCTTGGTATCTCTCACTGATGGTGAAGGTGCAAAAAGACAAGGCAAGGCAGGCATGCTGTGAGCATCCAGGTCTGCTCAGAGTGAGTGAGCACAATGGCAATGGGGCATAGGTGAACAGAGCTGTAGCCTGGTGTAGTCCATGAGGTGGGAGTATGTTCCTGAACACATAGTGTCCTTACATTGTTACAATGAGAGTTATTGTGGCAGCCCAAGGGACAGTATTGAGAGAAGAAGTATCCTGTAAGGGGATTGGAGATGTGTATGCGTAGAGGCTGATACATGTTATATGCCAATGTCCATGGTCTGGCATATGACCAATGTCCATGGAATGCACCCTGAGATGTTGTTATCTGGTTTACAGAGGTCCCCTGGAAAGAGCAGCAAGTTCGTGTTGCTAAGCACCTCTTCTGACTTCCTTGTCAAGAATTCTCGGCCCTGGGTTTGTTCATTACAGGTGGTGGGAGTGGAAAATGTGCATTAATGAGGTGAGGTATGTGTTTTTAAATAAGGATGTTGACAGGCAATAACCCTTTTAATAGGGAAATAACTGCTGCCAACTGGAATCCCACGTTAAGTTGTGCCTTGTTTATAAATTGCAGCAGGTTGGTCCTGGTGTCAAGATATGCCTCATTGGTCTCTCATCTGATACTGTCACATTCCTCACTACAGCCCATGTCATTCAGTCCCCTATAAGAATGCGCTCTAAGAGACTGAAAGACAGGAGAACACAAAGACACAGAGAGAGATGCAGAGGCAAGGACAGAGATCTGAGCAGAATGAAGAAAGGGAGAAACTCTTTGAATTCTAAGTAGTGGTGTTGGGGACAGCAGCTCTGAGAATCACTGTAAGTGTAATGAGCAGATATCTTAGTTTATTTGGGACAATCTGGCATTTTTATTTTATTAACTGTTCCAGTGCCTTGACACTTCAAAAAGTCTCAAAATGTCCCAGTTTGCAGCTTTTATCTCTGTATGAGAATCTTTGGGATTTCTAGCATCACTGGACTCTTTCACACAGCATCTGTGTCTCTTCTCTTAGCTTCATCCAACATTCTCCTGACCCTCCCCAGCTCCCAAACACCACTGTGTCTCATTTACTGCTGGCAAACCTGAAAAATCTCTGTCTTGGCTAGTCCCTGTGAAATGGAATGCTCCTGGTTGCTAACCAGCTGTACAGGATACTCCCATATTCTCAGCAGCACCCACAGATCCCACTGTGCACTGCCCCCTCCAAAATACCCCTTTCAACTCTGGCTGGGCTCTCTTTTCTGCTCCTTGATCAGTCATTGGTCTAGCTTTCTGTAAGTCGATCAGAGGTGTGCCATGGGGGTTCATAGAGGCTGGTACATGTGAGATACCAGTGTCTGTGGCCTGTCTCGTGGTCTGTGTCCAAGAAATGTACCCTGAGATGTTGTCATCTGGTTTCTGATGCAAAGGTCCTTTGGAAAGAGCATCAAGCTTTGGTTGTTAAGCACCTGCCTTTTTCTGTGCTTCAGGTCTCTCTGACTCTATGATTTACCCATGTACAGTTCTGGTCGCCACATTACCAAAAGGATGTGGATGCTTTGGAGAGGGTGCAGAGGAGGTCACCAGGACGTTGCCTGGTATGGAGGGCACTATCTATGAAGAAAGGTTAAGTAGATTAGAATTATTTACAATAGAAAGACGGAGGTTGATGGGGGACCTGATTGAAGTCTACAAAATCATAAGAGGTATAGACAGGGTGGATAGCAAGAAGCGTTTTCCCAGAGTGAGGGACTCAATTACAAGGGGTCATGATTTCAAGTTAAGAGGGGTAACGTTTAAGGGAGATTTGCGTGAAAAGTTCTTTACGCGGACGGTGATGGGTGTCTGAAACATGTTGCCAGCGGAGGTGGTAGAGGCGGGCACAATAGCGTCATTTAGGATGTATCTAGACAGATACATGAATGGGGAGGAAGCAGAGGGATACAGATCCTTGGAAAATAGGCGACACGTTTAGATAGAGGATCTGGATCGGCTCAGGCTTGGAGTGCCGAAGGGCCTGTTCCTGTGCTGTAATTTTCTTTGTTCTTTGTTTGTTCACAATGACACTCCAGCTTTTTAAAACCCCATGAAAGCAAAAAGGCTTTAGTTGGTTAGAAGTGCAAAGGTATAAGCGGGCTGGGATGAAACCGACAAGCCTTGAAGAGAGAGAACCCATTTTTTGTTAAAGTTTTCTGTTTTTCCTTCTCACTTCATTGCACTCGGTTGTGAACCCAATCTTTCTTTGAATTAAAGCACAGACCAATCAGGGCCTTGCTCCTGGCAACTGAACAGCTCTCTTTATTGACTTGAATGGTCTCATTCATCAAAGGAAATTACAGCCTCAGTGGCCACTTGGTTGCAAGTTTAACGCTGGGATTGTAATGTGTGCATTAGTAAAACTACATATTTGAACATGGAAGTAGCAAAACAACTGATAAGTTCATAATGTTATTGTTTTTACACAATGTAATTGCTTCCAAGTTCAGTGGCTATTTTTCTTTCATTTAATTGCAATAATTAGATCGTTCTGCAAATCATATTGAATGCCGCCTTCTCAATTTGATGTTTTACAACACGGAAGTAGGTACCTACATTTACTGTTAGAAACTTAAAACAAAAAAAAGCACTGCGCATAAGCATCCAACAAACAAATGTATCAACTCCAGCAAATGAGGGTTGACAAGCCAGTGAGTGGTTCTTTGAATCTTGACAGGTGTAGACATAGCTGTCAGATGGCGTGCCTGGACTTTGACATGCCTATGTGTACCTGTGATGACAATAAAGTGTAACACGCCCCAAGGCAGAATGTGCCTGTGCCTTTAGAAGTGTATAAGAAACAGCTTGTTATGAATTTATTGAAGAAAAGTCCTTTTCCCTGCAAGAATTTGGATACTTCTCAATGTGGAAGGCGTCAGCTTCGTGGTATGAGTAACCAGACTCAGTGTCAATTCTTCCCAAATCAGAATTCTGTCATACAGATAGAGAGTCTGTTCTGCATGTACTTAACCTGAGAGTGGCATTCTTTATATCTAAACAGGATGACACTTCCATTTGCCATGTATGAATGAGGTTTCCAATTTCATATAAAATACTGACATCAGGTCTATTTTGTGCTGTAGTCCTGCCATTAATAGGAACTTGTTTGAGAGTAATTAGACAGTTTTTATTTCAAGCCAACAAAGTGTGGAGCTGGATGAACACAGCAGGCCAAGCAGCATCTCAGGAGCACAAAGATGTCCACTTAGTTTCATCAACTCTGCCTTCACGACATTCTCACCCAAATTTCCACAATTGCATAGCCTTTTCCGAATATGACAACTTTCTCAATGCTATTCAGTCACAAACTTAATCCTTGCCCTAGACTTAATCTTTTCTTGAAAGTTTGAAGGTTGAACTTTTTAAAGATTACAGCATCTGCAGTTCTTTCGCTTTTTAAAGATTACTTATTTCGCTCTCAATTTAAAATCAAGCAAATAGTTGCCTCCCAAAGTAGCATAAATGAAAGGACTCTACATTTCTCTCTTTCCTCCCTAAAATCTACTTCTTTGAACAACTGTACAACTCTCCTAATATAATCTAACATGACATTTTGTCAAATTATGCCTGATAACACACTTCCATAATGATTTGGGTCATTTTACTCTGTTAAAGGTGCTCTGTAAATGAAAAGCCATATAATTGTCACAATGAGTCTTTTCCTCTCACTTTACTGCTAACTGAGCTCCTCATTATTTAAGCATTTCAAACATTTAAAGTTAATTCAAATTGCTAAAATTAATTTCAGAAATGGTTTCTATGATCAAAAAGAATGTGAAATAATCCATTACTGTAACATATCCCAGATCCCAGGATTGAAACAAAATATGCTCTTATAGTCAACTCCATTTTCTACTTTTTCTTTTGCTAAATGGCCAACTCTCACCACACATTCTGAGTTTAATCTGCAGTTATTACAGTGACTGAATACTGTAGAAATAATCTGGAAAAAATAGATGCTTTGATCTGGTAAAGTGCTTTTTGTGGTCAATAATATAAACAATGTGTGGAGGTTGGTCTGTATTTTAACAACTACACGGGATTGACAATGGACTTTCAAGTTTTCTGACTCCTGAGTCAGTCAAGTGATTGTATCTTTCAGAAAAAAAACATCCAATGTGATAACCATTACAGACAAGCCATCAAGTTCATATAGAGGAATTGAATTTGTAATTCAAATTGTTCAACAAGGAAATGAACATAGCCAATTTCATGGAAAAAACATTTAGACCCATTGAAAAATAAGTCAAGGCATTTACAGATTACTCTCCTGCTGTCATCGTGTAGGACTACAATAGTGGCAAATGGAAGCAATAAGAAAAGATGAACTTCAGAAAAAGGGGCAGAAATAGATCTAATGGTCCCTCTGGCCTGTTCCAACATTCAAAATGATTTTAGTTGATCTTCTGCAACAACACCACTTCCTTTCATCCTCATTAATATTCATTTATTTGCAGCAGACCTCTCTCAGCTTTGAGTATATTCAATGACAGAGGGCTTCAACACCCTGGAATAGAGTTGTAAACAAGTGAAAACCTCGAAGTGAAGAAATTTCTCTTCATTTCCGTCCAACATTATCACTGTGACAAAGAGTTCTAAAGACTCTCAACCCTTTGACTGAAGCAATTTCTCCTCATCTTAAATTGGCATTTTTTTTTCTGAGACTATGCTCTGGTCCTTGACTTCCTCATGAGGGGAAATATCCTTGCAGCGTTTACTCTGCAAAGTCCCTTAAGAATCTGCAATGTACGAAGACTTCCTTGCTTTTGTTTTCTAATCCCCTTGCAAAAAAAAGTCAACATGTCACATGTTTTCCAGTTTGCTTTCCATACCTGTATGCCAGCATCCTGTGTTCCTTCTGCACCTAAAGTGTCTCAGAACAAAAACATTCTGAAGTTTTATACCTTTAAATAAAATGTTCTGCATTGTATTCCTGCTGCAAGACAGAACGATTTGATACTTTCCCACATTGTATCCCTAGTTGCCCAAAATATTTATGGCCAGAGCCTCTTTTCACCAACTTTATGTTCCTCCTCACAGCTTGCGTTTTTTCACCTGGTTTTGTATCATTGAAAACTTGGACACATTTCTCTCTGTTTTCACCTCAGGAAACAATACAGGTTATAAATAGCTGAGGCTTTGTTACTAATCTCTGAGGCAGACCACTGATCATAGCTTCCTAATTTGAAAATGTTCTTTATATCCTAATTCTCTGCTTCCTGTTTGTTAACTAGTTAATTATCCATACTAATACATCATCCACTCCATTAATCTTTCTCTTGTGCAAAAATAAACATTTGCACGACGCCTTGTCAAATGGCCTTCTGGAAATCCAAGTGCACTACATTGCTGGCTCCAGTTCAGTCATCATTTTAGGGACATCCTTGAAAAATCCAATAAATTTGTCAAACAGAATTTCCGTTTCCTTTGGTTATGTTGATTCAGAATGCAAAAGATCCCAGAAATCGTTAGAGAGGTTCAGCAGGTCTGGCAGAAATCAGAGTTAATGTTTCACAGCCAGCGATCCTTCTCCAGAGTTCTTCCTCAGTTCTGATGAAACTTCACTTGACCCAAAATGTTAACTATGACTTCTCTCTGTTTTTGCTGCCAGGCCTGCTGAGTTTTTCCAACAATTTCTGTTTTTGTTTCTGATTTGCCAGCATCTGAAGTTCTTTTGGTTTTAATTCAGAAAGGTCCACTTTACATTTGTTATAATTTTATTATCAACGTATTTCAGCATTACCTGACAACTGATATCAGGAAAACCGGTCAGCTGTTCATTGTTTCACAGCGTCCTTCTGTTTTGAATAATGGTATTATGGCTGTTAACTCCTAACCTGCTGGGGCCACTCCAAAATTGAGGAATTTTAGAAAGACGTAACCAGTTTACCGAGTATCTTTGCTAGATCCTCTACTAGAAACCTTGGATGTAGGTTATCAGGTCCCAGAAATTTTGATAGCCTTTAATCCCTGAAATTTCTTCAATATTTAGTCTCTGTTAGTGTTAGTTGCTTCTACACCTTGTCATTTTCCCTGAATTCATAAGAGTTTTAAAACAGAAATAGAAAGACAAGAGAAGCTCCTGCAGGAAAAGAAAATACTTTGTTACACCTCGCACATCACAAATCTCACAAATATAACTCTTTCCCAATTCTTGCACAGATATGCTAACAAGTATTGGTGATTGAATTATTAATCTTAAAGGCTGAAATGTATGCAAATGTATGAACAATACTATACAACAATTAAGCAGTGGCATTGTTCTATTGTACTTGGATGATTCCTGAACATGATCGAACAGGCTAGTTTTTAGCTAGTTGTCAGTAATACAAAGGAAGCTTTGTAACATTGATTTCAGGAACTGCACGCTAATGTTTGGTTTCTGGAGTAACCAAGAGAAATCACTGCCATCAACTCAATGATCCTGGATAGAGAGAAAGACAACATGCAACTTATGACCAGATCTCAGTAAGGTGTTGACTCATTGAAAGTGAATAAAAACATAGGGATTGATCTGCTCTAATTTTCGTCATAATTTCTTTCTTGCCTAATTGAGATCTTTTCTCACACTGTTTTGCATTGTTTGAAGAGGAAAAAGTCAGGGAAATGGTAAGCTGTAAAATATCACTGTCATATTCCGCAGAAGTAATTTATCACTCGTCATAAAAAATTACTATTTGGTTTAAGCAAGAGGTCACACTTATGCAGCACGCTATGACATGGAATCATAGAATCCCTACAGTGTGGAAGCAGGCGATTTAGCCCATCGAGTCTGCACTGACACCCTGACCCGATCCACCCCACTACCCTAACTCTGCATTTCCCACGGCTAACCCACCTAACCTGCTCATGCCTGGACTCTACGCAGCAATTTACCCTGGCCTACCCACCTCACCTGCACATCTTTGGACTGTGGGAGGAAACCCATGCAGACACGGGGAGATCTTTGGGATATCTCAGAAGTACTTTGCTGCCAATGACTTTCTTCTAAAATAATGGTAGTGATTTAATCTGAGGATTACTATGCTTCAGGAAAGAGGAGAGGCTGAAGAAGGAGAGTCCTTAACCAGTTCAGGAATTGAACCAACACATTTGGCATCACAAATCAGCTATCCAAACAACTGAGCTAACCAACTCTCATTATTATGTAGCTAAGCATGACAACCAATTTGCACAGAGCAAGCTCCAATAAACGAATTGAAGTTGAGGTGAGGAATTTCTGCTGCGTCGTCAAGTGTCATGGAACAGTTGACCTGATTTAATACTTAACTCGTACAACAATTTAGCATCAAATCATTTAACATTCTCCCATAACTGCAGTAATATGTCAGTTCTGGTAATGTGTTCAAGTCCTGGAGTGAGGCCTGAACCCACAATAATTGTCAGATTGGAGCGAACCTGCCAGTCGGGTTTTGCTGATATTTGTAACATTGGAACTACAGAAGAGGTGGAAGGTCACTTTAAAGTAACAAAAACAGAGAAACAAAGCATTCTGTTTAGCAGCTGTACATAAGTGCTATTTAACTTTGCCAAAGTAAGGGAGGAAAACAACAAAGAAAAGTGTTTCCCAACTGCAGTCGCGTTTGGCAGATGCTGAACCTCTCCATTTCCTTTCTCCAGAGGCAATATTCCTGTCAACGTGCATTGACATTAGGTAATGGTAGGGTTGGCTGCTGAAGCGACATAGCTGAAGCCTCAACTGTGATCCAATCGTGCATTTTCCAAGTGGAGTCTGGGACAATAAACAGGAGGGCGAGATGATGGCCGAGTGGAATTATCACTGGATGTTAACCCAGAAACCCGGATAATATTCTGGGGATCTGGGTTCGTATCCTGCCATGGCAGATGGTGAAATTTCAATTCAATAAATACCTGGAATCAAGAGTCTAATGATGAGCATAAATCCATTGTCAATTGTCAGGAAAAGCCCATCTGGCTCACTAATGCCCTTTCAGCTAAGGAACCTACCATCCTTTCCTGGTCTGGCCTACATGTGACTCCAGACCCACAGCAATGTGGTCGACTTTGAACTGCCCCCTAGGAATTAGGGATGGGCAATAAATGCTGCCTAGCCAGCAATCCCGTGAATAAATAAAGGAATGGGTAAAGCAGGAATTCTGGATGATTTTCTATTTCCTGTCTTCAGGCTGTGTCATCAATTGCAGCATCTATCTCACCTCTCTGAGTGAGATTAGTTAATTCAGCACTGACCCAGCTCAAACTAGGAGCACGGATTCCAATTACAATACTGATGTCACTTTTGCATAGCGAGGATGATGGCACAGATAAATCTAAAATGACACCTTGACACTAAGTGTACGTTTTTCTTATTCATTCATGGGATGAGAGTATGACTAAGTCAGCAGTTATTGCCCATCCCTAATTACCCAGAGGGCAGTTAGAAGCCAACAGCATTGTGGGTTTGGAGTCATTGCTATGAATCTGGAGGTATGTGTCGGCCAAACCAGTTAAGTAGGACTGATGTGACAAGGGTGCATGTTTGAACATCTTGTCTTGTTTTTGTCAATCCTGTTTTGTTTAGAGTAAACGGCGGGAGGATAAGTTGAGATGGGGGAGATCATCTCCAATCAATTTGAATGGCAGCATGCTTGAGGGGCTCTTTGAGTCACTTCTGGTTCTGACTTCTCATTGTTTTTGGGATTATTAATTAATATTTTGATGTCGTATTGGACTTAAAAATGTCTTGAAGCTGGATTTCTTTGTACTTTTTTTCCCTTTATTCATTCACAGCATGAGGGTTTTGCTGGCTCAGCAGCATTTATTGCCCATCCCTAATTGCCTTGAAGGAAGTTGAGAGTCAACCACATTGCTGTGGGTCTGGAGTCACGCGCAGGCCAGACCAGGTAAGGATGGCAGCTTCCTTACCGAAAGAACATCAGTGAACCAGATGGATTTTTCTCCAACAATTGGCAATGGATTTATGATTCCAGATAATTATTGAATTGAAATTCTGCCATCTGCAGTGGTAGGATTAGAACTGGGTCAACCAGCGCAGCTCATCCCCGAATCCCTAACCTGTTCTTCCTCTCACCTATCCCCTCCTCCCACCTCAAGCCGCACCTCCATTTCCGACCTACCAACCTCATCCCGCCTCCTTGACCTGTCCATCCTCCCCGGACTGACCTATCCCCTCCCCACCTCCCCACTTATACTCTCCTCTCCACCTATCTTCTCCTCTATCCATCTTCGGTCCGCCTCCCCCTCTCTTCCTATTTATTTCAGAACCCTCTCCCCATTCCTCTCTCTGATGAAGGGTCTGGGCCCGAAACATCAGCTTTCGTGCTCCTGAGATGCTGCTTTGCCTGCTGTGTTCATCCAGCTACCCACTTTGTCACCCCAGAATTTTACCTGGGTCTCTAAATTAATGCTGTAGCAAAAAATGCCACTAGGCCGTTATCTCTTGGCCATAGCAAATATTTTGCACCATTTTCCCACAGTATCTTTTTAACAGTATACTGTTATAAGTTCTAAGAAATTGGCTCAGATCCAGTTAAGCCACATTAGCTAATCTGTCAGCTTTAAAACTCTAATGGAAAATGCACATGGGAGTCATAACATAGTGCCTGACAACCATGAATGCACAAAGCGATATGTGCATAAAGTGGGCCACTAATTGGCATTAAATCAGCAAAGTCACTCTGAAAGTGCTTAAGAATACTGGGAGACAGATGGCAGGCTGCTGCAATAACAAGTGATCCCCTGTACCTGGGATGAAGACAGAGTTGGAGGGTTGCACCTGAATGCTTGATGGTGCTGCTCAATAGGCAATTGCTCATGGATTAAAGGTGTCTCATATAAGAGAATTACAGCAATGTTTCAGCTTTGTCTGATCAGTTCTCCCGATCGCAGTGGATGGTTAGTTTCTCACGTTGCAAATGTGGCAACTCTTCAAATGTATTTTATTTCTGAGAGAGATTTGGTGATCATGAAAAGCAATATGTAAAGCCTTTTACTTCTTTGATTATTTGGCCTCCCTCAATGAAATACACTGTTTTAACAAAGTCAAAAGCTTCACTAAAAATGTAAAAGTGTAGGTGGGCTGATCACATCACTTTCACGGACGAATCTGTTTGTGGGCATCCAATGGATATCCTTGCTGTATTATTGCACCAGACATTGAAAGCAAAGCTCTGAACGTTGGGTAGAGTTCCTTTTTGTAGTTAGATTTCAACTTGCAGATTGATAAAATCCCTGCATCCTGGAGCCAATGTAAACCCTACACTTCAAAGCAGAAGAAGTTTCATTTTTGTTGGTTCGCCTGGTTGAAAACTGATTCTTTGCCTTGAAATGATGCTAGGTTCAGTGCCATGGCCAAACCTTTAGAATTTATCCAATTTCTGACATTAAGTCCAGATAATTACAGAGATCAAGCTGAAAGCCTGATCCAACATAATAATCCTAGAGATAATTCCTGTCTTACTTCAAAGCAACTTGGGTAATTGCCTTAATGTAACAATTTGCATTTATATAATATGAGATAGCAAGGTGTAGAGCTGGATGAACACAGCAGGCCAAGCAGCATCAGAGGAGCAGGAAAGCTGACATTTCGGGCCTCGAACCTTCTTCAGAAATTTCTGCTGTGTACATCCAGCTCTACATCTTGTTATCTCAGATTCTCCAGCATCTGCAGTTCCTTCTATCTCTGAATGCATTTATGTAGTGCCTCTAATGCAGGATAGTATCTTGGTGGCTCACAGGAGTATTATTGAACAGAAACCTCACGCTAAGCCAGAGACATGATGTTTTAGACAAGTGGTGAAAGAGTTGGGCTCTAAGAAGAGCCTTGGAAGAGGAAAATGCTGTAAAGAGAGTGAGAGGTGTTGATAGGGTCTCTAGGCTTTAGGGCCTAAATAGGCCAGGGTTTTTTTTTATTATTCACGAGTGGGATGCGGCTGTCACTAGCTGGCCAGCAATTATTGCCTGTTCCTAGATGTCATGAACTCAATAGCTTGCTAGGCCATTTGGAAAGAAGCTTTGGACAGAGTGCAGAGAAGGTTTACTTCGATCCGCCTCCCCCTCTCTCCCTATTTATTTCAGAACCCTCTCCCCATCCCCCTCTCTGATGAAGGGTCTGGGCCCAAAACGTCAGCTTTTGTGCTCCTAAGATGCTGCTTGGCCTGTTGCATTCATCCAGATCCACACTTTTTTTATCTCGGATTCTCCAGCATCTGCAGTTCCCATTATCTCTGAAGCATTCTGTGGTCCTCCTGTTTCAACCACAATGAGCAGTGATAAAAGCAAATTATTATAAATGCTGCAGATGTGAAATAGAAACCTAAATTGTTGGAGAAACTTAACAGTTCTGGCAGTCACTGTGGAGAAAATGTAGAGTCAGTGTTTTGAGTTCAATGTGATTGTCCTCTGGAATTCCTCATGGACGAGCTCCATTTGCCAGTTCAGGCAAAATCAATGTTGGGTTTTGCTCCTGAAATAATGCAAAAGGGTTGGGCTCTTGATTTGACCCCAATGTCAGGAATTTGACCAAAAAGCATGATTAAATTAATTCTCTGGTTCTGAATGCTAAAGCAGATATACTTTAAAAAGAGCCAACATTTTGAAAGATTAAAAAAAAACTGTCATTAAATTTTAAGACTGCAGAGACCATAACACACAGCAGCAGAAGAAGAACATTTGGTCCATCTGGCTTGCTCGGTCATTTAATGAGATCATGTCTGATCTAATAACCCCCAACTCAACTTTTCCCCATAACCCTTAATCCCTGCTCTGAAGAAGAGTCACTGGACTCGAAACATTCAGTCTGTTTCTCTCTCCACAGATGCCACCGGACCTACTGAGTTTCTCTGGCACTTTCTGTTTTTGCCTTACTGTGCAAAAATCTGTCTATTTCAGGCTTGAGTACGCTTCATCACTCAGCCTTGACGATCCACTGTGGTAAAGAATTCCACAGGGACACTATCATCTGAGAGAAGAAATTCTTCCTCACCTTTTGACTTAAAAGTGTGAGCCCTTATTGTGAGATTATATCTTCTGATCCATAACTCTCCTGGAAGGGGAACCAACCTTTCCAACTAGTAATTTCTAGAACAAGTTTCAACAATGTTATGTTGTAGTTCCTACAAAGTTAATGCAAACTACGCATGATAAGCTAGTGAACACAGTGAACAATAACTTTCTGAGGATGGCTATTCTGCACCATACCTCGGTCACTCTAAAAATCAATTGTTAAAGGAATGTAACTCAATTTTAAGGTCATTGTATCCAATGGTTGCCATCTTCAGTCACTCAAGTCTTTGCTCCATCAATGAAATATTTTGCACTTTTATCTTTCTCACTGCTTCAGTGAAAGCTGTTTCACTGACCTTTTCTTTTGTCAATTCTCTGCAGTTTTTTTTTAATGCTTAGCAGAGGTTGAAACAATTGCCACAAAGCTAAAACTTCTGAATTTTCAATATCTTTTCACTGGAACTTTGAGTTTATTCACGTGCATGTTTGAACATCTTGCCTTGTTTTTGTCAATCCCATTTTGTTTAGAGTAAACGGCGGGAGCATAAGTTGAGTTGGGGGAGATCATCACCAATCAATTTGAATGGCAGCATGCTTGAGGGGCTCTTTGAGCCACTTCTGGTTCTGATTTCCCATTGTTTTTGGGGTTATTAATTGATATTTTGACAATATAGTGTTGGACTTAAATACCTTGAAACCATATTTCTCAATTCATTTATTTTTTTTTCCTTTATTCATTCACAGGATCAGAGAGTTGCTGGTGAGGCAACATTTATTACCCATCCCTAATTACCCAGAGGATAGTTAAGGATCAACCACATTGCGGTACATTGGGAGTCACATGAAGGCCAAACCAGTTAAAGATGGCAGTTTCCTTCCTTCAAGGGCAACAGGAAACAGGATGGGCTTTTCCCCTAATAATTGGCAATGGATTCACAGTCTTCATTAGATTCTTAATTCCAGATATTTATAGAATTCTAATCCCACCATTCGCTATGGCAGGATTTGAACATGGGGCATCAGACTGTTGTCTGGTCTCTAGATTAACAGTCCAGCAATAATACCACTAGGGCATCACCTCCCCCTATTGTTAAAGGCTAATTTTTAAGGATTAGTTCGGCATGACAATGAACAATTGAAGAAATTGGAAAGCTACATGGAAAGCAGATGCAGTGTAAAAACAGCCTGTTTTGGGCTGGGTGGTAACTGCACTACCTTTGACTGAGGCATGGCAGTTAGACCATTGTGCAGGTAGCACACAGACAGCTGGACCTGTTTTTACACAAAGGAATGCTTGGAGGAATGCTTGGGAATATACTCATAGGTAGAAACACAGCATAAGATGTCATACTCAGAGCAGTATTAATATCAGGGAGCTTGCCTCATTCATTGGACTTTCCCCAACAGGTCAAGTTCATGAGACTGGGCCATGGACCCCCACCATCACACAGGTTTGTGACACCAAGCCATAGAATCTGAGATAAAGCTCCATGTGCCATCTGGTTAAAATCCTTGGTATGTAGACAGGGCAGTGAGACTCATATATCTGAGTGTTACAAAGTAACTTATGCAAATAGATTCAATCATAAGTTTTCATATGTTAAGTGGATTACGCTAATAAATTTGCAATGTGTTGGATCACATGTACATTGTTATGTTCATTTTAATCAGATTTTAAAGAACTTGTTAGGTATTTTTAGCCTAACTCTACAGAGGTAGCCTACTAGAGATGGATGTGAGAAGTAACATGTTTTGTTCAAGGAATGCCTGTTTTTGGATTTACTATCAGAGAGAATAGCAAAGACTGTGCCATTGAAAATCTCCAGGGCTGAGTGAGATTGTTGATTGATGAAGAAGTTGAGGGTCATACCAGATGGGCAGGAGAAAAGCTGTTTGGGCTACTGTTTAGTCAGATCAGCTAAGGTGTTACTGAATCGTAGAGCAGACTCAATGGGGTGAATTGTCTGCTCTTGCTCCAATTTCTTCCAACAATAGACACATGTAGAGAACAGGATTGATTTTTTTTGTTCACTTATTGGATGTGAGCATTCCTGGCTGGGCCAGCATTTGTGCCCATCCCTAATCACTCTTGACAAGGTGGTGGCAAACTGTCTTCTTGAGCCACGGTATTCTATTTGAATTTGAAATTCCCAGTTACCTACATAGACATAGAACATTACAGCACAGTACAGGCCCTTCGGCCCTCGATGTTGTGCCGACCTGTCATACTGATCTGAAACCCATCTAACCTACACTATTCCATGTACGTCCATATGCTTATCCAATGATGACTTGAATGTACTTAAAGTTGGCGAATCTACTACCGTTGCATGCAAAGTGTTCCATTCCCTTACTACTCTCTGAGTAAAGAAACTACCTCTGGCATCTGTCCTATATCTTTCACCCCTCAATTTAAAGCTATGCCCCTCGTGCTCGCCATCACCATCTTAGGAAAAAGGATTTCCCTATCCACCCTATCTAACCCTCTGATTATTTTATATGTCTCAATTAAGTCACCTCTCAGCCTTCTTCTCTCTCACGAAAACAGCCTCAAGTCCCTCAGCCTTTCCTCGTAAGACCTTCTCTCCACACCAGGCAACATCCTAGTAAATCTCCTCTGCAAACTTTCCAAAGCTTCCACATCCTTCTTATAATGCGGTGACCAGAATGGTACGGAATATTCCAAGTGCGGCTGTACCAGAGTTTTGTACAGCTGCAGCATAATCTCTTGGTTCCAGAACTTAATCCCTCTATTAATAAAAGCTAAAACACTGTTAGCGAGTTTTGAGAAGATTTGTATCTCAGGTTGAGGTTCTGGATGTGAGTTTGCTCGCTGAGCTGGAAGGTTAGTTTTCAGACGTTTCGTCACCATTCTAGGTAACATCATCAGTGAGCCTCCGACGAAGCGCTGGTGTTATGTCCCGCTTTCTATTTATCTGGTTAGGTTTCCTTGGGTTGGTGATGTCATTTCCTGTTCTTTTTCTCAGGGGATGGTAGATTGGCTCCAAGTCAATGTGTTTGTTGATGGAGTTGCGGTTGGAATGCCATGCTTCTAGGAATTCTCGTGCATGTCTCTGTTTGGCTTGTCCTAGGTTGTCCTAACCCTAACCCATCCTAGGACAAGCCAAACAGAGACATGCACGAGAATTCCTAGAAGCATGGCATTCCAACCGGAACTCCATCAACAAACACATTGATTTGGAGCCAATCTACCATCCCCTGAGAAAAAGAATGGGAAATGACATCACCAACCCAAGGAAACCTAACTAGATAAATAGAAAGCGAGACATAACACCAGCGCTTCGTCGGAGGCTCACTGATGATGTTACCTAGAATGGTGACGAAACGTCTGAAAACTAACCTTCCAGCTCAGCGAGCAAACTCACATCCTAAAACACTGTATGCCTTCTTAACAACCCTGTCAAGCTGGGTGGCAACTTTCAAGGATCTGTGTACATGGACACCGAGATCTCTCTGCTCATCTACACTACCAAGAATCTTACCATTTGCCCAGTACTTTGCCTTCCGGTTACTCCTACCAAAGTGCATCACCTCACACTTGTCTGCATTAAACTCCATTTTGCACCTCTCAGCCCAGCTCTGCAGCTTATCTATGTCTCACTGCAACCTACAGCATCCTTCGTCACTGTCCACAACTCCACCGACCTTAGTGTCGTCTGCAAATTTACTAACCCATCCTTCTACGCCCTCATCCAGGTCATTTATAAAAATGACAGACAGCTGTGGACCCAACACCAACCCTTGCGGTACACCACTAGTAACTGGTCTCCAGGATGAACATTTCCCATCAACTGCCACCCTCTGTCTTCCTTCAGCAAGCCAATTTCCGATCCAAACTGCTATATCTCCCACAATTCCATTCCTCCGCATTTTGTACAATAGTCTATTGTGGGGAACCTTATCGAACGCCTTGCTGAAATCCATATACATCACATCAACCGATTTACTCTCATCTACCTGTTTGGTCAAACCTCTGTTCGACCAAGATTTCTTTGGCCGTTCTTGGAGGCTCTCTCTTTAAATTTTATGAGAAACAAAAAGAACACGATCAAAATAAACCAGATTCACTTGCTTTTTACTTGTATTGGGATTCTGTGGCCAGCCTCCTAAAGAACAGATCCATATTTGTGAAGTCTCCATCCCAAGAACAATGCTCAATATTCCACAGCATGTGCTTATTATCCTCCTCTGTAGGCTGGCCCACCTGGTTGATTTTATGTATTATTCACTTGTGGGTGTCACTGGCTGGACCAGCATTTATTGTTTGTGCCTACTTGTCCTTGAGAAAGTTGTCGTGAGTTGCCTTCTTGAACTTCTGCAGTCCATGACTCACAATGCCCTTAGCGATCAAATTCCAGGATTTTATCTCAGCAACATTGAAGGGACAGCAATTTGTTTCCAGGTCAGGATAGGGAGTGGCTTAGAGGAGAACTTGCAGGTAATGGTGTTCCCGTGTATCTGCTGCTCTTGTCCTTCTAGATGGCCGTGGTTATAGGTTTGGAAGCTGCCATATGAGGGTCTTTGGTGCATCATGTAGATGGCACACACTGCTGCTATTGAGTGAGTGTCAGTGGTGGAAGGAGCGGATGTTTATAGATGTGGTGTCAGTAAAGTGGGCTGCTTTGTCCTGGATAATATTGAGTTTCTTGAGAGAAGAAAAGCTCTCCTTCATCCCAATTTTCCTTAATAGGGTTGGAGAGATGTGGTGGGTGGAGGTGGGCGAGAGGGGATGGAATTGGTTACTTAGCTCAGTTGTTTGGAAGGCTGGCTTGAAACTCAGAGTGATGTTATCAGCCTGGGCTCAATTTAACACTAACTGAGTTTACCATGAAGGACTCTCTTTCTAAACCTTTCCTTTTGGTCATCTTCAGGATAAACCAACACCAGTCATCTCTATCTAAATAACGAACAGCCCTGTGGTCTGCTAAAGCCGTGGCAGCTTTATTATTCCATGGTTTTGTGGATCTTTAATACCATGGTCACAGGATTTCTACTTGGACAATCCCTACTATGGAGAGATTGCCTGATGAACAAAGGCTAAAGAGATTGGGAGTTTATTCATTAGAATTTTGAAGAGGGAGGGGAGATCTCATTGAAACATCTAGGGCTCTGAAAGGGTTTGACAAGGAAAATGCTGAGATGATGCTTCTCCTCAAGGCAGTGTCTGGAACCAGAAGGCATAGTCTCAGAACAAAGAGGTGCCAATTTAAGACTGAGATGAAGAGGAATTTCTTCTCTAAGAGGGTTGTGAGTCTTTGGAACTCCTTTCCACAAAGAGTTGTGGGAGCAGAATCTTTGTATATACTGTGTATATTCTGAGGCAGAAAGGTCCTTGATAAGTTGCAGAATCAAGGGTTACAAGGAAGGGGCAGGAATGAGGGATGTCAGATCCGTCATGATCCTATTGAATGGTGGAGCAGGTTTGAGGGGGCTGAATGGCTATTTGTAGCTCTTATTTCTTATGAACTTTGGGCAATAAGAATTGAAACAATAGTAAATTCCAAAAGATAATTGGATAAATATTCAAAGGGGAAATAAAATGAAAGAGATATTGGAGAAAAGCAGATAAGAACTAATTCATTAACTTTCTCACAGAGTTGTTCAGATATGACCAACCAAATGATCTCACTCTATATTGTATCAGTCTATAAGTATATAACGCGCAGTTTGTATCCCAGAACATTTTCAGTTTGTTTTGGTTCATTCGTGGGGCAGTGGTCTCCATAGCTGGGCCAGCATTTGTTGCCTGCCCCTAGTGCCCTGCAGGAGGTGGTAGTGGGCTGATTTATGCATTTTTTTATTGTCAAAATGTACTTCATTCACAAAAAGCATTGATCTATAAGCACAGCGAAAAAGGTTCTCATTCTGTCTGTGCAATCTTTCCAAAGAGGAAAAAGAAACACAAATGATACATTGGAATTTTACATGCCACAGAGCTACTGCGCAGTTACTAATAACCAGGGCATTTTTAACTCCTGCTGGGAGAAAATATTTACATCTTGAAGCAGCAAGGAGGGGTCTAACAACCAAATGGATCCCTGTTATATTCTGACAGAAAATGTCAGACGATGACATTCATTATTTCAGTCTTTCTTTTTCCCCTCTTTATTCATTAACTGGATGAGGGTGTCACTGGCTAGGCAACATTTATTGCCCATCCCTAATTGCCCGGGGGCAGTTAAGAGTCATTGCTGTGGGTCTGGAGTCACATGTGGGCCAGACCAGGTAAGGGTGGCAGTTTTCCTTCCCTAAAGGGCATTAGAGAACCAGATGGGTTTTTCTTGACAATCGACAATGGATTCTTGGTCATCATTAGATTCTTAATTCCAGATATTTTATTGAATTCACGTTCCACCATCTGTTTTGCCTGAATTTGAACCCAGATCCCCAGAGTGTTCTAGACTAACAGTCCAGCAACAATACCAATTGGCCTCCCCTGCAACAGCGGCTGAGCTGCAATAATATTATGAAAAAGTTTTGAAAAAAGCTCCTCATGTAATGTTTGCTATGAATTATGTATGGTTAAAATGTCATCAAGGCCACATAGCCCAGTGTGTATACAGCCAATGAAAAGGATTAAAGCACCATCAGCTTGATGCTTGTTTCCAGAACTCAGGGAGACAAGTTCGGCTTCTCACAGCATGTAAACTCCTTCCTGAGGTATGTACCTCAGAAATTTCATTCCTTAACCACTTTGGAACAAAAGCTGACATACAGTATTGGTTGCCAAGCAAAACCAAGCTCATTGTTTAATAATTCAAAGGTTTCACCAAACAGACTCACATCTCACTGAGACATGTTAGTCACAGCTGACTGGGGAAGGAAATGGTCTCATGGATTTTTTTTTGTTATATCAACTCATGCAAATAGCAACAAACATGGTGAACATTGGAAAAATCAGCAAACCTGGCAGTATCTGTGGCGAGAGAAGCAGAGTTTACATTTTGAGTCCAGTTTGATTCATCTTCAGAACTGAAAATATTGGAATTTTTTAATGTAAAACAGAGATGTAGTCCCAGTGCAAAAGGGAAAATGGTTACCAATGATGAAAAAAGAGTAAAAGAAATGTAAAACGGGTTTAGATTAAGCTGCGATAGAGAAAGAATGGCTTCTCTTTGCTAACAGCAATATTTTACTTGGACCAGAGGCGTTTAAGAGGTGATCTTTTTGAGATGTTCAAAATTCTGAATAATTTTGACCGACAGTTTGTATGTCAGTAACTAGGCATCACAATTTCAAGATTATGTGCAAGACAGCTATGAGTCAGAGGAGGAGAAATGTCTCTACTGAGAGAATCATTGGGATTTGGAATGTGCTGCCTGGGAGAGTGGTTGAGGAGATTACATAGGAGGTTTCAAAAGAAAGCTAGATATATATTTGAAATTGATGAATTTAGGGGGTTTCAGAGTTAGGGTTGGAGATTGGGACTAACTGGGCAGCTCTTTCAGGAAATGCTATAGTGTTGAATGGCCTCAGTCTGTCCTATAAAATTCTAGAAATCTATGCTTCTAAAATGAGACTGCGCAGGGAGGGGATAAAGAATTTTCACTACAGACGGAGATGTGGTTGTGAAAGCAAGTTTTAGAAACCCACAATGGGCACAATTTCTGCAAGAGCCATGATGATTTCTGGGACTACACAATGATGGACCACTTCTGTTCGGGTGATATAACACCTCTGTGATGGCATAATCAGAACAGACATTCTGCAATCTCCATTTCACAGATCAGATCGTAGAACTTAAATGAAGCTACGTAAACTCATGCCTCTGCCACAAGACCAGCCTATGTTTCTTATTGTCATGTAATATCTAATGGGAGATCCTAACCAGTGACTTAGGTAAAATGCAAGCTCAGTCAATTTGTACACACCAGGTCCTACAAATAGCGGCTTAGAGATAAATGACCAGATCATGTCTTTTAGACGATGTGTCACTTGAGGGAAGAAAGTTGGCCGAGTCGAAGGCTAAAACCCTCTTTCATTTTCCTAAAAATCCTGCAAGTGTCTAAGCACAATGTCTAATGTTTCCTCCAAAAGATGTCAATCTTTAACATTATAATGTTCACTCCTTCAGCAACACACTGGAGGATCCACCTCCGTTAGGTGCTCATTCATGTATAAACGCTGCAAAGTCTGCCTCAGAGTTTTCAGCAAACGCATTTGCCTTTGAGATTACAGGTGCATTCCGCTCAAATTCTTCATTCTGCTAATTCACTGAAGTACCTGTCTCATTGTATAAGTTTGTTAAGTGAGTTACTGAAAATAACTGGCAATAAGTAGTCAGGAGGTGCACGTCTATGGTTACTGATAAACATAAGGTGTGACTATTCACAAAGACAACAAGAATCAAGGAGGTAGTAGGAACTGCCAATGCAGGAATCTGAGATAACACAGTGTGGGGCTGGATGAACACAGCAGGTCGGGCAGCATCAGGGGAGCAGGAAGGCTGACATTTTGGGTCTGGACCCATCTTCAGAAATGGGGGAGGGGAAGAGAGCTCTGAAATAAATAGGGAGAGGGGGAGGCGATGATAAAAGGTGGATAGAGGAGCAGATAGGTGGAGAGAAGATGGACAGGCCAAGGAGACGGGGATGAAGCCAGTAAAGGTGAGTGCAGGGGACTGTTCACTTTGCGACTCTCTCGTGGCTCTGCACCCACCACCAATTTCTCCACCACACCCAGTATCTTTCCCTGCAAACGCAAGAGGTGTAACACCTCCCCTCTCACCACTGTCCAAGGCCCCAAACAATCCTTCCAGATCCGGCAGAGATTCACCTGCACTTCATCCAAGCTGATCTATTGAATTTGTTGCTCCCAATGTGGTCTCCTCTATATCAGGGAGACAGTTCTGGTCGTGTTCTGCATGCAGTTCTGGTCGCCCCATTACAGGAAGGATGTGGAAACATTGGAAAAGGTGCAGAGGAGATTTACCAGGATGTTGCCTGGTCTGGAGCGAAGACCTTATGAAGAAAGGCTGAGGGACTTGGGTCTGTTCCCATTGGAGAGAAGGAGGCTAAGAGGGGATTTAATAGAGACATACAAGATGATCAGAGGATTAGATAGGGTGGACAGTGAGAGCCTTTTTCCGAGGATGATGACTTCAGCTTGTACAAGGGGGCGTAGCTACAAATTGAGGGGTGATAGATTTAAGACAGATGTCAGAGGCAGGTTCTTTACTCAGAGCGTGGTAAGGGCGTGGAACGCCCTGCCTGCCAATGTAGTTAACTCAGCCACATTAGGGGATTTAAACAGTCCTTGGATAAGCATATGGATAATGATGGGATAGTGTCGGGGGAGAGGCTTAGATTAGTTCACAGGTCGGTGCAACATCGAGTGCCGACGGGCGTGTTCTGCGCTGTATTGTTCTATGTTCTAAATGCAGACTCGGGCAGTCGTTTATGGAGCATCTGCGCTCTGCATGCCTCAAGCATACCAACCTTCTGGTTGCCATCCATTTTAATTTTCCCTCCCACATCCCTGACGACATGCCCAACCTTGGCCTCCTCCATTGTCAGCTCGAACGTAAACTGGAGGAACATATTTCATCTTGGGAGCTTATAGTCCAATGGCCTCAACATTGATATCACCAGCTTCAAAATTCTTCCACCCCCAGCCTTATCACACGTCCAGCCCTCTCCCTGACCTAACCTAGCCTGTCCATCTTCCTACTCAGAGATAGGAGGAACTACTGATGCTGGAGAATCTGAGATAACAAGGTGTAGAGTTGGATGAACACAACAGGTCAAGCAGCATCAGAGGAGCCGGAAGGTAATGTTTTGGGCCTAGACATCAGCTTTTCTTGTCCTCTGAAGCTGCTTTTCCTGCTGTGTTCATCCAGCTCTACACCTTGTTATCTCCTCTTCCTACTCACATATCTGCTCCATCCTTCTGACAAAACAATCACAATAACCCCTAACCTGCATCGACCTACCCCCATCCCAGCTACCTTTCACAAACCCCACCCCCATCCATTTATTCCTGGGCTCCCCTCTCCCTCCCCAGTCCTGGTTCAGGGTTTTGGCCCAAAATGTTGACTTTTCTGCTCCTCGGATGCTGCCTGAAGCATCGCACTTGACCAGCTCCACATTTATTGACTCTGGCTTCTGGCATCTGCAGTCCTTACGGTCTCCTAAGAGTCAAGTTGCAGTGATTTGTTACTGAACGGCTTCTGGCATCTGCAGTCCTTACGGTCTCCTAAGAGTCAAGTTGCAGTGATTTGTTACTGAACTGAAAAACACACAGTGGCCGACATTCCCAGCACGATTGGACAGGAGCAGCACAATCAGGGTGAGTTATGCTTATCTAGGTGGAAATCTACCAGATGTCCACAGTTGTACAATATGGCAATGATTTTTACTGATGTACAACTCTCCCATTGCCTTATTATGCTCCATTTTTGACAGATAACAATATCTAATCATGCACAATGTTTTCCCTGTGCGACATTCCTGTGTTCACCGTATAATCGGACACTTGGACATTGTGGAATAATGCACTATGGCCATTGTGATTACCTTAACAGTTATCATATTACCTACAAACTCTTATTGCTAATTTGGTCAAGACTTCCATCTATTTGTACAGGCAGAACAGCAAACCCAGTCAAGCCAGCTGTGCAGTCATATTTATCCCACAACATAAGAACAAGCCTCTTTTTTGCAAAGATATGAAACACTTCTATAAGTGAACTACAGCCTATAAAGGAATATTGTTCTTCAAGACTACAAACATCACAGCATTGGAACTGTAGCACACGAGTATATTAATGCTGTCGTACACTACTGGATAAAGGCATTCCATAAGTAATCAGAGATCATGTTTCTGGGAAGTAATAACCTGACATATGTTGTAGAAACAGATCTACTGCAGACAACTCTGTTCCTTCATTTTACAGTTACTGTTAATAAGATCGACAGTAAAGTGAATACACAGCAGTAACTCTTCTTTGGAGAGCAGCGTTACATATTAATAACAGTGACTTCGCCTCACAAGGTGTCAAGGACGTTGTCTATTTATTTTATATATATACATATATAGTTTAACTGGGGGTTGTTGGGAATGAATGGTTTTACCTTCCTCTTGTTGGTAGGACAGACGTACAGGTAACTCAGCACAGTTTTCAGACCCACTTTATCATTGAGTTTCTCATACGTCGTTCCATAGTCAGTCGACCTGAAATTAAAATTTGAAAAGGAAAAATGAAATGGTTTCAGCATTTATGGCGCCATTATTGTTGACTTATGATTTGTTTACTTACATGAAAGCAATTTACAAGATGGAACTATAACGCTGGCTAATTCATATTGACAATAATGTTCTGGCTCTCTGGAGCATTAACTGTTGTATAAAATATGTATTCTTAATGTTAATCTATTGCTGAAGTTAAGCTGTTAATCAGAGCTGAGTTCCAACAGAGTTTGCTTCCTTGAACAGCTTCACAATGTTAGAAACAGCTGATTTAGTCAGAGCGGACACTGAATACAAGATTTAACACTCATCCATAATTGCAGTCTACCATGTTCCCAATCACTTTTATCACTTTTCAATGAATGCAGAGACTGTCCAGATAATAAATTATCAATGCTCTGTGATATCCTCACTTCACAGCAACTTAATTAAGGCATTTATAAAATTAACTGAGAGCGCAGTTCATAGCAAATGGCTATCACTTTTCAAATCATTCACTTCTTCTTGCAATCATTGGCCCTTCAGCCCATTGAGCCTGCACTGATAGAAAACTAATCTAAATCTATACAACTCCCACTTTCCAGCATATGGCCCACAACCTTGAAGTGTTGAACCTCATGAACCAGATGGATTTTTCCTGACAATCGACAATGGATTCATGGTCATCATTAGACTCTTAATTCCAGATTTTTTTGAATCTAAATTCCACCATTTGCCATGGCAGGATTTGAACCCAAATCTCTGGAATAATGGCCCAATGATAATACCACACGCCCTAAAAACAAAATAGCCTGTCCCTTCACATACATAACCAGCCTCCACATGTAGAATTAATTGCTTTTATTGAGAAACTTCAGGCTGTGAGCTGGTAACTTGAAATAGTGAGCTATGTTTGTTGTATTTTTGTCAAGGTGCTGGTTAATTAGATTCTGTTTGCTGATTGTCGATTAAGTACCTTTGATTTCTTGAAAAAATTACAGTACGTCATACAGCCCCCAATCTACTGGTGACACAATGTGGCCAGATGGCCAACGTAGCGCTTCGGTGTCAAATAAACACAGTGGGGGAGCAAACTGAGCCACTGGTAGTGTGAACACTGTATTGGGGTTTCAGCAGCCCATCAGTGAGTGGAGTTTCCATTCATTTGTAAGTGATTTCTGCGTTTCCTCTCCAGTTGGATTGAGCAGGCATCACGATGGCCAGTTGTGGGCTATTTCAGTGCCTCTGCCTCCTGAGACCCATTCCCAGCTCCTCATCTGACCTACTCCAATAACACTCACCCTGAGTTTATTGCAACGTCTAACCCATCCCTCACAGCAGCAGAATGTAGACAGTTACATTGGGTGAAGTACATGTTAGCCACATTATTATTAGCCTTTATGAAGGTCCTCAGCTGATTCCTCGGAGGAGGTGAGGTGATGAAATAGAATGCTGTCCCTGGCCTTGACTATGTCCTCAATGGGACTGGTGATTAGGTGGGGAAAGAAAGTGTAAATTCTGGGGCAGGGATGGAAGGGAGCCCTGAAGGGTGCTGTGCTCTGACGAGCAGAAGAGTGGGTTAGATGCCATCATGTCTGTTAGGCATTATTTTATCAGCGATGGTTGGTCCATGTCACATGCTGAGGTCAGAAGGTGTACCCTGCATGGACTTTTGTTCTGTTATGTGTCGAGAGCTAATCCCTATCTCTACATCCTTATCAGAGTATCGCTTCCCATAAGCCCCAGTCCTGTTCAGTCACCTTTGACCTGTGGAGGGCAGGTGACTGAGAAGAAGACTGTCGTGTTACTAAGATAACAATGTGTGGAGCTGGATGAACACAGCAGGCCAAGCAGCATCAGAGGAGCAGGAAAGCTGATGTTTTGGGTCTGGACCCTTCTTCAGAAATGGCAGGAAAGCTGACAGCAGGCCAATGCAAATTCACGGCAAAAGTTTTCAAAGCTGTCAGAAATCACCCCAAAGGAGAAAAAAAATTCCTAAGTCCATGACCTGTCAGTCAAAAACCATTAACTTAGGCAAGGTAGCAGTAGGCAGATGTCAGAATTTCAAGGTGTGTATTTGTCAGCCAATCCCATGTCCCGGTGAAATCCACTATAATCTCATTTTACTCAACTTGGCATGAATCAAGCACACCATATCTTCTGTCTGAGCTAGATGATCAATCATGACTTACTGAATGGCAGAGCAGGCTTGAAGGGCTGAATGGCCTACTCCTGCTGCTATTTTCTGTGTTCCTATGTCTATGTTTCAGAGTTAAGGTCTGAGTTGCGAATTAGTTCTTCAGTTAGTGTTAATAAATGTTAGAGCCAGCAGGTTTGGGTCAGCTCCCAACACAAGGCAGGTCCTGATATTTCATCCTTCCATTTGCGGAGGAAACCACACACAACTCAGGCAGGTTAAAAAGCAGCTGAGCGAATCCCCATTAAAAGCAAGGCAATCATAAATTCCCTACATTAATCCTGAAATCACTGCTGTCACTTATACACTGGACTGATCGGGCTGGGGAAGTCCCTGATGACCCCGCAATAGTCTGATTGATGGACTTAAAGACTCCAGCCACAGTTCAATTTACAAGTTTTCAAGAAAAAAAACTACAGAAAATTACTTTGCCTACCATCTGGAAGATTTATCAGGAATTCATTACCTTAGTAAATTAGTGAGCAGTTTATTATTACAGTCAGATTTAATGAATCCATTTAATATATAGATTGTAGTGGTAACAATTCAAACCCAAATGAAAAAATATATTTGCCAGGTCTGTTTCATGGCACTTAAGGCATCATCGGTTGATTGAAATGATGATGTTACTTTTTGAGTGTCGAGGCTTGATCCAGATTAGGACTTTTTAAATAAATAAAAGCAAAATGCTGCGGATGCTGGAAATTTGAAATAAAGACAGAACATGCTGGGAAACAGGACTATCAGTGAAGAGAGATAAAGACACAATATTTTGAGTCCAGTATTACACATATATACTGGCATGGTGGCTCAGTGGTTAGCTTTGTTGTCTCAGCAACGGCAAATGATGATTCCTGGCTTGGTACAGTGGCTTCCCATTACAACCTCTTGGTTTGGTACAGCAGCTTCCCAATGAGGTGTGGCATGGTGCCTTCCTGGACTGGCACAGAGGTCTCCTGCAGTAGTCTCCCAGCATGGCTTGCCACTGGGGTGGCCAGGAAACAGGGCTTGGTCCGGCCTGGAGCTGGGGCTTGGTATGGCCTGGAGCCGGGGCTCGGTGTGGTCTGGTGCTGGGGCTCAGTGTGGTCTGGAGCCGGAGTTCGGTGCGGCCTGGAATCCGGAGCTTGGTGTGGCCTGGAGCCAGGGCACGGTGTGGCCTGGAGCCAGGGCTTGGTGCGGCCTGGAGCTGGAGTTCAGTGCAGCCTCGAATCCGGACCTCGGTGCGGCCTGGAACCGGGGCTTGGTGCGGACTGAAGGCTAGATGCCAGCATGGGTCTGCTGCACTGAACTTTATTTCTGTAATGCTAGACATTTTCTTTCTCTGTTGTCTAAGATCTTGTAACTGAAAGGAGCTGTGCCTAGGTACTTTTGTATCTACATTAGTGTTGTAATTCATCACTATATGCTCTGAGTACATGTGTAATTCAACCCGGCCTGACCTGAACCAAGGGTCAGGCATCTGTCTGCGTGGAGTTTGCACATTCTTTCCATGACTGTGTGGGTTTCCTCTGGAAAGTGGAAAGTCCAAAGATGTGCAGGTTGGGGTGGATTGGCCATGCTAAATTGCCCATAGTATCTCGAGATGTGGAGGGTATGGATTGACCAATGGAAATGCGGGGTTACAGGGATAAGGTGGTGGTGTGCGTCTGGGTAGGATGCTCTTTGAAGCATCAGTTCAGACTCAATGGGCCTAATGGCCTCTTGCCACACTGCAAGAATTCTGCGACTGCTCTGTAGGAGTCAGATCATACAAAAGGTGTTACTTCTGTTTTTCTCTCTCTGCAAATACTTCCAGACCTGCTGAGTTTCTCCACCATTTTCTGGTTTTTGTTTAAGATCCTTTCTAATCAGTTTGAATCCCGCCTCAAAAAGTTCTCCATTGCCTGTGAAGGTGCTAAGAAGACCAGCTTGTTATCAGGGTTTATGTAAAAGTTTTCAAAAATTGGTATGTGTTCCTAAAATATATATGAATAACCCACCTTCTCAAAGTTGCACCTCACCAACAGCACAGTGACGCTCAGGCTAAATCTATCATCAGTTGTCTCTCTCTTTATGAAGAAAGTGGTCCTATGTTTCTGTAGGACTACAACAAATTTTTCTTCCATTGAATAGCCATTGTGTGAAGATGAACTGCAGAGGCTATAAGGACATTTCATTGGACAGAGACCAAATAGATACTGCAGCTCGACATGGAAGTGTAGTGAAAAAGCAAATTTACAGCAGCCCGTAACCATTGAAATCTACCCCTCAGTTGTAAAAGCGCGAACTGTATTTTTGTCTAGCTTTAGTCTGAATGGTTTGGATTGTATAGCTATTAAAAAGCAATACATGGGTAATAATTCCCTTGCATTTTCAGCCACACGACACAAAAAATAAATAAACTGATGACTACAGACATTGCAGAACAGGAAAGACCTGAAAGTATCTAAGTCAGCTAGTCAAAAAAATAAGGAGATACTGCGCAAATAAACCCTGGTCAATTTACATTAAGAAACCCAAACTGCCTGTGATGCCTCAATGAAATATACATGAACGCTGTGGTCAGATTGTATTTAGAATATTGTGAGCAGTTTTGGGCCCCATATCTATAAGGAATGTGCTGACATTGGAGGGAGTCCAGAGGAAGTTTACAAGAATGATCTCGGGATGAAAGGCTTGTCACATAAGGACCAATTGAGGACTTTGGAATTTCTGGAATTTAGAAGAATGAGGGAGATCTGATTGAAACTTATGGAATACAGACAGCCTGGGTAGTTTGGACATGAAGATGATGTTTCCACTAGTAAAATAGACTCAGGCCTGAGATCGGACCCTCAAAGTGAAGAGATGACCCTTTGGAACTGTGATGAGGAGGAATTTCCTCGGCCAGAGGGTGGTGAATCCATGGAACTCATTGTCAGAGAAGGCTGTGGAAATTAGTCATTGAGTGTCTTTAAGATAGATATAGATATGTTCTTGGTTAATAAGGGATTCAATAGTTATGGGGAGAAGGCAGGAGAATGGGTTTGAAAAACTTCTGAGCCATGATTGAATGGTAGAGCAGACTCAGTGGGCTGAATGGCCAAATAATGTTCCGATATCTTATGTACATTGGCCTAAGGGATCTCCTAGAGGGTCTTCGGTTGTCCTATCACTGAAAGTAGCAGACAAACTATTCACTAACAGAAGTGACAGATACTCTGCTGTGAACTATAGTCATCTGAGATGAACACTGGTCAGGCTGCAGGTGATTGACATTCTCTCATAGTTTCCCTTTACAAATGAGGTAGATGAAGAACCCTCAATATTTCAGCTCAAAGTGATCCTTGGCTGCTCGGCCAACAGTAAAGCATTTGGCAAGGATGGAATCCCTGTCGACCTGCTCAAACATGGAATGTCCCATTCTATTGGCACATATTTATGACCTTTCTTTGTTGAAAGGAAGCAGATATAAAGGGGATTTATGGCATGGACTTTTTTCATCCAGAGGATGGTAGGACCCTGGAATCCATGGTCTGGGAGTGTAGTTGAGGCAGGAAATCTAAAAACCTTTAAAAAGTACTTGGATGAGCACTCAAACTGTGGTAGTATTTGAGGCTATGGTCCAAGTCTGGGAAAGTGGGATGAATGTCCATAGGTCAGCGTGGACTCGATGGGCTGAAGAACCTCTTCTGTCAGTCTCTCTGGCCTTCTCCTTCACTGCTAGACCCTAGGTTCCATTCCACATGAATGCATGATGCAGTATCCTCAAACTGTGCAAAGTCATGTGTAACAGAAGAGACTGTAACAATTACATAGACGCCTCATGCCTCAGTATCACAGGGTGGGACTTCGTTAGGGCCATACTTAATAGAGTTCATCCAGCTACAGACCAGGTGTAGCAGGCACATGCTCGTTTCTGTGCCAGAAGACCTACTGTGGATATTGTCTTCAAAAGCTAGCTAGGAACAAACTATAGGAAACAAGGTTTATCTTATTTTCCAAGATGTCATGGAGCCATCAGTGGGGCAGGACACAAGAAGAGTTTAGTGGAAAATTGACTGTCTGTTTAGCAAAGTCTGTTCTGCGCACAACACCCAATGCACTGTGAGATAGTAAGAACTGCCAATGCTGGAGTCAGAAATAACATGGTGTGCGGAGCTGCAGGAAGTCAGCAGGCCAGGCGGCATCAGGGGAGCAGGAAGAAGAGCCCTGACCTGAAACATCAGCTTTCCTGCTCCTCTGATGCTGCCTGGCCTGATGTGTTTCTCCAGCTCCGCACTGTGTCATATACAATGCAATGTGCTGTTTGCTGGCTACATATTTGATAGTTCCAGGTGAAGAATAGGCTGAAATGGGGTCTGTGCCAGTACCCACTTTGTTTGGCATCTTCCTCTCCTGATATTTTCCTTCCCTGCAGATTTTGAAGGAATCGGCTTGCACACTAGGTCCAACAGCAAACACTAAAATCGATCAAGATGGAAAACGAAGCTGTAAACACATTGTATTATGATCAGAGGCCTTCTTCAATGTTGATAGTGCTGCAATACACATCCACAGAGAAACCTAACCACAAAGATTCATGCATTTTCTCTCTCACGCGTGTAACTTTTGCCCTGGGCCAGAAGCACTAAATACAATGCTTATCATGGATCACTATCTCCACTCAAATCCACTCAATGCAATTTCACTGGAAGGGATAAGGAGATTCTAGTACCTCAGGTTCACAGCAACAGACAATCTGTTTCTTGCAGCAGAGTTGAAGCCAAAACACCAATGCTCAAATAAAGATAAAAGAATGCAGGTGTTGGAAATCTGAAACAAACACACACAATGCTGGAGAAACTCAGCAGGTCTGGAAGCAGTAGGAACTACAGATGCAGTAGAATTTGAGATAACAAGGTGTAGAGCTGGATGAACACAGCAGGCCAAGCAGCATCAGAGGAGCAAGAAGACTGATGTTTCAGGCCTACACCCTTCTTCACGAGGCCCTTCGCTTTCTGAAGAAGTGTCTAGGCCTGAAACATCAGCCTTCCTGCTCCTCTGATGCTGCTTGGCCTGCTGTGTTCATCCAGCTCTACACCTTGTTATGTCAGATCTGGAACCATCTGTGGAGAGAGATGTAGGTTTCACATTTTGTGTCTGGTACAACTTCATAGAGTCTCAGAAAAAGAGTCATACCAGTCTCAAAACATCAACTCTGTTTCTCAGGACTTAGAACTCCTACTGCGCTGAAACAGGCCATTCAGCCCATCAAGTCTGCACTGACCACCCAAAGAACATCTCACCAAGACCCACCCACTATCCGTGGGACCACAATAGCCCACAATTTCAGTTAAGCGTATCCCGTGGTTCAACATAAAATTCATCCATCTTACCAATTCCTTCCAGCATGTTAACAAGGCAAGTCCTGTTTCCTGCTTAATCTTTTTATTAAATGAGAATGTATTTATCTTGACATAAAAACACAAAGATCCAAAAGACAGTACTATTCCTGTCATCTTCCTCTGAGGTGGCTCAGCACCCTGTATGCCTTTTGGTAAATACAATGAGTGCAAATGGACAATTTACTCAAGGTTTTAAATTGTAATGGATGAAAAAGCTCAGTAAATGCATGAAGATTCCAGTTTCTTTTTATATTCAGTCGTAGGATGTGGTGAGTGGCTTGGAGAGAAACCTGCAGGGGATGGTGTTCCCATGTATCTGTTGTCCGTATCTTTCTGGCTGGAAGTGGTCATGATTTTGGAAGGTGACTGTTGATGAATTTCTGCAGTGCAACTGGTAGACTGTACACACTGCTGCTACTGAGCATCAGGGGTTCTTTACCCTACGGACACCAAACATATGAGAAAAAATTAGGATAACAAAGTGTGAAGCTGGATGAACACAGCAGGCCAAGCAGCATCTCAGGAGCACAAAAGCTGATGTTTCGGGCCTAGACTCTTCATCAGAGAGGGTCTAGGCCTGAAACGTCAGCTTTTGTGCTCCTGAGATGCTGCTTGGCCTGCTGTGTCCATCCAGCTTCACACTTTGTTATCTTGGATTCTCCAGCATCTGCAGTTCCCATTATCGCATCATATGAGGAAAAATTACCTTCAGGGCAACAACAGTTGAGAGCCCAACTGTAAAATACAGTGCTGTGAGACAACAGCACCCATTCCGACTGCATCTCCACAACCGCACCTCCACAATCCCACCCACTGTAGGCCTGACAAAACTGTTCAAAGACCCCAAGGACACACTGAGTACAGGAAATCCATCAACCCCTTACCTTCCTTCAATACTAACTGAGAGGGCCATACTGGACTTCATTGTTTCTACACTGTCACTGGGTCAACACCCTGGAATTCCACTGTCAGTTTCAAAGCATATTTCATTTCTCGCCTTGAGGACCATTTGCCAGCCATGAAAATTCATTTATCAGTCAGTAAGTCTTTTTTTGAAAACAAATAAAGTCACATTAGCCATCACAAGCTAGTTAAAAATATGATTAATTGGGAATCAGGTTACCATAAATCATAACTTATATACATAAGATTAGTTGTTGAGGAACAAAGGCTAATTGCGATAATTGAAAATCTATTAGCTTAGAACTAATTATCTACATTAGGGTATTTATGAACTATTTTTATATTGTGCCTTATGCATTTTGGACAACTTTCTCACTTCATCTACAAATTAATCACCTGTTACATAAGACATAGCTGCAGATGTAGGCCATTTGGCCCAACAATCTGTACTGCCATTTAATGAGAGCATAACTGATCTGATCATCTTTAACTCCACTTTCTCACCTCTTCCTCATAATCCTTGATTCTGTTACTGATTAAAAATCTATCTCAGCCTTGAACATACCTAATGACCCAACCTTGACAGTCCTCTGTGGTAGTGAATTTACAGATTCACTGCTCTCTGAGAGAAGAAATTCCTCCCCATTTTTGCCTTAAATGTGTGGCCTTTTATTCTGAGATTATTTCCTCCTGTCACTGGAGTCTCACACAAGTTTGCACATCTACCCTGTCAGCTCCCAAAGAAGTTTATACCTTTCAATAAGATCACTTCTTCATTCTTCGAAATTCCAGTGAGTACAGGCCCAATCTATTCAACCTCTCCTCATACAACAGCTCTCCACTTTTGGGGCCAACCTAGTGAACCTTCTCTGGATCCCAAGATGAGTATTTCTATTTCTGCCATTATGGAAGAAAAAATAATGGGGATCAAAACAAAAAATGGAAATAAAGCAATGGTGACAAATAGTTTGGATCTAAAATGGGTTTTAAGGAGAATTTCAACAGAAGTGGGAGTTAGAGAAGTTCACAAAGGGAATTTCAGAATCTGTAGGTGAATTATTGAATTAAAGATAAAGGACAAAGGCTTGGTTTCTATTCAGTGTCTTTTTTCTTCAAAATAAATCACTGACACAGGGTATTTAATGCGTGTGACGTTTAAGTGGTGCCATATTTACAAGACAGGGCAAAATTATTTGAAAGGTAAAAAGAAGTGTGTATTTAAAAGGGAAGGGAGCGAGGAGAGTGTAAAGCTCATTTCAGGAGAAGACCAGCATAGCTAGACAGACAGAATGGCCTGCTCCTGCTCCATAATATTCTGTCATTCAGGCTGTATATTTTCGCACTGTGCTTATCTCCAGCTTGCCAAATAGTCTGCAGTTCTTTACTTTGTGTTTATTAGCTACATTTCAAATGCTCAATGACAGTTATAGCCATGCATCCTTTAATTGGATTACTAAAATTTGCTTAATTTTTTTGTCATATTAAAAGTTTGACACAGCCTACATCAACCCTAATGAATTAACACCTACAACATAGATTTTGTCCAAGCAGCAGTTTCATTGCTGATATGTTAATAACATTGATCTATTTACATATATTGCAAATGAGACTTTGGAAATTTACAACAAAGGCATTAATTGATTGCTCTGCGGAATGCTACATCTATTTAATAAGTCCTATCTGTCTAAATCAATCTCTAAGGCTTCCAAAACCATGGGGATAGGAAAAGGACTATTTTTCAACTTGGAAGTTCATTGCCCTCAATGCAATGAGGCAATATGTCATCCAGGTCTGCTTTTGGAAGCTGGGATGGAGCTAAACAAGAAAGCCCAATGCCAGCCTAAAATTGCACCTCAGACCTTGTGAAAGACCTGCCCATTCCAAAAAAGATGTTTTAACATCAACCGTCAGATGAGAGCTTGAAAGGTGTACACCGGATTAGGAGAAGCATGGTTTTATGATTAGGATTTTGGGGAGAGACAACATCTCATGGGAAAAGGGAATTGCAAGCAGCAGGAATGCTCCGGAGGAAGCAAGCATCTTGCTTCCCCATGAAAGTGAATGGAAATCTGGCTTTATCCTTAGATGGAGCTGCTTTCAGAAAAATTTCCTTGGAGTAGTCTTGTATCGGTGCTCCAACCTTCTCCGAGGACTCTAAAATATGATTTAGCCTCTCACTAGTGTTTGTAAGCGGCCAAATGCAGATTTCAGGAAACTGTGAGATGTCTGAAAATCATCCCAGAAAGAGAAAAGGGATATAACCTGTTTTGAAATTTGCCACCCATGACCCTTCTTTGTCTCTGGGAAACTAATGTAACAATAGCCACTTTGTTGTTATATTGCTAATGCTAACATTGGCTTCATCAAACAGATTGCTTCGGAATCTGAGAAAAGAAATTTCTCTCAATTACTGTCTTACTCTAAGTTTATACCCTCTGGTCCTCTGAACCTCTGAAAGTCAGTTCTGAAAATGGGTCAGTGGGCCCAAACGTTAACTCTGATTTCTCTCTACAAACGCTGCCAAACCTGTTGTGTTTTCCAGCAATTTCTGTTTTTATTCCTGACTTCCAGCATCTGCAGTTCTTTCGGTTTTGCTTAGGATTCTTTTATGTTTCAATTAGGACCATATCCCTTTTATCTTTTAGGTTCACCTTCAAACTCACATGTTAGATTCAAGCTATTGGCCACTACGGCTAATTTCTCCTTCATTCACTTCCCTGTTTATTTTTTGTTTTCCCCGTGTGATTCTCTTTGTGGAGTTTTCCCTCTCTTAGAAACACTGTATATAAATGCAGATAGTTGTTCTTAAACTGGCAAAGCTGAGGGAAGTAGAATGAAACATAGAGATTTAAATAACCAAACACCATGAATGGAAAGTTTTGCTATGTCTTAGACTGTAAGACCATAAGACATTGGAACAGAAATTAGGCCTTTCGGCCCATCGAGCCTGCTCTGCCATTCAATCATGGCTGACAAATTTTTCAACTCCCCCTCTCCCACTTTCTCCTCGAAGCCTTTGGTTGCCTTGACAATCAAGAACTTCTCTATCTCTGCATACTCTACAGTTTAGCTCAACTAAACATTAAGCATTCATAGCGAATGAAGCAGTTTAGAAGATTGTGAAACCAGCATTTTACAAGTGCATCATAATTGACCAAATTACCGTTGCTTCTGACATTCAAATTGTGCTTTGCAAATTGAATAGCAAGAAAATGGCTACCGGCTTCCATTTTAATTTTAGGGCACTTAAATCTGGAGCAAAGAATAAGAAAGATCATGACTACATAAAAGCAAAGTATATTCTTCCATTTAATCTCACTTTCTCCTGACCTGGAAGATAGGAGTTTGCTGAATTACTTTGATCCTCTTCCTTTCCCAGCACTGTGTTCCTACCTGATTAGCCTTCTTTCCATCAAACAGCTTTTGCCTCCAAGTGAGAACCCTTCTCTGCAATGCAGATTAAATGAGTGAGCAATGATCTGGCTAATTCTGTATAATCTTTTGATTGAAATGCAATCGTGTGCAAATGTATATCCTCGTCTGCAAGAGCCATGTGAATTCCACCATGAGGTACACACACCCTGCAGGCAAACATCTCAATCTTCACTTCAGTAAATGTCCCACATTAAACACACTGCTGTGTTGTACGCTCAACACACAGTATCAGAAATGGTCAGTCTCCAGAACCGAAATGAAAAAGCAGATCTCCAGTACTGTGTGCTGCCACTGATGAAGATAAAATGAAGATCAGAGTGAATACACCAATGAGAAAAAAAAACATGATTGCAGCTTTTCAGCTACCAGCTCTGGTTCAAAATCAATGCAAATAAAAGTGGAAATACATTTGTGAACAAAACTATGTAACAGTTTCAGGCTTTTTGAGCAAACCGGAACAAATCTGAGCCATTAAACTGTTACCACTGTTGGGAAGAGACTAATCCAAAATAATATTCTACTCTAAATGTCTCTGAAGAGCAGAAAAAGCACACAGAAGAAATTTTGAAAGGTTTTAACATGCACTTTGATCTATGAATGTTATATATGAACGGTGCTTGTTCAATATTTGGAAACAAAGTGAAAGGACTCCACTGATAGATATATAATGTAATTAACCTATAATGATTGTAATGAAGTTAGCTTAGCGGACCACACAGAATATAAATTCACTGATTGGGGCTATTAATTTGGTCCAATCAGAGAGCCCTAGCTGACAGATATAAACAGTAGTGTCAGAGGCTATGCTCACTCTGAGAGCTGGCTCTGAGGGAGCTGGATCAGTGTCAATGACTTGCCTGGTGGAAATAATAGAACACAGCACAGGAACAGGCCCTTTGACCCTCCCAGCTTGTGCCAATCCAGATCCTCTATCCAATCCTGTCACCTATTTTCTGAGGATCTGTATCCCTCTGCTCCCTGCCCATTCATGTACCTGTCCAGATACATCTTAAATGACACTATCATGCCCACCTCTACCACCTTTCTAGCAACACGTTCCAGGCACCCACCACCATCTGCGTAACTTTCTGCACATATCTCCCTTAAACTTTTCCCCTCGCACCTTGAAATTGTGACTCTGAGTAATTGAGTCCCCCACTCTGGGAAAAAGCTCCTTGCTATCCACCTTGCCTATACCCCTCATGATTTTGAGGACCTCAATCAGGTTCCCCCCCCCATCAACCTCCGTCTTTCTAATGAAAATAATCCTAATCTACTCAACCTTTCTTCATAGCTAGCACCCTCTGTACCAGGCAACATCCTGGTGAACCTGCACCCTCTCCAAAGCATCCACATCCTTTTGGTAATGTGGTGACCAGAACTATATACAGTATTCCAAATGTGGTCGAACCAAAGCCCCATACAACTGTAACATGACCTGCCAACTCTTGAACTCAATACCTCGTATGATGAATGAAAGCATGCCGTATGCTGCCTTGGCCATTCTATCCACCTGTGTTGCCACTTTCAGGGTACAATGGACCTGAACATCCACATCTCTCTGTGCATCAGTTTTCCACAGGGGTTTTCCATTTACCACATAGTTTGCTCTTGAATTGGATCTTCCAAACTGCATCACCTCACATTTTCCTGGATTGAACTCCATCTGCCATTTCTCCACGCAATCCTCCAATCTATCTATATTCTGCTGCATTCACTGACAGTCCCCTTCACTGTCTGCTACTCCACCAATCTTAGTGTCATCTGCAAACTTGCTGATCAGACCATCTACACCTTCCTCCAGATCATTTACATATATCACAAACAACAGTGTCCCAGCACAGATCCCTGTGGAACACCACTGGTCACAGGTCTCCAATTTGAGAAACCCCCTTCTACTACTACCCTCTGTCTCCTGTTGCCCAGCCAGTTTTTTATCCATCTAGCTAGCACACCCTGGACCCCATGTGACTTCACTTTCTCCATCAGCCTGCCATGGGGAACCTTATCAAACGCCTTATTGAAGTCCATGTATATGACATCTACAGCCTTTCCCTCATCAATCAACTTTGTCATGTCTTCAAAGAATTCTATTAAGTTGGTAAGACATGACCTTCCCTGTACAAAACCATGTTGCCTATCACTGATAAACCCATTTTCTTCCAAATGGGAATAGATCCTATCCCTTAGTATCTTCTCCAGTAGCTTCCCTACCACTGACATCAGGCTCACCGGTCAATAATTACCTGGATTATCCTTGCTGCCCTTCGTAAACAAGGGGACAACACTTGCAATTCTCCAGTCCTCTGGGGCCTCACCCGTGCTCAATGATGCTGCAAAGATATCTGTTAAGGCCCCAGCTATTTCCTCTTTAGCATCCCTCAGGAACCTGGGATGGATCCCATCCGGACCTGGGAACTTGTCCAGCCTAATGTCTTTTAGAATGCCCAACACTTCCCCCGTCCTTATGCTGACTTAACCGAGAGTAATCAAACATCAAGCCCTAACCTCAACATCCATCATGTCCATCTCCTCAGTAAATACTGATGCAAAGTACTCATTGAGAATCTCACTCATTTTCTCTGACTCCTCACAGAACTTCCAACCTGTGTCCTTGAGTTGGCAAGCCCTTTCTCTAGTTACCCTCATGCTCCTTATGTATGAATAAAAGGCAAAATGAGTGACTTGGGAACAGGATACTGACCTCTGTGGAGTTATTTCTTAATTCGGTTTACAGAAAACTATGAATTTGCAAATCAAGGATGAGCTTATTTAAGACAGGCTTTTGCTGGCAATAATAAAAAATAATCCAAACCTGAAGGCACTTCAATAAAAGCTAAATGCTGCAGGATCTGAAAGAAACACAGAAAATGCTTGAGAAATTCAGTAGGTCTGGCAGCAGCTGTGGAGAGAGCTACAGAGTTAATGCTATGCATTCAGTCTGATTCTTCCTCAGAACACCTACTGAGAGAAGAGATCCTGAGAGTCAGGACTGCAACTGACTTTTGCAGAAGTGCTGAGGTCATGAATCAACTGGAAGTGTATATTCATGGCAGGGTCTACATTGACTGATATTTCAAGCACCAGGACAGAGCAATTGCAGGCAAAGGGCAGGAGTATATAGCTGAAGAGAAACATAACAAATTGGTGCAGATGACCACTGGAGAGATTGTGACTGTAGTTTCCGACAAACCACGACATATAACAGGTTGGTTTAGTCAAATCACAAGAACAGAAATTGCTGGACAAGCTCATCAGGTCTGGTAGCATCTGTGAAGAAAAATCTGCGTTCATGTTTCGGTCAATCTGTTAAGTGATTTCTCTTCACAGATGCTGCCAGACCTGCCGCGCTTTTCCAGCAATTTCTGTTTTTGTTTCTGATTTACAGCATCTACAATTCCTCTGGATTTTATTTTAGTTCAATCAAGTTGTTTGGTAAGAAATGATTTGTGACTCTTGGAATGAACATTGCTAAAGCAGACTATCACGTCAACATTAAATGTCAGAGACTCACTGGTGCGTCATTCAAAATCTTGACCATCTCAAATTTGAGCAAAGTGGCTGGACATGGCAATTCAAAAATGATGCCATTGAAAATAATGTGAAGGCTATACACTGTGCCCATGCTGAAAGGGGAGATTACTCTGCGAGCCTATTACAATAACATGAACAAAGATCTGGAGATGGAGGGGATGGGGAATAGCAATAATGCCTTTCAGCTCAGGTGGAACAAGTCTGGAGTCATAGTCGTTGAATCAGACGGGATGGAAATGGGTCCTTCTGCCCCACTCATCCATGCCGAATAGGCATCCTAAACTGCAATAATCCCATTGTCTGCAATTGGCTCATTTCCCTCCAAATCTTCCTGTTCGTGTGCCTTTCCAAATGTGTTTTAAGTGTTAAAATAACCTTGGAAACTAGGGCTGTGCATAGACTCAGAAAATACAGATAAAGTCCTGAAGAGATTTCATTACCCTCTGCAACCATCAAAGGAGTTTCACAACAACTTGCAAAAGCAAAAATCTTCACCATCCATTACATAAAGGATAGTCCAAAACATCAGCCTTCCTGCTCTTCTGATGCTGCTTGGCCTGCTGAGTTCATCCAACTCTACACCTTGTTATCTCAGCTTTCTAAGTAGACTATGGGAGGCTCTGAGGGAGGTACCAATGGTTGTGCATGCCAGTTAATATTTGCACTTCTCTATAAGAATATCAAGGCAGTCAACATGAAACAGTTGATGATCTTCCTGCAGTAGAAGCCACAGAGGATGATCTGCTAGTTTATGGATACAGAGACACCACAGAAGAAACCATCTCTGACCACAATCAGAATCTGGTACAGCTGCTTGGCAGAGCTCACTGGGTGAGCCTGGCATTGCACAAGAAGATATTACAATTAAAGATGCTTGAAGTCACATACGTAGGTAAAAGGATGGCCAAAGGCTAACAAGGACAGTCCTGTTGTTGTGGAGCATACTGGCCATGAAGACTGCAGAATGCTTAAAATCACATTGCAGCTGCTACAGCATTCCTACCACTTCATGAGTGGCAATGAACCTTGGAGAAAATCAGGCACTTCATGGAAAATTGGGAAATTCAACACAGCGAATCTTCCCCATATTCTCCCCAGCAAATGGAAAGACTAAGGTGAAATTGAGAATTGCCAAAGGAATCATAAAGAAATTGAACAAATTCTGCTGGGGTGGATGTAAAGCAGTCCTTGATTGAAGAAGCACAGCTACTGAAGGCATGGAAAATAGATCATGTACTGATGACAAAAGGTCTTTGACTTGGCTCCAAAAAAGTGACAGCTTATAGCATTGATGCAAAACGAACTGATGGAAAAGCTGTGCAACAATTGTTGGATTTGTAAAACATTTGGTAAAATTCTTACCCAATTTGTTGTTGGAATCTGAAGAATACCCTAACTCATGGCTGAGTAATATCCGGGCACAGAACAACCAGCAGCATTCACTAAAATCCAACAGCTAAAATGCTAAAATACAACAGCATTTGTGACTTAGTCACTCTGCAGTGCAATGCCTGCACAATAGGACTGGAGGCAACACTAGTGCAACAAGAACAACATTTGTGCCCAGGGAAATAACACAAAAAGTAAGATGTTATGATCAGATTGAGAAAGGGTGCCTAGCCATTGTTTTTGCATCTCATTTGGAAGAGATAAAGTAACAGTCGGTTTGACCACAAGCTACTTCAAAGCATTTCCCTCAAGCTCTACTGTCCACTCAAAGCATCTGCAGAGAATGTTACTCCATTTACAAAGATATCATCTCAACGTGACATACAAGTAAGGGAAGCACATTGAATGTTGTGGAAAGACTGGCAAGAGCAGCACTCCTGATAAAGAATATGGAGGACTCTAAAGCGGAGTGTGAAATCTTCCAACTTCAGTGGGGAGCATCAACTCATCATGCTCTGGAAGATATCAGCCCTGTAGAGGCACTACATATAACAAACAACCACCTTGCTCAAATCAAATGATCACTGGATGTGAAATTACAATGGTAACAAGAACAAGAACATAGAACAAGAAATGATGATAACGAATGTCCAGAGAGGAACAAGGAAAATCCTGTTCTGTAAGAGCACACTGGGCATGCAGTGATGAATTGACAGCCTGAGATGGAGTTTGTAGAAAGGAAATTGAGTAACTATCCCAAAGGAACTGCTTATCTTGCCGCAATAGACTATTATTTTAACCAGCTGATTTCCAGCGAACTTGAATGACTACTGGTGAGACTGTAGAGTGCTTAAAAGCACATTCCAGCTGTTATAGCATTCCCAGCACTTCATAAGTGACAATGGCCCTCAGAGAAAATCAGTCAATTTATGGAAGATTGGGAAATTCAACACCAGCAAATCCTCTCCATACTCTCCCTAGCAAATGGAAAGGCTGAGGCAACATTGAGAATTGCCAAAGGAATTATAAAGAGATTCAGCAAATTCTGCTGGGATGGACATAAAGTATCCTTGAATGAAGAAGCGCAGCTATTGAAGGCATGGAAAATAGTCCAGGACAAAGACTAATGCCTTGCTGCTCACAAACTGCTCTTTCACTTGCAAAAAGCTACTGAAGCCAAACTAAAAAAGCTGTGAATGAAAAGAAGAAAAAAAATCAAGGTGAGATGGTGGAAGGCCAGAGTTGACTATTACTGCCAGACTTGATTACTGGTAAGTCAGTCAATGTACAAATGTCCCATGTGGCACCTTGACCACATATGATGGAAGTGAACCATTATGACCACAGGCACATATTCTCTACTGCAGGAGCTGATCCTCAAGCATGGATGGCTGGCCAGGAGAGGTGAATGTAACACCTACATAGGCCACATATCTGCCACCAGATCCAGTAACTCGGCAAATAAAACGGAACAACATGGCTACCAAAGCAACAACAAATTACACAGCACACTGCCAAGCAACATTATCTACCAGATTTTTCCTGTCGTGGATACTGTGAGATATTCAGCAAAACACATAAGCGATCCAACTGCTTTTTGTGTTCTTCTCTGAGCCAGATCCTGATTCAAGTTTTATTTGAAACTCTTGATCTGTTTTCTGAGGAAATATAGTTGAAATTGTTTCTCTTTGAAAGCTCTGCTTTCATTACAGATGAAGCCTGCAAGAATATAATAATCAGTTGACTTTAGCCTTTCCCTTGTTTATATCCACTTAACATCATATGTTTCAGAACTAAATATTTCAGATATTGAAAGAAGTTAATACGCATGTTTCTGTCAACACAGTTAAATGCTCAGTTTCAAGCAACAAGTAACTCCAGTGACAGTTCTATAAGTTAAAGCAATGTTTTAGTTGTGTCTGTCAAAATCCCTACCAATCTTATGGTGTAACCTAAGCACAGGTAACCTGGGCCATTAGTTGCTGTAATTCAGGTACAAATACTACACAGTTGCTTCATGGTCATAACCTACAAACTGCCTTCTCCAAGGTTGCAAAGGGATACCTCACTTTACAATGGGGAAAGGTAACTTTCACTTGTTCAAAGCACGGAGACTTCACTGAAAATTGATATAGTATTCAGAACCTGTCCTCCAATACCTGGTCAACAGAGATATCCAGAGGACAGTCTGTATCCAAGATTCAAATGACAGAATGGATTCATTGTTGCTGTCACAACAGAGCCAAGCCATTCCGAACCAGTAAAAAGAATTCAGACAGACGTCAGCATTCTTGGACGTCCATTCTTTCATCATTGGCCTTCTTGTCTGAATTTTGTTCCATGCTAACCACAGGTGACATATTGACAAGTTATCCCATTATATTCCAAATCATTTGTACATCAGTTCTGTTGCCTCTTCAAATTTCAAGAAAGACTTGTTTTACAGGTAAGAGCTGGAAATTTTAAGTCAGATACATAACAAGTATGTAAGTATGTGAAGTAGTAACAGACTCAAAATATGGACCAGTTTCCTTTGTTTTCAGTTTGACCTAGGTTCAGAGCTTGGCCAATATTTTTTGATCTATCTTTCAAATTCTAGCAAAGATTGCTAGAATGAGTTGTCCTTCATTTTCACTTGAAATATTGTCTTTATGTTCATTAAGTGTGTTTGAATTACTTTATAATAGACTTATCATTTTTCACATTATAAATGGGACAGGACCTATAACCCAGACAATGCAACAAAGATCAGTTCGCATGTGTACTGTTACATTTATGGTCGCTGATGAAATGAAGTTCAGAGATGATTCAGAAAGTTGTATGTGAAATGCACCTAAAGTCTGTCAGCCCTGTTGAGACAATTCAATAAGCATTCACTTGAAAGATCTGCTTTCATTACAGATTAAGCCTGTGAGAATATAATAATCAGCTGGCCTTAGCCTTTGTGATAAAATCAGAAAAAATTGTGATAAAATCACATTTTATTATCTTGGATTCTCCAGCATCTGCAGTTCCCATTATCACTGACATCTCCCACCCCAACCTTCAGTTCACCTGGGCCATCTCAAGCACATCCCTTACCTTCCTGGATCTCTCAGTCTCCATCTCAGGCAACCAGCTTGTAACTGATGTCCATTTCAAGCCCACCAACTCCCACAGCTACCTAGAATACACCTCCTCCCAACCACCCTCCTGCAAAAATTCCATCCCCTATTCCCAATTCCTCCGCCTCCGCCGCATCTGCTCCCACGATGAGGCATTCCACTCCCGCACATCCCAGATGTCCAAGTTCTTCAAGGACCGCAACTTTCCCCCCACAGTGGTCGAGAACGCCCTTGACCGCGTCTCCCGCATTTCCCGCAACACATCCCTCACACCCCGCCCCCGCCACAACCGCCCAAAGAGGATCCCCCTCGTTCTCACACACCACCCCACCATCCTCCGGATACAACGCATCATCCTCCGACACTTCCGCCATCTACAATCCGACCCCACCACCCAAGACATTTTACCATCCCCACCCTTGTCTGCTTTCCAGAGAGACCACTCTCTCCGTGACTCCCTTGTTCGCTCCACACTGCCCTCCAACCCCACCACACCCGGCACCTTCCCCTGCAACCACAGGAAATGCTACACTTGCCCCCACACCTCCTCCCTCACCCCCATCCCAGGCCCCAAGATGACTTTCCATATTAAGCAGAGGTTCACCTGCACATCTACCAATGTGGTATACTGTACCCACTGTACCCGGTGTGGCTCCTCTACATTGGGGAAACCAAGCGGAGGCTTGGAGACCGCTTTGCAGAACACCTCCGCTCAGTTCGCAACAAACAACTGCACCTCCCAGTCGCAAACCATTTCCACTCCCCCTCCCATTCTTTAGATGACATGTCCATCATGGGCCTCCTGCAGTGCCACAATGATGCCACCCGAAGGTTGCAGGAACAGCAACTCATATTCCGCCTGGGAACCCTGCAGCCCAATGGTATCAATGTGGACTTCACCAGTTTCAAAATCTCCCCTTCCCCAACTGCATCCCTAAACCAGCCCAGTTCGTCCCCTCCCCCCACTGCACCACACAGCCAGCCCAGCTCTTCCCCTCCACCCACTGCATCCCAAAACCAGTCCAACCTGTCTCTGCCTCCCTAACCTGTTCTTCCTCTCACCCATCCCTTCCTCCCTCCCCAAGCTGCACCTCCATCTACCTACTAACCTCATCCCACCTCCTTGACCTGTCCGTCTTCCCTGGACTGACCTATCCCCTCCCTACCTCCCCACCTACTCTCCTCTGCACCTATCTTCTTTTCTCTCCATCTTCGGTCTGCCTCCCCCTCTCTCCCTATTTATTCCAGAACCCTCACCCCATTCCCCTCTCTGATGAAGGGTCTAGGCCCGAAATGTCAGCTTTTGTGCTCCTGAGATGCTGCTGGGCCTGCTGTGTTCATCCAGCTTCATACGTTATTATCTTGGATTCTCCAGCAACTGCAGTTCCCATTATCACTGGCCTTAGCCTTTCCCTTGTCTATATCCTCTTATTGTCATGTGTTTCACAACTAAATATTTCAGATATTGAAAGAAGCTAACACGCATATTATTGTCAACACAGTTAAATGTTCAGTGTCGAGCAACAAGTAACTTCAGCGTCAGTTCTATAAGTTAAAGCAATGCTTTAGTTGGGTCTGTCAAAATCTATACCAATCTTAAGGTGTAACCTGAGCACAGGTAACCTGGGTCATTAGTTGCTGTAATTCAGGTACAAATACTACAGTTGCCTATCCAACAGAGATTGATTGTAAGTTTCAACCACATGAAGCAGCTTAATATGCTGCTAATGGCTGGTAATCCTCTGTGAAAAGGTCAAAGTCCTGAATCTTCTTGACTGTTGCATAGAACAATTTTGGTAACATTCCTGTTTGCGTTTCCCTCATTTCCTGAAAGACGTTTTGTTCAAAGAAATTGAGCAGATACAAATATGTCAACACTCTCCCCCAGTACTGCTTCATGTAAGTGGGAACTTGTAGCCTGGGCGGCCTGGTGGCTCGGTAGTGAGCACTGCTGCCTCACTGGGCCAGGCAACTGTCCGTGTGGAATTTGCACATTCTCTCCGTGGGTTTCTTCTGGGTGCTCCAGTTTCTTCCCACAGTCCAAAGATGTGCAGGCTAGGTGGATTGGCCATAGTATTCAGGGGTGGGCAGTCTTATGGTCTTATAGGGAAGTGGTGTTGAAATGCCCATCAGCCATGATTTAAATGGCAGAGTGGACTTGATGGGCCGAATGGCCTTACTTCCACTCCTATGTCTGATGGTCTTATGGTCTTGGGAGGGGGGGGGGGCGCAGAGCGGTTAGCCATGGTAAATGTGAGCTTATGGGGTTAGGGTGGGGGTGTGGGTCTGGGTGGGATGTTCTCCTGAGGGTCTGTGTGGACTCTATGGTTCTTAACCTGTGAATTTAGACAGATAAGTGTCAGCCACTGTTTGTTTGTGATGGGTGTCACAGGGATGGGATCAGTCTTAAACTTGCAGAGATCTCACACCTTCACATGCTGTTAGTGACAATGGGATCGAGCTCTGAAGGATCATGCTGTGTCTGTCTTGTTTCAAGTCCTACCTGCTCCAAAGGTGTGTCATGACATCTCTGAACAGACTGATCAGAAAATCCCTTCATCCTGGACACTGGAGTTGATTTTCATTTGGCTGGGGAGCTGAGATCGGAGGTGGGTGGGACTGTAATTTTGTGCTTATGAACAGCTTGTCAGCTTTCTAACATGGCCCCTTGAGTATTTAATCAGGTGCACAGCATTCCAAATGACATTGAGACAGTGACAGATGTTTGGAACCCTTTTTCACCAATGCATGCAGGTTCAGATGTTAATTTTAAAACTGAGATGGATAAATTTTTGTTAAGGAATGGTATTTTGGGATATGGCCCAAGGGCTGAAATATAGAATTAGGCCACAGAACAGCCATGATCTCAGTGAATGGTGGAACAGGCTTGAGGGGCTGAATAGCCTACTTCTGTTTTGCTATGTTTTTAAGAGGCAGGTCACGAAACCAAGCTGGCCTGAAACAGCAGGGTATTTAATTATTGGAGCCAGAAACCTCATTCAATTTAGGGAGTGCCACTCCGAAGGGTGCTTACAACCAAGGCAGTACAAATTATTGCAGGGCTACTCAAGGCCCCCAGTGTCTAACAGTTCTAACTTCCTGACTCTCTTCATTAACCAACCTCCTCACCCTGATGGAATCCTGGCTTAAATCAGTTCATCCAGAACAGACAAGCAATCAGTCACGACAGCCTTTATCTATCATATTACCTGGCTCACTCTACTGACCCTTATTTGATGCCCATCTCACATTTGACAAGACTGGCCTTTATACAGGTGTCAAGGCTGTCTTATTTCTGGTTCTGTGGCTTATTGTTAACATTCTTAAACATGTCTGTCCTCCATGTATTCCCTTTTTAAGTGTGATTGTCCTCTGTTATTAAGAAAGTAATCAGTCAATATTTTCAAAAACATAACTACCTTTGAATACACTTCTCTTTTCTGGATGATAGATATGTAACACTCGAATATATTGTCCTTAAAACCCCGCCGAGTGAATCACTGATTTGATCATTGATCATTTGATCACGGAGATGATCATTAAAGATGGAAAGCTTTTCTTTTGTTTAATGAACCAGTGACTTCCAACCTGCTTCACCAACGACAAACACAGTCGGTTCTGCTATAATGCATATTCTGGCAATGTGAATTGGCTATAATGCGGCTGATGAATAGGGAACATTATTTCTAAAATGTGAACTTGTGTTGGTTATAACTCAATTCCATCAGTGCATGGAGGAGTATGCGTTGACATCACATGATTGTTTTGTAGGATTTGTCCTGAATACGTACGACATTAGCACCGAAACGTCTCCACGCTGGCATCACATGATCGTTTTACAGTTTGGTAGAAGTTTCTCCCAGATTTTTTTCAAGGTTTTAAGGGGTTTAATCCGTCAGAGGAGCTCCCATGACTCAAAGGACATTCTGTTGATCTTGCAAAGCAAGTTGGATTTGCAGAAGTGGAGAGTGACGATGCTGAAGAACTGCTCGAGTCCCCCTGTGAAGACCTCTCTACAGCTGATCTACAACAACCTGTCTCTGAGGGGTTGGTGGAAGCTGGAGATGAAGAAGGAGAAGTCCAGGATGCAGCACCGTGAGAGATTTCCACTTCTGTTTTGTCTTCTATTCTGAAGGAAATTGAGAAGCAGTTGCAGCTCTTATACGACAAAGATTACAATGCAGAATGCAGCAGGGTAGCAGTTCATAGAATAAAAACTTATTTGGCACACTACGAGCAGCTTTGTCATGGAAGAAGTAAAAGGATTAGCAGCAAAAGCTGAATGTCTTCTTTAAGCCAAGAAATAGCAGACAATGAACCACAGCCATCCACTTCTGAATTAACTGCTTTCCACCCTAAGCCAGCAACCACAACTGCACCTGAAGCTGATGATGTTGATGATGACCCTCAGCTCCTGCATTAACAACAGAGCGACCTCAAAAACTCCTCCCCCATCAATTGATATTTGTGAAGGTAAGGTGTTAAGTTTACTTCTATTTCATTATTAGATATGAATTAAACATTTATTCAAACTGTGCTATCCTTTATGTTAGCCGACTGAGTGATTTTTTTTTGAGGGATTTTAAGTGACATTTTTTGGTGCTCTGTCCCTAACCCTGCTGTTCCCATGGGCTCTGTTATTTCTATAGCACAATTTTCTATAAAACAATATTACATAGGAACACAGCTATTGGGTTATAATGGAATCAATTGTATTATGCAGTGGCAGCTACTGGCATCTATCTCATCTCAGACTGTACTCAGGAATTTTCTAGCTAAATATAAATGCTACAATGAGGTGTGGAGTTAAAAACTTACTCAGAGACCCTTTCTGGAAAAGAAGAATTTATAAGTGAATGGAAGGGAGGAAACAAGCTATCACCAGTGCAAGATGTCTGACCTCAGATATGTTAAATGCTACTTGCCACTGTAAGCATTATTTGTGTTTTGAGGCACCCCACTGCTTTACAATAGCTCTTTGATAGAAAACTGAAGCATTAAATTTTCCAAGAAGCTTCCGAACCAAAATGCCTCAAAGTCAATAAGATCTTGTAAGGCAATTCTCTCTACAGCAAGATCATGTTGTTACAAAGCTGAGACTTCTAATATTTTTTACATCTTGAGGCTGCAACTATAAAGCTAGGCTGATGGAAAAGGCCTCATGTGACCTGCTCTGAAATGTGGCTAACAAGAATGCTGGGGTGGTTTGCTTGTTAGAATTTTGAAATAACTGAACAAAGGCTAATATCCCGTCACTAATTCCTCCCTCATTTACATGTGCACAGTACACAGGGTATAGCCAGAAAAGTTGAGGGTCAGCCCCTGAAGTGAGGTGATTCTGAATCCCCGATTTATATCTGTCCATCAGGACTCCCTGAATAAACAGGCCCAATTAAGGATCTCATAGTTAATGATATCCAACTGGTTCCAAACAAAATCAAAGGAAGACTTAGTTTGTTTCACTGAGAAGAAGTTTCAAAGGTATTTATACTTGGGAACAATGATAGAAGTCTCTAAGTTGTCTGTTTTGAGGGCCACAGGTCATTAGAGTAAGGAGGATCAGACTGCTGACAGAAGGAAAACAGCCCAGAACTCCACCAATTGGGAAGGATGTCAAGACTTTTATTTTAATGAAGCAAGTCCTTATTTGGAATGTTCTGCCCTAAGAGTAGAACAGGAGTTTGAATAGTAATCCTCAAACAAGAATTGAATAGGGGCTTGAACGTAAGAATCTGCAAGGGGATATGGACTGACAGTATGTGAGCAAAATCTTGGCAGATAGAGTATGATGTGGGAAGGTATGAGGCTATGTACTTTGGCCAGAAGAACAGAAGAGCTAAATATTATTTAAGTAGGGAAAGCCTGCAGCAAGTTGCAGCTCGGGGGGAATTGGGGTGGGCGTATGATGGACACTGGTGCATGAGTTCCCAGATGCCAGCATCCATATTCACCAAATAGTTGGTGAATGGAATATGGGCCTTCATTACAAGGGAAATGGGTCGGACGTCTTGCCGGGTGTGATACAATGGCTGAAATAATTGGTTGTTTTGATCTTCCTCTCTGGGGAAGGATATACTGGCCTTGGAGGTAGTGCAGGGAGGTTTCACCAGGCTGATCCTGGGCATGGAGAGGCCGTCCTATAGTGAGGGGTTGAAAAAGTAGAGCTTGCACACATTGGAGTTTGGGGGTTGGGATTAGGAGGGGGCACTTTGTTGAAGTGTGTGAGAATCTTGGGTTGGCTTGGCAGGCAAGATATAGGGAGATGGGGGAGGTTGTTTCCCCATATGGGGGAGCCCAAAACTCAAACAGAATCTCAGAGTAGGGAGTCACCTGTTTCAGACAAGCAGGAGGGAGAGTTTTTTTTTAAATTATGGAGAATCTGAGGAATTCTTTACTGTGGCTGTGGCTTCATCATGAAGTACACTCAAGCCTAAAAAAGACATATTTCTAATTGTTTACAGTGCATTTGTTACAGAGCCCTGTGTTCCCCTCTGACCCCTGTCTAGAATTGCTCCGATTCAATATTTAAGACAAACACAACAAATATGGCCAAAACGAAGTGCCTTCTTTTCTCAGTCTCAATTTTGAGGCTCCCTTTTTTTCTTCTTTATTAATTCATTCACAGGATGAGGCTGGCACTGGCTAGGCCAACATTTATTGCCCATCCCTAATTACCCAGAGGGCACTTAAGCATAAACCACATTGCTGTGGGCCTAGATTCACATGCAGCCCAGGCCAGGTAAGGACATTAGCGAACCAGATGTTTTTTTTTCCTGACAATCGACAATGATTTTATGACAACCTTCAATTGCATATTTGTATTGAATTCAAATTCCACCATCTGTCACAATGGGATTCCAGCTGGATTCTTAGTTAACAGTCTAGCAATAATACTACTAGGCCACTGTCTCCTTGTTATGTAACTGCAAACAAATGGTATATGAGGAATAAGACAAATGTACAACATAAAGTAACTACATCTCATCACCCGACTCCGGGAAATCAAGCCCCACTATTCCAGGAGTCAAGAGTTAAAGGCTTTATCAAAGTGCTCTTTGAGAGAAATAGAGTTAATGTTTTAAATGTGATATGTCTCTTCTACAGCATCCTTATAGATCTCCTCCTACAACCAGATGGATACACTGACAGGTACAATCATTGGTGTTGTGGGTGGATGGGACACTAGAAAGGTGATTCAATGGACTGTCCAGAGGATTCACTTGGATGATCTTTTTGCTTGTTAAGCCCTGCAGTTTGTTGATCTCTCTTCTCCAGGTAACTTTCACCATCTTGCAGAAGAAACAAATTAACTGGTTCGCAAATTACATATTCTCTGGATTAAAACCACAGCTTATAGCAGCTGAGTGGCAAAAATATTATGGCTTTCTTTAGGTTTTAGATGGTTTTACTGCAGAGAGACAGAGACAGAGACAACCTCTCCTCTTGGAGGATCAAAGGTTTCTGGTTGTAACATACACATCCATAAATAGTTCAACTCTCTCAGAGTCTTTCACATAGCTATTGAAAAGCAGAACTTTTGTCCTTCGCGACTTTGGAAGAGAAGGTGAGGGGGTTGGAGAGCATATTTTAAAAGTCCAGGTGGGGAGGATGCTATTTTCTGGGAGGTAACCCCAAAGAACACAAGTCATCCCATCCCTCTGATGATAAGAATCACAGAATTCCTACACTGTGAAAACAGGCCATTTGGCCCGCCGGGTCCACACCGACCCTCTGAAGAGCATCCCAGCCAGAGCCATCCTCCTACCCTATCCTTGCATTTCCCATAGCTAATCCACCTAACCAGCACATTATGGACAATTTCCCACGGCCAATGCACCTAATCTGCACATATTTGGTCTGTGGGAGGAAACCAGAGCACTTGGAGGAAACTCACGTAGACACAAGGAGATTGTGCAAACTCCACACAGACAGGTCACCCAAGATTGGGACTGAACGCAGTTCCCTGGTGTTGCTAGGCAGCAGTGCTAACTGCTGACCACATGCCATCCCTGAAAAGGCTGCTTTTCTATTCCACAATTTTAAAACAAAGGTATGAGCTTCCCAAGCAACGCATATTATGGTGTGGGGGTTCAACTGGCCCTTAAGCATCCATATATGACAAGGGGAGTAGAGGGAAAGGTGGTGAGCTAGACACTAGTCTTGCTGTATCTGCACCCCCACCATAACATGCCCAATGCATCTAATGGAAGCATATAAAATCCAGCCCATGGTTGTTATCATTACTTGTAGATATTCCTGCACTTTACACAACATATATTGTATAACGTGTTTTGAGGCACTTCAGAGAGGTATTAACACATTACGTCAAAATATTCCATTCTAACAAATGCTTTTTAGGTAGAATGTGTCTCAAAAGATTTGAATTATTTTAAGTGATTATCTAAATAGTGTTTAAAGTGCTCTGACAGTTCCATTGGGTTTGACACAAGAGGGCTTTTTTCTCCACATTTTATCAGATTCTGGTCCAACGATACGATGGTTTTTGAAACAAAAAAGGTGGATATTGTGACTGAGACATCAGTGAAGTAAAACACGTCTACCGAAATCACTTTACCAGTATCACTGTCCAACCAATTCCTTTCACTAGTATTGCACAGATATAAACAACACTCTAGAATGTATTAAACCAGAAACATTTTGGACTTTTGGCAATTCAAATCAAAATCCAAAAACCTGAATTGGACGGGGCAAGGAAAGGTGCTGTGGGTACCATATTTAAGTCGAAATGCACTAGAGTTCATGCTCCATAACTAGAGCACAAGGAGACAATAATAAATCCTCTATAAACTGGACACGGTATCAGGAATACATCCTTCCTGACTATTGTACTGTGGATTACAACTTTTGTCATTTATAATCAGCACATCGCAAAATGCAAAAACATCATTTATAACTGGGACACTTTGCCTGAACTAGAGCACTGGGGATCAGAAGGCACGTCTGTAACTAACACATCTTGGTGAACAAGATTCTGTTCTTACAATAAAAGCAAAATACCACAGGTCCTGAAACAAAACAGAAAGTGCTGGAGTAATTCAGCAGGTCTGGCAGCATCTGTAGAGAGAGAAGAAGAGTTAATGCTTCAAGTCTGAAATGACTTTTTGAGAGCTATGCTTTTGAGTTCTGCAGGAATGAGCTCAAGTGTGGAGCACCTTCCACAGATAGCTGACTCAGGTTGGAAGTATTCCGGATGAGCTCATCGCATGAACCACCTTCACTTTGACACCATGTAACACGACCTGACCCAACTCAACCTCGCAGTCCCCCAGCTTCTCACACAACTGGAAAGCATAAATGCTGTTCACTATCCAACTGGATGATGCTGGACTTTTCATGGAACTACTTGATTTCCCACCTCCAAGAAATTAGTACGTGAAGGTTCTCAAGGAAAGTGAAAATATAACAGAATTGTTTTTGAATGCCCTGATAGCTGCTCACCTATGGTTGTGTGCAGCAATAAGAGGGGTATCAATCTTCAGCTCTGGGAGAGTCAGAAATTTCTCTCCACATACAGATTTGAAGAGAATGGGTGGAATCTTCTTCGAGTTATAGGGGTCTCAGCTCTTTCGCAGCCTCTTTCCAGATACACTTGGCAACTGGGCACTTGACAGGCTCTTTCTAGGGGTGCTGCTCACTGAGGGTTGTCAGGTCAGACGGAGATTGGCAGCTCTTAAATAGCAACATTACCGGGGGAACTGTGCTCCTGGCAGAATGCCTCCTGCTGAAGGCCCAAGACATAAGGGTCAAGAGAGGGATAGCAGGAGAGGGATGTCTATAAGAGGGCTAGCGGGTTGGGCCAGGGAGCAATTAGCCATCAGGCCAAGAACCTGCACAAGTGCAGCCAATACTTAGGAATACCACCCCATGCAAGTTCTCCTCCAAGACATTCGCCATCCTCATTTGGAAATATATTACCATTCCTTCAGCTTCGCTGGGCCAAAATCCTGGAACTCCCTTCTGAATAGCATTATGGGCCTACTTACAGCACATGGACTACAGTGGTTTAAGAAGGCAGCTCACCACCACCTTCTCAAGGGGCAACTAGGGTCAGGCAATAAATATTGGGTCAGCCAGCGATGCTCAAATCCCATGAGAGAACAAAAAAAAGAAAGTGCCTTTGAAAGAGGGACCCACCATCCTTGGGACGCCCTGGTAGCTGACAGGCCGGGCGGGATCGTTTCATTGAACACAAGAACCAGGAGCAGGAGTAGGCCATCTGGCACATTGAGCCTGCTTTGTTATTCAATAAGGTCATGGCTGATCATTTCGTGGCTCCAGCTCCAATTACCCACCCTCTCACCATAATCCTTAACTCTTTCACTGTTGGAAATATGACCTATCTTAGTTTTTAAAATATTCAATGAGAACGCCTCAACTACTTCACTGGGCAGGGAATTCCACCCATTCAGAGGCCTTTGGATGAAGAAGTTTCTCCTCAATTCAGTCCTAAATGTGGTCCCCCTAATTTTGAGGCTATGCTCCTTTGTTCTAGCTTCACCACCAGTGGAAACACTCTTTCTGCTTCTATCGTACCTATTCCTTTCATAATTTTATGTTTCCATGAGATCGTCCCTCATTCTTCTAAATCCTCTTGCGTATAGTCCCAGTCTACTCAATCTCTCATCATAAGCCAACCCTCTTAATTCTGCAGTCAGCCTAGTGAATCTCCTCTTCACCCCTTCCAGTGCCAGTACATCCTTTCTCAAGTAGGGAGACCAAAACTGTACACAGTACTCCAGGTGTGGCCTCACCAGCTCCCTGTACAGCTGCTACATAACCTCCCTGCTTTTAAACTCAATCCTTGTAGCAATGAAGGACTAAATTCCCTTTGCCTTCTTAATTATCTGTTGCACTTATAAACCAATCTTCTGTGATTCACAGAACATAGAACATTTGGCCCCAGTAGTTTGCCCAACAGTACCTCCTTCATAATAATGATCGTTTCTCGGCCCTCACCTACCTTAGCTGCCTCATCATCAGACCAGTCCAGGAGAAATCCCAGGTGTTTTACCTGCCCAGGGTGTGCTTGTGAGACTGATAGTGTGATCTTGAAACCTGCAGAAAAGTCCTGCCCCTGTTCATTGCAAGAATTCCTCTCTGGATGGTGGAGGTGTTTGGGAGATCCTGGACACAGGGCCTGGTGAGTATGTATGTTTCAGTTTGGGAGGAGCTTGAAGCTGGGTTGAGGTTTGGGAAGCCTTTCATCATCTATCATTGGTCAGGAATCACAGGATTGAGGATGGTACAATCAAATGTAGGGGGTTGTTCAATGTTGGCTGATCAAACTGCTCTGCCTCCTCACTCCATCCAGCTTCAAAAGAAATTGGCAGAAAAGCTTGGCAATTCTGACAGTATCCGTGGAGAGAAATCTAGAACATTTCAGGTCCAGTGACCCTTCCTCAGAACCCAAAATGTTAACTCTGATTTCTTTTCACACATGCTGCCAGACCTGCTGAGCTTTTCCAGCAACTTCTGTTTATGTTTCTGATTTTAGCATTGATAGTTCTTTTGGTTTTCATTAAATCACCTGGAAGATTATCTGGTTGAAATTGTATGCACACTTCTAAACTCAATTTCTCAGCCAATTCTCAGCCAAACATTTAACAGAGGAGTGATTATTTTTAGTTAATTCAGGGGCTGTGGGCTTCGCTGTTTGGGTCCATCTCCAATAGATGGCTCATAGAAATTGCAGCACCGAAGAGATCTGACTGCAAAAATCTTGTTCTCCTGTACTTAGTGCTTTACTCTGTGGTATGGCAATGCAAGTGAATATCTAACTATTGCTTAAGCATTTCAAGAATCTGACTCAAACACTTCTTCTACAGTGCCTTTCTGAAACTCAGCACTGTCGAGGTGAAAATACATCTCAAACTCTCCTCTTAGCTTTCTACCTCTTACCTTAAATCTATGCCATTTGTCTTTATGGGAACATTGTGCCTTATATTATTATTATATTTGGTTGAGGTGTGGAAATTTCCATGATCACTTTGTGCCAATGCAGGCTGCTGAAGTGCTGCAGCAGAAGATCTGACAGGGCAGAACAGGGTGAGCTGGCATTGATATTGCCCTGTGTCTTGGTCAGGAACTGATAGACAGCTGATGTGTTGTGTACAGCCCTGAGATGTCAAAAGGAATTTCGCAGACACAGATTAAAGCATTTGTCTCAATCGGTTTGCATTGAAAGGCAAGGCATCTATTTTCTTGTCAATTTGCCAAGCTACAATATCAATTTATTGGACATATCTGGGATTTTTTTTTGAAAAAGGAAGGTTGTCAACCACGACATGCCAGGCTGACAGGATTGTTGGCATTAACCAGTGTCTAAACTGAATGGGAGTTCAGGGCAAGGTGTGGTATAAATGGCACCATAACAAGAGCTTTGGAGGGTCAGCTCAAAGCTCATATTCTGTACAATAATGACAGTGAAGTTTATTCCAATCATTTATTTTCCAGATCCATCAATTTCAGTCTGTCTAGAATTTTTCAGGCAAGGCTATGATCCTGAGGTAATAAGTTATATGACTCACCGTAAGAGGTGAAGCTTGCAGGAGGCATTGTGAGTTATTGCAGTATGTTAGCTCCCTTGCCTCATTGCTGATAGATGGGGAGGTGATGGCCGAGAGGTATTACCACTGAACTGGTAATCCTGAGGCTCAGGTAATGTTCTCGGACCCAGGCCTGTATCCTGCCACAGCAGGTGATGGAATTTGACTTCAATTTTTAACAATTCTGGGATTAAGAGTCTAATGATGACCATGAATCAAGTATCAGAAAAACCCATCTAGTTCGCTAGTGTCCTTTAGGGAAGGAAACAGCCGTCCTCACCTGGTTTGTCCTACGTGTGACTTTTTTGATTGACTCTTAACGGCCCTCAGGGCATTTAGGGATGGGCAATAAATGCTGCCCAGCCAGCGATAGTCTCATCCCATGAATAAATAAAACTAAATGTGGCTCAGAGATGTGCTGGTTGGCTGGACAGTTGGCTTATAATAATAATATAAGGCACAATGTTCCCATAAAGACAAATGGCATAGATTTAAGGTAAGAGGTAGAAAGCTAAGAGGAGAGTTTGAGATGTATTTTCACCTCGACAGTGCGGAGTTTCAGAAAGGCACTGTAGAAGAAGTGTTTGAGTCAGATTCTTGAAACACTTAAGCAATAGTTAGATATTCACTTGCATTACCATACCACAGAGTTAAGCGCTAAGTGCAGGAGAACAAGATTTTTGCAGTCAGATCTCTTTGGTGCTGCAATTTCTATGCGCCTATAATTCTCATACCAGCTGAGGTTACCATGAAGAACTCTTCTCCCCTTGTCTCGAGCCATAGTAAATCTTTCATAAGAGAGCAACCCTGTGCTCTGGTAGGACAATGGCACCGTCACCTTTAATAGGTTTTCATCATGTTCCACTAGTTATACACTGACGTCTGAGTCAGAAAGTTACCGGTTCAAGCTCCACTCCAAAACAAAACCTGGGCTGGCGTTCTTGAGCAATACTGAGGGAATGTTGCATTTGCTGAAGGTGCTGTCATTTGGATGAGATGGCAAATCAATGCACTTGTCTGCTGTTTCTGTTGGATGTCACAAGTTCCAATGTGCTATTTGGAAGAAGGTCATGGCAGCTGCCCCCGACCTCCCCCCCACCCTCCACCCCCTTGTGTCCTGCTGATATCTATCCCCTAGCCACCCTCATTTAAGCTGTGTGTTTGGTCACTGTCACGTTGCTGGGAGGTTGGAGTGCGTGAAGTACTGTCACAGAAATGCATCTGTGTCTTTGCAATGATAACAGTGGCTACATTTCAAAACATACTTACTGTAAAGGGCTTGAAATAATCATCAAACTGGTGCAGCACGGAAGAGCTTTCCGGCCCAACTTCTCTGTGCTTGCCCTATTTATTTGATAAGTTTGCCTCACGAGCTGTCACACAGCCGCTCAGGGATGGGGAGACGAGAGTTTAGCTCTGGATGGATACATAAAATGAAAAGTGTTGATTCCACAATGCTAATCTCCTCACCTCTGAAACTAAGTAAATTTTGAGTTGAATATTGTAGCTAGATGTAAGGAGAGAAGATGTTACTAGAAATATTGGGACATGTGTTGCCAACACACATTTTTCAGGGAAAGTTTTATGTTTAGTGTTGCCAAGATGCATATACTCAGATCAGCAAATTCATCTCACATCCCTGAAATAATTCAACAAAGGCTGGTATTCCATCACCAAGTTACCCTTTATTTACACATGAACAGTGCATGCACTTTGACCAGCTAACTCAGAGCATCTCCCTAGCGTGAGGAGACACTTGGAATCTTTTGCTTATATCTGAAAGCCAAGGCTCCCTGGTTGGCCCAGGCTAACAACCCCAATGGGGGATCTAATAGTGGATCTAGCTAGCCTCCATTCCAATCTCTACAATCCCTATGGGAGGAACAAAGAAAATCAGAAGCTGAGCAGCATTTCCAGGAGCTTAGCACACAGCAACAATGTGAAAAGGTTTCACCGTGAGCCATTGATCTGGGAACAACAGATATCACAGCATCTCCATTGGGTGATGTGTTACCTCATAGAGTACCAGAACTGTTACAGCACACAGGGAGGCCAGTCAAACCCTGACATCTGCACTGGCTCTCTGAAGGATGAATTCACCTAGTGCCTTTTCCCTGCCTTCTCCTTGAAATCCTTCACATTCTTCCTTTTTAAGAAACAATCCAATTCCCTCTCTTCAATGCCTTCATTGAACCTACATCTGTCAGACTCTAAGGCAGTGCATTCCAGACACTAATCACGCATGTGCAAAAAAGTGCGCCTCACATCACCAATAGATATAACACAGTGTGGAGCTGGAGGAGCACAGCAGACCAGGCAGCATCAGAGTAGCAGGAAAGTTGATGTTTCGGGTCGGGACCGTTCTTCCTCCAGCTTCACACTGTGTTATCTCTGATTCCAGCATCAGCAGATCTTACTATCTCCCCTCAAATCACCATCTCTTTTTTTTGCCAGCTGCCTCAAATCCTTGCCCCCTCACTCTTGACCCCTGCTCCAGTGGGAAAAGTTTCTCCCTGACCACTCTGTCTAGTGCCCTCACGACTTGAAATACCTCTATCAAATCTTCTCCCGTCCATTTTTGTGAATCTTACTCTCCAATGCTTGCATTATCACTCCTACAGAGCTGGACTTGATTACTTACATTGGATTTACAATCTGCCTGCACTCTATTCACCAGTCTTGGTTAAGCTAATGCAAAAGATGCATCAGTTTGCCTCAATGGACTTTAAGGGGTGAAGTGCAAGAAAGCATATATCTGCCATGTTTTATCTAAACTCTGATTCAGACTTAGTTGAAGAGCCTGTCAATGCTTGCTGTCCAGACCAATGGATGAAAATGGGATGCTTTCCAAAGTAGTTTGGAAATTCCAAAAGGAAAATTGTGTATTATAAAGAAATTGTGTGACTAACACAGAAATTCAAAATGATGGGTTTTGATGTAGTAGGTAGGGAAAAAAATCCTCTGAGAAGTGGTCATGTTACCAATAAAAAGTATAAAATCATTGGTAAAAGAGATAGAGGAGAAATTAGATTTTTTTTTCCACAGACAGTGTTGCTAAGAGCTGGAACACATTGCCTGAAAAGCTGGTGGTATCTCATTCCATACGGACTCGTAAGAGACCTTTGAAAAGGATTAATATTCAGGGTTATGTAGGAAAAAAACTGGAGTTTGATATTAATGGTTTGAAAGGAACCAGGAGCTAATGGGCCCATTTGTAAATCTCTGCCTAAAGTCTGATTTTTCTGTACAAGAAAACACACCGCAGTATTGTCGCATTAAAAATAAATGATTAAAAATGGACATGAGGTTAAATTCCGCATTATTCCAACAGCTTTAATTGCTCTCAAAATGCCAGCATTCTGAGCTGTTTGGAAAGGACATAGCATCTTTAATTCCAAAGACGATTAAGTTGTCAAGTTATTTTATAGACAGGCCAACTGTGCTATAGACACTTAAAGTTTTACTGCCACTTTTAGCTCCTGCATCAATCCCAATAAAACAAAGTAAAATGCCCATGACACATTTTAATGTTAACTGGGAAGGACGAAACAGTTATGCACTGCATCAATGGAGCATCCCCTGCATGTTTCTATTTGTTTGTGGGGAGACTAATGACAGAATGGGGAAGGACAGTCAGCCAATGGATTTCTCTTTAGTGTACAGGAATTCGCAAACCTTTCACAAGTCCAGTCTCTTAACATTTGTCTCCCTGTAGTAGCAACGTCATACTTATGCCAGTGTTTTAGATTGGATATTAACCCTGATGTACCATTCATCCTTTCTGCAGGATGTAAAAAGCTTCCACAGCAGTGTTCAACAAGTAGGGGTGCTTCCCCAGGTGTTCTGGTCAACATTTGTCCCTCAAACAAGATATAAACCAGATTAACGGTCATTATCACATTTCTGTTTGTTAAAAAATTCTGGGCACCAATTGACGGTCATGTATCCTACATTATAATAATGGCTAGACTTCAAAAACAGGCAATGCTCCGAAACTCTGTGATTTCAAATAAACTTGGCATCATCTGAATTATAACCTCGTCCACCTCAGCCCAACACCGGCACATCAAAAGTATTTCATCAGCTGTGAAGCAATTTAAGATGACTTGATGTAAAATGCTAAGTGCACACTCTTTCTTTTCCCAAGAATTGGCAGACAAACTAAACGTCCTCCTCCCTGTCTTTGAAAACAACAGTATAGCAACCAACATGTTTGGTTTAGCAATAGACTTTGGAGCATGCAGCTCCTGATTCTAAATGGTAAGAGCTGCTCGTTAATGCCAGCTCCTCTGTAATAACAAAGCAAGTTACATATTGGCTCTGATTCTCATAAGATCATGCCATTTGCTCTGTGGTTGTTAAATCCTGCCTGGTGTGATTCAGGAGCTTCCCTCTAGCACGACAACCTCTGACACCTTTGCCGTAGAGGAAGCCTGAGAAAGTTCAAAGATTTGCTGGTCTCTGAGTCCTCTTCTCAATGAACTGATTTGCTCGTCTCTTTCAGTCTCAAACAGCCAGCCCTCCACAGGTCATGGCCGTCAACGACTGTCTCCCAGTCATCAGTGTCAATGTCACCCATCTTCAGTCTCACTTGCTGCTGTCCTTGTAGCATTGTTATGGTCAGCCAGAAGGTGGTGACCCTATTGGTCATTTCAGCACAAAGGTCTTTGAGCACGTGGTCTTCATTTATCCAATGAACAAGGCCAGGCTAGTGCAGACTTCTTAGGTTTTGGTAATGAGTGTATGCTGATGAAATTAGCAATCCCCAGGAATTCTGAGTTGGAGACCTCACTTGTTGGGAGTGCAGAGATCTTCAGGCTAGAGCCAGCATTAACGATTGGGAGCTTTTCATCAAGCCACATGCTGGATAATATCTTAAAGAACGTTAGAAAACAATTGGGAGGTGCTGAATAGATATGAATTGGAACTATTTTCTCCTTCATCCAATTCTTCTTTCTATAGAGTGTGAAGGGTGGAGATGGTGGTGTCAGTTAGCTCAGCTTTATGGAAGGCTGATTTAAAATTCAGAGTGATGTTAACAACATGGGTTCAATTCCCATACCAACTGAGGTCTCCATAAAGGACTTTCTCTCTTGACATCTCTCTTCATCTGAGGTTAAACCACCTCCAGTCATCTCTCTCTAATGGGAGAGCAGTGCTATGGTCTGGTAAGAGCAGAGCAACTTTACCCCTCTATTGCTATGTGGCTCTTTAAAACCGTGGCCACAGGATTTCTACTTGGATTAGCTTGGTACGGAGGGATGGCCTGATGAGCAAAAGCCAAACAGGTTGGGAGTGCGCTTATTGGAATTTAGAAGAATGAGAGGTAAGCTCACTGAAATATATGGGATTCATAGAATCCCTATAGTATGCAAACAGGCTATTTAGCCCATCGGGTCTACACCAACCCTCCAACCAGATATGTAACTGGAATATAGGAATAAAGGGAGGGTATGAGTCAGTTTAACATCATAGCTTTTATCAATAGAGGGATTGAGTTCCGGAACCAAGAGGTTATGGTGAATCTGTACAAAACTCTGGTGCGGCCGCACTTGGAGTATTGTGTACAGTTCTGGTCACCGCATTATAAGAAGGATGTGGAAGCTTTGGAAAGGGTGCAGAGGAGATTTACTAGGATGTTGCCTGGTATGGAGGGAAGGTCTTATGAGGAAAGGCTGAGGGACTTGAGGCTGTTTTCATTAGAGAGAAGAAGGTTGAGAGGTGACTTAATTGAAACTTGTGAAATAATCAGAGGGTTAGATAGGGTGGATAGAGAGAGCCTTTTTTCCAGGATGGTGACGGCGAGCATGAGGGGGCATAGCTTTAAATTGAGGGGTGAAAGATATAGGACAGATGTCAGAGGTAGTTTCTTTACTCAGAGAGTAGTAAGGGAATGGAACGCTTTGCCTGCAACGGTAGTAGATTCACCAACTTTAGGTACATTTAAGTCGTCATTGGATAAGCATATGGACGTACATGGAAGAGTGTAGGTTAGATGGGCTTGAGATCGGTATGACAGGTCAGCATAATATTGAGGGCCTAAGGGCCTGTACTGTGCTGTAATGTTCTATTTCTATTTCTTAACCTACTCTTTAGCAACTGGTTACTATAATGTTGTCAATAGATTATTGTCAGAATGGATTGCAGGGCCCTGGACCAAAAAGGCAATCCACAAAACACTCTGCTCACAGAGGAAATCAGCTAGTTTTTCTTTGTCACTGTCAGCTGCATTTCTGGGCCATAACATTTTAATCCTTTGAAGATAGGTATGGACATAATGAATTTTAAAAGGGTGAACACTTGAAGATGCCAGGAGATGTCCATATAACATCATAGTCATGGAGCCATATGGCGCAGAGGAGACACTTCCAGTCTACACCAACCTATCTGCACTAATCCCTGAGTCAGATAGTAAAGAGGAAAGTGCCAATGTCCTGCTTGGAGGAGACCTGCTCAGTTATTGTGCTTTCAGAGCCTGCTCCACTCACTTCCTTGTACAGCAATGAATCACGGCGAAAATGCAATAACTAATTACCTCTCCCAGGACAGATTCAGGATCCCAAAAGAATCCCAATTTCTGTTCCTGCCCGTGATTGAGATTACCTCTGATTCCTCAGACCTCAAAAGAATGCAGTCTCATTTTCCCAATTTCTCATCATTGGACAGTCTCACCATCCTGAGGTAAAGTGCAGCGAACATCTGTTACATTCTTTCTATGGCTATATATACGTTTCCTGAAATAAGGACACCAATGCTGCACACAGTATTCCAGGTGCAGAATCTGACCAAGCTTCTGTACAATTGAGGAGTTAATATGAAGTGAAAGAAAGCAATCTGCCTGAAAGACATCTTTGTCCTTTCCTTTGCTAAGGATATACAAGAGCAGAAGTAAAAACCAAACACACATCTGGTGTGTTTGCACCAGTCTGATGTCTTATCACTGTACAAGTTACAGTTGAAAACATCCAATAGACCTCCCTGTGTTTGCAGGTAAAAGAGCAATGGATGGTAGCTCTCTCACTATCTGACTGTTGGAACAAAGTTGCCTGTTAAACGCTATGGTCGAACAGGAAATCAGAGAATCCAAAGAAATTGTTTAACTGCCAAGAGTCAACACTACATGGTGGCTCATCGATTAGCGCTGCTGCTTCACGGTGCTAGGGACCCGGGTTCGATTTCAGCTTTGAGCAACTGTCTGTGTGGCGTATGCACATTCTCCCCATGTCTGCGAGGGTTTCCTCCGGATGCTACAATTTCCTTCCACAGTCCGAGGATCTGCAGGTTAGGATGGATTGGCCATGCTAAATTGTGCGGAGTGTCCAGGAAAGTGTAGGCTGGATAGATCAGCCATGGGGAATACAGGGATACTGTGTGTAGTATGGCCTATGGAAGGTGCTGTGGATTTCACTCATTTCTCATTTCAGAATAGAGGGAGGAGATCGAGGGATTGATGTTGTGGTGCAAGAATAACAACCTCTCTCTCTCTCTCAATGTCCACAAAATAAAAGAGCTGATCATTGGCCTCAGGAAGAAAGGAGGAGGACGTGCCCCGATCTATATCAGTGGAGCTGAGATGGACAGAGTCAAGGGTGTCAAGTTCCTAGGAAAGACAATAACCAACAGTTTGCCCTGGACTTCCCACATACAGACAATGGTCAAGAAGGCACAACAATGACTTCTTTCTCAGGCAGCTTCAGAAATTCAGCATGTCCACAAGTACTCTCATCAGCTTTTACACATGCACCACAGGGACCATTCTACCCGGGTGCATAACACCCTGGTATGGCAGAGATAATGGGAACTGCAGATGCTGGAGAATGCAAGATAATAAAATGTGAGGCTGGATGAACACAGCAGGCCAAGCAGCATCTCAGGAGCACAAAAGCTGACGTTTCAGGCCTAGACCCTTCATCAGAGAGGGGGATGGGGAGAGGGTTCTGGAATAAATAGAGAGAGAGGGGGAGGCGGACCGAAGATGGAGAGAAAAGAAGATAGGTGGAGAGGAGAGTATAGGTGGGGAGGTAGGGAGGGGATAGGTCAGTCCAGGGAAGACGGACAGGTCAAGGAGGTGGGATGAGGTTAGTAGGTAGATGGGGGTGCGGCTTGAGGTGGGAGGAAGGGATGGGTGAGAGGAAGAACCGGTTAGGGAGGCAGAGACAGGTTTTGTCTCTGCCTCCCTAACCTGTTCTTCCTCTCACCCATCCCTTTCTCCTACCCCAAGCCACACCTCCATCTCCTACCTACTAACCTCATCCCACCTCCTTGACCTGTCCGTCTTCCCTAGACTGACCTATCCCCTCCCTACCTCCCCACCTATACTCTCCTCTCCACCTATCTTCTTTTCTCTCCATCTTCGGCCCGCCTCCTCCTCTCTCCCTATTTATTCCAGAACCCTCACCCCATCCCCCTCTCTGATGAAGGGTCTAGGCCCGAAACGTCAGCTTTTGTGCTCCTGAGATGCTGCTCGGCCTGCTGTGTTCATCCAGCCTCACATTTTATTAACCTGGTATGGCAACTGCTTTGCCAGGGCCATAAGAAACTACAGAAGGTTGTAAGTGCAGCCCAGACCAGCATGGAAGCCAACCTCATATCTTGCACTCTATTTACAGTTCTCGCTGCCAATGAAGGGTCGCCAACATCATCAAAGACCCATCTCATCCCAATAATGCTCTCCTACAACCTCTTCCATCAGGCAGAAGGTACTGATGTTTAAACACATGCACCAACAGGTTCAAGAAAAGCTTCTTCCTTGCTGTTATTGAACTGCTTGATGGACTTCTCTAACTTCAAATTATGTTGATCTTGCTTTGTGCACCTTCTGTGCAGTGTAACCTTGTATGCCTCATTCTGTCTAAGTACCCGATGATCTGTATGTCCTTGTTTGCTGTGATCTGCCTGTACTGCTCACAAAATGAAGCTTTTCACTGTACTAAGGTGCAAACGACTACAACAAATCAAATCAAATTCAGATCTGCCTGCATGTTTGTTATGTTTTAGTAACTAATAAATCCACTCTTCCTTTAACTCAAGAACATCTAATTCAATTGGCTGATTTTAAAACACAAAAACATCGGAAGATCCCACAAGGGAAGGGTTCCCTCATTTTAATTTAGCCTTGTTGTGATCACCTAAGCGGGAGTTTGGATAATGAACAGGAGCTGATTCCTCCCTCCTCATACAAGATCCAACCAAACTGGGGACCTTGCTCAGAGTTTGTTTACAACACTGTACCTGCATCCTAACTAGCTCAAGCTCCCCGTGCATTTATGTTTAGAAGTGTCACAGCTTTTAAGAGTATTCCGCTTTTCCATTCTTACAAGGAAAATGAGTAACTCACACAAACTCATACTGTACTCTAACTGCCTTGTTGTTATCCTAGTAGCCTGGATATCATACTGCGGTCACTCTTACGTTACTGACTAGCTTTGTACCACCAGGAAACTTTAGGTACATTATTGACTGTCTCTTCATCCAAACCATTAATATAGCTGACACCTTAGCACTGATCACAGTGCTACTCCACCCGTCATAGCCTGCTAAATTAAAATTCCATGTTTATACCCACACTTCACTTCCTGTTAACCAACTCTCCATCCATGCACATATATTACCTCCAATTCAAAGCACATCCATCTTTTCCGCATTACCTTGGTGAATGTCTTTTAGGAGACTGACTGACAGGGACTCTGGCTGGAGCTGTGTGAACAATGGTCACATCATAAAAAAGGTGTTGAAAAAAAAAACCCAAAAGAACTGCGGTTGCTGTAAATCAGGAAATTGCTGGGAAAGCTCAGCAGGTCTGGCAGCATCTGTGAAGGAGGAAACAGAGTTAACGTTTCGGGTCCCGTGACCCTTCCTCAGAACTGGACCCAAAATATTAACTCCATTTGCTCCTTCACAGATGCTGCCAGACCTGCTGAGACTTTCCAGCAACTTTGATTAAACAGGTGTCCACCCCTTAACTTTGCAACAAGCTTAATTGTCAAATAATGTATAAATCCAACAGGTTCTTAAAAACATCAGGACAACCAGGGGAAAATGTCATTTATGTGCTCCAAATGGTAATACATATCAACTGAGCAGCAAGATCCCAATTCATGTCATAATTCATGAGCCCCTGAATTTGCTGGGCAATATGTGACATAATAAAAATGTGTATAGATATTTCATAATTATTTCTCCAGAAATATCAGCTTAATAGAAGAATCACAGAGGGAGATGGACATATAGGATAGTACAGTTGCAGCTTCAAAGTGGAAATTTCAGAAAAACACTCTTCCTGATACAAAAACAAAATCCTGCAGATGTTGAAAATTTGAAACAAAACTAGAAACCCAGCAGGCATCTGTGAAGAGAGAAACAGAGTCAAGGTTTTGAGTTCAATACATGACACTTTTACAAAATTGATGAGAGAAGCGGTAAAAGTGATGAGTTTTACAATGTAGGATAAAGGTGGGGAGCAGAACAAGTGAAACTGAAGAAGAAGTCAGGGAAAGTTAAAGGGTGAGGGAGCTAGTCTGATAGCATTGATTACAAAGGAGAAAGGCTTGAAAGTGGGGCAGAGTTGAGACCCTTAAAACAAGATTTATTAGAAGGAAACATTCTCATTATTGCAGCACCAAATAAAAATGTAGAAGATTCTAATTCAGTTTCTTGTTTCTGAATGCCACTGGGAGCAGGCAAGATAAATGGTATGGTATTAATTTCAGTTCAGAAAATTATCACAAAAGTAGGTAATTGCAATTAAATGTGATTGCAGCTCGAAGGAATTTATTGAGATATTGATCTGCCATCAGGTATGCATGGTTGATCAGGTTGTGTCACACACAATTCCCAGAATTTTACCTGAGGGCCATGTAGAGAGAACGTTCCATAGCAGACTTCATTACAGTAAAGCATTTGAGAGACACATTTCTTTAAGTTTCCCTGAAGAACATTGGTAGCTAAACGAAACTGTCATTACCAAGGCAGCTTTAAAACTTGATTTCTTTCCAAATTCACTTCCAACCAAAAAAAACCTAAATAATAATTACTGTTGGATTACAAATTTTTCGAAAGGAATACCGAGACACAAAGAATTTTGAGAACAAAAAAAAAGATTTCCCATGGCATTGTTCAGAGATCTGGAGGCTGCAGTTTTATGGAGGATTGTTAAAACATTTATGAGTGTAGGCCAACCCATAAAAATTGTGGCTTATATCATTGAAAGCATTTTTATTGAACATAGCCAGGAAGCAGACTAGGAGCAAGAGCTGGCATTCCACCCTTTAAGTTTCATTCATCATTTGGTGAGATCATGGGTGAACTGTTTGTGGTTTCAGTTTCACTTTTCCCTCAGTCTCCTTTGTCAATCAAAAATCTTCCTATCTCAGCGTGGAACTAATTGAAAAACACAGCCTTCACTGTCTTTTGAAGGAGAGATTGTCATGCTCTTAAAAGCCTTCGAAGAAAAAAAAAAGTTTAATTAGCTCCATCTTTTAAAAAAATGCCTCTTATCTGTAAGTAGTGCCCCTAGTTTTAGTTTCTCCCACAACTTCCTGGTATCTATCCGGTGCAGTGCCCTCAAACTTGTATACATTCCAGCCTGTCTGCCGCTGAACTGGAGATGTGCCTTTCCTTTTTATTCATTCACAGGATGAGGGCATCACTGGCCAGGCAGCATTTATTACCCATCCCTAATTGTCCAGAGGACAGTTAAGAGTCAACCACATTGCTGTGGGTCTGGAGTCACGTGTAGGCCAGACCAGGTAAGAACTGTAGTGAACCAGATGGTTTTTTTCCTGACAATCAACAATGGATTCGTGGTCATCATTGGATACTTAATTCCAGATATTTATTGAATTCAAATTCCACCCCTTGCCATTGTAGGATTCAAATCTGGGTTGCCAGAACATTACCTGAGTCTCTAGATGGATAAAAACAGAAATTGCTGGAAAACTCAGCAGATCAGGGAGAATCTGCAGAGGCAAAGCTGAGATATAAAATTAACTCTACGATATTTCTACAGATGCTGCCAGACCTACAGCAATTTCGGTTTTTGTTTCTGATTTCCACCATCTACGATTCTTGTTTTTGTTTTCTCTAGGTTAGCAGTCTGGCAATAGGCCATCGCCTCCCTTTGAGTACCTATCGCAAAGAGAAAAAGAATGATCCTCATCTCTGTATTAGAAAGGAGACCTCTTATTCTTACGCTTTGCCACAAGTTTTAGTTTTTTTTCCTACAAGAGGAAACATCTTCTTGGTATCCATCCTATGCAGTGCCCTCAAACACTTGTACATTCTAGCTTGTCTGCTGCTGAACTGGACATGTACCTAAAGTGTTCTGTCCTGCTTATGCCACAAGTGTGATGTCATGATAGTTACATCTTAAGGTCAATTAGAGCCTAACTGCAAGTGTTGAGGTACTTATCTCTGGATTTACTAATGACACCTGTGGAGTAGTTGAGGCAAAGATGCACTGAGCGCTTAAAGGAAGATTATGTAAAGGTTAAAATAAGATCATTCCATGGAGTGACAATCACTAATAATTTGTCACGGTCAGGAAAGCATGACAACACCTCGACTTCCTCAGGAGGTAAAGGAAATTTGGCATGTCTGTAAAGACTCTTCCTAATTTTTATGGATGCACCATAGAAAGCTTTCTATCTGAATGCATCACGGCTTCGTATGACAACTGCTCTGCCCAGGGCCGTAAGAAAGTACAGAGACTTGTGAACGCAGCCCTGTTCATCACACAAGCCAACCTTCCATCCATTGACTCCATCTAACTTCTTGCTGCCTCGAGAAGGCAGCTGACATCATCAATGAACTCTCCCACCCTGGTTATATAGTCTCTTCCATTCGGCAGAAGATACAAGCGCTTAAACACACATACCAATAGATTTATAAACAGATTCTTCCCCACTGTTATTAGACTTCTGAGTGGACCTCTGAAATTTTAAATTTAATATTTATTTTGCTCTTTGACCTCCTTCTCTGCAGCTGTAACATTGTATTCCTCACTCTGTGCAATTACCCTAATGCACATTATACGATATGATCAGCCAGTGTTGCATGCAAGACAAGTTTTTCACTGTGCCTACGTATGTGCAATATTAATAATAAATCAAGTCAAAAGGGAAGTTACATACGAAGGAGAAAGCAAAAACTATAGATGCTGATACTGGTAGATAATGTTGCATGGAGTACAATGAAATAGCCAGTTTCTGTACAGAAAAGCTATTTAACATACAGTTCACATGCATCTCCTGAAGCGCTTCCTAAGGAAAGTCTGAAACTAAAAGAAACAGCAACAGAACACCCACAATCAGTTAGACGATGTGCTGCTGTACAAACAATAGGAATGTTATTTGAGTACAAGGACAGTGGCAATGTGGCTATTTTTAAGTGGAACTGGCCACAGTATCTGATAAACATTATATTATACAGTAATATAATGGACCTTCTCATGCACCACACAATGTTAGATGGACAATACTGCTAAATGTGGAAAAAGTATATGGACCTCTCCAATACTGTGCACTAAGTATCGGACAGTATCTATAATATAGTACATCTATATACCATGGTTTAATATTATGCACTTGCCCTGTCATTACTCAAAGAATTGTAAATAATCAGTTATGGCCAGGAAGGCATCACTGGTCAGGATCTGAGGAAAGCACGACATAGTTAAAGTATGTGTGACAATTCTCAACATCACTTGATGAATAGAGTTTGTTTTAACAACAAGACAGTGAGTACATTGTGCAGTGCTTCACATCACAACACTCTTACTGGTCAGAGTCTACAACAATGTTGTTACGGGAACCCGTTTACAGAATTCCCATATTATAAATGTTTTCATAGGAAGTTTCAGTTGACATAAAACACTGATTAAAAATTATAACAAATGGAAGTTGAGCAGGAAATTGATGGATCCTTCACATAATTCAGTGAGGGCAAAATAGTTGAGAAGATCTGAGGGAGGAGAACCAAAATAAAAATAACAATGTAGGAAAGAATATACAGGGTGGGAACAGTGCAGACAGCAAAACAGTAAATAAAATGAGTAACAGCATTTCGATCTAGGTATTAATTAATAAATAAATCAATATGCAAGAAAAGCTTAATCAGGGAAGAATAAAGTGAGTAATTAATAAACAGAAACAACTTAATGTGGAAAGAATAGCAGAACCAGAGAAATATCAGCAAAAACTGGGTGAGGATCTAACAGATTCCCCTAACAAGATATGCTTGTATAAATTGCAATAAGTATTCAAAACTTCTTTTGAAACTGGCTCCCGAGATCCTGGAGCCTATTAGCATGTATTGCAAACCCACAACTGCAGCCCCATGGATACTAATATGTTTCACTTTCACACACTTGAAGGGCACTGCGAGACACAATGGACTTGACTTTTGTTTCAAGTTAAAAAGGAATTATTGAAAAGTTAAAAAGCACAGGCGTAGAATATAATCTGTCTGTCGGAGTAGCATTTCTCACAGAAGTTGGCAGGTGTGGGCATTCACCATTTTCTGTCCAAAGGTCAGATAGGGAAAATGATTTGGATGAATTCCACACCCTGAATGCAAATAACCTGACATATGTGCCAGAGCATTAAGGCCAGGAAGGCTGTGGAATAAGTTTGCCAACCTACATCAGATTTATCTAACTACACACGCCACACTGGTGCTGCTCCAGACCAGTTCAAGCCAGTAACAACAAAAATTAGTTGAAGGTACAAATATAAAACATTCATTTATAAAACAAAGGTGGTGGGGCAGGTGAACACCCTTCCATCCAAAATGTCTCTCCACCAAGAACACAGAACAGATCTAGCTGACCAACACTCCTAGAGTTGAGAAAGTTTAAGGAATAGATGAAGCCGTTCACATGATGAGGTTTTTGACCTGCTCACCGAGCTGGCTTGTTTTCATTCAGACGATCATAACCATGTTCGGTGACATCACCAGTCAGGCCTCCGATGAAACAGTGTTATTCTACTCCGCTTGGAATTCACACTCTCCGGTCCGTTGTGGAGTGTAGTGTCACCAGAGAGTTGTTTATCAACAAACATATAGAATTGGACCCCATATACAGATCAAAACCGGGAATGACACTATTCACCATAACGGACCGGACAGTGTAAATTCCAAGCAGAGTAGAACAACATCGCTTCATTGGATGCTTCACTGCTGATGTCACCGAGCATGGTCATGAAACGTCTGACTGAGAACAAGCCAGCTTGGTGAGCAAGTCAACAACCACATGATGTGAACAGCTTCATCTATTCCTTAGCCTTTCTCAACTCTATGAGTGTTGGTCAGCTAGATCTGTTCGGTGTTCTTGGTGGTTTGATATTTTGGATGGAAGAGTGTTCATCTGCTCCACCACCTTTACAGTCTGCGTAACTGCAAGCCTCCTGGAATGTTAAAAGACACATGTTTACATTGTGGGGGTTTATGGCAGGACAGAAAAATATATTAAGGCATTAAAACACATGCAGAGTCTAGGATAAGCTAATTTTTTAAAAATTCAAAAGCTCGTGGTTCAGTGTGAAGGAGAACTTAGAAAACGGCAATGTTTGCACCAGTAAAGTGCCAAAAGCTCCAGAGTGGGAGTGTTTGGTTAGAACTGTGCAGATTATTAAAAGTTTAAGGAAGTCTAAGCTCTCAGTTGCATGAGAACTCCAGGATAAAAAAAGACTGACATCAAAGTTCAAAAGACAGGGGTCAAGAAGAAGCTACAGATTAGCCAGGGATAGAAAATGTCTTTGGATGTTGATTAACTAAAGTGAGAGTGTTAGGAAGTGGATGAAATTTTGGTTTTGCTGTGAATTTTGAAAGCTTTCAGGCTATTAATGGGAAACTCAGTTAGTGTTCTGGTGACTTGGATTTGAAATTCACCATTGCAGATGGTGGAATTTCAATTCGATAAAAATTTAAAATTAAGTGAGTAATGGTGGCCATGAAACCATTTTTGATTGTCAGAACCACCTGGTTCACTAATGTCCCTTAGGAAGGGAAACGGCCAGACTTACCTGGTCTGGTTCCAGCAATATGGTCGATTTAACTGCTCTCCATGTAATTAAGGCTAGGCAATAAAAGCAGTCTTGACCAGCGATGCCTGCATCCCATGATTAAATAAAAATGTTTTTAGAGAGTTTTGGTTGTTTTATTTCATTATTTAATTTATGTTGCGCAATAAACACTTTTATTGTTAAAACCAAATGTACAGCATTGTGTGTTTATGTTTCAGTGAAAGACAACTTTATGTTACATAAAATTAAAAAAAGCATGATGTCAGGCTAGAATTCATTGACTAGCAGCTGCGATCGTCATACACAGGATCAATAAATTACTCTTTTATTGTAATAATTTGGCTAAAAAGAGCAATCAAATTTAGTTATGTTACACAGAAGACTGGAACACATATAATGGTTGTTAAAAATTAAAAACTAAATCAGTCCAAGAGCTTTTAAATAGGTGGATATTTTAATCTAATTTCCCATAAGGACTCCTGGAAGTTACAGATTTTCTTAGACCTCTTGATGGTGCAAATCCTAGGATTGAAGTAACAGCAAGTGTTGCTGCTTCATTTGTCAGACTCTGTCAGGTCAAATAAAAGCATTTTCTTCAAATCATGCTGGTAGATTGCTATGCACTAATCTAAATCCAGGCTCCCATCAGGCTAGAGAGACCATGAAATGTGACAGAATGTAGTTATTTTGCTGTAAAAGCTGAACACATGCTGCAATGTGGCCGATATAATGTAGCAAACGTAGATTGAAATTAAAATTAAATTGAATGAGGATTCCGGATTCCAGTCTAAACCAAGGTTTCAAGTGAGTTATGCTTGACCAACTCCAACTCTTTCCATTCAGCGTGCTTTCAAAGGGCTGAGTTATCAAATCATATCACAGAATCCCTGCAGTGTGGAAACAAGCCCTTCAGCCCGACAAGTCCACACTGGCCCTCACAGCACTCAAACAAGCCGAGCCCCCTATAACCCACCTATCCTAGGCATCCCTGAACACTATGGGCAATTTAGCATGGCCAATCCTGGACCATCTTTGGACCGTGGGAGGAAACTGGATTGACATATTCTCTCACTGGGTGTCTGCTTGCTGCAATTAAGATTCAATGGAACTTGTCAAAAGTTCGCTTGACCACAATATTATTCTGCCAGGTGTAGAGTAGTCAATTAAAAATAAAAGTTTTCAAAAAGTTGGAGAGAATGTGCATTGCTACCTTCAGGAGATGACCTTTGTAAATGAAAGGTAGTACGTTCATCTTCCTTCCTCCCAGCCTGGACCTTAAAGTTCACCTCTCTACCCTCCTTCACCCTTTTCTAAGGTGGTCAAACCTTCCTCACCCAATGCCTCCCACCTACCTGGTCTTGGCATTCCAATGGGCCTTCTTGTTGGGACTGGTGGCAGTTCCATTCTGCATCAGGTTAGCACACTCACGGGGCAGCTCCTTCTGAGTTAATCAGTCAGGCAATATTCATTCTTATTAGGGGATGAGGGGAGGGGAGGGGCACAGTCCATTCCCCTGTTCCCAATGCCTGCCCATTGTGCATTGTGTTAGCATGGCATAATGGGAGGTCACTCAGCCTACTGAGTCCATGCTAAATCCAGTAAGTCTCACTTCCCTCATCCGAGGCATGTAGCTGTGAAAGTTTAATTTCTTCCAGTGACTACCCAATTTTCTTTAGAAATCATTCAAAAATGACATGGATTCTCTTTGTCCAAAGGGTGGTCTCTCTGACCTCTTTGCTTCTGTCGTAGGTAATCTTGCTTGGGATGGGTAGATGTTCTGTGCATAAACTTGATCCCGTAGAAATTAATGAAGATGGCTGGTGCTATCCTGAATCTCACATGTTCCCTAGTCCATCTGCGAGGTCCCTGCTCAATGTATGGGTGGAGCCATTAAAAGTTTTTTTTTAAACCCATGATGCTTTTCAGCAGGTTTATCCAATTATGCAGACTATGCTAATATAGGGGATCAGAATATTCCAGGAACCTGAACATTTTTTAATGCTACATTCTGAACTTGAAGACTGAACCAAGTAAGCGCAAATAGGGAAGATCAATGGATTTCTACTTATTAAACCTGAGGTAGTAAGTATTTACCCTTTCAGAAAAAAGAATTTCTCAGGATTTGGCAACAGATAAAAGGATAACTTCCCAAAACTTTTAGTGAGACGCTACTTGTCTAATTTGATTGACTGTAAGACATTGAGTGGTATTCCCTAATCCAGTTTCTTAGTTGGCCTCCTGAGAAACTCCAATTTAGATCAGAAACTGATATATACTCCAGCTTGATTATGATGCCATTTTGTCAGAATTGCTGCAAAGTTATGACAGTAATCCCGAGAATTTAATCTTTTGGTTTAAGCCCATGGGACTATTTTAATTTATGATTCAGTAAAGGGTCTAAGGTTCTCATTATCTGGAGAGACAGGTTATTGACTTACTGGCAAAGCTGAAGGGTTGAACATCACTGGTGTGTTTTATGGTGATGGGTTTCTAGCCTCGTGGTCACACTTCATTAACTAACCTCTTAAATTTCTGTTAGCCGACCAAGAAATGGAACTTATGCTGAACCATTTCTTGGTGTAAACACTTCCACTTAGATCTGAACCTTAACAGGCAAATAATAATATTGCTGACATCTCTTATGATGGTGCCAGAACATCATAACTGTGTAATTGGCCAAATTACAGTCTTACCTAGTTAGATGCTTCTGTCTTTTCCTTCCTGCCTCTGCAAGACTCTCCATTGTGAAATTAATAGCTTGTTGAATTCTATGTGTGAATCCACTCTGTGAAATCTACATGCAATATATTGTGCCACTGAACTGCTGTTCGATTTGACTATTATTTTCTTGCAATGCATAAAGCCTCACATTAATTAATGCTATTAATCCAAAATTAACCTGTTGATCAATAGCAAATAAGGTTGGAGACAAATTAATAACCAACATCAGGGAAATTAATGCGGCTAATGAACAATAAGTCCTATAAACTTAACAGGATGTATCCTAGAATATAAAAAGTAGAGATAATACATACACTGGTAGCAACCTTCCAAGAATCCTCAGATTCTGGTAAAGCCCTACAGGACCAGAAACTGCCAGTGTAACACCTTTATTAGAAAGGGAAATAGACAAGAGAGAGATAACTACAGATCAGTTAGCAGAGCGTTTGTGAATGGGAAAATTTTAGAGTCTATTATAATGGATGCAATGTAGAGCATTTCAAAATATAGAAACTTAGAAAATAGGATCAGAGATAGGCCATTCACCCCTCAAGTCTGCTCCACCATACAGTAGGATCATAGCTGATCATCTAAGTTAGTACCCTGTTCCCGTTTTCTTCCCATACTCTTCTGATATGTTAAGCCCTAAGGGCTATATCTAGCTCCTTCTTGAAAACATTCAATATTTTGGCCTCAACTGCTTTCTGTAGCAATGAATGCTACAAGCTCACCCACTTTGGATAAAGAAATTTCTCATCGCAGTCTGAAATAGCCTATCCAGTATCTTTAGACTTTAGGCAAAATGGGAGGATATTTAATTGGGGAAGAGGAAACTATGATGCGATTAGACATGAGTTAGGAAGCATGGACTGGGAGCAATTGTTCCATGGTAAAGGCACGATAGACATGTGGAGACTGTTTAAGAAACAGTTGTTGTGAGTGATGAATAAATATGTCCCTCTGAGACAGGCAAGAAGGGGTAAGATAAAGGCACCTTGGATGATGAGAGCGGTGGAGCTTCTCGTCAAAAAGAAGAAGGTAGCTTACATAAGGTGGAGGAAGCTAGGGTCAAGCTCAGCTCTACAGGATTACAGGCAGGCAAGGAAAGAGCTCAAAAATGGTCTGAGGAGAGCCAGGAGGGGGCACAAGTAAGGCTTGGCAGAACGGATTAGGGAGAACACAAAGGCATTTTACACTTATGTGAGGAATAAGAGAATGGTCAAAGAAAGAATAGGGCCGATCAGGGATAGCATAGGGAACTTGTGTTTGGAGTCTGAGGAGGTAGGGGAAGCCTTAAATGAGTTTTTTGCTTCTGTCTTTAAGAAAGAAACAAACTTTGTAGTGAATGAAACCTTTGAAGAGCAGGTGTGCATGCTGGAATGGATAGAGATAGAGGAAGCTGATGTGCTGAAAATTTTGTCAAACATTAAGATTGACAAGTCGCCAGGCCCGGACCAGATTTGTCCTCGGCTGCTTTGGGAAACGAGAAATGCAATTGCTTCGCCACTCGCGAAGATCTTTGCATCCTCTATCTCTGCTGGAGTCGTACCTGAGGACTGGAGAGAGGCAAATGTAATTCCTCTCTCCAAGAAAGGAAATAGGGAACTCCCCAGCAATTACAGACCAGTAAGTCTCACGTCTGTCGTCTGCAAGGTGTTAGAAAGGATTCTGAGGGATAGGATTTATGACCATCTGGAAGAGCATGGCTTGATTAAATGCAGTCAACACGGCTTTGTGAGGGGTAGGTCATGCCTCACAAACCTTATTGAGTTCTTTGAGGATGTGACTAGAAAAGCTGATGAGGGTCGAGCTGTGGATGTGGTGTATATGGACTTCAGCAAGGCATTTGATAAGGTTCCCCATGGTAGGCTCATTCAGAAGGTCAGGAGGAATGGGATACAGGGGAACTTAGCTGTCTGGATACAGAATTGGCTGGCCAACAGAAGACAGCGAGTGGTAGTAGAAGGAAAATATTCTGCCTGGAAGTCAGTGGTGAGTGGGGTTCCACAGGGCTCTATTCTTGGGCCTCTACTGTTTGTAATTTTTATTAATGGCTTGGATGAGGGGATTGAAGGATGGGTCAGCAAGTTTGCAGACGACACGAAGGTTGGAGGTGTCGTTGACAGTATAGAGGGCTGCTGTAGGCTGCAGCGGGACATTGACAGGATGCAGAGATGGGCTGAGAGGTGGCAGATGGAGTTCAACCTGGATAAATGCGAGGTGATGCATTTTGGAAGGTCGAATTTGAAAGCTGAGTACAGGATTAATGATAGGATTCTTGGCAGTGTGGAGGAACAGAGGGATCTTGGTGTGCAGATACATAGATCCCTTAAAATGGCCACCCAAGTGGACAGGGTTGTTAAGAAAGCATATGGTGTTTTGGCTTTCATTAGCAGGGGGATTGATTTTAAGAGTCGTGAGATCTTGTTGCAGCTCTGTAAAACTTTTGTTAGTCTGCACTTGGAATACTGCGTCCAGTTCTGGTCGCCCTATTATAGGAAAGATGTGGATGCTTTGGAGAGGGTTCAGAGAAGGTTTACCAGGATGCTGCCTGGACTGGAGGGCTTAGCTTATGAAGAGAGGTTGACTGAGCTCGGACTTTTTTCATTGGAGAAAAGGAGGAGGAGAGGGGACTTAATTGAGGTATACAAGATAATGAGAGGCATAGATAGAGTTGATAGCCAGAGACTATTTCCCAGGGCAGAAATGGCTAACACGAGGGGTCATAGTTTTAAGCTGGTTGGAGGAAAGTATAGAGGGGATGTCAGAGGCGGGTTCTTTACACAGAGAGTTGTGAGAGCATGGAATGCGTTGCCAGCAGCAGTTGTGGGAGCAAGGTCATTGGGGACATTTAAGAGACTGCTGGACATGCATATGGTCACAGAAATTTGAGGGTGCATACATGAGGATCAATGGTCGGCACAACATTGTGGGCTGAAGGGCCTGTTCTGTGCTGTACTGTTCTATGTTCTATGTTCTATGATTCTTGGTTCTGGACTCCCTGGTCATGGGGGACATCTTTCTTACATTCACCCTGCTCTGGTTCTGTTAGAATTTTGTAGGTTTCTATGAGGTCCCCCTCATTCTTCAAAATTCCCCCAAATATACTCCTACGCTATCCAATCTCTCCTCATACGTGTGTGTCTTGCCATCCCAATAATTGGCCTAAACTTTGTTGCAATTTACCTCTAATCAGAACATCCTTCCTCAGATAAGGAGACTAAAACTATATGCAATACCTAAGGTGGTCTCACCAAGACCTTGTATAAGTCCTGCTCCCTTACTTAAATACTCTAGCTGTAAAGGCAACACACCATTTGCGTTCTCCACCATCTTCTGCTCCTGAATGCTCACTCTCAGTGACATTGTACAAGGACTTCCATGTCATGTTGCACCTCCGGCTTTTGTAGTCTATTACCTTGCAGCTAATAATCCTTCTTCCTGTTTTACTATTAATGTGGCTGACTTCACACATATCCATATTGTATGCATTTGCCCATTCACTCAACTTGTCCAAATTCTTGTCACAGTTCACCCTCCCATCCTACCTTGTGCCACCTGCAAACACTATGATTGAGTGGAGACAACGTGGCTTTGTGAAGAGGATATATTTGACAAATTTATTGGAATTCCTTGAGGGGTAGCAAGCAGGATAAATGAAAGGAAATCAGTGGATGTAATATATTTGGATTTTCAGATGATGTTTGATAAAATTCCACATATTCGGCTATTTAGTAAATGCATGGTGTCAGGAGTAGTATATTGGCACTGATAGAGGATTGGCTAACTAGCAGAAGACAAAGAGTTGGAACGGGGTAAGTTTTCATAATGGTACACCTGTGGCTAGCAGAGTCTACAGGGATAAGCTCTGAGGCCACAATTATTTTGAGAATATTTTTAAGTCAGATGAGGGAAGTGAATGTACTATAGCCGAGTTTGCGAATGGCTCAAAAATAGTGGGAAGGCAAGTTGTGAGATTGACACAAAGATCCTGCAGAGGAATGTAGACAGAGTAGGTGAATTGGCAAAAAGTTAGCAGATTTAATATTGAATTTGAAAAAAATCAGGTTGCATAATTTGACAGGAAGAATGGAGGTGCTGAATATTGTCTAAATGGAGAAAGACTACAGGAATCTATAGCACAGTGCATTTGGGAACCATTGTTCACAACAAAAACTAGTACCCATGCTCATTACGTAATAGGGAAGGTAAATAAAATGTTGGCCTTCACTTCAAAAGGAATGGAATACAAAGATAGGGAAGTTTTACTAATTCTATGCAAGGTACTAGTTAGACCATAGCTGGAGTACCATGAACAGCTTTTGGTCCTCATCGAAAGAAAGATGCACATTGGAAGTGGTCCACAGAAGGTTCATTAGACTGGTGTAAGGTATGAAGGGATTGTCTCATGAGGAGAGGTGGAGTAGGTGTACACATTGGAAATTTAAAAGAATGAGAGGTGGCCTTATTGAAACATACACCATTGTAACGAATCTTGACAAGGTAGATGTGAAATTGTTGTTTCCCCTTGTGGGAGAGTACCAGAAAATATAATCTCAGAAAAAAAATGGTTCATCTTTATAAGACAGAGGACAAATTTCTTCTCCTAGAGGGGAGGGAATCTGAGCAATTTTTACTGCTGACAGCTGCTGGGGCTGGGTCATTAAGCCTATTCAAAGCTGAGATAGATAATCTTTTAATCATTAAAGGAATCAAGGGTTATGGGGAAAAGGCAGGAAAGTGGAATTGAGGCCAATCAGATTATTCACGATCTCACTGAATGGCACAGCAGATTATTGGGCTGAATGGACTTGTTTTGCTTGTATGTCTTATGGTTCCAAACAGAAGGCATGACCAACCCAGTGCTTAAAACTCACCCAATATCCTGTTCAAAGTCTACAATCTTGTCCGCATGGCCATCCTCATGAAAGCTACAAACTTCATCACTGCAACTGAAATCCTTCATTGGCCTGACATTCAACATTCCTCATCCCTCAATTCTTCCCCAGTGCCTCTCTTCCATTGTTTCCCTCAGCCCTCACCTGTTCACCTTTCAGGGTGGAGCCAGTGCTTCTCCTGAAAGTTCTCTGGCTAAATACGTTTATTGGAGAATCAAAAAGCTCAATTCTTTCCCCTTGCTTTTCTTATTCATATATCACTGAAGGGGTTAGGGTCAATTTCCCTGATGGCACCTATCGAGGTATGGGCCATAAATGGTGCAAGCTGTGCATTTAAATTGGCTCAAAATTTATATTAGACCGATGCCTGAGAAAGCTCAGGGAACCTGCACCAATATGATTTGCAACATGTTTACGGGGTAAGCGAAATGCACACAACATACCATCTCCATCTTTAGCAATAAGGAGGGCACATTTTTAATGAATGTCTCACTTGTTTTGGAGAGGGTGAAAAAGAAGCTTGCCGGGATGTTTCCCAGATCGGATTGTGTATCAACTACAAGGAGAGACTAAACAAACTTGTATTGTTTTCTCTTGAACTTCAGAGGCTGAGGGTTGTGGGGCAGCCAGACAGAAGTTTACAAAATGATGAGAGGTGTTGATAGAATGGATAGTCTGAGTCTTTTTCCCAAGGTTGAAATGACAATTACTGGGAGACGTAGGTTTAAGGTGAAATGGGGGAGATTAAAGGAGATGAGCAAGGCAAGTTTTTTACACAGAGGGTGGTGAGTGTCCGGAATGTGCTGCCAGAGCAGGTGGTAGGGATGGTTACAATGGCAACATGTAAGAGATACCTGGACAGGTATATGAATAAGCAGGGAATAGGATCACATAGATACAGGGGATTTTTAGTTCAGAAACATGCCATGTGTCAGCTCAATCCACGTGGGCAGAAGGGCCTGCTCCTGTGTTGCAGTGTTCTCCTTCGCCCTTTGTCCTCTTTGAGAGGTTGAACAAGCTTGGTTTGTTTTCATTAGAGTGTTGGAGGCTTAAGAGTGGCCTGACAGAAATATAAAATTATGAGAGAGTTTCCTCCCGAGGGAGGAAATGCCAAAGACTAGGGGCATAGGTTTAAAGCAAGAAGGGAAAAGTTGAAAGGAGATGTGTGAGGCAAGTATTTTTCACAGAGGATGGCTGGTGCCTGGATTGTGCTTCGAGGTGAGGCGGTAAAAGCAGATGCAATAGCAACGCTTGAGACTCAAGGAAGAGAGGGATTACGTGCGGGCAGATGGGATTAGTGCAAATTGGCAGCATGGCCATCACAAGCATGGTGGGCCGAAGGGCCTGTTCCTGTGTTATATTCTGCTATATTCTACATTCAGTGATCAGAAAAGTCAAATTCAAAGCTCCTTTTCATTGCAAAAGTTGATTTACGGTCTAACATTAAAAAAAGACTAAAAACTCTTTGTTGGAACGCGCAAACTAAATCCCTGAAACATTGCTGAGTGAATGTTTGTGTACTATGAAAGAAAATGCTAAAAAGCATGGATCTTACAAGATGCAGACGTGAGAAGATGGAGACATAAATCCTCAAACATTCAGCACAGAACATTTTTCAATATCTAGGGAATAAGCAAAAGCAATAAAATAATATATTTACAACAAACTCTTGTAAGTTTCCTGACAGCTGTATTCATTCCCCTGCTTCCTGAACTGAGGTCACTGTCAATGTGGGAAGATGGATGTCTGGATGATACAATGAGTTTACATACTGGAGCCACAGGAACCGTAATGAGCTGAGGACAGTCAGAATGGGAATCAACCATGGCGACCAGAAAGACAAACAACTACTTTCCTGCATGCACATTGCCATCTAGGGCAGACTTATAGGTGTGACTGGAATTTTATTGCTTGGGTTACTTTTTTTTCCTTTATTTTTTCAGGAACTGAAGGCGTCGCTGACTAAGCCAGCATTTATTGCCCATCCCTAATTGCCCAGAGGGCAGTTATGAGTCAATAACATTGCTGTGGGTCTGGGGTCGCCTGTAGGCCAGACCAGGTAAGGATGGCAGGTTCCTCCCACAAAGGACAGTTGTGAAGCAAAGGTTTTCTCCACCAATTGGCATTAAACCCTTAATTCCAGATATTTATCGAATTCAAATTCTACCAGCTGCCGTGATAGGATTTGAACCCAGATCCCCTGAACATTACCTGGGCCTCTGGATTAACAGTCCAGCAATAATACCACTAGGCCATTTGCAAGGATCAGAGATAATTGTGTTTCTTTAAAGAGCTCTGCATGATCACCTTATTGCATGTTCAGTGTTCAGGCATCTTAAAATGATCTCCTGTGACATTGTTAATTACTCCTCACTGGGGGGGGGGGGGGGGGGGGGTGAGGCCCAGTGGTTTTATCACGAGGCTATTAATCTAGAGGCCCAGCTCATGTACTGGGGTCTGGGTTTAAATCCTGCCATGGCAGAATTTGAATTTAATTTCTGCAAAAAAAAAAGAATCAAAGAGTGACTGGAAATTTTCTGCATAAATTGTAATTAAGAGTCTAATGATGTCCTTTAGGATAAAAACTCATCTGGGTCACTAATGTTCTTTTGGGAAGGTAATTGCCGTCCTGGCCTGTTTTGGCCTACACGGAACTTTAGACTCACTGCAATGTGGTTGACTCCTAACTAACCCTGGGGCATTTAGGAATGAGCAATAAATTCTGGCCTAGCCAGCAAAACCCACAACCCTTGAATGAGTAAAAAGACGTTAAACTTGTTAGTGCACCAGTAGGAGAGACTTCTATCTAACCCAGCCAGCACCGATCTGATAGCACCTAATAGTCCCTATATCTCATATTTACCTGATCTTTCTTCCCTTTGATTTTACTGCAAGACCCAGCAAGGTGTAAACAAACTTCTCCCTCGTATTATAATGACATCAGCACTAAATACACAATAGTAGTTCCTCTGCTACCGTGGAGAGCTATGAAATCAACTCTGTTCTTTCAAATTACAACCCAACTGCAGTCAATGGAGATAATTTTATGTTAGTTAGAAAATGGATTTACCCAGTCATGCTGTGTGGGCTGTGTTGATGAGGCCAATATTTACCGCCTGTCCCTATTACTCCTTGAGAGTGTGTTGATGAGCCAAGAGGAGAAGGGTTCTATAAATTTGCAACTTGGCAGATGCTTGAAGATGTTTTTTTGTTTGATGGCTTAAGTACAATGTCTCGCTATTGATATACAAAATGTGATGGAGGTGTGTTCAATACCTATTGTTTCAATGTATAGAATCATTGCCTTTTTTGTTTATGGTAAGAGGCGGCAAGGTGGGTCAGTGTTTAGCACTGCTGCCTCACAGCGCCAGAGCATTGAGTTTGATTCCACCATTGGGTGACTGTGTGGTTTGCATCTTCCCTCCGCATCTATGTGAGTTCCCTCAGAATGTCCCAGTTTCCTCCCACTACCCAAAGATGCTGAGCTTAGGGTTGATTGGCCAAACTAAATTGTCCATAGTGAGCAGGGATGTGCAGGCTATGTAGATTAGCCTTGGGAAATGCAGTGTTTACAGGGATACTGTTGCAGGGGGTGGGGGTAATCTAATTGGGATATGATGACCCTCTTCAGAGGGTCATTGTGTATTTGATGGGCCAAATGGCCTGTTTCCACACTGCAGGGAATCTATGAAGCACAACTTATGCACTGCATTCATAATTCTGATCTCTTAAAAAGATATACGTAAAGCTTTGTTGGAATAATGGGGATCGCATTGAAAGTGTTGACAATCTAAATCCGACTCAACACTGGACTCCTTTCTTTGCCATTGAGATTACATAATATATAATTAAAGAGCTCAACTATCTTTTCTTTTGACCGTTGTTGTAAATATATTGGAGCATTTGAAGACTTTAAAAGATTAAAGAGCATAGAAAAATCTATTTGCTTTAACAAGCCCACAAGTTCCAATGGACCATACACAATTTGCATTGTTTTGCAAGATCTCTTGAGCGGGTAAAAAATCACTGTAATATTGCAGGTTTAGTTTGAAGTGTCTGCCAAAACAAAGCTTTGTCCTATAACGTTATTGTTGCTAGTTCTGATGCATGCCTTGCTCTTCACCACTTGTCTACATTTCTAGTAAAGGCTATGTTATCTTTTGTATAGATCAAAATAAGAATTTTCTAATATTTGTCCATCTGACAATACATAAAGGACTACATAGAATATTTTTTTAAAAAGTGATATATAGTTCCAATTACACCTGTACTATCATGAGTCAGTAACGTTCAACTCAGAATTTTTGCCACTGAATAAATGATGATCAGTACTTTAAAACCAGTGAGAATTTTAAAAAGAAAACTTCTGCTGAGTGATATTATCAACCCACATTGCAATTTGTTGAAAGTTTGCAAATAAGCATTAAATTCCTCGTAATGTTTCATTAAGACAGTAGGTTCTGGTTCAGGAAGTAATATTCTAGGTTCCAAGCCAGTAGATTATGGATTTGAGCCTTGCTCCAGGTATCTGAATATGTAATCAGGTACTGGATGAACAAGGGAGCTGACATACTGCTGAAATATCCAAATGCAAAATTGTCCACTCTCTCAGGTAGAGAGGTAGGATTGTGGTAGTACTTTAAAGCTGAGCAGGACTGCTCTCCCTGATTCTTTGACCCTCAATAAAGGTCATTAAAATTGATTATCTGATCATCATCATCATCTTATCGGAGGCTGAGGGGGTGGCCTAACAGAGGTTTATAAAGTCACGAAGCTCATGGATAGTGTGAATAGTCAAGGTGTTGTCCCATAAGTAGGGGAATCCAAAACTAGAGGGCATAAGTTTCAGGTGAGCGGGTAAAAGTTTAAAAGGGACCTAAGGGGCAACTTTCTCATGCAGAGTGCGTTTACGGCATGAGGAAGCAGTGGAGGCTAGTACAGTTACAACATTTAAAAGGCATCTGGACACGTACATGGGTAGGAAGGATATGGCCAAATGCTGGCAAATGGGACTAGATTAACTTAGATAATAAAATGTGAGGCTGGATGAACACAGCAGGCCAAGCAGCATCTCAGGAGCACAAAAGCTGACGTTTCGGGCCTAGACCCTTCATCAGAGAGGGGGATGGGGGGAGGGAACTGGAATAAATAGGGAGAGAGGGGGAGGCGGACCGAAGATGGAGAGTAAAGAAGATAGGTGGAGAGGGTGTAGGTGGGGAGGTAGGGAGGGGATAGGTCAGTCCAGGGAAGACGGACAGGTCAAGGAGGTGGGATGAGGTTAGTAGGTAGCTGGGGGTGCGGCTTGGGGTGGGAGGAAGGGATGGGTGAGAGGAAGAACCGGTTAGGGAGGCAGAGACAGGTTGGACTGGTTTTGGGATGCAGTGGGTGGGGGGGAAGGGCTGGGCTGGTTGTGTGGTGCAGTGGGGGGAGGGGATGAACTGGGCTGGTTTAGGGATGCAGTGGGGGAAGGGGAGATTTTGAAACTGGTGAAGTCCACATTGATACCATATGGCTGCAGGGTTCCCAGGCGGAATATGAGTTGCTGTTCCTGCAACCTTCGGGTGGCATCATTGTGGCAGTGCAGGAGGCCCATGATGGACATGTCATCAAGAGAATGGGAGGGGGAGTGGAAATGGTTTGCGACTGGGAGGTGCAGTTGTTTGTTGCGAACTGAGCGGAGGTGTTCTGCAAAGCGGTCCCCAAGCCTCCGCTTGGTTTCCCCAATGTAGAGAAAGCCGCACCGGGTACAGTGGATGCAGTATATCACATTGGCAGATGTGCAGGTGAACCTCTGCTTAATGTGGAATGTCATCTTGGGGCCTGGGATGGGGGTGAGGGAGGAGGTGTGGGGACAAGTGTAGCATTTCCTGCGGTTGCAGGGGAAGGTGCCGGGTGTGGTGGGGTTGGAGGGCAGTGTGGAGCGAACAAGGGAGTCACGGAGAGAGTGGTCTCTCCGGAAAGCAGACAGGGGTGGGGATGGAAAAATGTCTTGGGTGAATCTTCACCATCCCCCCAGACCTCCCACTGACTGAGGACGAACGGTCAGTCCTGAGCAAGGGGCTCACCTTTGTCCCCCTACAACCACACATCAACGAATACCAGTCACGGTCGGACATAGAGCAGTTTTTCCGCCGTCTTCGCCTGCATGCCTACTTCTTCAACCGGGAACCCAACCCTCCTTCCACTGACCCCTTCACCCGCTTCCAACACAAGTCCTCCTCCTGGACACCACCCCCAGGCCTCCTACCCTCCCTCGACCTCTTCATCTCCAACTGCCGTCGAGACATTAACCGCCTCAACCTCTCCACCCCTCTCACCCACTCCAACCTCTCCCCCGCAGAACGGGCAGCCCTCCGCTCCCTCCGCTCCAACCCCAACCTCACCATCAAACCCGCAGACAAGGGTGGCGCAGTGGTAGTATGGCGTACTGACCTCTACATCGCCGAGGCCAGACGCCAACTCTCCGACACCACCTCCTACCGCCTCCTCGATCATGACCCCACACCCGAGCACCAAACCATCATCTCCAACACCATTCATGACCTCATCACCTCAGGGGACCTCCCACCCACAGCCTCCAACCTCATTGTTCCCCAACCCCGCACGGCCCGTTTCTATCTCCTTCCCAAAATCCACAAACCTGCCTGCCCTGGTCGACCCATCGTCTCAGCCTGCTCCTGCCCCACCGAACTCATCTCCACCTATCTGGACTCCATTTTCTCCCCTTTGGTCCAGGAACTCCCCACCTATGTCCGTGACACCACCCACGCCCTCCACCTCCTCCAGGACTTCCAATTCCCTGGCCCCCAACACCTCATATTCACCATGGACGTCCAGTCCCTGTACACCTGCATTCCGCATGGAGATGGCCTCAAGGCCCTCCGCTTCTTCCTGTCCCGCAGGCCCGACCAGGCCCCCTCCACCGACACTCTCATCCGCCTAGCGGAACTCGTCCTCACACTCAACAACTTCTCTTTTGACTCCTCCCACTTCCTACAGACTAAGGGGGTGGCCATGGGCACCCGCATGGGCCCCAGCTATGCCTGCCTCTTTGTAGGTTACGTGGAACAGTCCATCTTCCGCACCTACACAGGCCCCAAACCCCACCTCTTCCTCCGGTACATTGATGACTGTATCGGCGCCGCCTCTTGCTCCCCAGAGGAGCTCGAACAGTTCATCCACTTCACCAACACCTTCCACCCCAACCTTCAGTTCACCTGGGCCATCTCCAGCACATCCCTCACCTTCCTGGACCTCTCAGTCTCCATCTCAGGCAACCAGCTTGTAACTGATGTCCATTTCAAGCCCACCGACTCCCACAGCTACCTAGAATACACCTCCTCCCACCCACCCTCCTGCAAAAATTCCATCCCCTATTCCCAATTCCTCCGCCTCCGCCGCATCTGCTCCCACGATAAGACATTCCACTCCCGCACATCCCAGATGTCCAAGTTCTTTAAGGACCGCAACTTCCCCCCCACGGTGATTGAGAACGCCCTTGACCGCGTCTCCCGCATTTCCCGCGACACATCCCTCACACCCCGCCCCCGCCACAACCGCCCCAAGAGGATCCCCCTCGTTCTCACACACCACCCCTACCAACCTCCGGATACAACGCATTATCCTCCGACACTTCCGCCACTTACAATCCGACCCCACCACCCAAGACATTTTTCCATCCCCACCCCTGTCTGCTTTCCGGAGAGACCACTCTCTCCGTGACTCCCTTGTTCGCTCCACACTGCCCTCCAACCCCACCACACCCGGCACCTTCCCCTGCAACCGCAGGAAATGCTACACTTGTCCCCACACCTCCTCCCTCACCCCCATCCCAGGCCCCAAGATGACATTCCACATTAAGCAGAGGTTCACCTGCACATCTGCCAATGTGATATACTGCATCCACTGTACCCGGTGCGGCTTTCTCTACATTGGGGAAACCAAGCGGAGGCTTGGGGACCGCTTTGCAGAACACCTCCGCTCAGTTCGCAACAAACAACTGCACCTCCCAGTCGCAAACCATTTCCACTCCCCCTCCCATTCTCTTGATGACATGTCCATCATGGGCCTCCTGCACTGCCACAATGATGCCACCCGAAGGTTGCAGGAACAGCAACTCATATTCCGCCTGGGAACCCTGCAGCCATATGGTATCAATGTGGACTTCACCAGTTTCAAAATCTCCCCTTCCCCCACTGCATCCCTAAACCAGCCCAGTTCATCCCCTCCCCCCACTGCACCACACAACCAGCCCAGCCCTTCCCCCCCACCCACTGCATCCCAAAACCAGTCCAACCTGTCTCTGCCTCCCTAACCGGTTCTTCCTCTCACCCATCCCTTCCTCCCACCCCAAGCCGCACCCCCAGCTACCTACTAACCTCATCCCACCTCCTTGACCTGTCCGTCTTCCCTGGACTGACCTATCCCCTCCCTACCTCCCCACCTACACCCTCTCCACCTATCTTCTTTACTCTCCATCTTCGGTCCGCCTCCCCCTCTCTCCCTATTTATTCCAGTTCCCTCCCCCCATCCCCCTCTCTGATGAAGGGTCCAGGCCCGAAACGTCAGCTTTTGTGCTCCTGAGATGCTGCTTGGCCTGCTGTGTTCATCCAGCCTCACATTTTATTATCTTGGAATCTCCAGCATCTGCAGTTCCCATTATCTCTGATACTAGATTAACTTAGGTTATCTGGTCAGCATGGATGAGTTGGACTGAAGGGTTTGTTTCCCTATGGCGATGGCTTCCAGGTATTTCAGCATTCCTCATCTTAACCAACTTTCCCCAAACTGAAATTGATCAAGAGATGAAATCTGTCTTCATTTTTACTTTTTTCTTCTTATCTACGACTTCTGTCATTTATATAGGTGCTGTGGTGTGGTGACTTATAAAGCAGTTTACTTTTATGTTGTAAAAATACATGTGATAATAAATTTCTGTTCTATTCTATTCTATTTAGTCACTCAACAATAACTTAAATGACTGTGTCACTGCCATCACAGACTTCATCAATGAGCTTGTCGAGGACTGTGTGCTGGAGAAGATAATCCGAGTTTACCCCAACCGGAAACCATGGATTAACCGGGAGATCTATTCCATACGGGTTCAGCCCATTGACACAGCTATGCCATTAGATCATGCTTCTCAACCCCATTCTCCTGCCTTCTCCCCTTAACCCTAACCCCTACCCTTGAGAGCCTGACTGCAGTTTGTCACAACACTCAAGGTGTTGTGAATGGTGCAGATAATCAAGACGTGGGCACTAGCCTGAGGAATCCCCATGATGATATCCAGGGACAGAGGTGACTGATTTTCAATGATCAAAGCCAACTCCTTTTTTGTCAGGTATGACTCCAACTGGTGGAGAGTTTTTCCCAATTCTCATTGACTCTGGTTTTGCTAAGGTTCCTTGATGCCCCATTCTGTCAAAAGCTGTGTTAATGTTAAGGGCAGTCCCTCTCACCTTTCCTTCCCTTAGTAAAAATTTGATCGATTGAGAGGGATAACATGAGAGCTAATAATAGTACTCTGACAAAAATTGCCTGTCCTCCCAAACAATGTGGAGCAGGCTGGGAGAAAACCAAACTTGATTTGTCGCTTAGTCATTAGTTTTCTTAAATTATTTTTGCAATGAAAAGAAGATTTCTCACCATCTCTGGCAGGCAGCAAATGTCATACCATCAAGCAATAAAAATCGTACATTAAATTCAAAATTTATGTTTACCTTGCCTTTTATAAACAGATAAGCTTGTAAGTGGTTTTCAACATTAAAGCATTTCTGTTGCTCACATTTCTCACTGTGCACCAAGCTGAGCTTCCAGAGCAAAAAAATTTGGTTTTCGTCATAAACTAGTCCCCAACCAGCAAGAAAACATGAGGCATTTATACTCACCCTCAGAAGAAATAATAGCTGCAGTAACATTCAGGCGTCAGAATTTCAAGTAATTCACAATATTTTCATGGTCGACTGTTGAATATAAAATGACTGTCAAATAGGCAGAATGGAAATATTGTTTTTTATTCATTTGTGGGATGTGGGTGTTGCTGGCTGGCCAGCGTTTCTTGCCCATCCCTAGTTGCCTTGAGAAGGTGGCGATGAGCTACCTTCTTGAGCTGTTGCAGTCCCCCTGCTGTGGCGGAGGGAATTCCAGGATTTTTTACCCAAGGACAGTGAAGGAACAGCGATATATTTCCAAGTCAGGATGGTGAATGACTTGGAGGGGAAATTGGGGGTGGTAGTGTTCCTATGTATCTGTTGCCCTTGTCCTTCCAGATATAAGTGGTCATAGGTTTGGAAGGTCTGATGATCTTTGGTCAATTTCTGCAGTGCATCTTGTGGACAGTACACACTGCTGCTACTGAGCGTCGGTGGTGGGGGGAATGCACACTTGTGGATGTGATGCCAATCAAGCGGCTGCTTTGTCCTGGATGGTGTCGAGCCTTTTGACTGTTGTTGGGGCTGCACTCATCCAGACAAGTGGGGAGTATTCCATCACACTCCTGGCTTGTGCCTTGTAGATGGTAGATAGGCTTTGAGGAGTCAGGAGATGAGTTACTCGCTGCAGTATTCCCAGCTTTTGGCCTGCTCTTGTATTCAAAAGTTCATTCAAGTTTGGAGCAGGCAAATAATTCAATTTGTGCACATTGAAGGGAAAGGAAAACTTTCAGGCTGCTCCTGCACAATTCCATCTTCCCTTGCTCCTTCATTGGCAAATATATCTTCTTATTAAATTTTGACATTGAGGCATCACTGGCTAGGCCAGTATTTACCATCCATCCCTAATTGCCCAGAGGGCAGTTAAGAGTCAACCACGTTGCTGTGGTCTGAAGTCACATGTAGGTCAGACTCACAGTTAGTTTCCTTCCTTAAAGGGTATTAATGATCCAGATGGGCTTTCCACCAAAAACCACCAATGGTTTCATGGCCATTATTAGAATCCTAATTCCAGATTTTTAATTGAACTCAAATTACACCATCTGCCAAATCAGGATCTGAATGTAGATTCTCTGGACATTAGCTGAAGCTCTGGATTAATTGTTTAGCAATAATGCAACAAGATCATCACTTTCCCATCAGCTAGTAGCCAAACTAAAGGCCCCTCTCAATGCCTCTGGCTGGGAAAGTGTGTTTACAATGTACTTCTTTGAGAAAGTGTTTGGTCAGCTGTCTTAATATTTGCTTTCTTTGGTCAGTTACATGCTCCTTGGATGTACCTTGGGACATCTTTAATACATTAGAGACTATGCAACTTTTGGTAATCAACATTTGAACGCCATATGTTGATGTTAAGCTCCATTTTCCCTTCTGGCGATATACATCTTCCTCCAGTATTTCTGCTGCATGTGCTCTACCCAGATAAAGCATGGACAAGTGCATTAGTTTTCCCTTTATTCATTAATGGGATAAGAGTGTCACTTGGCCAGGCAGCATTTATTGCCCATCCCTAATTGTCCAGAGGGCAGTTCAGAATCAACCACTTTGCTGTGGGTCTGGAGTCACATGTAGGCCAGACCAGGTAACGATGGCAGTTTCCTTCCCTAAATGATATTAGCTACAGAAAGAAGAAAGTATTGTCTCCTGTCAGATCTGTGAACAGCCACTGAAGGGACAATTCCCTCCAAGTTCCACTCCCCTGCCTTTCTCCATAGTCCTGAACATTCTTCCTTTTCAGATTCCGTCTTGTACTTTCCAATTAATCCTGATGCCATCATGTTTTCAGGCAGCATAAACCTCTCTCTGTTTGAAGAATATTGCAGAATTACTCACTATTCAAATACTATGAATTAATAAGAAGATATATTTGCCAAAGAAGGAGCAAAGGCAGGTGGGGTTGTGCAGGAGACAAGGGACATCCTGAAAGTTTCCTTTCTCCTCAACTGAGCAAATTAAATTACCTGCCTGGTTCAAACCCCACTGAATTTTTGAATAAGTCCATTCTGCACTTTTGACAGTCATTTTATTTCCAACAGTTTAACACCCTGCATTTGTGTGGTGGATATGAACTAAACTCATGACAGGATGTTACGTTTTGTCCATTTCTGTCTGCACGCTTTCTTAACAATGCAATAATTGTTAATGATTGCCATTCAACCATCCTAGCACTGGAAATGAGCAATTACATGCACAGAGTCTCAATCCTGTGGATTTTAAACATTGCTGGAATGTTCACAAATGCTATTTTTAGAAAAGAATTGCTTTCTATCTTGTTTCTTTTATTACAATCCTCCTATTTCTCTCTATCTTTCCCACCTGATTTGACAGTGATTCATTCTCCCTGATACACATGTCCTTCTCAATCCTGACATTGCTTATTTTTCAATCCATTGATCTAATTGTTTAGGAGAGACAGAGTTTCACCTCTATTTATTCTTTCATAGGATCTTAGTGTCTCCAGCAAGGCAAGCTTTTATTAGCCAACCTCATCTGCCTCTGCAAAAATAGTGATGAGTTGCCATGAACTACAGCAATAACTTTAATGAAGGGACTTCCACAGGGCTGCAAGCAATGGATTTTGACCCAATGAGAGTGAAGAAATGGCGACATATTTCTAAGTCAGACTGATGGGAGATTTGGATAGGAGTCTTACAAGTTGTGATGGAAGATACAAAGAAGCTTTAAGGGGAGTTAAACAGGCTATGTGCTTGAGAAAGAGACCATATAATATGGGTAAATGCGAGTTTATCCATTTTAGTAGAATAAATGCAAATAAAGACAGGATTCATGACAGTCGTAGCAGTCCTTAGGGCTTTCTAATTGGACAGAGACAACTGGTAGCAATGGTTTAAGCTAAGGGTCACTGTGCATCAGGTCAGTTACGAGATTGTGAATGAGAATCTTCAAGGTAGCCTCAGTCAGTGTGGGAAGTGAACCCACACTGTTGGGCCAACTGACTCCCAAAAGCAAAGAGTAATCCTTAAATGATGAAAGATTGAGAAGTGTTATTGTCCACAGAGATATAAATGTTCTTCTTCTGAATAAGTCACTGAAAGCTAGCATACAGGTACAGAAAGCATTTTGGAAGACAAACCATATGTTTGCCTTCATAATAACAAAGAATTCCTACAGTGTGGAAGTATGCCATTTGACTCATGAAGTATGCACTGATCCTCCAAAAAGCATGCCACCCAAACCCAACTCCTGTCCTATCCCTGTAATCCTGCATTTCCCATTGCTAATCCACCTAGCCTGCACATCCCTGGGCACTATAGGCAATTTAGCATGGCCAATCCATCTCGCCTGCACATCTCTGGACTGCGGGAGGAAATTGGAGCACCTGGAGGAATCCCACTCCGACACGAGGAGACTGTGCAAACTCCAGACTCCAAATCTGGGGTCCCTGGTGCTGTGAGGCAGCAGCACTAACCGCTGAACTACCGTGTTGCCCCTTATCACAAGAGGATATGAGTACAGGAGCAAAGAAGCCTTGCTTTAATTGTATAGCCATGATGTGGAGGTGCCGATGGTGGGCTGGGGTGGGCAAACTCAGCAGTCAGCAAGTTATAGTCCAGCAGGTTTATTTGAATACACAAGCTTTCAAAGCATGACTCCTTCAGCAGGTGACTTCACTTTCATGAAGAGGCTGCGCCCCAAAAGCTTGTGATTTCAAATAAAGTTGTTGGTCTATAACCTGGTGTCATGTGACTTCTCAATCTGATAGAACGCTATGACATTGCAGTTGGAGCACTGTGTGCATTTCTACTTCCTTTGCCTAACGAAGGATACTCTTGCTGTTGAAGAAATGCAGTAAAGGCTCAACAGATTGATTCCTGGGATGGTGGGACTGCCTTTTGAAGAAAGGTTGCGAAAAGCGAACTTGTTTTTTTTCTGAAGTTTAGAACAATGAGAGAGGTTTTGTAGGAAGTTACACAATTCTTAAGGTAATAGATTGAGTAGATGCAGAAGGTACATTTCCTCTGATGGCATTATCACAGTATTTGCATAATGGAAGCAGGCATTAGGACCATCAGGTACATGATGGTACAAGCTGCTTTCCCTTTGGTCCAGCTCACTCATCAGTTTATCTGTTTGTTCCCTCTTCCTTCTTGTGTTTATCCAGATTTCCCTTTGTAGTGATTGAAATAAGGCTGGCCAAGTGGATATCGTTGAGTATGAGATCTCTGATTGGAGCTGTTAGCCTGAGCCAATCAGGGAGCCCTGGCTGACACATATAAACAGGAGTCTCAGGGACTCTCCTCAATCTAGGGACTGGCTGGCTGGAGTCTGTGTGCTGGTAAATAATGGGTGACTTGGTTAACAAAGTGTGAAGCTGGATGAACACAGCAGGCCAAGCAGCATCTCAGGAGCACAAAAACTAGCATTTCGGGCCTAGACCCTTCATCAGAGAGGCTCTCTGATGAAGGTTCTACGCCTGAAATGTCAGCTTTTTGTGCTTCTGAGATGCTGCTTGGCCTGCTGTGTTCATCCAGCTTCACACTTGATTATCTTGGATGCTCCAGCATCTGTAGTTCCCATTATCTCTGATCACAATGGGTGACTTGGTGATGGGATACTGGCCTCCACGGAATTACTTTACCCTTAAAAGTAGTCTACCTCAAATATTTCATATGGTTGTGGGATCCACAATATAACTGAACAAAGAACCAAGAACAAAGAAAATTACAGCACAGGAACAGGCCCTTCGGCCCTCCAAGCCTGTGCCGATCAAGATCCTCTGTCTAACCTGTCATCTATTTTCTAAGCGTCTGTATCCCTTTGCTCCCTGCCCATCCATGTACCTGTTCAGATACATCTTAAAAGACACTAACGTGTCTGCGTCTACCACCTCCGCTGGCAACGCGTTCCAGGCACCCACCACCCTCTGCGTAAAGAACTTTCCATGCATATCTCCCATAAACTTTCCTCCTCTCACTTTGAACTCATGACCCATAGTAATTTTCCACTCTGGGAAAAAGCTTCTTGCTATCCACCCTGTCGATAACCCATTGGGGATTGGGGAAACCAAGTGGAGGCTTGGGGATCGCTTTGCAGAACACCTCCGCTCAGTTCGCAACAAACAACTGCACCTCACATTTTATTATCTGTCGATAACCCGCCTGGTTTTGTAGACCTCAATCAGGCACCCCCCCCCCCACCAAATCTCTGTCTTTTAATGAAAATAATCCTAAGATGCTCAACCTTTCTTCATAGCTAGCGTCCTCCATCCCAGGCAACATCCTGATGAACCTCCTCTGCACCCTCTCCAAAGCATCCACTTTCTTGTGGTAATGTAGCGTCCAGAACTGTGTGCAGTGCTCTAAATGTGACCGAACCAAAGTCTGTTAAACTGCAACATGACCTGCCAACTCTTGTACTCAATACCCCGTCCAATGAAGGAAAGCATGCCATATGCCTTCTTGACCACTCTATTGACCTGTTGACCTTCAGGGAACAATGGACCTGAACACCCAGATCTCTCTGAACATCAGTTTTCCCCAGGACTTTTCCATTTACTGTATAGTTTGCTCTTGAATTAGATCTTCCAAAATGCATCACCTCGCATTTGCCCAGAAAATTGCTCTCTAGAAAAGAGGATTGCTGTTGAATTCCTTACTGGAGTCTCGGGGGTATCATATTTATTACCCTCATTTCTGGCCTTTTCAGTGAATGATAATATTTTCTTTAAAGTCATCTTTCATAATGCTAAAGTGTGCATTAAGGTTACTTCTCAGTTTCCTCATTTCTTGAGGAAAGAGGCCAAATTGTTCAGACTTACCTGATATAAATAAACACATGGTTCTGGCATCATGCCAGTGAATCATTTCTTTACCTTCTACAATGTCTTGATACTGTATGTATAAAATGTGGGCCAGTTTGCTGAGAATGCTCCAAGTGTGGCCCAACTTTGTCTACAAAAGCAATATAACTTGCAGCTTTGTTGTAGGAGGAGGAGAGGATCTAAGGGGCCACTAGTCACTGAAGTTTATAAGAATGAGAAGGGATCCCATTGAAACATATATAACTTTGACAGGGCTGGACAGGTAGGGTGCAAAGAAGCTGTTTCTCCTGGCCAATGAGTTTAATTACAGTCTCAGGGTTGAGAGAGATCATTTCCTACTTAAACAAGGAGAAATGTCTTCACTCAGAATGTGGCAAACCTGTGGAATTATCCATCACAGAAAGCTGTGGGAGCCAAGTTAATGCATGTATTTAAAAAATAAATAGATTTCTCGAGGCCAAAAGGTGCTAATAGGCACTTGTCTAGAGCAGGATTGTGGTTTTGCAATGAAGAATCCATGATAATGTAGCTGCAGTAGCCTACTCCAACTTCTATTTCTTTATTCTTTTCAATTCTCCTTTGAAAATGAATCCCAGTGTCTTATATCAGTGATTTTTGGCATTAGTGTCTGGAATCCCTACACTGTCTCCCTTTCTTAATTGCAAACAGACATTAGTTTCTAATGAGCATGTGACTACATTCTTATGCCAACCAGCATGCACAACCTCACACTTACCCATGCTGAAAGTTATTTGTCTGTTCTGTTTCTGTAAGTTTATTCCTGACCAAATATAGAATTTGTCACATGGGGTTCCACCAACCTCTGGTAACAGTGTCATTTTGTTCACAGGAAATTGGATGTAATTCCAAGGTGAGCGGGTTTTACTGAGACAGCAACAGACCTCCCATCAGGCTACATCTGAGAGATTAGTAGTCCTATCCCAGGAGCTGCAGTACAATCAGAGGCTGGAAGCTCTCCTATACCAACAGTGTCATCAAAACTGTTCGCCACTGCAGGTAACACATGCTGACTAGTGGTCATCTCTGGAGAACTGGAGAGAGCTGAGTATATGGAAGTTGCTGGGTGGGGTCACCGGGGAGGGGGTCATTGGTAAGGAGTGCAGTCATGAGGACAAAATGTGGTTGTCAGCTGGGATCTCTTCATCTTCTCAATGCTATGTCCTTCAATTGATCACAAAGTGTCTGCGATCAAGAGGCCACTCAGCCTAACTCTGCAGGCTGTTTTGCTTAATGGCATTTTGGAGAGATGTGAGACTCACGTAAGTTTCATGTCAACTTTCACACGGTGAATAGTGACAGTGTTGCCAAGGGCTAGTGGGACATCTCATCACGATCTCTATATTCCATCCTGGAGCAAACTTCCAGAAAGGGTGTTTACCGGTAAAATACCTCGCAACGCAGTTATGTGTGAGGTCATACTCTATTGAAACTAATGTTTCAATAAGTCCTAGGCAGCTCAGGGAAATTTGATTACATGTGGTTCATTAACAAACCAAACCATTTTCCTGTCAATGGTCCATGGGTATCCAGCATTGGCCTCTTCTTGTGCTGTTTTCCATCCACTGGGAGGTAATCAAGTGGAATGCTACACTGAGGGGCTCCACTAAATCCCACCCATCTTCAAAAGGAAATGTTCAAGCTGGTAGCAGGCCTGTAGCAATATTAGAATTGAAAAGGTTTACATGAATATGGGACAAATGCTGGCAAATGGGATATGATTAATTTTGGATATCTGTTTGGCATGGACGAGTTGAACTGAGTAGTCTGTTTCTGTGCTGCACATCTCTTTGACTCTGATATTAAACTGGTCTTTATTTAATCTTTGTAAGCATTTGTTATCCTCATCTACTTTTAATCTATGCATCTGTAACCAGGTTACTGAGGGAAGCGAGAGAGGAAAGAGCCGGGGCCCTAACAGATATCTTTGCGGTGTCCTTAAACACCGGGTGAGGTCCCGGAGGACTGGAGACTTGCTAATGTTGTCCCCTTGTTTAAGAAGGGCAGCAAGGATAATCCAGGTAATTATTGACCGGTGAGCCTGATGTCAGTGGTAGGGAAGCTACTGGAGAAGATACTGAGGGATAGGATCTATTCCCATTTGGAAGAAAATGGGCTTATCAGTGATAGGCAACATGGTTTTGTGCAGGGAAGGTCATGTCTTACCAACTTAATAGAATTCTTTAAGGACGTGACAAAGTTGATTGATGAGGGAAAGGCTGCAGATGTCATATACATGGACTTCAGCAAGGCGTTTGATAAGGTTCCCCATGGCAGGCTGATGGAGAAAGTGAAGTCACATGGGGTCCAGGGTGTGCTAGCTAGATGGATAAAAAACTGGCTGGGCAACAGGAGACAGAGGGTAGTAGTAGAAGGGAGTTTCTCAAATTGGAGACCTGTGACCAGTGGTGTTCCACAGGGATCTGTGCTGGGACACTGTTGTTTGTGAAATATGTAAATGATTTGGAGGAAGGTGTAGGTGGTCTGATCAGCAAGTTTGCTGATGACACTAAGATTGGTGGAGTAGCTGATAGTGAAGGGGACTGTCAGAAATTACAGCAGAATATAGATAGACTGGAGAGTTGGGCAGATAAATGGCAGATGGAGTTCAATCCAGGCAAATGCGAGGTGATGCATTTTGGAAGATCAAATTCAAGGGCAAACTATACAGTAAATGGAAAAGTCCGAGGGAAAATTGATGAACAGAGAGATCTGGGTGTTCAGGTCCATTGTTCCCTGAAGGTGACAACGCAGGTCAATAGAGTGGTCAAGAAGGCATATGGCATGCTTTCCTTCATTGGGCGGGATATTGAGTACAAGAGTTGGCAGGTCATGTTGCAGTTGTATAGGGCTTTAGTTCGGCCACATTTAGAGTACTGTGTACAGTTTTGGTCGCCACATTACCAAAAGGATATGGATGCTTTGGAGAGGGTGCAGAGGAGGTTCACCAGGATGTTGCCTGGTATGGAGGGTGCTAGCTATGAAGAGAGGTTGAATAGATTAGGATTATTTTCATTAGAAAGACGGAGATTGAGGGGGAACCTGATTGAGGTCTACAAAATCGTGAGGGATATAGACAGGGTGGATAGCAAGAAGCTTTTTCCCAGAGTGTGGGATTCAATTACTAGGGGTCATGAGTTCAAAGTGAGAGGAGGAAAGTTTAAGGGAGGTATGCGTGGAAAGTTCTTTACACAGAGGGTGGTGGGCGCCTGGAACTCGTTGCCAGCGGAGGTGGTAGACACAGACACATTAGCGTCTTTTAAGATATATTTGGACAGGTACATGGTTGGGCAGGGAGCAAGTGGACACAGACCGTTAGAAAATAGATGACAGGTTAGACAGAGGATCTTGATCGGCGCAGGCTTGGAGGGCTGAAGGGCCTGTTCCTGTGCTGTAGATTTCTTTGTTCTTTGTTCCTTGTATTTTATCTAATGACCATCTCACTTTTCCACTGATAATGGGAACTGCAGATGCTGGAAAATCCGAGATAATAAAATATGAGGCTGGATGAACACAGCAGGCCAAGCAGCATCTCAGGAGCACAAAAGCTGACGTTTCGGGCCTAGACCCTTCATCAGAGAGGGGGATGGGGAGAGTGTTCTGAAATAAATAGGGAGAGAGGGGGAGGCGGACCGAAGATGGAGAGAAAAGAAGATAGGTGGAGAGGACAGTATAGGTGGGGAGGTAGGGAGGGGATAGGTCAGTCCAGGGAAGATGGACAGGTCAAGGAGGTGGGATGAGGTTAGTAGGTAGGAGATGGAGGTGCGGCTTGGGGTGGGAGGAAGGGATGGGTGAGAGGAAGAACAGGTTAGGGAGGCAGAGAAAGGTTGGACTGGTTTTGGGATGCAGTGGGTGGAGGGGAAGAGCTGGGCTGGTTGTGTGGTGCAGTTGGGGGAGGGGACGAGCTGGGCTGGTTTTAGGATGCGGTGGGGGAAGGGGAGATTTTGAAACTGGTGAAGTCCTACATTGATACCATTGGGCTGCAGGGCTCCCAAGCGGAATATGAGTTGCTGTTCCTGCAACCTTCGGGTGGCATCATTGTGGCACTGCAGGAGGCTCATGATGGACATGCTTCTTTGTAGGTAACGTGGAACAGTCCCTCTTCCGCACCTACACAGGCCCCAAACCCTACCTCTTCCTCCGTTACATTGATGACTGTATCGGCGCCGCCTCTTGCTCCCCAGAGGAGCTCGAACAGTTCATCCACTTCACCAACACCTTCCACCCCAACCTCAAGTTCACCTGGACCATCTCCAGCACATCCCTCACCTTCCTGGACCTCTCAGTCTCCATCTCAGGCAACCAGCTTATAACTGATCCATTTCAAGCCCACCGACTCCCACAGCTACCTAGAATACACCTCCTCCCACCCACCCTCCTGCAAAAATTCCATCCCCTATTCCCAATTCCTCCGCCTCCGCCGCATCTGCTCCCACGATGAGGCATTCCACTCCCGCACATCCCAGATGTCCAAGTTCTTCAAGGGCGGCAACTTTCCTCCCACAGTGGTCGAGATCGCCCTTGACCGCGTCTCCCGCATTTCCCGCAACACATCCCTCACACCCCGCCCCCGCCGCAACCTCCCAAAGAGGGTCCCCCTCCTTCTCACACACCACCCCACCAACCTCCGGATATAACGCATCATCCTCCGACACTTCCGCCATCTACAATCCGACCCCACCACCCAAGACATTTTTCCATCCCCACCCTTGTCTGCCTTCCGGAGAGACCACTCTCTCCGTGACTCCCTTGTTCGCTCCACACTCCCCTCCAACCCCACCACACCCGGTACCTTCCCCTGCAACCGCAGGAAATGCTACACTTGCCCCCACACCTCCTCCCTCACCCCTATCCCAGGCCCCATGATGACATTCCACATTAAGCAGAGGTTCACCTGCACATCTGCCAATGTGGTATACTGCATCTATTGTACCCGGTGTAGCTTCCTCTACATTGGGGAAACCAAGCGGAGGCTTGGGGACCGCTGTGCAGAACACCTCCGCTCAGTTCGCAATAAACAACTGCACCTTCCAGTCGCAAACCATTTCCACTCCCTCTCCCATTCTTTAGGTGACATGTCCATCATGGGCCTCCTGCAGTGCCACAATGATGCCACCCGAAGGTTGCAGGAACAGCAACTCATATTCCGCTTGGGAACCCTGCAGCCCAATGGTATCAATGTGGACTTCACCAGTTTCAAAATCTCCCCTTCCCCCACCGCATCCCAAAACCAGCCCAGTTCGTCCCCTCCCCCCACTGCACCACACAACCAGCCCAGCTCTTCCCCTCCACCCACTGCATCCCAAAACCAGTCCAACCTGTCTCTGCCTCCCTAACCTGTTCTTCCTCTCACCCATCCCTTCCTCCCACCCCAAGCCGCACCTCCATCTCCTACCTACTAACCTCATCCCACCTCCTTGACCTGTCCGTCTTCCCTGGACTGACCTATCCCCTCCCTACCTCCCCACCTATACTGTGCTCTCCACCTATCTTCTTTTCTCTCCATCTTCGGTCCGCCTCCACCTCTCTCCCTATTTATTCCAGAACCCTCTCCCCATCCCCCTCTCTGATGAAGGGTCTAGGCCCGAAACGTCAGCTTTTGTGCTCCTGAGATGCTGCTTGGCCTGCTGTGTTCATCCAGCCTCACATTTTATTCTCTCACTTTTCCACTGAGTAGGTTTCAGCAATAACTGTGCAACTAGTCAAGATTTCGTGGTTACTTTTAAATTGGAATCCTCTAAAACTAAAAGAGGGTGAAGTGAACAAAACAAATTTGCATACCTGGAGTACTTTGTGAACACTGTTGTGCTCCTAACCATGAATATATAGATGAGGTGCCAAGAGCAGCTTCTGCAAACCATCATGTAAACTGAGTCTTCAGCGGCGAGGTCTAAAAGCCCAGGGTGTTGTTGCACAGAAATATGTTATGGCTTAAGCCCCATAAGTGAGCAAAACGGAAGAGGTTATTACTGGGAGTCAGTGTACTAGTTGGGGATGAAGAACAAAAAGTTGACAGGTGAATTGAAAACTTTCATTGTTTTTATTGACTTCTTCTTTCAGGAAAGAGAAAAGCATTGGGGAGTCTGTGAAAAGCTGTGTGATGACAGTTTGATGTCAGGTCAGTGTGAGGCAAAGCATACATTTTCTAAAGGCCCACTGAGTGTTTCCAGTGTTTTCCCGTTTTGTTTTGGATGATCTGCTTTTCCAGTCTTTGATTCTGTTTGTTCCTTGGCTAAATTTTCATTTCCAGCTTTGTTTATTTGATGCCTCTAGCCGATAAAACAACATGGCTTGTCCTAGTGGCCTCATAGAAATGTGCAATTGTTTGCTGTGTGTCAGTCACAGAGCAACTGCGTGCTTAACGATATAAAAATGCCTAATGCACTATCAAAACCCCAAATACGTAGACAATAAAAGTTGAGTATCACCACTAATAGTACCACAATCAATTGGAGACAGTGAGGACTGCAGATTATGGAAGCTAGAGTCATTAAATGTGGAGCTGGAAAAGCACAGCAGATCAGCCAGCAACTGAGGAGCAGGCAAGTCAAAGCTTCAGCATGAAACATTGACTTTCCTGCTCCTCGGATGTCGTCTGACCTACTGTGCTTTTCCAGCTCCACATTAATTGATTCCTTTAGTTAACATGACTCTTATCCACTGCTAATTTACAGATATTTAATGATATCACCTTACATAAGAACATAAGAAATCGGAGCAGGAGTAGGCAATCTGGCCCCTCAAGCCTGCCCCGTGGCTGATCTTTTTGAGACTCAGCTCCACTCACCCAACCACTCACCATAACCCTTAATTCCCTTACCTTTCAAAAATTTATCTAGCGTTGCCTTAAAAACATTCAGCGAGGTAGCTTCAACCACTTCACTGGGCAGGGAATTCTACAGATTCACAACCCTTTGGGTGAAGACGCTCCTCCTGATCTCAATCCTATATCTGACATCCTTTATTTTGAGATGATACCCTCTAGTTTCACTTGCTAGTGGAAACAACCTCCCCGCCTGCACCTTATCGATTCCCTTCATAATCTTATGTTTCTACAAAATTTACCCTCATTCTTCTGAATTCCAATGAGTATAAGCCCAGTCTACTCAGTCTCTCCTCCAAACTTCTCAACTCTGGAATCAATCAAGTGAATCTCCTCTGAACCACCTTCAGTGCTAGTATATCCCTTCTTAACTAAGCAGACCAAATTTGCACACAGTACTCCAGGTGTAGCTTCACCAGGACCCTATACAGCTGCAGCATAGTCTCCCTGTTTTTAAACTCCATCCGTCTAGCAATGACAGACAATTTGTGGTGGAAATTTCTAAAGTTGCTCAACCCTCTTGGGGGGGTGGGGTTCGGGTGGAGGGTGTGCGGAATATCACCTCACCCCTATCCTGAAAAAGCAATCCTCTCATTTTTAAACAGTGCCCATCTCCCCATCTTTTTCTGAACTCCCCCATAAGAGGAACTATCATTTCCACATGAACCTTGTCACTTGCCATCTTTCATAAGATGAATGCTACAATACCATCTAAAGGTACAACTGGACAAGTCAGAAACAGGATGAAATCTTGGTGGATCTTTTTTTTAAAAAATTAGTTAATGCGGTGTTATTCACTGAAATATATCCACATAAATCCACATATCCTTCTTTGA